>NW_027363241.1:0-691160 GCF_046119375.1 Phyllobates terribilis | reverse complement strand
GAAGATTCAAAGAGAGTGAGATGCCAGCTCTTTTCATTCAGTCAGTAGCTTCAAACATTTCTGGTATATGAATAACATGATGTTTTTCAATGGCAAAAATCAATGAATATTGTAAATGCACAAACAGTAATTTCTCCGCATTGCAAGGTGCAATTCTGAAATTTTTTGCTTTTTCCTGCTCCTCTTAGCATGATAAAGAAGATTCAAAGAGAGTGAGATGCCAGCTCCTTTCATTCAGTCAGTAGCTTCAAACATTTCTGGACGTTTTTCAATGGCAAAAATCAATGAATATTGTAAATGCACAAACAGTATTTTCTCCACATTGCAAGGTGCAATTCTGAAATTTTTTGCTTTTTCCTGCTCCTCTTAGCATGATAAAGAAGATTCAAAGAGAGTGAGATGCCAGCTCTTTTCATTCAGTCAGTAGCTTCAAACATTTCTGTTATATGAATAACATGATGTTTTTCAATGGCAAAAATCAATGAATATTGTAAATGCACAAACAGTAATTTCTCCGCATTGCAAGGTGCAATTCTGAAATTTTTTGCTTTTTCCTGCTCCTCTTAGCATGATAAAGAAGATTCAAAGAGAGTGAGATGCCAGCTCCTTTCATTCAGTCAGTAGCTTCAAACATTTCTGGACGTTTTTCAATGGCAAAAATCAATGAATATTGTAAATGCACAAACAGTAATTTCTCCACATTGCAAGGTGCAATTCTGAAATTTTTTGCTTTTTCCTGCTCCTCTTAGCATGATAAAGAAGATTCAAAGAGAGTGAGATGCCAGCTCTTTTCATTCAGTCAGTAGCGTCAAACATTTCTGGTATATGAATAACATGATGTTTTTCAATGGCAAAAATCAATGAATATTGTAAATGCACAAACAGTAATTTCTCCGCATTGCAAGGTGCAATTCTGAAATTTTTTGCTTTTTCCTGCTCCTCTTAGCATGATAAAGAAGATTCAAAGAGAGTGAGATGCCAGCTCCTTTCATTCAGTCAGTAGCTTCAAACATTTCTGGACGTTTTTCAATGGCAAAAATCAATGAATATTGTAAATGCACAAACAGTAATTTCTCCACATTGCAAGGTGCAATTCTGAAATTTTTTGCTTTTTCCTGCTCCTCTTAGCATGATAAAGAATATTCAAAGAGAGTGAGATGCCAGCTCTTTTCATTCAGTCAGTAGTTTCAAACATTTCTGGTATATGAATAACATGATGTTTTTCAATGGCAAAAATCAATGAATATTGTAAATGAACAAACAGTAATTTCTCCGCATTACAAGGTGCAATTCTGAAATTTTTTGCTTTTTCCTGCTCCTCTTAGCATGATAAAGAAGATTCAAAAAGAGTGAGATGCCAGCTCCTTTCATTCAGTCAGTAGCTTCAAACATTTCTGGCATATGAATAACATGATGTTTTTCAATGGCAAAAATCAATGAATATTGTTAATGCACAAACAGTAATTTCTCGGCATTGCAAGGTGCAATTCTGAAATGTTTTGCTTTTTCCTGCTCCTCTTAGCATGATAAAGAAGATTCAAAGAGAGTGAGATGCCAGCTCCTTTCATTCAGTCAGTAGCTTCAAACATTTCTGGACGTTTTTCAATGGCAAAAATCAATGAATATTGTAAATGCACAAACAGTAATTTCTCCACATTGCAAGGTGCAATTCTGAAATTTTTTGCTTTTTCCTGCTCCTCTTAGCATGATAAAGAAGATTCAAAGAGTGAGATGCCAGCTCTTTTCATTCAGTCAGTAGCTTCAAACATTTCTGGTATATGAATAACATGATGTTTTTCAATGGCAAAAATCAATGAATATTGTAAATGCACAAACAGTAATTTCTCCGCATTGCAAGGTGCAATTCTGAAATTTTTTGCTTTTTCCTGCTCCTCTTAGCATGATAAAGAAGATTCAAAGAGAGTGAGATGCCAGCTCCTTTCATTCAGTCAGTAGCTTCAAACATTTCTGGACGTTTTTCAATGGCAAAAATCAATGAATATTGTAAATGCACAAACAGTAATTTCTCCACATTGCAAGGTGCAATTCTGAAATTTTTTGCTTTTTCCTGCTCCTCTTAGCATGATAAAGAAGATTCAAAGAGAGAGAGATGCCAGCTCTTTTCATTCAGTCAGTAGCTTCAAACATTTCTGGTATATGAATAACATGATGTTTTTCAATGGCAAAAATCAATGAATATTGTAAATGCACAAACAGTAATTTCTCCGCATTGCAAGGTGCAATTCTGAAATTTTTTGCTTTTTCCTGCTCCTCTTAGCATGATAAAGAAGATTCAAAGAGAGTGAGATGCCAGCTCTTTTCATTCAGTCAGTAGCTTCAAACATTTCTGGTTTATGAATAACATGATGTTTTTCAATGGCAAAAATCAATGAATATTGTAAATGCACAAACAGTAATTTCTCCGCATTGCAAGGTGCAATTCTGAAATTTTTTGCTTTTTCCTGCTCCTCTTAGCATGATAAAGAAGATTCAAAGAGAGTGAGATGCCAGCTCTTTTCATTCAGTCAGTAGCTTCAAACATTTCTGGTATATGAATAACATGATGTTTTTCAATGGCAAAAATCAATGAATATTGTAAATGCACAAACAGTCATTTCTCCCCATTGCAAGGTGCAATTCTGAAATTTTTTGCTTTTTCCTGCTCCTCTTAGCATGATAAAGAAGATTCAAAGAGAGTGAGATGCCAGCTCCTTTCATTCAGTCAGTAGCTTCAAACATTTCTGGACGTTTTTCAATGGCAAAAATCAATGAATATTGTAAATGCACAAACAGTAATTTCTCCACATTGCAAGGTGCAATTCTGAAATTTTTTGCTTTTTCCTGCTCAACTTAGCATGATAAAGAAGATTCAAAGAGAGTGAGATGCCAGCTCTTTTCATTCAGTCAGTAGCTTCAAACATTTCTGGTATATGAATAACATGATGTTTTTCAATGGCAAAAATCAATGAATATTGTAAATGCACAAACAGTAATTTCTCCGCATTGCAAGGTGCAATTCTGAAATTTTTTGCTTTTTCCTGCTCCTCTTAGCATGATAAAGAAGATTCAAAGAGAGTGAGATGCCAGCTCCTTTCATTCAGTCAGTAGCTTCAAACATTTCTGGACGTTTTTCAATGGCAAAAATCAATGAATATTGTAAATGCACAAACAGTATTTTCTCCACATTGCAAGGTGCAATTCTGAAATTTTTTGCTTTTTCCTGCTCCTCTTAGCATGATAAAGAAGATTCAAAGAGAGTGAGATGCCAGCTCTTTTCATTCAGTCAGTAGCTTCAAACATTTCTGTTATATGAATAACATGATGTTTTTCAATGGCAAAAATCAATGAATATTGTAAATGCACAAACAGTAATTTCTCCGCATTGCAAGGTGCAATTCTGAAATTTTTTGCTTTTTCCTGCTCCTCTTAGCATGATAAAGAAGATTCAAAGAGAGTGAGATGCCAGCTCCTTTCATTCAGTCAGTAGCTTCAAACATTTCTGGACGTTTTTCAATGGCAAAAATCAATGAATATTGTAAATGCACAAACAGTAATTTCTCCACATTGCAAGGTGCAATTCTGAAATTTTTTGCTTTTTCCTGCTCCTCTTAGCATGATAAAGAAGATTCAAAGAGAGTGAGATGCCAGCTCTTTTCATTCAGTCAGTAGCGTCAAACATTTCTGGTATATGAATAACATGATGTTTTTCAATGGCAAAAATCAATGAATATTGTAAATGCACAAACAGTAATTTCTCCGCATTGCAAGGTGCAATTCTGAAATTTTTTGCTTTTTCCTGCTCCTCTTAGCATGATAAAGAAGATTCAAAGAGAGTGAGGTGCCAGCTCCTTTCATTCAGTCAGTAGCTTCAAACATTTCTGGACGTTTTTCAATGGCAAAAATCAATGAATATTGTAAATGCACAAACAGTAATTTCTCCACATTGCAAGGTGCAATTCTGAAATTGTTTGCTTTTTCCTGCTCCTCTTAGCATGATAAAGAAGATTCAAAGAGAGTTAGATGCCAGCTCTTTTCATTCAGTCAGTAGCTTCAAACATTTCTGGTATATGAATAACATGATGTTTTTCAATGGCAAAAATCAATGAATATTGTAAATGCACAAACAGTAATTTCTCCGCATTACAAGGTGCAATTCTGAAATTTTTTGCTTTTTCCTGCTCCTCTAAGCATGATAAAGAAGATTCAAAAAGAGTGAGATGCCAGCTCCTTTCATTCAGTCAGTAGCTTCAAACATTTCTGGACGTTTTTCAATGGCAAAATTCAATGAATATTGTAAATGCACAAAAAGTAATTTCTCCACATTGCAAGGTGCAATTCTGAAATTTTTTCTTTTTCCTGCTCCTCTTAGCATGATAAAGAAGATTCAAAGAGAGTGAGATTCCAGCTCTTTTCATTCAGTCAGTAGCTTCAAACATTTCTGGTATATGAATAACATGATGTTTTTCAATGGCAAAAATCAATGAATATTGTAAATGCACAAACAGTAATTTCTCCGCATTGCAAGGTGCAATTCTGAAATTTTTTGCTTTTTCCTGCTCCTCTTAGCATGATAAAGAAGATTCAAAGAGAGTGAGATGCCAGCTCCTTTCATTCAGTCAGTAGCTTCAAACATTTCTGGACGTTTTTCAATGGCAAAAATCAATGAATATTGTAAATGCACAAACAGTAATTTCTCCACATTGCAAGGTGCAATTCTGAAATTTTTTGCTTTTTCCTGCTCAACTTAGCATGATAAAGAAGATTCAAAGAGAGTGAGATGCCAGCTCTTTTCATTCAGTCAGTAGCTTCAAACATTTCTGGTATATGAATAACATGATGTTTTTCAATGGCAAAAATCAATGAATATTGTAAATGCACAAACAGTAATTTCTCCGCATTGCAAGGTGCAATTCTGAAATTTTTTGCTTTTTCCTGCTCCTCTTAGCATGATAAAGAAGATTCAAAGAGAGTGAGATGCCAGCTCCTTTCATTCAGTCAGTAGCTTCAAACATTTCTGGACGTTTTTCAATGGCAAAAATCAATGAATATTGTAAATGCACAAACAGTAATTTCTCCGCATTGCAAGGTGCAATTCTGAAATTTTTTGCTTTTTCCTGCTCCTCTTAGCATGATAAAGAAGATTCAAAGAGAGTGAGATGCCAGCTCCTTTCATTCAGTCAGTAGCTTCAAACATTTCTGGACGTTTTTCAATGGCAAAAATCAATGAATATTGTAAATGCACAAACAGTAATTTCTCCACATTGCAATGTGCAATTCTGAAATTTTTTGCTTTTTCCTGCTCAACTTAGCATGATAAAGAAGATTCAAAGAGAGTGAGATGCCAGCTCTTTTCATTCAGTCAGTAGCTTCAAACATTTCTGGTATATGAATAACATGATGTTTTTCAATGGCAAAAATCAATGAATATTGTAAATGCACAAACAGTAATTTCTCCGCATTGCAAGGTGCAATTCTGAAATTTTTTGCTTTTTCCTGCTCCTCTTAGCATGATAAAGAAGATTCAAAGAGAGTGAGATGCCAGCTCCTTTCATTCAGTCAGTAGCTTCAAACATTTCTGGACGTTTTTCAATGGCAAAAATCAATGAATATTGTAAATGCACAAACAGTATTTTCTCCACATTGCAAGGTGCAATTCTGAAATTTTTTGCTTTTTCCTGCTCCCCTTAGCATGATAAAGAAGATTCAAAGAGAGTGAGATGCCAGCTCTTTTCATTCAGTCAGTAGCTTCAAACATTTCTGTTATATGAATAACATGATGTTTTTCAATGGCAAAAATCAATGAATATTGTAAATGCACAAACAGTAATTTCTCCGCATTGCAAGGTGCAATTCTGAAATTTTTTGCTTTTTCCTGCTCCTCTTAGCATGATAAAGAAGATTCAAAGAGAGTGAGATGCCAGCTCCTTTCATTCAGTCAGTAGCTTCAAACATTTCTGGACGTTTTTCAATGGCAAAAATCAATGAATATTGTAAATGCACAAACAGTAATTTCTCCACATTGCAAGGTGCAATTCTGAAATTTTTTGCTTTTTCCTGCTCCTCTTAGCATGATAAAGAAGATTCAAAGAGAGTGAGATGCCAGCTCTTTTCATTCAGTCAGTAGCGTCAAACATTTCTGGTATATGAATAACATGATGTTTTTCAATGGCAAAAATCAATGAATATTGTAAATGCACAAACAGCAATTTCTCCGCATTGCAAGGTGCAATTCTGAAATTTTTTGCTTTTTCCTGCTCCTCTAAGCATGATAAAGAAGATTCAAAAAGAGTGAGATGCCAGCTCCTTTCATTCAGTCAGTAGCTTCAAACATTTCTGGACGTTTTTCAATGGCAAAATTCAATGAATATTGTAAATGCACAAAAAGTAATTTCTCCACATTGCAAGGTGCAATTCTGAAATTTTTTCTTTTTCCTGCTCCTCTTAGCATGATAAAGAAGATTCAAAGAGAGTGAGATTCCAGCTCTTTTCATTCAGTCAGTAGCTTCAAACATTTCTGGTATATGAATAACATGATGTTTTTCAATGGCAAAAATCAATGAATATTGTAAATGCACAAACAGTAATTTCTCCGCATTGCAAGGTGCAATTCTGAAATTTTTTGCTTTTTCCTGCTCCTCTTAGCATGATAAAGAAGATTCAAAGAGAGTGAGATGCCAGCTCTTTTCATTCAGTCAGAAGCTTCAAACATTTCTGGTATATGAATAACATGATGATTTTCAATGGCAAAAATCAATGAATATTGTAAATGCACAAACAGTAATTTCTCCGCATTGCAAGGTGCAATTCTGAAATTTTTTGCTTTTTCCTGCTCCTCTTAGCATGATAAAGAAGATTCAAAGAGAGTGAGATGCCAGCTCCTTTCATTCAGTCAGTAGCTTCAAACATTTCTGGACGTTTTTCAATGGCAAAAATCAATGAATATTGTAAATGCACAAACAGTAATTTCTCCACATTGCAAGGTGCAATTCTGAAATTTTTTGCTTTTTCCTGCTCCTCTTAGCATGATAAAGAAGATTCAAAGAGAGTGAGATGCCAGCTCTTTTCATTCAGTCAGTAGCTTCAAACATTTCTGGTATATGAATAACATGATGTTTTTCAATGGCAAAAATCAATGAATATTGTAAATGCACAAACAGTAATTTCTCCGCATTGCAAGGTGCAATTCTGAAATTTTTTGCTTTTTCCTGCTCCTCTTAGCATGATAAAGAAGATTCAAAGAGAGTGAGATGCCAGCTCCTTTCATTCAGTCAGTAGCTTCAAACATTTCTGGACGTTTTTCAATGGCAAAAATCAATGAATATTGTAAATGCACAAACAGTAATTTCTCCACATTGCAAGGTGCAATTCAGAAATTTTTTGCTTTTTCTGCTCCTCTTAGCATGATTAAGAAGATTCAAAGAGAGTGAGATGCCAGCTCTTTTCATTCAGTCAGTAGCTTCAAACATTTCTGGTATATGAATAACATGATGTTTTTCAATGGCAAAAATCAATGAATATTGTAAATGCACAAACAGTAATTTCTCCGCATTGCAAGGTGCAATTCTGAAATTTTTTGCTTTTTCCTGCTCCTCTTAGCATGATAAAGAAGATTCAAAGAGAGTGAGATGCCAGCTCCTTTCATTCAGTCAGTAGCTTCAAACATTTCTGGACGTTTTTCAAAGGCAAAAATCAATGAATATTGTAAATGCACAAACAGTAATTTCTCCACATTGCAAGGTGCAATTCTGAAATTTTTTGTTTTTTCCTGCTCCACTTAGCATGATAAAGAAGATTCAAAGAGAGAGAGATGCCAGCTCTTTTCATTCAGTCAGTAGCTTCAAACATTTCTGGTATATGAATAACATGATGTTTTTCAATGGCAAAAATCAATGAATATTGTAAATGCACAAACAGTAATTTCTCCGCATTGCAAAGTGCAATTCTGAAATTTTTTGCTTTTTCCTGCTCCTCTCAGCATGATAAAAAGATTCAAAGAGAGTGAGATGCCAGCTCTTTTCATTCAGTCAGTAGCTTCAAACATTTCTGGTTTATGAATAACATGATGTTTTTCAATGGCAAAAATCAATGAATATTGTAAATGCACAAACAGTAATTTCTTCGCATTGCAAGGTGCAATTCTGAAATTTTTTGCTTTTTCCTGCTCCTCTTAGCATGATAAAGAAGATTCAAAGAGAGTGAGATGCCAGCTCTTTTCATTCAGTCAGTAGCTTCAAACATTTCTGGTATATGAATAACATGATGTTTTTCAATGGCAAAAATCAATGAATATTGTAAATGCACAAACAGTCATTTCTCCCCATTGCAAGGTGCAATTCTGAAATTTTTTGCTTTTTCCTGCTCCTCTTAGCATGATAAAGAAGATTCAAAGAGAGTGAGATGCCAGCTCCTTTCATTCAGTCAGTAGCTTCAAACATTTCTGGACGTTTTTCAATTGCAAAAATCAATGAATATTGTAAATGCACAAACAGTAATTTCTCCACATTGCAAGGTGCAATTCTGAAATTTTTTGCTTTTTCCCGCTCCTCTTAGCATGATAAAGAAGATTCAAAGAGAGTGAGATGCCAGCTCTTTTCATTCAGTCAGTAGCTTCAAACATTTCTGGTATATGAATAACATGATGTTTTTCAATGGCAAAAATCAATGAACATTGTAAATGCACAAACAGTAATTTCTCCGCATTGCAAGGTGCAATTCTGAAATTTTTTGCTTTTTCCTGCTCCTCTTAGCATGATAAAGAAGATTCAAAGAGAGTGAGATGCCAGCTCCTTTCATTCAGTCAGTAGCTTCAAACATTTCTGGACGTTTTTCAATGGCAAAAATCAATGAATATTGTAAATGCACAAACAGTATTTTCTCCACATTGCAAGGTGCAATTCTGAAATTTTTTGCTTTTTCCTGCTCCTCTTAGCTTGATAAAGAAGATTCAAAGAGAGTGAGATGCCAGCTCTTTTCATTCAGTCAGTAGCTTCAAACATTTCTGTTATATGAATAACATGATGTTTTTCAATGGCAAAAATCAATGAATATTGTAAATGCACAAACAGTAATTTCTCCGCATTGCAAGGTGCAATTCTGAAATTTTTTGCTTTTTCCTGCTCCTCTTAGCATGATAAAGAAGATTCAAAGAGAGTGAGATGCCAGCTCCTTTCATTCAGTCAGTAGCTTCAAACATTTCTGGACGTTTTTCAATGGCAAAAATCAATGAATATTGTAAATGCACAAACAGTAATTTCTCCACATTGCAAGGTGCAATTCTGAAATTTTTTGCTTTTTCCTGCTCCTCTTAGCATGATAAAGAAGATTCAAAGAGAGTGAGATGCCAGCTCTTTTCATTCAGTCAGTAGCGTCAAACATTTCTGGTATATGAATAACATGATGTTTTTCAATGGCAAAAATCAATGAATATTGTAAATGCACAAACAGTAATTTCTCCGCATTGCAAGGTGCAATTCTGAAATTTTTTGCTTTTTCCTGCTCCTCTTAGCATGATAAAGAAGATTCAAAGAGAGTGAGATGCCAGCTCCTTTCATTCAGTCAGTAGCTTCAAACATTTCTGGACGTTTTTCAATGGCAAAAATCAATGAATATTGTAAATGCACAAACAGTAATTTCTCCACATTGCAAGGTGCAATTCTGAAATTTTTTGCTTTTTCCTGCTCCTCTTAGCATGATAAAGAAGATTCAAAGAGAGTGAGATGCCAGCTCTTTTCATTCAGTCAGTAGTTTCAAACATTTCTGGTATATGAATAACATGATGTTTTTCAATGGCAAAAATCAATGAATATTGTAAATGCACAAACAGTAATTTCTCCGCATTACAAGGTGCAATTCTGAAATTTTTTGCTTTCTCCTGCTCCTCTTAGCATGATAAAGAAGATTCAAAAAGAGTGAGATGCCAGCTCCTTTCATTCAGTCAGTAGCTTCAAACATTTCTGGCATATGAATAACATGATGTTTTTCAATGGCAAAAATCAATGAATATTGTTAATGCACAAACAGTAATTTCTCGGCATTGCAAGGTGCAATTCTGAAATTTTTTGCTTTTTCCTGCTCCTCTTAGCATGATAAAGAAGATTCAAAGAGAGTGAGATGCCAGCTCCTTTCATTCAGTCAGTAGCTTCAAACATTTCTGGACGTTTTTCAATGGCAAAAATCAATGAATATTGTAAATGCACAAACAGTAATTTCTCCACATTGCAAGGTGCAATTCTGAAATTTTTTGCTTTTTCCTGCTCCTCTTAGCATGATAAAGAAGATTCAAAGAGTGAGATGCCAGCTCTTTTCATTCAGTCAGTAGCTTCAAACATTTCTGGTATATGAATAACATGATGTTTTTCAATGGCAAAAATCAATGAATATTGTAAATGCACAAACAGTAATTTCTCCGCATTGCAAGGTGCAATTCTGAAATTTTTTGCTTTTTCCTGCTCCTCTTAGCATGATAAAGAAGATTCAAAGAGAGTGAGATGCCAGCTCCTTTCATTCAGTCAGTAGCTTCAAACATTTCTGGACGTTTTTCAATGGCAAAAATCAATGAATATTGTAAATGCACAAACAGTAATTTCTCCACATTGCAAGGTGCAATTCTGAAATTTTTTGCTTTTTCCTGCTCCTCTTAGCATGATAAAGAAGATTCAAAGAGAGAGAGATGCCAGCTCTTTTCATTCAGTCAGTAGCTTCAAACATTTCTGGTATATGAATAACATGATGTTTTTCAATGGCAAAAATCAATGAATATTGTAAATGCACAAACAGTCATTTCTCCCCATTGCAAGGTGCAATTCTGAAATTTTTTGCTTTTTCCTGCTCCTCTTAGCATGATAAAGAAGATTCAAAAAGAGTGAGATGCCAGCTCCTTTCATTCAGTCAGTAGCTTCAAACATTTCTGGCATATGAATAACATGATGTTTTTCAATGGCAAAAATCAATGAATATTGTTAATGCACAAACAGTAATTTCTCGGCATTGCAAGGTGCAATTCTGAAATTTTTTGCTTTTTCCTGCTCCTCTTAGCATGATAAAGAAGATTCAAAGAGAGTGAGATGCCAGCTCCTTTCATTCAGTCAGTAGCTTCAAACATTTCTGGACGTTTTTCAATGGCAAAAATCAATGAATATTGTAAATGCACAAACAGTAATTTCTCCACATTGCAAGGTGCAATTCTGAAATTTTTTGCTTTTTCCTGCTCCTCTTAGCATGATAAAGAAGATTCAAAGAGTGAGATGCCAGCTCTTTTCATTCAGTCAGTAGCTTCAAACATTTCTGGTATATGAATAACATGATGTTTTTCAATGGCAAAAATCAATGAATATTGTAAATGCACAAACAGTAATTTCTCCGCATTGCAAGGTGCAATTCTGAAATTTTTTGCTTTTTCCTGCTCCTCTTAGCATGATAAAGAAGATTCAAAGAGAGTGAGATGCCAGCTCCTTTCATTCAGTCAGTAGCTTCAAACATTTCTGGACGTTTTTCAATGGCAAAAATCAATGAATATTGTAAATGCACAAACAGTAATTTCTCCACATTGCAAGGTGCAATTCTGAAATTTTTTGCTTTTTCCTGCTCCTCTTAGCATGATAAAGAAGATTCAAAGAGAGTGAGATGCCAGCTCTTTTCATTCAGTCAGTAGCTTCAAACATTTCTGGTATATGAATAACATGATGTTTTTCAATGGCAAAAATCAATGAATATTGTAAATGCACAAACAGTAATTTCTCCGCATTGCAAGGTGCAATTCTGAAATTTTTTGCTTTTTCCTGCTCCTCTTAGCATGATAAAGAAGATTCAAAGAGAGTGAGATGCCAGCTCCTTTCATTCAGTCAGTAGCTTCAAACATTTCTGGACGTTTTTCAATGGCAAAAATCAATGAATATTGTAAATGCACAAACAGTATTTTCTCCACATTGCAAGGTGCAATTCTGAAATTTTTGCTTTTTCCTGCTCCTCTTAGCATGATAAAGAAGATTCAAAGAGAGTGAGATGCCAGCTCCTTTCATTCAGTCAGTAGCTTCAAACATTTCTGGACGTTTTTCAATGGCAAAAATCAATGAATATTGTAAATGCACAAACAGTAATTTCTCCACATTGCAAGGTGCAATTCTGAAATTTTTTGCTTTTTCCTGCTCCTCTTAGCATGATAAAGAAGATTCAAAGAGAGTGAGATGCCAGCTCTTTTCATTCAGTCAGTAGCGTCAAACATTTCTGGTATATGAATAACATGATGTTTTTCAATGGCAAAAATCAATGAATATTGTAAATGCACAAACAGTAATTTCTCCGCATTGCAAGGTGCAATTCTGAAATTTTTTGCTTTTTCCTGCTCCTCTTAGCATGATAAAGAAGATTCAAAGAGAGTGAGATGCCAGCTCCTTTCATTCAGTCAGTAGCTTCAAACATTTCTGGACGTTTTTCAATGGCAAAAATCAATGAATATTGTAAATGCACAAACAGTAATTTCTCCACATTGCAAGGTGCAATTCTGAAATTTTTTGCTTTTTCCTGCTCCTCTTAGCATGATAAAGAAGATTCAAAGAGAGTGAGATGCCAGCTCTTTTCATTCAGTCAGTAGTTTCAAACATTTCTGGTATATGAATAACATGATGTTTTTCAGTGGCAAAAATCAATGAATATTGTAAATGCACAAACAGTAATTTCTCCGCATTGCAAGGTGCAATTCTGAAATTTTTTGCTTTTTCCTGCTCCTCTTAGCATGATAAAGAAGATTCAAAGAGAGTGAGATGCCAGCTCTTTTCATTCAGTCAGAAGCTTCAAACATTTCTGGTATATGAATAACATGATGATTTTCAATGGCAAAAATCAATGAATATTGTAAATGCACAAACAGTAATTTCTCCGCATTGCAAGGTGCAATTCTGAAATTTTTTGCTTTTTCCTGCTCCTCTTAGCATGATAAAGAAGATTCAAAGAGAGTGAGATGCCAGCTCCTTTCATTCAGTCAGTAGCTTCAAACATTTCTGGACGTTTTTCAATGGCAAAAATCAATGAATATTGTAAATGCACAAACAGTAATTTCTCCACATTGCAAGGTGCAATTCTGAAATTTTTTGCTTTTTCCTGCTCCTCTTAGCATGATAAAGAAGATTCAAAGAGAGTGAGATGCCAGCTCTTTTCATTCAGTCAGTAGCTTCAAACATTTCTGGTATATGAATAACATGATGTTTTTCAATGGCAAAAATCAATGAATATTGTAAATGCACAAACAGTAATTTCTCCGCATTGCAAGGTGCAATTCTGAAATTTTTTGCTTTTTCCTGCTCCTCTTAGCATGATAAAGAAGATTCAAAGAGAGTGAGATGCCAGCTCCTTTCATTCAGTCAGTAGCTTCAAACATTTCTGGACGTTTTTCAATGGCAAAAATCAATGAATATTGTAAATGCACAAACAGTAATTTCTCCACATTGCAAGGTGCAATTCAGAAATTTTTTGCTTTTTCTGCTCCTCTTAGCATGATTAAGAAGATTCAAAGAGAGTGAGATGCCAGCTCTTTTCATTCAGTCAGTAGCTTCAAACATTTCTGGTATATGAATAACATGATGTTTTTCAATGGCAAAAATCAATGAATATTGTAAATGCACAAACAGTAATTTCTCCGCATTGCAAGGTGCAATTCTGAAATTTTTTGCTTTTTCCTGCTCCTCTTAGCATGATAAAGAAGATTCAAAGAGAGTGAGATGCCAGCTCCTTTCATTCAGTCAGTAGCTTCAAACATTTCTGGACGTTTTTCAAAGGCAAAAATCAATGAATATTGTAAATGCACAAACAGTAATTTCTCCGCATTGCAAAGTGCAATTCTGAAATTTTTTGCTTTTTCCTGCTCCTCTCAGCATGATAAAGAAGATTCAAAGAGAGTGAGATGCCAGCTCTTTTCATTCAGTCAGTAGCTTCAAACATTTCTGGTTTATGAATAACATGATGTTTTTCAATGGCAAAAATCAATGAATATTGTAAATGCACAAACAGTAATTTCTTCGCATTGCAAGGTGCAATTCTGAAATTTTTTGCTTTTTCCTGCTCCTCTTAGCATGATAAAGAAGATTCAAAGAGAGTGAGATGCCAGCTCTTTTCATTCAGTCAGTAGCTTCAAACATTTCTGGTATATGAATAACATGATGTTTTTCAATGGCAAAAATCAATGAATATTGTAAATGCACAAACAGTCATTTCTCCCCATTGCAAGGTGCAATTCTGAAATTTTTTGCTTTTTCCTGCTCCTCTTAGCATGATAAAGAAGATTCAAAGAGAGTGAGATGCCAGCTCCTTTCATTCAGTCAGTAGCTTCAAACATTTCTGGACGTTTTTCAATTGCAAAAATCAATGAATATTGTAAATGCACAAACAGTAATTTCTCCACATTGCAAGGTGCAATTCTGAAATTTTTTGCTTTTTCCCGCTCCTCTTAGCATGATAAAGAAGATTCAAAGAGAGTGAGATGCCAGCTCTTTTCATTCAGTCAGTAGCTTCAAACATTTCTGGTATATGAATAACATGATGTTTTTCAATGGCAAAAATCAATGAACATTGTAAATGCACAAACAGTAATTTCTCCGCATTGCAAGGTGCAATTCTGAAATTTTTTGCTTTTTCCTGCTCCTCTTAGCATGATAAAGAAGATTCAAAGAGAGTGAGATGCCAGCTCCTTTCATTCAGTCAGTAGCTTCAAACATTTCTGGACGTTTTTCAATGGCAAAAATCAATGAATATTGTAAATGCACAAACAGTATTTTCTCCACATTGCAAGGTGCAATTCTGAAATTTTTTGCTTTTTCCTGCTCCTCTTAGCATGATAAAGAAGATTCAAAGAGAGTGAGATGCCAGCTCTTTTCATTCAGTCAGTAGCTTCAAACATTTCTGTTATATGAATAACATGATGTTTTTCAATGGCAAAAATCAATGAATATTGTAAATGCACAAACAGTAATTTCTCCGCATTGCAAGGTGCAATTCTGAAATTTTTTGCTTTTTCCTGCTCCTCTTAGCATGATAAAGAAGATTCAAAGAGAGTGAGATGCCAGCTCCTTTCATTCAGTCAGTAGCTTCAAACATTTCTGGACGTTTTTCAATGGCAAAAATCAATGAATATTGTAAATGCACAAACAGTAATTTCTCCACATTGCAAGGTGCAATTCTGAAATTTTTTGCTTTTTCCTGCTCCTCTTAGCATGATAAAGAAGATTCAAAGAGAGTGAGATGCCAGCTCTTTTCATTCAGTCAGTAGCGTCAAACATTTCTGGTATATGAATAACATGATGTTTTTCAATGGCAAAAATCAATGAATATTGTAAATGCACAAACAGTAATTTCTCCGCATTGCAAGGTGCAATTCTGAAATTTTTTGCTTTTTCCTGCTCCTCTTAGCATGATAAAGAAGATTCAAAGAGAGTGAGATGCCAGCTCCTTTCATTCAGTCAGTAGCTTCAAACATTTCTGGACGTTTTTCAATGGCAAAAATCAATGAATATTGTAAATGCACAAACAGTAATTTCTCCACATTGCAAGGTGCAATTCTGAAATTTTTTGCTTTTTCCTGCTCCTCTTAGCATGATAAAGAAGATTCAAAGAGAGTGAGATGCCAGCTCTTTTCATTCAGTCAGTAGTTTCAAACATTTCTGGTATATGAATAACATGATGTTTTTCAATGGCAAAAATCAATGAATATTGTAAATGCACAAACAGTAATTTCTCCGCATTACAAGGTGCAATTCTGAAATTTTTTGCTTTCTCCTGCTCCTCTTAGCATGATAAAGAAGATTCAAAAAGAGTGAGATGCCAGCTCCTTTCATTCAGTCAGTAGCTTCAAACATTTCTGGCATATGAATAACATGATGTTTTTCAATGGCAAAAATCAATGAATATTGTTAATGCACAAACAGTAATTTCTCGGCATTGCAAGGTGCAATTCTGAAATTTTTTGCTTTTTCCTGCTCCTCTTAGCATGATAAAGAAGATTCAAAGAGAGTGAGATGCCAGCTCCTTTCATTCAGTCAGTAGCTTCAAACATTTCTGGACGTTTTTCAATGGCAAAAATCAATGAATATTGTAAATGCACAAACAGTAATTTCTCCACATTGCAAGGTGCAATTCAGAAATTTTTTGCTTTTTCTGCTCCTCTTAGCATGATTAAGAAGATTCAAAGAGAGTGAGATGCCAGCTCTTTTCATTCAGTCAGTAGCTTCAAACATTTCTGGTATATGAATAACATGATGTTTTTCAATGGCAAAAATCAATGAATATTGTAAATGCACAAACAGTAATTTCTCCGCATTGCAAGGTGCAATTCTGAAATTTTTTGCTTTTTCCTGCTCCTCTTAGCATGATAAAGAAGATTCAAAGAGAGTGAGATGCCAGCTCCTTTCATTCAGTCAGTAGCTTCAAACATTTCTGGACGTTTTTCAAAGGCAAAAATCAATGAATATTGTAAATGCACAAACAGTAATTTCTCCGCATTGCAAAGTGCAATTCTGAAATTTTTTGCTTTTTCCTGCTCCTCTCAGCATGATAAAGAAGATTCAAAGAGAGTGAGATGCCAGCTCTTTTCATTCAGTCAGTAGCTTCAAACATTTCTGGTTTATGAATAACATGATGTTTTTCAATGGCAAAAATCAATGAATATTGTAAATGCACAAACAGTAATTTCTTCGCATTGCAAGGTGCAATTCTGAAATTTTTTGCTTTTTCCTGCTCCTCTTAGCATGATAAAGAAGATTCAAAGAGAGTGAGATGCCAGCTCTTTTCATTCAGTCAGTAGCTTCAAACATTTCTGGTATATGAATAACATGATGTTTTTCAATGGCAAAAATCAATGAATATTGTAAATGCACAAACAGTCATTTCTCCCCATTGCAAGGTGCAATTCTGAAATTTTTTGCTTTTTCCTGCTCCTCTTAGCATGATAAAGAAGATTCAAAGAGAGTGAGATGCCAGCTCCTTTCATTCAGTCAGTAGCTTCAAACATTTCTGGACGTTTTTCAATTGCAAAAATCAATGAATATTGTAAATGCACAAACAGTAATTTCTCCACATTGCAAGGTGCAATTCTGAAATTTTTTGCTTTTTCCCGCTCCTCTTAGCATGATAAAGAAGATTCAAAGAGAGTGAGATGCCAGCTCTTTTCATTCAGTCAGTAGCTTCAAACATTTCTGGTATATGAATAACATGATGTTTTTCAATGGCAAAAATCAATGAACATTGTAAATGCACAAACAGTAATTTCTCCGCATTGCAAGGTGCAATTCTGAAATTTTTTGCTTTTTCCTGCTCCTCTTAGCATGATAAAGAAGATTCAAAGAGAGTGAGATGCCAGCTCCTTTCATTCAGTCAGTAGCTTCAAACATTTCTGGACGTTTTTCAATGGCAAAAATCAATGAATATTGTAAATGCACAAACAGTATTTTCTCCACATTGCAAGGTGCAATTCTGAAATTTTTTGCTTTTTCCTGCTCCTCTTAGCATGATAAAGAAGATTCAAAGAGAGTGAGATGCCAGCTCTTTTCATTCAGTCAGTAGCTTCAAACATTTCTGTTATATGAATAACATGATGTTTTTCAATGGCAAAAATCAATGAATATTGTAAATGCACAAACAGTAATTTCTCCGCATTGCAAGGTGCAATTCTGAAATTTTTTGCTTTTTCCTGCTCCTCTTAGCATGATAAAGAAGATTCAAAGAGAGTGAGATGCCAGCTCCTTTCATTCAGTCAGTAGCTTCAAACATTTCTGGACGTTTTTCAATGGCAAAAATCAATGAATATTGTAAATGCACAAACAGTAATTTCTCCACATTGCAAGGTGCAATTCTGAAATTTTTTGCTTTTTCCTGCTCCTCTTAGCATGATAAAGAAGATTCAAAGAGAGTGAGATGCCAGCTCTTTTCATTCAGTCAGTAGCGTCAAACATTTCTGGTATATGAATAACATGATGTTTTTCAATGGCAAAAATCAATGAATATTGTAAATGCACAAACAGTAATTTCTCCGCATTGCAAGGTGCAATTCTGAAATTTTTTGCTTTTTCCTGCTCCTCTTAGCATGATAAAGAAGATTCAAAGAGAGTGAGATGCCAGCTCCTTTCATTCAGTCAGTAGCTTCAAACATTTCTGGACGTTTTTCAATGGCAAAAATCAATGAATATTGTAAATGCACAAACAGTAATTTCTCCACATTGCAAGGTGCAATTCTGAAATTTTTTGCTTTTTCCTGCTCCTCTTAGCATGATAAAGAAGATTCAAAGAGAGTGAGATGCCAGCTCTTTTCATTCAGTCAGTAGTTTCAAACATTTCTGGTATATGAATAACATGATGTTTTTCAATGGCAAAAATCAATGAATATTGTAAATGCACAAACAGTAATTTCTCCGCATTACAAGGTGCAATTCTGAAATTTTTTGCTTTCTCCTGCTCCTCTTAGCATGATAAAGAAGATTCAAAAAGAGTGAGATGCCAGCTCCTTTCATTCAGTCAGTAGCTTCAAACATTTCTGGCATATGAATAACATGATGTTTTTCAATGGCAAAAATCAATGAATATTGTTAATGCACAAACAGTAATTTCTCGGCATTGCAAGGTGCAATTCTGAAATTTTTTGCTTTTTCCTGCTCCTCTTAGCATGATAAAGAAGATTCAAAGAGAGTGAGATGCCAGCTCCTTTCATTCAGTCAGTAGCTTCAAACATTTCTGGACGTTTTTCAATGGCAAAAATCAATGAATATTGTAAATGCACAAACAGTAATTTCTCCACATTGCAAGGTGCAATTCTGAAATTTTTTGCTTTTTCCTGCTCCTCTTAGCATGATAAAGAAGATTCAAAGAGTGAGATGCCAGCTCTTTTCATTCAGTCAGTAGCTTCAAACATTTCTGGTATATGAATAACATGATGTTTTTCAATGGCAAAAATCAATGAATATTGTAAATGCACAAACAGTAATTTCTCCGCATTGCAAGGTGCAATTCTGAAATTTTTTGCTTTTTCCTGCTCCTCTTAGCATGATAAAGAAGATTCAAAGAGAGTGAGATGCCAGCTCCTTTCATTCAGTCAGTAGCTTCAAACATTTCTGGACGTTTTTCAATGGCAAAAATCAATGAATATTGTAAATGCACAAACAGTAATTTCTCCACATTGCAAGGTGCAATTCTGAAATTTTTTGCTTTTTCCTGCTCCTCTTAGCATGATAAAGAAGATTCAAAGAGAGAGAGATGCCAGCTCTTTTCATTCAGTCAGTAGCTTCAAACATTTCTGGTATATGAATAACATGATGTTTTTCAATGGCAAAAATCAATGAATATTGTAAATGCACAAACAGTCATTTCTCCCCATTGCAAGGTGCAATTCTGAAATTTTTTGCTTTTTCCTGCTCCTCTTAGCATGATAAAGAAGATTCAAAAAGAGTGAGATGCCAGCTCCTTTCATTCAGTCAGTAGCTTCAAACATTTCTGGCATATGAATAACATGATGTTTTTCAATGGCAAAAATCAATGAATATTGTTAATGCACAAACAGTAATTTCTCGGCATTGCAAGGTGCAATTCTGAAATTTTTTGCTTTTTCCTGCTCCTCTTAGCATGATAAAGAAGATTCAAAGAGAGTGAGATGCCAGCTCCTTTCATTCAGTCAGTAGCTTCAAACATTTCTGGACGTTTTTCAATGGCAAAAATCAATGAATATTGTAAATGCACAAACAGTAATTTCTCCACATTGCAAGGTGCAATTCTGAAATTTTTTGCTTTTTCCTGCTCCTCTTAGCATGATAAAGAAGATTCAAAGAGTGAGATGCCAGCTCTTTTCATTCAGTCAGTAGCTTCAAACATTTCTGGTATATGAATAACATGATGTTTTTCAATGGCAAAAATCAATGAATATTGTAAATGCACAAACAGTAATTTCTCCGCATTGCAAGGTGCAATTCTGAAATTTTTTGCTTTTTCCTGCTCCTCTTAGCATGATAAAGAAGATTCAAAGAGAGTGAGATGCCAGCTCCTTTCATTCAGTCAGTAGCTTCAAACATTTCTGGACGTTTTTCAATGGCAAAAATCAATGAATATTGTAAATGCACAAACAGTAATTTCTCCACATTGCAAGGTGCAATTCTGAAATTTTTTGCTTTTTCCTGCTCCTCTTAGCATGATAAAGAAGATTCAAAGAGAGTGAGATGCCAGCTCTTTTCATTCAGTCAGTAGCTTCAAACATTTCTGGTATATGAATAACATGATGTTTTTCAATGGCAAAAATCAATGAATATTGTAAATGCACAAACAGTAATTTCTCCGCATTGCAAGGTGCAATTCTGAAATTTTTTGCTTTTTCCTGCTCCTCTTAGCATGATAAAGAAGATTCAAAGAGAGTGAGATGCCAGCTCCTTTCATTCAGTCAGTAGCTTCAAACATTTCTGGACGTTTTTCAATGGCAAAAATCAATGAATATTGTAAATGCACAAACAGTATTTTCTCCACATTGCAAGGTGCAATTCTGAAATTTTTGCTTTTTCCTGCTCCTCTTAGCATGATAAAGAAGATTCAAAGAGAGTGAGATGCCAGCTCTTTTCATTCAGTCAGTAGCTTCAAACATTTCTGTTATATGAATAACATGATGTTTTTCAATGGCAAAAATCAATGAATATTGTAAATGCACAAACAGTAATTTCTCCGCATTGCAAGGTGCAATTCTGAAATTTTTTGCTTTTTCCTGCTCCTCTTAGCATGATAAAGAAGATTCAAAGAGAGTGAGATGCCAGCTCCTTTCATTCAGTCAGTAGCTTCAAACATTTCTGGACGTTTTTCAATGGCAAAAATCAATGAATATTGTAAATGCACAAACAGTAATTTCTCCACATTGCAAGTTGCAATTCTGAAATTTTTTGCTTTTTCCTGCTCCTCTTAGCATGATAAAGAAGATTCAAAGAGAGTGAGATGCCAGCTCTTTTCATTCAGTCAGTAGCGTCAAACATTTCTGGTATATGAATAACATGATGTTTTTCAGTGGCAAAAATCAATGAATATTGTAAATGCACAAACAGTAATTTCTCCGCATTACAAGGTGCAATTCTGAAATTTTTTGCTTTTTCCTGCTCCTTTTAGCATGATAAAGAAGATTCAAAAAGAGTGAGATGCCAGCTCCTTTCATTCAGTCAGTAGCTTCAAACATTTCTGGCATATGAATAACATGATGTTTTTCAATGGCAAAAATCAATGAATATTGTAAATGCACAAACAGTAATTTCTCCACATTGCAAGGTGCAATTCTGAAATTTTTTGCTTTTTCCTGCTCCTCTTAGCATGATAAAGAAGATTCAAAGAGTGAGATGCCAGCTCTTTTCATTCAGTCAGTAGCTTCAAACATTTCTGGTATATGAATAACATGATGTTTTTCAATGGCAAAAATCAATGAATATTGTAAATGCACAAACAGTGATTTCTCCGCATTGCAAGGTGCAATTCTGAAATTTTTTGCTTTTTCCTGCTCCTCTTAGCATGATAAAGAAGATCCAAAGAGAGTGAGATGCCAGCTCTTTTCATTCAGTCAGTAGCTTCAAACATTTCTGGTTTATGAATAACATGATGTTTTTCAATGGCAAAAATCAATGAATATTGTAAATGCACAAACAGTAATTTCTCCGCATTGCAAGGTGCAATTCTGAAATTTTTTGCTTTTTCCTGCTCCTCTTAGCATGATAAAGAAGATTCAAAGAGAGTGAGATGCCAGCTCTTTTCATTCAGTCAGTAGCTTCAAACATTTCTGGTATATGAATAACATGATGTTTTTCAATGGCAAAAATCAATGAATATTGTAAATGCACAAACAGTCATTTCTCCCCATTGCAAGGTGCAATTCTGAAATTTTTTGCTTTTTCCTGCTCCTCTTAGCATGATAAAGAAGATTCAAAGAGAGTGAGATGCCAGCTCCTTTCATTCAGTCAGTAGCTTCAAACATTTCTGGACGTTTTTCAATGGCAAAAATCAATGAATATTGTAAATGCACAAACAGTAATTTCTCCACATTGCAAGGTGCAATTCTGAAATTTTTTGCTTTTTCCTGCTCAACTTAGCATGATAAAGAAGATTCAAAGAGAGTGAGATGCCAGCTCTTTTCATTCAGTCAGTAGCTTCAAACATTTCTGGTATATGAATAACATGATGTTTTTCAATGGCAAAAATCAATGAATATTGTAAATGCACAAACAGTAATTTCTCCGCATTGCAAGGTGCAATTCTGAAATTTTTTGCTTTTTCCTGCTCCTCTTAGCATGATAAAGAAGATTCAAAGAGAGTGAGATGCCAGCTCCTTTCATTCAGTCAGTAGCTTCAAACATTTCTGGACATTTTTCAATGGCAAAAATCAATGAATATTGTAAATGCACAAACAGTATTTTCTCCACATTGCAAGGTGCAATTCTGAAATTTTTTGCTTTTTCCTGCTCCTCTTAGCATGATAAAGAAGATTCAAAGAGAGTGAGATGCCAGCTCTTTTCATTCAGTCAGTAGCTTCAAACATTTCTGTTATATGAATAACATGATGTTTTTCAATGGCAAAAATCAATGAATATTGTAAATGCACAAACAGTAATTTCTCCGCATTGCAAGGTGCAATTCTGAAATTTTTTGCTTTTTCCTGCTCCTCTTAGCATGATAAAGAAGATTCAAAGAGAGTGAGATGCCAGCTCCTTTCATTCAGTCAGTAGCTTCAAACATTTCTGGACGTTTTTCAATGGCAAAAATCAATGAATATTGTAAATGCACAAACAGTAATTTCTCCGCATTACAAGGTGCAATTCTGAAATTTTTTGCTTTTTCCTGCTCCTCTTAGCATGATAAAGAAGATTCAAAAAGAGTGAGATGCCAGCTCCTTTCATTCAGTCAGTAGCTTCAAACATTTCTGGCATATGAATAACATGATGTTTTTCAATGGCAAAAATCAATGAATATTGTTAATGCACAAACAGTAATTTCTCGGCATTGCAAGGTGCAATTCTGAAATTTTTTGCTTTTTCCTGCTCCTCTTAGCATGATAAAGAAGATTCAAAGAGAGTGAGATGCCAGCTCCTTTCATTCAGTCAGTAGCTTCAAACATTTCTGGTATATGAATAACATGATGTTTTTCAATGGCAAAAATCAATGAATATTGTTAATGCACAAACAGTAATTTCTCGGCATTGCAAGGTGCAATTCTGAAATTTTTTGCTTTTTCCTGCTCCTCTTAGCATGATAAAGAAGATTCAAAGAGAGTGAGATGCCAGCTCCTTTCATTCAGTCAGTAGCTTCAAACATTTCTGGACGTTTTTCAATGGCAAAAATCAATGAATATTGTAAATGCACAAACAGTAATTTCTCCACATTGCAAGGTGCAATTCTGAAATTTTTTGCTTTTTCCTGCTCCTCTTAGCATGATAAAGAAGATTCAAAGAGTGAGATGCCAGCTCTTTTCATTCAGTCAGTAGCTTCAAACATTTCTGGTATATGAATAACATGATGTTTTTCAATGGCAAAAATCAATGAATATTGTAAAGGCACAAACAGTAATTTCTCCGCATTGCAAGGTGCAATTCTGAAATTTTTTGCTTTTTCCTGCTCCTCTTAGCATGATAAAGAAGATTCAAAGAGAGTGAGATGCCAGCTCCTTTCATTCAGTCAGTAGCTTCAAACATTTCTGGACGTTTTTCAATGGCAAAAATCAATGAATATTGTAAATGCACAAACAGTAATTTCTCCACATTGCAAGGTGCAATTCTGAAATTTTTTGCTTTTTCCTGCTCCTCTTAGCATGATAAAGAAGATTCAAAGAGAGAGAGATGCCAGCTCTTTTCATTCAGTCAGTAGCTTCAAACATTTCTGGTATATGAATAACATGATGTTTTTCAATGGCAAAAATCAATGAATATTGTAAATGCACAAACAGTCATTTCTCCCCATTGCAAGGTGCAATTCTGAAATTTTTTGCTTTTTCCTGCTCCTCTTAGCATGATAAAGAAGATTCAAAGAGAGTGAGATGCCAGCTCCTTTCATTCAGTCAGTAGCTTCAAACATTTCTGGACGTTTTTCAATGGCAAAAATCAATGAATATTGTAAATGCACAAACAGTAATTTCTCCACATTGCAAGGTGCAATTCTGAAATTTTTTGCTTTTTCCTGCTCAACTTAGCATGATAAAGAAGATTCAAAGAGAGTGAGATGCCAGCTCTTTTCATTCAGTCAGTAGCTTCAAACATTTCTGGTATATGAATAACATGATGTTTTTCAATGGCAAAAATCAATGAATATTGTAAATGCACAAACAGTAATTTCTCCGCATTGCAAGGTGCAATTCTGAAATTTTTTGCTTTTTCCTGCTCCTCTTAGCATGATAAAGAAGATTCAAAGAGAGTGAGATGCCAGCTCCTTTCATTCAGTCAGTAGCTTCAAACATTTCTGGACGTTTTTCAATGGCAAAAATCAATGAATATTGTAAATGCACAAACAGTATTTTCTCCACATTGCAAGGTGCAATTCTGAAATTTTTTGCTTTTTCCTGCTCCTCTTAGCATGATAAAGAAGATTCAAAGAGAGTGAGATGCCAGCTCTTTTCATTCAGTCAGTAGCTTCAAACATTTCTGTTATATGAATAACATGATGTTTTTCAATGGCAAAAATCAATGAATATTGTAAATGCACAAACAGTAATTTCTCCGCATTGCAAGGTGCAATTCTGAAATTTTTTGCTTTTTCCTGCTCCTCTTAGCATGATAAAGAAGATTCAAAGAGAGTGAGATGCCAGCTCCTTTCATTCAGTCAGTAGCTTCAAACATTTCTGGACGTTTTTCAATGGCAAAAATCAATGAATATTGTAAATGCACAAACAGTAATTTCTCCACATTGCAAGGTGCAATTCTGAAATTTTTTGCTTTTTCCTGCTCCTCTTACCATGATAAAGAAGATTCAAAGAGAGT
The DNA here is from genome assembly GCF_046119375.1 of Phyllobates terribilis. Classification (NCBI taxonomy): domain Eukaryota; kingdom Metazoa; phylum Chordata; class Amphibia; order Anura; family Dendrobatidae; genus Phyllobates; species Phyllobates terribilis. The sequence goes on along the minus strand of NW_027363241.1, from coordinate 666,213 downwards.
GAGATGCCAGCTCTTTTCATTCAGTCAGTAGCGTCAAACATTTCTGGTATATGAATAACATGATGTTTTTCAATGGCAAAAATCAATGAATATTGTAAATGCACAAACAGTAATTTCTCCGCATTGCAAGGTGCAATTCTGAAATTTTTTGCTTTTTCCTGCTCCTCTTAGCATGATAAAGAAGATTCAAAGAGAGTGAGATGCCAGCTCCTTTCATTCAGTCAGTAGCTTCAAACATTTCTGGACGTTTTTCAATGGCAAAAATCAATGAATATTGTAAATGCACAAACAGTAATTTCTCCACATTGCAAGGTGCAATTCTGAAATTTTTTGCTTTTTCCTGCTCCGCTTAGCATGATAAAGAAGATTCAAAGAGAGTGAGATGCCAGCTCTTTTCATTCAGTCAGTAGTTTCAAACATTTCTGGTATATGAATAACATGATGTTTTTCAATGGCAAAAATCAATGAATATTGTAAATGCACAAACAGTAATTTCTCCGCATTACAAGGTGCAATTCTGAAATTTTTTGCTTTTTCCTGCTCCTCTTGGCATGATAAAGAAGATTCAAAAAGAGTGAGATGCCAGCTCCTTTCATTCAGTCAGTAGCTTCAAACATTTCTGGCATATGAATAACATGATGTTTTTCAATGGCAAAAATCAATGAATATTGTAAATGCACAAACAGTAATTTCTCCGCATTGCAAGGTGCAATTCTGAAATTTTTTGCTTTTTCCTGCTCCTCTTAGCATGATAAAGAAGATTCAAAGAGAGTGAGATGCCAGCTCCTTTCATTCAGTCAGTAGCTTCAAACATTTCTGGACGTTTTTCAATGGCAAAAATCAATGAATATTGTAAATGCACAAACAGTAATTTCTCCACATTGCAAGGTGCAATTCTGAAATTTTTTGCTTTTTCCTGCTCAACTTAGCATGATAAAGAAGATTCAAAGAGAGTGAGATGCCAGCTCTTTTCATTCAGTCAGTAGCTTCAAACATTTCTGGTATATGAATAACATGATGTTTTTCAATGGCAAAAATCAATGAATATTGTAAATGCACAAACAGTAATTTCTCCGCATTGCAAGGTGCAATTCTGAAATTTTTTGCTTTTTCCTGCTCCTCTTAGCATGATAAAGAAGATTCAAAGAGAGTGAGATGCCAGCTCCTTTCATTCAGTCAGTAGCTTCAAACATTTCTGGACATTTTTCAATGGCAAAAATCAATGAATATTGTAAATGCACAAACAGTATTTTCTCCACATTGCAAGGTGCAATTCTGAAATTTTTTGCTTTTTCCTGCTCCTCTTAGCATGATAAAGAAGATTCAAAGAGAGTGAGATGCCAGCTCTTTTATTTCAGTCAGTAGCTTCAAACATTTCTGTTATATGAATAACATGATGTTTTTCAATGGCAAAAATCAATGAATATTGTAAATGCACAAACAGTAATTTCTCCGCATTGCAAGGTGCAATTCTGAAATTTTTTGCTTTTTCCTGCTCCTCTTAGCATGATAAAGAAGATTCAAAGAGAGTGAGATGCCAGCTCCTTTCATTCAGTCAGTAGCTTCAAACATTTCTGGACGTTTTTCAATGGCAAAAATCAATGAATATTGTAAATGCACAAACAGTAATTTCTCCGCATTACAAGGTGCAATTCTGAAATTTTTTGCTTTTTCCTGCTCCTCTTAGCATGATAAAGAAGATTCAAAAAGAGTGAGATGCCAGCTCCTTTCATTCAGTCAGTAGCTTCAAACATTTCTGGCATATGAATAACATGATGTTTTTCAATGGCAAAAATCAATGAATATTGTTAATGCACAAACAGTAATTTCTCGGCATTGCAAGGTGCAATTCTGAAATTTTTTGCTTTTTCCTGCTCCTCTTAGCATGATAAAGAAGATTCAAAGAGAGTGAGATGCCAGCTCCTTTCATTCAGTCAGTAGCTTCAAACATTTCTGGTATATGAATAACATGATGTTTTTCAATGGCAAAAATCAATGAATATTGTTAATGCACAAACAGTAATTTCTCGGCATTGCAAGGTGCAATTCTGAAATTTTTTGCTTTTTCCTGCTCCTCTTAGCATGATAAAGAAGATTCAAAGAGAGTGAGATGCCAGCTCCTTTCATTCAGTCAGTAGCTTCAAACATTTCTGGACGTTTTTCAATGGCAAAAATCAATGAATATTGTAAATGCACAAACAGTAATTTCTCCACATTGCAAGGTGCAATTCTGAAATTTTTTGCTTTTTCCTGCTCCTCTTAGCATGATAAAGAAGATTCAAAGAGTGAGATGCCAGCTCTTTTCATTCAGTCAGTAGCTTCAAACATTTCTGGTATATGAATAACATGATGTTTTTCAATGGCAAAAATCAATGAATATTGTAAAGGCACAAACAGTAATTTCTCCGCATTGCAAGGTGCAATTCTGAAATTTTTTGCTTTTTCCTGCTCCTCTTAGCATGATAAAGAAGATTCAAAGAGAGTGAGATGCCAGCTCCTTTCATTCAGTCAGTAGCTTCAAACATTTCTGGACGTTTTTCAATGGCAAAAATCAATGAATATTGTAAATGCACAAACAGTAATTTCTCCACATTGCAAGGTGCAATTCTGAAATTTTTTGCTTTTTCCTGCTCCTCTTAGCATGATAAAGAAGATTCAAAGAGAGAGAGATGCCAGCGCTTTTCATTCAGTCAGTAGCTTCAAACATTTCTGGTATATGAATAACATGATGTTTTTCAATGGCAAAAATCAATGAATATTGTAAATGCACAAACAGTCATTTCTCCCCATTGCAAGGTGCAATTCTGAAATTTTTTGCTTTTTCCTGCTCCTCTTAGCATGATAAAGAAGATTCAAAGAGAGTGAGATGCCAGCTCCTTTCATTCAGTCAGTAGCTTCAAACATTTCTGGACGTTTTTCAATGGCAAAAATCAATGAATATTGTAAATGCACAAACAGTAATTTCTCCACATTGCAAGGTGCAATTCTGAAATTTTTTGCTTTTTCCTGCTCAACTTAGCATGATAAAGAAGATTCAAAGAGAGTGAGATGCCAGCTCTTTTCATTCAGTCAGTAGCTTCAAACATTTCTGGTATATGAATAACATGATGTTTTTCAATGGCAAAAATCAATGAATATTGTAAATGCACAAACAGTAATTTCTCCGCATTGCAAGGTGCAATTCTGAAATTTTTTGCTTTTTCCTGCTCCTCTTAGCATGATAAAGAAGATTCAAAGAGAGTGAGATGCCAGCTCCTTTCATTCAGTCAGTAGCTTCAAACATTTCTGGACGTTTTTCAATGGCAAAAATCAATGAATATTGTAAATGCACAAACAGTATTTTCTCCACATTGCAAGGTGCAATTCTGAAATTTTTTGCTTTTTCCTGCTCCTCTTAGCATGATAAAGAAGATTCAAAGAGAGTGAGATGCCAGCTCTTTTCATTCAGTCAGTAGCTTCAAACATTTCTGTTATATGAATAACATGATGTTTTTCAATGGCAAAAATCAATGAATATTGTAAATGCACAAACAGTAATTTCTCCGCATTGCAAGGTGCAATTCTGAAATTTTTTGCTTTTTCCTGCTCCTCTTAGCATGATAAAGAAGATTCAAAGAGAGTGAGATGCCAGCTCCTTTCATTCAGTCAGTAGCTTCAAACATTTCTGGACGTTTTTCAATGGCAAAAATCAATGAATATTGTAAATGCACAAACAGTAATTTCTCCACATTGCAAGGTGCAATTCTGAAATTTTTTGCTTTTTCCTGCTCCTCTTACCATGATAAAGAAGATTCAAAGAGAGTGAGATGCCAGCTCTTTTCATTCAGTCAGTAGCGTCAAACATTTCTGGTATATGAATAACATGATGTTTTTCAATGGCAAAAATCAATGAATATTGTAAATGCACAAACAGTAATTTCTCCGCATTGCAAGGTGCAATTCTGAAATTTTTTGCTTTTTCCTGCTCCTCTTAGCATGATAAAGAAGATTCAAAGAGAGTGAGATGCCAGCTCCTTTCATTCAGTCAGTAGCTTCAAACATTTCTGGACGTTTTTCAATGGCAAAAATCAATGAATATTGTAAATGCACAAACAGTAATTTCTCCACATTGCAAGGTGCAATTCTGAAATTTTTTGCTTTTTCCTGCTCCGCTTAGCATGATAAAGAAGATTCAAAGAGAGTGAGATGCCAGCTCTTTTCATTCAGTCAGTAGTTTCAAACATTTCTGGTATATGAATAACATGATGTTTTTCAATGGCAAAAATCAATGAATATTGTAAATGCACAAACAGTAATTTCTCCGCATTACAAGGTGCAATTCTGAAATTTTTTGCTTTTTCCTGCTCCTCTTGGCATGATAAAGAAGATTCAAAAAGAGTGAGATGCCAGCTCCTTTCATTCAGTCAGTAGCTTCAAACATTTCTGGCATATGAATAACATGATGTTTTTCAATGGCAAAAATCAATGAATATTGTTAATGCACAAACAGTAATTTCTCGGCATTGCAAGGTGCAATTCTGAAATTTTTTGCTTTTTCCTGCTCCTCTTAGCATGATAAAGAAGATTCAAAGAGAGTGAGATGCCAGCTCCTTTCATTCAGTCAGTAGCTTCAAACATTTCTGGACATTTTTCAATGGCAAAAATCAATGAATATTGTAAATGCACAAACAGTAATTTCTCCACATTGCAAGGTGCAATTCTGAAATTTTTTGCTTTTTCCTGCTCCTCTTAGCATGATAAAGAAGATTCAAAGAGAGTGAGATACCAGCTCTTTTCATTCAGTCAGTAGCTTCAAACATTTCTGGTATATGAATAACATGATGTTTTTCAATGGCAAAAATCAATGAATATTGTAAATGCACAAACAGTAATTTCTCCGCATTGCAAGGTGCAATTCTGAAATTTTTTGCTTTTTCCTGCTCCTCTTAGCATGATAAAGAAGATTCAAATAGAGTGAGATGCCAGCTCCTTTCATTCAGTCAGTAGCTTCAAACATTTCTGGACGTTTTTCAATGGCAAAAATCAATGAATATTGTAAATGCACAAACAGTAATTTCTCCACATTGCAAGGTGCAATTCTGAAATTTTTTGCTTTTCCCTGCTCCTCTTAGCATGATAAAGAAGATTCAAAGAGAGTGAGATGCCAGCTCTTTTCATTCAGTCAGTAGCTTCAAACATTTCTGGTATATGAATAACATGATGTTTTTCAATGGCAAAAATCAATGAATATTGTAAATGCACAAACAGTAATTTCTCCGCATTGCAAGGTGCAATTCTGAAATTTTTTGCTTTTTCCTGCTCCTCTTAGCATGATAAAGAAGATTCAAAGAGAGTGAGATGCCAGCCCCTTTCATTCAGTCAGTAGCTTCAAACATTTCTGGACGTTTTTCAATGGCAAAAATCAATGAATATTGTAAATGCACAAACAGTAATTTCTCCACATTGCAAGGTGCAATTCTGAAATTTTTTGCTTTTTCCTGCTCCTCTTAGCATGATAAAGAAGATTCAAAGAGAGTGAGATGCCAGCTCTTTTCATTCAGTCAGTAGCTTCAAACATTTCTGGTATATGAATAACATGATGTTTTTCAATGGCAAAAATCAATGAATATTGTAAATGCACAAACAGTAATTTCTCCGCATTGCAAGGTGCAATTCTGAAATTTTTTGCTTTTTCCTGCTCCTCTTAGCATGATAAAGAAGATTCAAAGAGAGTGAGATGCCAGCTCCTTTCATTCAGTCAGTAGCTTCAAACATTTCTGGACGTTTTTCAATGGCAAAAATCAATGAATATTGTAAATGCACAAACAGTAATTTCTCCACATTGCAAGGTGCAATTCTGAAATTTTTTGCTTTTTCCTGCTCCTCTTAGCATGATAAAGAAGATTCAAAGAGAGAGAGATGCCAGCTCTTTTCATTCAGTCAGTAGCTTCAAACATTTCTGGTATATGAATAACATGATGTTTTTCAATGGCAAAAATCAATGAATATTGTAAATGCACAAACAGTAATTTCTCCGCATTGCAAGGTGCAATTCTGAAATTTTTTGCTTTTTCCTGCTCCTCTTAGCATGATAAAGAAGATTCAAAGAGAGTGAGATGCCAGCTCTTTTCATTCAGTCAGTAGCTTCAAACATTTCTGGTTTATGAATAACATGATGTTTTTCAATGGCAAAAATCAATGAATATTGTAAATGCACAAACAGTAATTTCTCCGCATTGCAAGGTGCAATTCTGAAATTTTTTGCTTTTTCCTGCTCCTCTTAGCATGATAAAGAAGATTCAAAGAGAGTGAGATGCCAGCTCTTTTCATTCAGTCAGTAGCTTCAAACATTTCTGGTATATGAATAACATGATGTTTTTCAATGGCAAAAATCAATGAATATTGTAAATGCACAAACAGTCATTTCTCCCCATTGCAAGGTGCAATTCTGAAATTTTTTGCTTTTTCCTGCTCCTCTTAGCATGATAAAGAAGATTCAAAGAGAGTGAGATGCCAGCTCCTTTCATTCAGTCAGTAGCTTCAAACATTTCTGGACGTTTTTCAATGGCAAAAATCAATGAATATTGTAAATGCACAAACAGTAATTTCTCCACATTGCAAGGTGCAATTCTGAAATTTTTTGCTTTTTCCTGCTCAACTTAGCATGATAAAGAAGATTCAAAGAGAGTGAGATGCCAGCTCTTTTCATTCAGTCAGTAGCTTCAAACATTTCTGGTATATGAATAACATGATGTTTTTCAATGGCAAAAATCAATGAATATTGTAAATGCACAAACAGTAATTTCTCCGCATTGCAAGTTGCAATTCTGAAATTTTTTGTTTTTTCCTGCTCCTCTTAGCATGATAAAGAAGATTCAAAGAGAGTGAGATGCCAGCTCCTTTCATTCAGTCAGTAGCTTCAAACATTTCTGGACGTTTTTCAATGGCAAAAATCAATGAATATTGTAAATGCACAAACAGTATTTTCTCCACATTGCAAGGTGCAATTCTGAAATTTTTTGCTTTTTCCTGCTCCTCTTAGCATGATAAAGAAGATTCAAAGAGAGTGAGATGCCAGCTCTTTTCATTCAGTCAGTAGCTTCAAACATTTCTGTTATATGAATAACATGATGTTTTTCAATGGCAAAAATCAATGAATATTGTAAATGCACAAACAGTAATTTCTCCGCATTGCAAGGTGCAATTCTGAAATTTTTTGCTTTTTCCTGCTCCTCTTAGCATGATAAAGAAGATTCAAAGAGCGTGAGATGCCAGCTCCTTTCATTCAGTCAGTAGCTTCAAACATTTCTGGACGTTTTTCAATGGCAAAAATCAATGAATATTGTAAATGCACAAACAGTAATTTCTCCACATTGCAAGGTGCAATTCTGAAATTTTTTGCTTTTTCCTGCTCCTCTTACCATGATAAAGAAGATTCAAAGAGAGTGAGATGCCAGCTCTTTTCATTCAGTCAGTAGCGTCAAACATTTCTGGTATATGAATAACATGATGTTTTTCAATGGCAAAAATCAATGAATATTGTAAATGCACAAACAGTAATTTCTCCGCATTGCAAGGTGCAATTCTGAAATTTTTTGCTTTTTCCTGCTCCTCTTAGCATGATAAAGAAGATTCAAAGAGAGTGAGATGCCAGCTCCTTTCATTCAGTCAGTAGCTTCAAACATTTCTGGACGTTTTTCAATGGCAAAAATCAATGAATATTGTAAATGCACAAACAGTAATTTCTCCACATTGCAAGGTGCAATTCTGAAATTTTTTGCTTTTTCCTGCTCCTCTTAGCATGATAAAGAAGATTCAAAGAGAGTGAGATGCCAGCTCTTTTCATTCAGTCAGTAGTTTCAAACATTTCTGGTATATGAATAACATGATGTTTTTCAATGGCAAAAATCAATGAATATTGTAAATGCACAAACAGTAATTTCTCCGCATTACAAGGTGCAATTCTGAAATTTTTTGCTTTTTCCTTCTCCTCTTAGCATGATAAAGAAGATTCAAAAAGAGTGAGATGCCAGCTCCTTTCATTCAGTCAGTAGCTTCAAACATTTCTGGCATATGAATAACATGATGTTTTTCAATGGCAAAAATCAATGAATATTGTTAATGCACAAACAGTAATTTCTCGGCATTGCAAGGTGCAATTCTGAAATTTTTTGCTTTTTCCTGCTCCTCTTAGCATGATAAAGAAGATTCAAAGAGAGTGAGATGCCAGCTCCTTTCATTCAGTCAGTAGCTTCAAACATTTCTGGACATTTTTCAATGGCAAAAATCAATGAATATTGTAAATGCACAAACAGTAATTTCTCCACATTGCAAGGTGCAATTCTGAAATTTTTTGCTTTTTCCTGCTCCTCTTAGCATGATAAAGAAGATTCAAAGAGAGTGAGATACCAGCTCTTTTCATTCAGTCAGTAGCTTCAAACATTTCTGGTATATGAATAACATGATGTTTTTCAATGGCAAAAATCAATGAATATTGTAAATGCACAAACAGTAATTTCTCCGCATTGCAAGGTGCAATTCTGAAATTTTTTGCTTTTTCCTGCTCCTCTTAGCATGATAAAGAAGATTCAAATAGAGTGAGATGCCAGCTCCTTTCATTCAGTCAGTAGCTTCAAACATTTCTGGACGTTTTTCAATGGCAAAAATCAATGAATATTGTAAATGCACAAACAGTAATTTCTCCACATTGCAAGGTGCAATTCTGAAATTTTTTGCTTTTTCCTGCTCCTCTTAGCATGATAAAGAAGATTCAAAGAGAGTGAGATGCCAGCTCTTTTCATTCAGTCAGTAGCTTCAAACATTTCTGGTATATGAATAACATGATGTTTTTCAATGGCAAAAATCAATGAATATTGTAAATGCACAAACAGTAATTTCTCCGCATTGCAAGGTGCAATTCTGAAATTTTTTGCTTTTTCCTGCTCCTCTTAGCATGATAAAGAAGATTCAAAGAGAGTGAGATGCCAGCTCCTTTCATTCAGTCAGTAGCTTCAAACATTTCTGGACGTTTTTCAATGGCAAAAATCAATGAATATTGTAAATGCACAAACAGTAATTTCTCCACATTGCAAGGTGCAATTCTGAAATTTTTTGCTTTTTCCTGCTCCTCTTAGCATGATAAAGAAGATTCAAGGAGAGTGAGATGCCAGATCTTTTCATTCAGTCAGTAGCTTCAAACATTTCTGGTATATGAATAACATGATGTTTTTCAATGGCAAAAATCAATGAATATTGTAAATGCACAAACAGTAATTTCTCCGCATTGCAAGGTGCAATTCTGAAATCTTTTGCTTTTTCCTGCTCCTCTTAGCATGATAAAGAAGATTCAAAGAGAGTGAGATGACAACTCCTTTCATTCAGTCAGTAGCTTCAATCATTTCTGGACGTTTTTGAATGGCAAAAATCAATGAATATTGTAAATGCACAAACAGTAATTTCTCCACATTGCAAGGTGCAATTCTGAAATTTTTTGCTTTTTCCTGCTCCTCTTAGCATGATAAAGAAGATTCAAAGAGAGTGAGATGCCAGCTCCTTTCATTCAGTCAGTAACTTCAAACATTTCTGGACGTTTTTCAATGGCAAAAATCAATGAATACTGTAAATGCACAAACAGTAATTTCTCCACATTGCAAGGTGCAGTTCTGAAGATTTTTGCTTTTTCCTGCTCCTCTTAGCATGATAAAGAAGATTCAAAGAGAGTGAGATGCCAGCTCCTTTCATTCAGTCAGTAGCTTCAAACATTTCTGGACGTTTTTCAATGGCAAAAATCAATGAATAATGTAAATGCACAAACAATAATTTCTCCACATTGCAAGGTGCAATTCTGAAATTTTTTGCTTTTTCCTGCTCCTCTTAGCATGATAAAGAAGATTCAAGGAGAGTGAGATGCCAGCTCTTTTCATTCAGTCAGTAGCTTCAAACATTTCTGGTATATGAATAACATGATGTTTTTCAATGGCAAAAATCAATGAATATTGTAAATGCACAAACAGTAATTTCTCCGCATTGCAAGGTGCAATTCTGAAATCTTTTGCTTTTTCCTGCTCCTCTTAGCATGATAAAGAAGATTCAAAGAGAGTGAGATGACAACTCCTTTCATTCAGTCAGTAGCTTCAATCATTTCTGGACGTTTTTGAATGGCAAAAATCAATGAATATTGTAAATGCACAAACAGTAATTTCTCCACATTGCAAGGTGCAATTCTGAAATTTTTTGCTTTTTCCTGCTCCTCTTAGCATGATAAAGAAGATTCAAAGAGAGTGAGATGCCAGCTCCTTTCATTCAGTCAGTAACTTCAAACATTTCTGGACGTTTTTCAATGGCAAAAATCAATGAATACTGTAAATGCACAAACAGTAATTTCTCCACATTGCAAGGTGCAGTTCTGAAGATTTTTGCTTTTTCCTGCTCCTCTTAGCATGATAAAGAAGATTCAAAGAGAGTGAGATGCCAGCTCCTTTCATTCAGTCAGTAGCTTCAAACATTTCTGGACGTTTTTCAATGGCAAAAATCAATGAATAATGTAAATGCACAAACAATAATTTCTCCACATTGCAAGGTGCAATTCTGAAATTTTTTGCTTTTTCCTGCTCCTCTTAGCATGATAAAGAAGATTCAAAGAGAGTGAGATGCCAGCTCTTTTCATTCAGTCAGTAGCTTCAAACATTTCTGGTATATGAATAACATGATGTTTTTCAATGGCAAAAATCAATGAATATTGTAAATGCACAAACAGTAATTTCTCCGCATTGCAAGGTGCAATTCTGAAATTTTTTGCTTTTTCCTGCTCCTCTTAGCATGATAAAGAAGATTCAAAGAGAGTGAGATGCCAGCTCCTTTCATTCAGTCAGTAGCTTCAAACATTTCTGGACGTTTTTCAATGGCAAAAATCAATGAATATTGTAAATGCACAAACAGTAATTTCTCCACATTGCAAGGTGCAATTTTGAAATTTTTTGCTTTTTCCTGCTCCTCTTAGCATGATAAAGAAGATTCAAAGAGAGTGAGATACCAGCTCTTTTCATTCAGTCAGTAGCTTCAAACATTTCTGGTATATGAATAACATGATGTTTTTCAATGGCAAAAATCAATGAATATTGTAAATGCACAAACAGTAATTTCTCCGCATTGCAAGGTGCAATTCTGAAATTTTTTGCTTTTTCCTGCTCCTCTTAGCATGATAAAGAAGATTCAAATAGAGTGAGATGCCAGCTCCTTTCATTCAGTCAGTAGCTTCAAACATTTCTGGACGTTTTTCAATGGCAAAAATCAATGAATATTGTAAATGCACAAACAGTAATTTCTCCACATTGCAAGGTGCAATTCTGAAATTTTTTGCTTTTTCCTGCTCCTCTTAGCATGATAAAGAAGATTCAAATAGAGTGAGATGCCAGCTCCTTTCATTCAGTCAGTAGCTTCAAACATTTCTGGACGTTTTTCAATGGCAAAAATCAATGAATATTGTAAATGCACAAACAGTAATTTCTCCACATTGCAAGGTGCAATTCTGAAATTTTTTGCTTTTTCCTGCTCCTCTTAGCATGATAAAGAAGATTCAAAGAGAGTGAGATGCCAGCTCTTTTCATTCAGTCAGTAGCTTCAAACATTTCTGGTATATGAATAACATGATGTTTTTCAATGGCAAAAATCAATGAATATTGTAAATGCACAAACAGTAATTTCTCCGCATTGCAAGGTGCAATTCTGAAATTTTTTGCTTTTTCCTGCTCCTCTTAGCATGATAAAGAAGATTCAAAGAGAGTGAGATGCCAGCTCCTTTCATTCAGTCAGTAGCTTCAAACATTTCTGGACGTTTTTCAATGGCAAAAATCAATGAATATTGTAAATGCACAAACAGTAATTTCTCCACATTGCAAGGTGCAATTCTGAAATTTTTTGCTTTTTCCTGCTCCTCTTAGCATGATAAAGAAGATTCAAGGAGAGTGAGATGCCAGCTCTTTTCATTCAGTCAGTAGCTTCAAACATTTCTGGTATATGAATAACATGATGTTTTTCAATGGCAAAAATCAATGAATATTGTAAATGCACAAACAGTAATTTCTCCGCATTGCAAGGTGCAATTCTGAAATCTTTTGCTTTTTCCTGCTCCTCTTAGCATGATAAAGAAGATTCAAAGAGAGTGAGATGACAACTCCTTTCATTCAGTCAGTAGCTTCAATCATTTCTGGACGTTTTTGAATGGCAAAAATCAATGAATATTGTAAATGCACAAACAGTAATTTCTCCACATTGCAAGGTGCAATTCTGAAATTTTTTGCTTTTTCCTGCTCCTCTTAGCATGATAAAGAAGATTCAAAGAGAGTGAGATGCCAGCTCCTTTCATTCAGTCAGTAACTTCAAACATTTCTGGACGTTTTTCAATGGCAAAAATCAATGAATACTGTAAATGCACAAACAGTAATTTCTCCACATTGCAAGGTGCAGTTCTGAAGATTTTTGCTTTTTCCTGCTCCTCTTAGCATGATAAAGAAGATTCAAAGAGAGTGAGATGCCAGCTCCTTTCATTCAGTCAGTAGCTTCAAACATTTCTGGACGTTTTTCAATGGCAAAAATCAATGAATAATGTAAATGCACAAACAATAATTTCTCCACATTGCAAGGTGCAATTCTGAAATTTTTTGCTTTTTCCTGCTCCTCTTAGCATGATAAAGAAGATTCAAGGAGAGTGAGATGCCAGCTCTTTTCATTCAGTCAGTAGCTTCAAACATTTCTGGTATATGAATAACATGATGTTTTTCAATGGCAAAAATCAATGAATATTGTAAATGCACAAACAGTAATTTCTCCGCATTGCAAGGTGCAATTCTGAAATCTTTTGCTTTTTCCTGCTCCTCTTAGCATGATAAAGAAGATTCAAAGAGAGTGAGATGACAACTCCTTTCATTCAGTCAGTAGCTTCAATCATTTCTGGACGTTTTTGAATGGCAAAAATCAATGAATATTGTAAATGCACAAACAGTAATTTCTCCACATTGCAAGGTGCAATTCTGAAATTTTTTGCTTTTTCCTGCTCCTCTTAGCATGATAAAGAAGATTCAAAGAGAGTGAGATGCCAGCTCCTTTCATTCAGTCAGTAACTTCAAACATTTCTGGACGTTTTTCAATGGCAAAAATCAATGAATACTGTAAATGCACAAACAGTAATTTCTCCACATTGCAAGGTGCAGTTCTGAAGATTTTTGCTTTTTCCTGCTCCTCTTAGCATGATAAAGAAGATTCAAAGAGAGTGAGATGCCAGCTCCTTTCATTCAGTCAGTAGCTTCAAACATTTCTGGACGTTTTTCAATGGCAAAAATCAATGAATAATGTAAATGCACAAACAATAATTTCTCCACATTGCAAGGTGCAATTCTGAAATTTTTTGCTTTTTCCTGCTCCTCTTAGCATGATAAAGAAGATTCAAAGAGAGTGAGATGCCAGCTCTTTTCATTCAGTCAGTAGCTTCAAACATTTCTGGTATATGAATAACATGATGTTTTTCAATGGCAAAAATCAATGAATATTGTAAATGCACAAACAGTAATTTCTCCGCATTGCAAGGTGCAATTCTGAAATTTTTTGCTTTTTCCTGCTCCTCTTAGCATGATAAAGAAGATTCAAAGAGAGTGAGATGCCAGCTCCTTTCATTCAGTCAGTAGCTTCAAACATTTCTGGACGTTTTTCAATGGCAAAAATCAATGAATATTGTAAATGCACAAACAGTAATTTCTCCACATTGCAAGGTGCAATTTTGAAATTTTTTGCTTTTTCCTGCTCCTCTTAGCATGATAAAGAAGATTCAAAGAGAGTGAGATACCAGCTCTTTTCATTCAGTCAGTAGCTTCAAACATTTCTGGTATATGAATAACATGATGTTTTTCAATGGCAAAAATCAATGAATATTGTAAATGCACAAACAGTAATTTCTCCGCATTGCAAGGTGCAATTCTGAAATTTTTTGCTTTTTCCTGCTCCTCTTAGCATGATAAAGAAGATTCAAATAGAGTGAGATGCCAGCTCCTTTCATTCAGTCAGTAGCTTCAAACATTTCTGGACGTTTTTCAATGGCAAAAATCAATGAATATTGTAAATGCACAAACAGTAATTTCTCCACATTGCAAGGTGCAATTCTGAAATTTTTTGCTTTTTCCTGCTCCTCTTAGCATGATAAAGAAGATTCAAAGAGAGTGAGATGCCAGCTCTTTTCATTCAGTCAGTAGCTTCAAACATTTCTGGTATATGAATAACATGATGTTTTTCAATGGCAAAAATCAATGAATATTGTAAATGCACAAACAGTAATTTCTCCGCATTGCAAGGTGCAATTCTGAAATTTTTTGCTTTTTCCTGCTCCTCTTAGCATGATAAAGAAGATTCAAAGAGAGTGAGATGCCAGCTCCTTTCATTCAGTCAGTAGCTTCAAACATTTCTGGACGTTTTTCAATGTCAAAAATCAATGAATATTGTAAATGCACAAACAGTAATTTCTCCACATTGCAAGGTGCAATTCTGAAATTTTTTGCTTTTTCCTGCTCCTCTTAGCATGATAAAGAAGATTCAAAGAGAGTGAGATGCCAGCTCTTTTCATTCAGTCAGTAGCTTCAAACATTTCTGGTATATGAATAACATGATGTTTTTCAATGGCAAAAATCAATGAATATTGTAAATGCACAAACAGTAATTTCTCCGCATTGCAAGGTGCAATTCTGAAATTTTTTGCTTTTTCCTGCTCCTCTTAGCATGATAAAGAAGATTCAAAGAGAGTGAGATGCCAGCTCCTTTCATTCAGTCAGTAGCTTCAAACATTTCTGGACGTTTTTCAATGGCAAAAATCAATGAATATTGTAAATGCACAAACAGTAATTTCTCCACATTGCAAGGTGCAATTCTGAAATTTTTTGCTTTTTCCTGCTCCTCTTATCATGATAAAGAAGATTCAAGGAGAGTGAGATGCCAGCTCTTTTCATTCAGTCAGTAGCTTCAAACATTTCTGGTATATGAATAACATGATGTTTTTCAATGGCAAAAATCAATGAATATTGTAAATGCACAAACAGTAATTTCTCCGCATTGCAAGGTGCAATTCTGAAATCTTTTGCTTTTTCCTGCTCCTCTTAGCATGATAAAGAAGATTCAAAGAGAGTGAGATGACAACTCCTTTCATTCAGTCAGTAGCTTCAATCATTTCTGGACGTTTTTGAATGGCAAAAATCAATGAATATTGTAAATGCACAAACAGTAATTTCTCCACATTGCAAGGTGCAATTCTGAAATTTTTTGCTTTTTCCTGCTCCTCTTAGCATGATAAAGAAGATTCAAAGAGAGTGAGATGCCAGCTCCTTTCATTCAGTCAGTAACTTCAAACATTTCTGGACGTTTTTCAATGGCAAAAATCAATGAATACTGTAAATGCACAAACAGTAATTTCTCCACATTGCAAGGTGCAGTTCTGAAGATTTTTGCTTTTTCCTGCTCCTCTTAGCATGATAAAGAAGATTCAAAGAGAGTGAGATGCCAGCTCCT
Organism: Phyllobates terribilis; assembly: GCF_046119375.1. Classification (NCBI taxonomy): domain Eukaryota; kingdom Metazoa; phylum Chordata; class Amphibia; order Anura; family Dendrobatidae; genus Phyllobates; species Phyllobates terribilis. Next base: position 650,691 of record NW_027363241.1, on the reverse strand, counting down.
TTCATTCAGTCAGTAGCTTCAAACATTTCTGGACGTTTTTCAATGGCAAAAATCAATGAATAATGTAAATGCACAAACAATAATTTCTCCACATTGCAAGGTGCAATTCTGAAATTTTTTGCTTTTTCCTGCTCCTCTTAGCATGATAAAGAAGATTCAAAGAGAGTGAGATGCCAGCTCTTTTCATTCAGTCAGTAGCTTCAAACATTTCTGGTATATGAATAACATGATGTTTTTCAATGGCAAAAATCAATGAATATTGTAAATGCACAAACAGTAATTTCTCCGCATTGCAAGGTGCAATTCTGAAATTTTTTGCTTTTTCCTGCTCCTCTTAGCATGATAAAGAAGATTCAAAGAGAGTGAGATGCCAGCTCCTTTCATTCAGTCAGTAGCTTCAAACATTTCTGGACGTTTTTCAATGGCAAAAATCAATGAATATTGTAAATGCACAAACAGTAATTTCTCCACATTGCAAGGTGCAATTTTGAAATTTTTTGCTTTTTCCTGCTCCTCTTAGCATGATAAAGAAGATTCAAAGAGAGTGAGATGCCAGCTCTTTTCATTCAGTTAGTAGCTTCAAACATTTCTGGTATATGAAAAACATGATGTTTTTCAATGGCAAAAATCAATGAATATTGTAAATGCACAAACAGTAATTTCTCCACATTGCAAGGTGCAATTCTGAATTTTTTTGCTTTTTCCTGCTCCTCTTAGCATGATAAAGAAGATTCAAAGAGAGTGAGATGCCAGCTCTTTTCATTCAGTCAGTAGCTTCAAACATTTCTGGTATATGAATAACATGATGTTTTTCAATGGCAAAAATCAATGAATATTGTAAATGCACAAACAGTAATTTCTCCGCATTGCAAGGTGCAATTCTGAAATTTTTTGCTTTTTCCTGCTCCTCTTAGCATGATAAAGAAGATTCAAAGAGAGTGAGATGCCAGCTCCTTTCATTCAGTCAGTAGCTTCAAACATTTCTGGACGTTTTTCAATGGCAAAAATCAATGAATATTGTAAATGCACAAACAGTAATTTCTCCGCATTGCAAGGTGCAATTCTGAAATCTTTTGCTTTTTCCTGCTCCTCTTAGCATGATAAAGAAGATTCAAAGAGAGTGAGATGACAACTCCTTTCATTCAGTCAGTAGCTTCAATCATTTCTGGACGTTTTTGAATGGCAAAAATCAATGAATATTGTAAATGCACAAACAGTAATTTCTCCACATTGCAAGGTGCAATTCTGAAATTTTTTGCTTTTTCCTGCTCCTCTTAGCATGATAAAGAAGATTCAAAGAGAGTGAGATGCCAGCTCCTTTCATTCAGTCAGTAACTTCAAACATTTCTGGACGTTTTTCAATGGCAAAAATCAATGAATACTGTAAATGCACAAACAGTAATTTCTCCACATTGCAAGGTGCAGTTCTGAAGATTTTTGCTTTTTCCTGCTCCTCTTAGCATGATAAAGAAGATTCAAAGAGAGTGAGATGCCAGCTCCTTTCATTCAGTCAGTAGCTTCAAACATTTCTGGACGTTTTTCAATGGCAAAAATCAATGAATAATGTAAATGCACAAACAATAATTTCTCCACATTGCAAGGTGCAATTCTGAAATTTTTTGCTTTTTCCTGCTCCTCTTAGCATGATAAAGAAGATTCAAGGAGAGTGAGATGCCAGCTCTTTTCATTCAGTCAGTAGCTTCAAACATTTCTGGTATATGAATAACATGATGTTTTTCAATGGCAAAAATCAATGAATATTGTAAATGCACAAACAGTAATTTCTCCGCATTGCAAGGTGCAATTCTGAAATCTTTTGCTTTTTCCTGCTCCTCTTAGCATGATAAAGAAGATTCAAAGAGAGTGAGATGACAACTCCTTTCATTCAGTCAGTAGCTTCAATCATTTCTGGACGTTTTTGAATGGCAAAAATCAATGAATATTGTAAATGCACAAACAGTAATTTCTCCACATTGCAAGGTGCAATTCTGAAATTTTTTGCTTTTTCCTGCTCCTCTTAGCATGATAAAGAAGATTCAAAGAGAGTGAGATGCCAGCTCCTTTCATTCAGTCAGTAACTTCAAACATTTCTGGACGTTTTTCAATGGCAAAAATCAATGAATACTGTAAATGCACAAACAGTAATTTCTCCACATTGCAAGGTGCAGTTCTGAAGATTTTTGCTTTTTCCTGCTCCTCTTAGCATGATAAAGAAGATTCAAAGAGAGTGAGATGCCAGCTCCTTTCATTCAGTCAGTAGCTTCAAACATTTCTGGACGTTTTTCAATGGCAAAAATCAATGAATAATGTAAATGCACAAACAATAATTTCTCCACATTGCAAGGTGCAATTCTGAAATTTTTTGCTTTTTCCTGCTCCTCTTAGCATGATAAAGAAGATTCAAAGAGAGTGAGATGCCAGCTCTTTTCATTCAGTCAGTAGCTTCAAACATTTCTGGTATATGAATAACATGATGTTTTTCAATGGCAAAAATCAATGAATATTGTAAATGCACAAACAGTAATTTCTCCGCATTGCAAGGTGCAATTCTGAAATTTTTTGCTTTTTCCTGCTCCTCTTAGCATGATAAAGAAGATTCAAAGAGAGTGAGATGCCAGCTCCTTTCATTCAGTCAGTAGCTTCAAACATTTCTGGACGTTTTTCAATGGCAAAAATCAATGAATATTGTAAATGCACAAACAGTAATTTCTCCACATTGCAAGGTGCAATTTTGAAATTTTTTGCTTTTTCCTGCTCCTCTTAGCATGATAAAGAAGATTCAAAGAGAGTGAGATACCAGCTCTTTTCATTCAGTCAGTAGCTTCAAACATTTCTGGTATATGAATAACATGATGTTTTTCAATGGCAAAAATCAATGAATATTGTAAATGCACAAACAGTAATTTCTCCGCATTGCAAGGTGCAATTCTGAAATTTTTTGCTTTTTCCTGCTCCTCTTAGCATGATAAAGAAGATTCAAATAGAGTGAGATGCCAGCTCCTTTCATTCAGTCAGTAGCTTCAAACATTTCTGGACGTTTTTCAATGGCAAAAATCAATGAATATTGTAAATGCACAAACAGTAATTTCTCCACATTGCAAGGTGCAATTCTGAAATTTTTTGCTTTTTCCTGCTCCTCTTAGCATGATAAAGAAGATTCAAAGAGAGTGAGATGCCAGCTCTTTTCATTCAGTCAGTAGCTTCAAACATTTCTGGTATATGAATAACATGATGTTTTTCAATGGCAAAAATCAATGAATATTGTAAATGCACAAACAGTAATTTCTCCGCATTGCAAGGTGCAATTCTGAAATTTTTTGCTTTTTCCTGCTCCTCTTAGCATGATAAAGAAGATTCAAAGAGAGTGAGATGCCAGCTCCTTTCATTCAGTCAGTAGCTTCAAACATTTCTGGACGTTTTTCAATGTCAAAAATCAATGAATATTGTAAATGCACAAACAGTAATTTCTCCACATTGCAAGGTGCAATTCTGAAATTTTTTGCTTTTTCCTGCTCCTCTTAGCATGATAAAGAAGATTCAAAGAGAGTGAGATGCCAGCTCTTTTCATTCAGTCAGTAGCTTCAAACATTTCTGGTATATGAATAACATGATGTTTTTCAATGGCAAAAATCAATGAATATTGTAAATGCACAAACAGTAATTTCTCCGCATTGCAAGGTGCAATTCTGAAATTTTTTGCTTTTTCCTGCTCCTCTTAGCATGATAAAGAAGATTCAAAGAGAGTGAGATGCCAGCTCCTTTCATTCAGTCAGTAGCTTCAAACATTTCTGGACGTTTTTCAATGGCAAAAATCAATGAATATTGTAAATGCACAAACAGTAATTTCTCCACATTGCAAGGTGCAATTCTGAAATTTTTTGCTTTTTCCTGCTCCTCTTAGCATGATAAAGAAGATTCAAGGAGAGTGAGATGCCAGCTCTTTTCATTCAGTCAGTAGCTTCAAACATTTCTGGTATATGAATAACATGATGTTTTTCAATGGCAAAAATCAATGAATATTGTAAATGCACAAACAGTAATTTCTCCGCATTGCAAGGTGCAATTCTGAAATCTTTTGCTTTTTCCTGCTCCTCTTAGCATGATAAAGAAGATTCAAAGAGAGTGAGATGACAACTCCTTTCATTCAGTCAGTAGCTTCAATCATTTCTGGACGTTTTTGAATGGCAAAAATCAATGAATATTGTAAATGCACAAACAGTAATTTCTCCACATTGCAAGGTGCAATTCTGAAATTTTTTGCTTTTTCCTGCTCCTCTTAGCATGATAAAGAAGATTCAAAGAGAGTGAGATGCCAGCTCCTTTCATTCAGTCAGTAACTTCAAACATTTCTGGACGTTTTTCAATGGCAAAAATCAATGAATACTGTAAATGCACAAACAGTAATTTCTCCACATTGCAAGGTGCAGTTCTGAAGATTTTTGCTTTTTCCTGCTCCTCTTAGCATGATAAAGAAGATTCAAAGAGAGTGAGATGCCAGCTCCTTTCATTCAGTCAGTAGCTTCAAACATTTCTGGACGTTTTTCAATGGCAAAAATCAATGAATAATGTAAATGCACAAACAATAATTTCTCCACATTGCAAGGTGCAATTCTGAAATTTTTTGCTTTTTCCTGCTCCTCTTAGCATGATAAAGAAGATTCAAAGAGAGTGAGATGCCAGCTCTTTTCATTCAGTCAGTAGCTTCAAACATTTCTGGTATATGAATAACATGATGTTTTTCAATGGCAAAAATCAATGAATATTGTAAATGCACAAACAGTAATTTCTCCGCATTGCAAGGTGCAATTCTGAAATTTTTTGCTTTTTCCTGCTCCTCTTAGCATGATAAAGAAGATTCAAAGAGAGTGAGATGCCAGCTCCTTTCATTCAGTCAGTAGCTTCAAACATTTCTGGACGTTTTTCAATGGCAAAAATCAATGAATATTGTAAATGCACAAACAGTAATTTCTCCACATTGCAAGGTGCAATTTTGAAATTTTTTGCTTTTTCCTGCTCCTCTTAGCATGATAAAGAAGATTCAAAGAGAGTGAGATGCCAGCTCTTTTCATTCAGTTAGTAGCTTCAAACATTTCTGGTATATGAAAAACATGATGTTTTTCAATGGCAAAAATCAATGAATATTGTAAATGCACAAACAGTAATTTCTCCACATTGCAAGGTGCAATTCTGAATTTTTTTGCTTTTTCCTGCTCCTCTTAGCATGATAAAGAAGATTCAAAGAGAGTGAGATGCCAGCTCTTTTCATTCAGTCAGTAGCTTCAAACATTTCTGGTATATGAATAACATGATGTTTTTCAATGGCAAAAATCAATGAATATTGTAAATGCACAAACAGTAATTTCTCCGCATTGCAAGGTGCAATTCTGAAATTTTTTGCTTTTTCCTGCTCCTCTTAGCATGATAAAGAAGATTCAAAGAGAGTGAGATGCCAGCTCCTTTCATTCAGTCAGTAGCTTCAAACATTTCTGGACGTTTTTCAATGGCAAAAATCAATGAATATTGTAAATGCACAAACAGTAATTTCTCCACATTGCAAGGTGCAATTCTGAAATTTTTTGCTTTTTCCTGCTCCTCTTAGCATGATAAAGAAGATTCAAAGAGAGTGAGATGCCAGCTCTTTTCATTCAGTCAGTAGCTTCAAACATTTCTGGTATATGAATAACATGATGTTTTTCAATGGCAAAAATCAATGAATATTGTAAATGCACAAACAGTAATTTCTCCGCATTGCAAGGTGCAATTCTAAAATCTTTTGCTTTTTCCTGCTCCTCTTAGCATGATAAAGAAGATTCAAAGAGAGTGAGATGACAACTCCTTTCATTCAGTCAGTAGCTTCAATCATTTCTGGACGTTTTTCAATGGCAAAAATCAATGAATATTGTAAATGCACAAACAGTAATTTCTCCACATTGCAAGGTGCAATTCTGAAATTTTTTGCTTTTTCCTGCTCCTCTTAGCATGATAAAGAAGATTCAAAGAGAGTGAGATGCCAGCTCCTTTCATTCAGTCAGTAACTTCAAACATTTCTGGACGTTTTTCAATGGCAAAAATCAATGAATATTGTAAATGCACAAACAGTAATTTCTCCACATTGCAAGGTGCAGTTCTGAAGATTTTTGCTTTTTCCTGCTCCTCTTAGCATGATAAAGAAGATTCAAAGAGAGTGAGATGCCAGCTCCTTTCATTCAGTCAGTAGCTTCAAACATTTCTGGACGTTTTTCAATGGCAAAAATCAATGAATATTGTAAATGCACAAACAGTAATTTCTCCACATTGCAAGGTGCAATTCTGAAATTTTTTGCTTTTTCCTGCTCCTCTTAGCATGATAAAGAAGATTCAAAGAGAGTGAGATGCCAGCTCTTTTCATTCAGTTAGTAGCTTCAAACATTTCTGGTATATGAAAAACATGATGTTTTTCAATGGCAAAAATCAATGAATATTGTAAATGCACAAACAGTAATTTCTCCACATTGCAAGGTGCAATTCTGAATTTTTTTGCTTTTTCCTGCTCCTCTTAGCATGATAAAGAAGATTCAAAGAGAGTGAGATGCCAGCTCTTTTCATTCAGTCAGTAGCTTCAAACATTTCTGGTATATGAATAACATGATGTTTTTCAATGGCAAAAATCAATGAATATTGTAAATGCACAAACAGTAATTTCTCCGCATTGCAAGGTGCAATTCTGAAATTTTTTGCTTTTTCCTGCTCCTCTTAGCATGATAAAGAAGATTCAAAGAGAGTGAGATGCCAGCTCCTTTCATTCAGTCAGTAGCTTCAAACATTTCTGGACGTTTTTCAATGGCAAAAATCAATGAATATTGTAAATGCACAAACAGTAATTTCTCCACATTGCAAGGTGCAATTCTGAAATGTTTTGCTTTTTCCTGCTCCTCTTAGCATGATAAAGAAGATTCAAAGAGAGTGAGATGCCAGCTCTTTTCATTCAGTCAGTAGTTTCAAACATTTCTGGTATATGAATAACATGATGTTTTTCAATGGCAAAAATCAATGAATATTGTAAATGCACAAACAGTAATTTCTCCGCATTGCAAGGTGCAATTCTGAAATTTTTTGCTTTTTCCTGCTCCTCTTAGCATGATAAAGAAGATTCAAAGAGAGTGAGATGCCAGCTCCTTTCATTCAGTCAGTAGCTTCAAACATTTCTGGACGTTTTTCAATGGCAAAAATCAATGAATAATGTAAATGCACAAACAATAATTTCTCCACATTGCAAAGTGCAATTCTGAAATTTTTTGCTTTTTCCTGCTCCTCTTAGCATGATAAAGAAGATTGAAAGAGAGTGAGATGCCAGCTCTTTTCATTCTGTCAGTAGCTTCAAACATTTCTGGTATATGAATAACATGATGTTTTTCAATGGCAAAAATCAATGAATATTGTAAATGCACAAACAGTAATTTCTCCGCATTGCAAGGTGCAATTCTGAAATTTTTTGCTTTTTCCTGCTCCTCTTAGCATGATAAAGAAGATTCAAAGAGAGTGAGATGCCAGCTCCTTTCATTCAGTAAGTAACTTCAAACATTTCTGGACGTTTTTCAATGGCAAAAATCAATGAATATTGTAAATGCACAAACAGTAATTTCTCCACATTGCAAGGTGCAGTTCTGAAGATTTTTGCTTTTTCCTGCTCCTCTTAGCATGATAAAGAAGATTCAAAGAGAGTGAGATGCCAGCTCCTTTCATTCAGTCAGTAGCTTCAAACATTTCTGGACGTTTTTCAATGGCAAAAATCAATGAATAATGTAAATGCACAAACAATAATTTCTCCACATTGCAAGGTTCAATTCTGAAATTTTTTGCTTTTTCCTGCTCCTCTTAGCATGATAAAGAAGATTCAAGGAGAGTGAGATGCCAGCTCTTTTCATTCAGTCAGTAGCTTCAAACATTTCTGGTATATGAATAACATGATGTTTTTCAATGGCAAAAATCAATGAATATTGTAAATGCACAAACAGTAATTTCTCCACATTGCAAGGTGCAATTCTGAAATTTTTTGCTTTTTCCTGCTCCTCTTAGCATGATAAAGAAGATTCAAAGAGAGTGAGATGCCAGCTCTTTTCATTCAGTCAGTAGCTTCAAACATTTCTGGTATATGAATAACATGATGTTTTTCAATGGCAAAAATCAATGAATATTGTAAATGCACAAACAGTAATTTCTCCGCATTGCAAGGTGCAATTCTGAAATCTTTTGCTTTTTCCTGCTCCTCTTAGCATGATAAAGAAGATTCAAAGAGAGTGAGATGACAACTCCTTTCATTCAGTCAGTAGCTTCAATCATTTCTGGACGTTTTTCAATGGCAAAAATCAATGAATATTGTAAATGCACAAACAGTAATTTCTCCACATTGCAAGGTGCAATTCTGAAATTTTTTGCTTTTTCCTGCTCCTCTTAGCATGATAAAGAAGATTCAAAGAGAGTGAGATGCCAGCTCCTTTCATTCAGTCAGTAACTTCAAACATTTCTGGACGTTTTTCAATGGCAAAAATCAATGAATATTGTAAATGCACAAACAGTAATTTCTCCACATTGCAAGGTGCAGTTCTGAAGATTTTTGCTTTTTCCTGCTCCTCTTAGCATGATAAAGAAGATTCAAAGAGAGTGAGATGCCAGCTCCTTTCATTCAGTCAGTAGCTTCAAACATTTCTGGACGTTTTTCAATGGCAAAAATCAATGAATAATGTAAATGCACAAACAATAATTTCTCCACATTGCAAGGTGCAATTCTGAAATTTTTTGCTTTTTCCTGCTCCTCTTAGCATGATAAAGAAGATTCAAAGAGAGTGAGATGTCAGCTCTTTTCATTCAGTCAGTAGCTTCAAACATTTCTGGTATATGAATAACATGATGTTTTTCAATGGCAAAAATCAATGAATATTGTAAATGCACAAACAGTAATTTCTCCGCATTGCAAGGTGCAATTCTGAAATTTTTTGCTTTTTCCTGCTCCTCTTAGCATGATAAAGAAGATTCAAAGAGAGTGAGATGCCAGCTCCTTTCATTCAGTCAGTAGCTTCAAACATTTCTGGACGTTTTTCAATGGCAAAAATCAATGAATATTGTAAATGCACAAACAGTAATTTCTCCACATTGCAAGGTGCAATTCTGAAATTTTTTGCTTTTTCCTGCTCCTCTTAGCATGATAAAGAAGATTCAAAGAGAGTGAGATGCCAGCTCCTTTCATTCAGTCAGTAGCTTCAAACATTTCTGGACGTTTTTCAATGGCAAAAATCAATGAATAATGTAAATGCACAAACAATAATTTCTCCACATTGCAAGGTGCAATTCTGAAATTTTTTGCTTTTTCCTGCTCCTCTTAGCATGATAAAGAAGATTCAAAGAGAGTGAGATGCCAGCTCTTTTCATTCAGTCAGTAGCTTCAAACATTTCTGGTATATGAATAACATGATGTTTTTCAATGGCAAAAATCAATGAATATTGTAAATGCACAAACAGTAATTTCTCCGCATTGCAAGGTGCAATTCTGAAATTTTTTGCTTTTTCCTGCTCCTCTTAGCATGATAAAGAAGATTCAAAGAGAGTGAGATGCCAGCTCCTTTCATTCAGTCAGTAGCTTCAAACATTTCTGGACGTTTTTCAATGGCAAAAATCAATGAATATTGTAAATGCACAAACAGTAATTTCTCCACATTGCAAGGTGCAATTCTGAAATTTTTTGCTTTTTCCTGCTCCTCTTAGCATGATAAAGAAGATTCAAAGAGAGTGAGATGCCAGCTCTTTTCATTCAGTTAGTAGCTTCAAACATTTCTGGTATATGAAAAACATGATGTTTTTCAATGGCAAAAATCAATGAATATTGTAAATGCACAAACAGTAATTTCTCCACATTGCAAGGTGCAATTCTGAATTTTTTTGCTTTTTCCTGCTCCTCTTAGCATGATAAAGAAGATTCAAAGAGAGTGAGATGCCAGCTCTTTTCATTCAGTCAGTAGCTTCAAACATTTCTGGTATATGAATAACATGATGTTTTTCAATGGCAAAAATCAATGAATATTGTAAATGCACAAACAGTAATTTCTCCGCATTGCAAGGTGCAATTCTGAAATTTTTTGCTTTTTCCTGCTCCTCTTAGCATGATAAAGAAGATTCAAAGAGAGTGAGATGCCAGCTCCTTTCATTCAGTCAGTAGCTTCAAACATTTCTGGACGTTTTTCAATGGCAAAAATCAATGAATATTGTAAATGCACAAACAGTAATTTCTCCACATTGCAAGGTGCAATTCTGAAATGTTTTGCTTTTTCCTGCTCCTCTTAGCATGATAAAGAAGATTCAAAGAGAGTGAGATGCCAGCTCTTTTCATTCAGTCAGTAGTTTCAAACATTTCTGGTATATGAATAACATGATGTTTTTCAATGGCAAAAATCAATGAATATTGTAAATGCACAAACAGTAATTTCTCCGCATTGCAAGGTGCAATTCTGAAATTTTTTGCTTTTTCCTGCTCCTCTTAGCATGATAAAGAAGATTCAAAGAGAGTGAGATGCCAGCTCCTTTCATTCAGTCAGTAGCTTCAAACATTTCTGGACGTTTTTCAATGGCAAAAATCAATGAATAATGTAAATGCACAAACAATAATTTCTCCACATTGCAAAGTGCAATTCTGAAATTTTTTGCTTTTTCCTGCTCCTCTTAGCATGATAAAGAAGATTGAAAGAGAGTGAGATGCCAGCTCTTTTCATTCTGTCAGTAGCTTCAAACATTTCTGGTATATGAATAACATGATGTTTTTCAATGGCAAAAATCAATGAATATTGTAAATGCACAAACAGTAATTTCTCCACATTGCAAGGTGCAATTCTGAAATTTTTTGCTTTTTCCTGCTCCTCTTAGCATGATAAAGAAGATTCAAAGAGAGTGAGATGCCAGCTCTTTTCATTCAGTCAGTAGCTTCAAACATTTCTGGTATATGAATAACATGATGTTTTTCAATGGCAAAAATCAATGAATATTGTAAATGCACAAACAGTAATTTCTCCGCATTGCAAGGTGCAATTCTGAAATCTTTTGCTTTTTCCTGCTCCTCTTAGCATGATAAAGAAGATTCAAAGAGAGTGAGATGCCAGCTCCTTTCATTCAGTCAGTAGCTTCAAACATTTCTGGACGTTTTTCAATGGCAAAAATCAATGAATAATGTAAATGCACAAACAATAATTTCTCCACATTGCAAGGTGCAATTCTGAAATTTATTGCTTTTTCCTGCTCCTCTTAGCATGATAAAGAAGATTCAAAGAGAGTGAGATGCCAGCTCTTTTCATTCAGTCAGTAGCTTCAAACATTTCTGGTATATGAATAACATGATGTTTTTCAATGGCAAAAATCAATGAATATTGTAAATGCACAAACAGTAATTTCTCCGCATTGCAAGGTGCAATTCTGAAATTTTTTGCTTTTTCCTGCTCCTCTTAGCATGATAAAGAAGATTCAAAGAGAGTGAGATGCCAGCTCCTTTCATTCAGTCAGTAGCTTCAAACATTTCTGGACGTTTTTCAATGGCAAAAATCAATGAATATTGTAAATGCACAAACAGTAATTTCTCCACATTGCAAGGTGCAATTCTGAAATTTTTTGCTTTTTCCTGCTCCTCTTAGCATGATAAAGAAGATTCAAAGAGAGTGAGATGCCAGCTCCTTTCATTCAGTCAGTAGCTTCAAACATTTCTGGACGTTTTTCAATGGCAAAAATCAATGAATAATGTAAATGCACAAACAATAATTTCTCCACATTGCAAGGTGCAATTCTGAAATTTTTTGCTTTTTCCTGCTCCTCTTAGCATGATAAATAAGATTCAAAGAGAGTGAGATGCCAGCTCTTTTCATTCAGTCAGTAGCTTCAAACATTTCTGGTATATGAATAACATGATGTTTTTCAATGGCAAAAATCAATGAATATTGTAAATGCACAAACAGTAATTTCTCCGCATTGCAAGGTGCAATTCTGAAATTTTTTGCTTTTTCCTGCTCCTCTTAGCATGATAAAGAAGATTCAAAGAGAGTGAGATGCCAGCTCCTTTCATTCAGTCAGTAGCTTCAAACATTTCTGGACGTTTTTCAATGGCAAAAATCAATGAATATTGTAAATGCACAAACAGTAATTTCTCCACATTGCAAGGTGCAATTCTGAAATTTTTTGCTTTTTCCTGCTCCTCTTAGCATGATAAAGAAGATTCAAAGAGAGTGAGATGCCAGCTCTTTTCATTCAGTTAGTAGCTTCAAACATTTCTGGTATATGAAAAACATGTTGTTTTTCAATGGCAAAAATCAATGAATATTGTAAATGCACAAACAGTAATTTCTCCACATTGCAAGGTGCAATTCTGAATTTTTTTGCTTTTTCCTGCTCCTCTTAGCATGATAAAGAAGATTCAAAGAGAGTGAGATGCCAGCTCTTTTCATTCAGTCAGTAGCTTCAAACATTTCTGGTATATGAATAACATGATGTTTTTCAATGGCAAAAATCAATGAATATTGTAAATGCACAAACAGTAATTTCTCCGCATTGCAAGGTGCAATTCTGAAATGTTTTGCTTTTTCCTGCTCCTCTTAGCATGATAAAGAAGATTCAAAGAGAGTGAGATGCCAGCTCCTTTCATTCAGTCAGTAGCTTCAAACATTTCTGGACGTTTTTCAATGGCAAAAATCAATGAATATTGTAAATGCACAAACAGTAATTTCTCCACATTGCAAGGTGCAATTCTGAAATGTTTTGCTTTTTCCTGCTCCTCTTAGCATGATAAAGAAGATTCAAAGAGAGTGAGATGCCAGCTCTTTTCATTCAGTCAGTAGTTTCAAACATTTCTGGTATATGAATAACATGATGTTTTTCAATGGCAAAAATCAATGAATATTGTAAATGCACAAACAGTAATTTCTCCGCATTGCAAGGTGCAATTCTGAAATTTTTTGCTTTTTCCTGCTCCTCTTAGCATGATAAAGAAGATTCAAAGAGAGTGAGATGCCAGCTCCTTTCATTCAGTCAGTAGCTTCAAACATTTCTGGACGTTTTTCAATGGCAAAAATCAATGAATAATGTAAATGCACAAACAATAATTTCTCCACATTGCAAAGTGCAATTCTGAAATTTTTTGCTTTTTCCTGCTCCTCTTAGCATGATAAAGAAGATTGAAAGAGAGTGAGATGCCAGCTCTTTTCATTCTGTCAGTAGCTTCAAACATTTCTGGTATATGAATAACATGATGTTTTTCAATGGCAAAAATCAATGAATATTGTAAATGCACAAACAGTAATTTCTCCACATTGCAAGGTGCAATTCTGAAATTTTTTGCTTTTTCCTGCTCCTCTTAGCATGATAAAGAAGATTCAAAGAGAGTGAGATGCCAGCTCTTTTCATTCAGTCAGTAGCTTCAAACATTTCTGGTATATGAATAACATGATGTTTTTCAATGGCAAAAATCAATGAATATTGTAAATGCACAAACAGTAATTTCTCCGCATTGCAAGGTGCAATTCTGAAATCTTTTGCTTTTTCCTGCTCCTCTTAGCATGATAAAGAAGATTCAAAGAGAGTGAGATGCCAGCTCCTTTCATTCAGTCAGTAGCTTCAAACATTTCTGGACGTTTTTCAATGGCAAAAATCAATGAATAATGTAAATGCACAAACAATAATTTCTCCACATTGCAAGGTGCAATTCTGAAATTTATTGCTTTTTCCTGCTCCTCTTAGCATGATAAAGAAGATTCAAAGAGAGTGAGATGCCAGCTCTTTTCATTCAGTCAGTAGCTTCAAACATTTCTGGTATATGAATAACATGATGTTTTTCAATGGCAAAAATCAATGAATATTGTAAATGCACAAACAGTAATTTCTCCGCATTGCAAGGTGCAATTCTGAAATTTTTTGCTTTTTCCTGCTCCTCTTAGCATGATAAAGAAGATTCAAAGAGAGTGAGATGCCAGCTCCTTTCATTCAGTCAGTAGCTTCAAACATTTCTGGACGTTTTTCAATGGCAAAAATCAATGAATATTGTAAATGCACAAACAGTAATTTCTCCACATTGCAAGGTGCAATTCTGAAATTTTTTGCTTTTTCCTGCTCCTCTTAGCATGATAAAGAAGATTCAAAGAGAGTGAGATGCCAGCTCCTTTCATTCAGTCAGTAGCTTCAAACATTTCTGGACGTTTTTCAATGGCAAAAATCAATGAATAATGTAAATGCACAAACAATAATTTCTCCACATTGCAAGGTGCAATTCTGAAATTTTTTGCTTTTTCCTGCTCCTCTTAGCATGATAAAGAAGATTCAAAGAGAGTGAGATGCCAGCTCTTTTCATTCAGTCAGTAGCTTCAAACATTTCTGGTATATGAATAACATGATGTTTTTCAATGGCAAAAATCAATGAATATTGTAAATGCACAAACAGTAATTTCTCCGCATTGCAAGGTGCAATTCTGAAATTTTTTGCTTTTTCCTGCTCCTCTTAGCATGATAAAGAAGATTCAAAGAGAGTGAGATGCCAGCTCCTTTCATTCAGTCAGTAGCTTCAAACATTTCTGGACGTTTTTCAATGGCAAAAATCAATGAATATTGTAAATGCACAAACAGTAATTTCTCCACATTGCAAGGTGCAATTCTGAAATTTTTTGCTTTTTCCTGCTCCTCTTAGCATGATAAAGAAGATTCAAAGAGAGTGAGATGCCAGCTCTTTTCATTCAGTTAGTAGCTTCAAACATTTCTGGTATATGAAAAACATGATGTTTTTCAATGGCAAAAATCAATGAATATTGTAAATGCACAAACAGTAATTTCTCCACATTGCAAGGTGCAATTCTGAATTTTTTTGCTTTTTCCTGCTCCTCTTAGCATGATAAAGAAGATTCAAAGAGAGTGAGATGCCAGCTCTTTTCATTCAGTCAGTAGCTTCAAACATTTCTGGTATATGAATAACATGATGTTTTTCAATGGCAAAAATCAATGAATATTGTAAATGCACAAACAGTAATTTCTCCGCATTGCAAGGTGCAATTCTGAAATGTTTTGCTTTTTCCTGCTCCTCTTAGCATGATAAAGAAGATTCAAAGAGAGTGAGATGCCAGCTCCTTTCATTCAGTCAGTAGCTTCAAACATTTCTGGACGTTTTTCAATGGCAAAAATCAATGAATATTGTAAATGCACAAACAGTAATTTCTCCACATTGCAAGGTGCAATTCTGAAATGTTTTGCTTTTTCCTGCTCCTCTTAGCATGATAAAGAAGATTCAAAGAGAGTGAGATGCCAGCTCTTTTCATTCAGTCAGTAGTTTCAAACATTTCTGGTATATGAATAACATGATGTTTTTCAATGGCAAAAATCAATGAATATTGTAAATGCACAAACAGTAATTTCTCCGCATTGCAAGGTGCAATTCTGAAATTTTTTGCTTTTTCCTGCTCCTCTTAGCATGATAAAGAAGATTCAAAGAGAGTGAGATGCCAGCTCCTTTCATTCAGTCAGTAGCTTCAAACATTTCTGGACGTTTTTCAATGGCAAAAATCAATGAATAATGTAAATGCACAAACAATAATTTCTCCACATTGCAAAGTGCAATTCTGAAATTTTTTGCTTTTTCCTGCTCCTCTTAGCATGATAAAGAAGATTGAAAGAGAGTGAGATGCCAGCTCTTTTCATTCTGTCAGTAGCTTCAAACATTTCTGGTATATGAATAACATGATGTTTTTCAATGGCAAAAATCAATGAATATTGTAAATGCACAAACAGTAATTTCTCCGCATTGCAAGGTGCAATTCTGAAATTTTTTGCTTTTTCCTGCTCCTCTTAGCATGATAAAGAAGATTCAAAGAGAGTGAGATGCCAGCTCCTTTCATTCAGTCAGTAACTTCAAACATTTCTGGACGTTTTTCAATGGCAAAAATCAATGAATATTGTAAATGCACAAACAGTAATTTCTCCACATTGCAAGGTGCAGTTCTGAAGATTTTTGCTTTTTCCTGCTCCTCTTAGCATGATAAAGAAGATTCAAAGAGAGTGAGATGCCAGCTCCTTTCATTCAGTCAGTAGCTTCAAACATTTCTGGACGTTTTTCAATGGCAAAAATCAATGAATAATGTAAATGCACAAACAATAATTTCTCCACATTGCAAGGTGCAATTCTGAAATTTTTTGCTTTTTCCTGCTCCTCTTAGCATGATAAAGAAGATTCAAGGAGAGTGAGATGCCAGCTCTTTTCATTCAGTCAGTAGCTTCAAACATTTCTGGTATATGAATAACATGATGTTTTTCAATGGCAAAAATCAATGAATATTGTAAATGCACAAACAGTAATTTCTCCACATTGCAAGGTGCAATTCTGAAATGTTTTGCTTTTTCCTGCTCCTCTTAGCATGATAAAGAAGATTCAAAGAGAGTGAGATGCCAGCTCTTTTCATTCAGTCAGTAGCTTCAAACATTTCTGGTATATGAATAACATGATGTTTTTCAATGGCAAAAATCAATGAATATTGTAAATGCACAAACAGTAATTTCTCCGCATTGCAAGGTGCAATTCTGAAATCTTTTGCTTTTTCCTGCTCCTCTTAGCATGATAAAGAAGATTCAAAGAGAGTGAGATGACAACTCCTTTCATTCAGTCAGTAGCTTCAATCATTTCTGGACGTTTTTCAATGGCAAAAATCAATGAATATTGTAAATGCACAAACAGTAATTTCTCCACATTGCAAGGTGCAATTCTGAAATTTTTTGCTTTTTCCTGCTCCTCTTAGCATGATAAAGAAGATTCAAAGAGAGTGAGATGCCAGCTCCTTTCATTCAGTCAGTAACTTCAAACATTTCTGGACGTTTTTCAATGGCAAAAATCAATGAATATTGTAAATGCACAAACAGTAATTTCTCCACATTGCAAGGTGCAGTTCTGAAGATTTTTGCTTTTTCCTGCTCCTCTTAGCATGATAAAGAAGATTCAAAGAGAGTGAGATGCCAGCTCCTTTCATTCAGTCAGTAGCTTCAAACATTTCTGGACGTTTTTCAATGGCAAAAATCAATGAATAATGTAAATGCACAAACAATAATTTCTCCACATTGCAAGGTGCAATTCTGAAATTTTTTGCTTTTTCCTGCTCCTCTTAGCATGATAAAGAAGATTCAAAGAGAGTGAGATGCCAGCTCTTTTCATTCAGTCAGTAGCTTCAAACATTTCTGGTATATGAATAACATGATGTTTTTCAATGGCAAAAATCAATGAATATTGTAAATGCACAAACAGTAATTTCTCCGCATTGCAAGGTGCAATTCTGAAATTTTTTGTTTTTTCCTGCTCCTCTTAGCATGATAAAGAAGATTCAAAGAGAGTGAGATGCCAGCTCCTTTCATTCAGTCAGTAGCTTCAAACATTTCTGGACGTTTTTCAATGGCAAAAATCAATGAATATTGTAAATGCACAAACAGTAATTTCTCCACATTGCAAGGTGCAATTCTGAAATTTTTTGCTTTTTCCTGCTCCTCTTAGCATGATAAAGAAGATTCAAAGAGAGTGAGATGCCAGATCTTTTCATTCAGTCAGTAGCTTCAAACATTTCTGGTATATGAATAACATGATGTTTTTCAATGGCAAAAATCAATGAATTTAGTAAATGCACAAACAGTAATTTCTCCGCATTGCAAGGTGCAATTCTGAAATCTTTTGCTTTTTCCTGCTCCTCTTAGCATGATAAAGAAGATTCAAAGAGAGTGAGATGACAACTCCTTTCATTCAGTCAGTAGCTTCAATCATTTCTGGACGTTTTTCAATGGCAAAAATCAATGAATATTGTAAATGCACAAACAGTAATTTCTCCACATTGCAAGGTGCAATTCTGAAATATTTTGCTTTTTCCTGCTCCTCTTAGCATGATAAAGAAGATTCAAAGAGAGTGAGATGCCAGCTCTTTTCATTCAGTTAGTAGCTTCAAACATTTCTGGTATATGAAAAACATGATGTTTTTCAATGGCAAAAATCAATGAATATTGTAAATGCACAAACAGTAATTTCTCCACATTGCAAGGTGCAATTCTGAATTTTTTTGCTTTTTCCTGCTCCTCTTAGCATGATAAAGAAGATTCAAAGAGAGTGAGATGCCAGCTCTTTTCATTCAGTCAGTAGCTTCAAACATTTCTGGTATATGAATAACATGATGTTTTTCAATGGCAAAAATCAATGAATATTGTAAATGCACAAACAGTAATTTCTCCGCATTGCAAGGTGCAATTCTGAAATTTTTTGCTTTTTCCTGCTCCTCTTAGCATGATAAAGAAGATTCAAAGAGAGTGAGATGCCAGCTCCTTTCATTCAGTCAGTAGCTTCAAACATTTCTGGACGTTTTTCAATGGCAAAAATCAATGAATATTGTAAATGCACAAACAGTAATTTCTCCACATTGCAAGGTGCAATTCTGAAATTTTTTGCTTTTTCCTGCTCCTCTTAGCATGATAAAGAAGATTCAAAGAGAGTGAGATGCCAGCTCTTTTCATTCAATCAGTAGTTTCAAACATTTCTGGTATATGAATAACATGATGTTTTTCAATGGCAAAAATCAATGAATATTGTAAATGCACAAACAGTAATTTCTCCGCATTGCAAGGTGCAATTCTGAAATTTTTTGCTTTTTCCTGCTCCTCTTAGCATGATAAAGAAGATTCAAAGAGAGTGAGATGCCAGCTCCTTTCATTCAGTCAGTAGCTTCAAACATTTCTGGACGTTTTTCAATGGCAAAAATCAATGAATAATGTAAATGCACAAACAATAATTTCTCCACATTGCAAAGTGCAATTCTGAAATTTTTTGCTTTTTCCTGCTCCTCTTAGCATGATAAAGAAGATTGAAAGAGAGTGAGATGCCAGCTCTTTTCATTCTGTCAGTAGCTTCAAACATTTCTGGTATATGAATAACATGATGTTTTTCAATGGCAAAAATCAATGAATATTGTAAATGCACAAACAGTAATTTCTCCGCATTGCAAGGTGCAATTCTGAAATTTTTTGCTTTTTTCTGCTCCTCTTAGCATGATAAAGAAGATTCAAAGATAGTGAGATGCCAGCTCCTTTCATTCAGTCAGTAGCTTCAAACATTTCTGGACGTTTTTCAATGGCAAAAATCAATGAATATTTTAAATGCACAAACAGTAATTTCTCCACATTGCAAGGTGCAATTCTGAATTTTTTTGCTTTTTCCTGCTCCTCTTAGCATGATAAAGAAGATTCAAAGAGAGTGAGATGCCAGCTCTTTTCATTCAGTCAGTAGCTTCAAACATTTCTGGTATATGAATAACATGATGTTTTTCAATGGCAAAAATCAATGAATATTGTAAATGCACAAACAGTAATTTCTCCGCATTGCAAGGTGCAATTCTGAAATTTTTTGCTTTTTCCTGCTCCTCTTAGCATGATAAAGAAGATTCAAAGAGAGTGAGATGCCAGCTCCTTTCATTCAGTCAGTAGCTTCAAACATTTCTGGACGTTTTTCAAGGGCAAAAATCAATGAATATTGTAAATGCACAAACAGTAATTTCTCCACATTGCAAGGTGCAATTCTGAATTTTTTTGCTTTTTCCTGCTCCTCTTAGCATGATAAAGAAGATTCAAAGAGAGTGAGATGCCAGCTCTTTTCATTCAGTCAGTAGCTTCAAACATTTCTGGTATATGAATAACATGATGTTTTTCAATGGCAAAAATCAATGAATATTGTAAATGCACAAACAGTAATTTCTCCGCATTGCAAGGTGCAATTCTGAAATTTTTTGCTTTTTCCTGCTCCTCTTAGCATGATAAAGAAGATTCAAAGAGAGTGAGATGCCAGCTCCTTTCATTCAGTCAGTAGCTTCAAACATTTCTGGACGTTTTTCAATGGCAAAAATCAATGAATATTGTAAATGCACAAACAGTAATTTCTCCACATTGCAAGGTGCAATTCTGAAATTTTTTGCTTTTTCCTGCTCCTCTTAGCATGATAAAGAAGATTCAAAGAGAGTGAGATGCCAGCTCTTTTCATTCAATCAGTAGTTTCAAACATTTCTGGTATATGAATAACATGATGTTTTTCAATGGCAAAAATCAATGAATATTGTAAATGCACAAACAGTAATTTCTCCGCATTGCAAGGTGCAATTCTGAAATTTTTTGCTTTTTCCTGCTCCTCTTAGCATGATAAAGAAGATTCAAAGAGAGTGAGATGCCAGCTCCTTTCATTCAGTCAGTAGCTTCAAACATTTCTGGACGTTTTTCAATGGCAAAAATCAATGAATAATGTAAATGCACAAACAATAATTTCTCCACATTGCAAAGTGCAATTCTGAAATTTTTTGCTTTTTCCTGCTCCTCTTAGCATGATAAAGAAGATTGAAAGAGAGTGAGATGCCAGCTCTTTTCATTCTGTCAGTAGCTTCAAACATTTCTGGTATATGAATAACATGATGTTTTTCAATGGCAAAAATCAATGAATATTGTAAATGCACAAACAGTAATTTCTCCGCATTGCAAGGTGCAATTCTGAAATTTTTTGCTTTTTTCTGCTCCTCTTAGCATGATAAAGAAGATTCAAAGATAGTGAGATGCCAGCTCCTTTCATTCAGTCAGTAGCTTCAAACATTTCTGGACGTTTTTCAATGGCAAAAATCAATGAATATTTTAAATGCACAAACAGTAATTTCTCCACATTGCAAGGTGCAATTCTGAATTTTTTTGCTTTTTCCTGCTCCTCTTAGCATGATAAAGAAGATTCAAAGAGAGTGAGATGCCAGCTCTTTTCATTCAGTCAGTAGCTTCAAACATTTCTGGTATATGAATAACATGATGTTTTTCAATGGCAAAAATCAATGAATATTGTAAATGCACAAACAGTAATTTCTCCGCATTGCAAGGTGCAATTCTGAAATTTTTTGCTTTTTCCTGCTCCTCTTAGCATGATAAAGAAGATTCAAAGAGAGTGAGATGCCAGCTCCTTTCATTCAGTCAGTAGCTTCAAACATTTCTGGACGTTTTTCAAGGGCAAAAATCAATGAATATTGTAAATGCACAAACAGTAATTTCTCCACATTGCAAGGTGCAATTCTGAAATGTTTTGCTTTTTCTTGCTCCTCTTAGCATGATAAAGAAGATTCAAAGAGAGTGAGATGCCAGCTCTTTTCATTCAGTCAGTAGCTTCAAACATTTCTGGTATATGAATAACATGATGTTTTTCAATGGCAAAAATCAATGAATATTGTAAATGCACAAACAGTAATTTCTCCGCATTGCAAGGTGCAATTCTGAAATTTTTTGCTTTTTCCTGCTCCTCTTAGCATGATAAAGAAGATTCAAAGAGAGTGAGATGCCAGCTCCTTTCATTCAGTCAGTAGCTTCAAACATTTCTGGACGTTTTTCAATGGCAAAAATCAATGAATAATGTAAATGCACAAACAATAATTTCTCCACATTGCAAGGTGCAATTCTGAAATTTTTTGCTTTTTCCTGCTCCTCTTAGCATGATAAAGAAGATTCAAAGAGAGTGAGATGCCAGCTCTTTTCATTCTGTCAGTAGCTTCAAACATTTCTGGTATATGAATAACATGATGTTTTTCAATCGCAAAAATCAATGAATATTGTAAATGCACAAACAGTAATTTCTCCGCATTGCAAGGTGCAATTCTGAAATTTTTTGCTTTTTCCTGCTCCTCTTAGCATGATAAAGAAGATTCAAAGAGAGTGAGATGCCAGCTCCTTTCATTCAGTCAGTAGCTTCAAACATTTCTGGACGTTTTTCAATGGCAAAAATCAATGAATATTGTAAATGCACAAACAGTAATTTCTCCACATTGCAAGGTGCAATTCTGAAATTTTTTTGCTTTTTCCTGCTCCTCTTAGCATGATAAAGAAGATTCAAAGAGAGTGAGATGCCAGCTCTTTTCATTCAGTCAGTAGCTTCAAACATTTCTGGTATATGAATAACATGATGTTTTTAAATGGCAAAAATCAATGAATATTGTAAATGCACAAACAGTAATTTCTCCGCATTGCAAGGTGAAATTCTGAAATTTCTTGCTTTTTCCTGCTCCTCTTAGCATGATAAAGAAGATTCAAAGAGAGTGAGATGCCAGCTCCTTTCATTCAGTCAGTAGCTTCAAACATTTCTGGACGTTTTTCAATGGCAAAAATCAATGAATATTGTAAATGCACAAACAGTAATTTCTCCACATTGCAAGGTGCAATTCTGAAATTTTTTGCTTTTTCCTGCTCCTCTTAGCATGATAAAGAAGATTCAAAGAGAGTGAGATGCCAGCTATTTTCATTCAGTCAGTAGCTTCAAACATTTCTGGTATATGAATAACATGATGTTTTTCAATCGCAAAAATCAATGAATATTGTAAATGCACAAACAGTAATTTCTCCGCATTGCAAGGTGCAATTCTGAAATTTTTTGCTCTTTCCTGCTCCTCCTAGCATGATAAAGAAGATTCAAAGAGAGTGAGATGCCAGCTCCTTTCATTCAGTCAGTAGCTTCAAACATTTCTGGACGTTTTTCAATGACAAAAATCAATGAATATTGTAAATGCACAAACAGTAATTTCTCCACATTGCAAGGTGCAATTCTGAAATTTTTTGCTTTTTCCTGCTCCTCTTAGCATGATAAAGAAGATTCAAAGAGAGTGAGATGCCAGCTCTTTTCATTCAATCAGTAGTTTCAAACATTTCTGGTATATGAATAACATGATGTTTTTCAATGGCAAAAATCAATGAATATTGTAAATGCACAAACAGTAATTTCTCCGCATTGCAAGGTGCAATTCTGAAATTTTTTGCTTTTTCCTGCTCCTCTTAGCATGATAAAGAAGATTCAAAGAGAGTGAGATGCCAGCTCCTTTCATTCAGTCAGTAGCTTCAAACATTTCTGGACGTTTTTCAATGGCAAAAATCAATGAATAATGTAAATGCACAAACAATAATTTCTCCACATTGCAAAGTGCAATTCTGAAATTTTTTGCTTTTTCCTGCTCCTCTTAGCATGATAAAGAAGATTGAAAGAGAGTGAGATGCCAGCTCTTTTCATTCTGTCAGTAGCTTCAAACATTTCTGGTATATGAATAACATGATGTTTTTCAATGGCAAAAATCAATGAATATTGTAAATGCACAAACAGTAATTTCTCCGCATTGCAAGGTGCAATTCTGAAATTTTTTGCTTTTTTCTGCTCCTCTTAGCATGATAAAGAAGATTCAAAGATAGTGAGATGCCAGCTCCTTTCATTCAGTCAGTAGCTTCAAACATTTCTGGACGTTTTTCAATGGCAAAAATCAATGAATATTTTAAATGCACAAACAGTAATTTCTCCACATTGCAAGGTGCAATTCTGAATTTTTTTGCTTTTTCCTGCTCCTCTTAGCATGATAAAGAAGATTCAAAGAGAGTGAGATGCCAGCTCTTTTCATTCAGTCAGTAGCTTCAAACATTTCTGGTATATGAATAACATGATGTTTTTCAATGGCAAAAATCAATGAATATTGTAAATGCACAAACAGTAATTTCTCCGCATTGCAAGGTGCAATTCTGAAATTTTTTGCTTTTTCCTGCTCCTCTTAGCATGATAAAGAAGATTCAAAGAGAGTGAGATGCCAGCTCCTTTCATTCAGTCAGTAGCTTCAAACATTTCTGGACGTTTTTCAAGGGCAAAAATCAATGAATATTGTAAATGCACAAACAGTAATTTCTCCACATTGCAAGGTGCAATTCTGAAATGTTTTGCTTTTTCTTGCTCCTCTTAGCATGATAAAGAAGATTCAAAGAGAGTGAGATGCCAGCTCTTTTCATTCAGTCAGTAGCTTCAAACATTTCTGGTATATGAATAACATGATGTTTTTCAATGGCAAAAATCAATGAATATTGTAAATGCACAAACAGTAATTTCTCCGCATTGCAAGGTGCAATTCTGAAATTTTTTGCTTTTTCCTGCTCCTCTTAGCATGATAAAGAAGATTCAAAGAGAGTGAGATGCCAGCTCCTTTCATTCAGTCAGTAGCTTCAAACATTTCTGGACGTTTTTCAATGGCAAAAATCAATGAATAATGTAAATGCACAAACAATAATTTCTCCACATTGCAAGGTGCAATTCTGAAATTTTTTGCTTTTTCCTGCTCCTCTTAGCATGATAAAGAAGATTCAAAGAGAGTGAGATGCCAGCTCTTTTCATTCTGTCAGTAGCTTCAAACATTTCTGGTATATGAATAACATGATGTTTTTCAATCGCAAAAATCAATGAATATTGTAAATGCACAAACAGTAATTTCTCCGCATTGCAAGGTGCAATTCTGAAATTTTTTGCTTTTTCCTGCTCCTCTTAGCATGATAAAGAAGATTCAAAGAGAGTGAGATGCCAGCTCCTTTCATTCAGTCAGTAGCTTCAAACATTTCTGGACGTTTTTCAATGGCAAAAATCAATGAATATTGTAAATGCACAAACAGTAATTTCTCCACATTGCAAGGTGCAATTCTGAAATTTTTTTGCTTTTTCCTGCTCCTCTTAGCATGATAAAGAAGATTCAAAGAGAGTGAGATGCCAGCTCTTTTCATTCAGTCAGTAGCTTCAAACATTTCTGGTATATGAATAACATGATGTTTTTAAATGGCAAAAATCAATGAATATTGTAAATGCACAAACAGTAATTTCTCCGCATTGCAAGGTGAAATTCTGAAATTTCTTGCTTTTTCCTGCTCCTCTTAGCATGATAAAGAAGATTCAAAGAGAGTGAGATGCCAGCTCCTTTCATTCAGTCAGTAGCTTCAAACATTTCTGGACGTTTTTCAATGGCAAAAATCAATGAATATTGTAAATGCACAAACAGTAATTTCTCCACATTGCAAGGTGCAATTCTGAAATTTTTTGCTTTTTCCTGCTCCTCTTAGCATGATAAAGAAGATTCAAAGAGAGTGAGATGCCAGCTATTTTCATTCAGTCAGTAGCTTCAAACATTTCTGGTATATGAATAACATGATGTTTTTCAATCGCAAAAATCAATGAATATTGTAAATGCACAAACAGTAATTTCTCCGCATTGCAAGGTGCAATTCTGAAATTTTTTGCTCTTTCCTGCTCCTCCTAGCATGATAAAGAAGATTCAAAGAGAGTGAGATGCCAGCTCCTTTCATTCAGTCAGTAGCTTCAAACATTTCTGGACGTTTTTCAATGACAAAAATCAATGAATATTGTAAATGCACAAACAGTAATTTCTCCACATTGCAAGGTGCAATTCTGAAATTTTTTGCTTTTTCCTGCTCCTCTTAGCATGATAAAGAAGATTCAAAGAGAGTGAGATGCCAGCTCTTTTCATTCAGTCAGTAGCTTCAAACATTTCTGGTATATGAATAACATAATGTTTTTCAATGGCAAAAATCAATGAATATTGTAAATGCACAAACAGTAATTTCTCCGCATTGCAAGGTGCAATTCTGAAATTTTTTGCTTTTTCCTGCTCCTCTTAGCATGATAAAGAAGAATCAAAGAGATTGAGATGTCAGCTCCTTTCATTCAGTCAGTAGCTTCAAACATTTCTGGACGTTTTTCAATGGCAAAAATCAATGAATATTGTAAATGCACAAACAGTAATTTCTCCACATTGCAAGGTGCAATTCTGAAATTTTTTTGCTTTTTCCTGCTCCTCTTAGCATGATAAAGAAGATTCAAAGAGAGTGAGATGCCAGCTCTTTTCATTCAGTCAGTAGCTTCAAACATTTCTGGTATATGAATAACATGATGTTTTTAAATGGCAAAAATCAATGAATATTGTAAATGCACAAACAGTAATTTCTCCGCATTGCAAGGTGCAATTCTGAAATTTCTTGCTTTTTCCTGCTCCTCTTAGCATGATAAAGAAGATTCAAAGAGAGTGAGATGCCAGCTCCTTTCATTCAGTCAGTAGCTTCAAACATTTCTGGACGTTTTTCAATGGCAAAAATCAATGAATATTGTAAATGCACAAACAGTAATTTCTCCACATTGCAAGGTGCAATTCTGAAATTTTTTGCTTTTTCCTGCTCCTCTTAGCATGATAAAGAAGATTCAAAGAGAGTGAGATGCCAGCTATTTTCATTCAGTCAGTAGCTTCAAACATTTCTGGTATATGAATAACATGATGTTTTTCAATCGCAAAAATCAATGAATATTGTAAATGCACAAACAGTAATTTCTCCGCATTGCAAGGTGCAATTCTGAAATTTTTTGCTCTTTCCTGCTCCTCCTAGCATGATAAAGAAGATTCAAAGAGAGTGAGATGCCAGCTCCTTTCATTCAGTCAGTAGCTTCAAACATTTCTGGACGTTTTTCAATGACAAAAATCAATGAATATTGTAAATGCACAAACAGTAATTTCTCCACATTGCAAGGTGCAATTCTGAAATTTTTTGCTTTTTCCTGCTCCTCTTAGCATGATAAAGAAGATTCAAAGAGAGTGAGATGCCAGCTCTTTTCATTCAGTCAGTAGCTTCAAACATTTCTGGTATATGAATAACATAATGTTTTTCAATGGCAAAAATCAATGAATATTGTAAATGCACAAACAGTAATTTCTCCGCATTGCAAGGTGCAATTCTGAAATTTTTTGCTTTTTCCTGCTCCTCTTAGCATGATAAAGAAGAATCAAAGAGATTGAGATGTCAGCTCCTTTCATTCAGTCAGTAGCTTCAAACATTTCTGGACGTTTTTCAATGGCAAAAATCAATGAATATTGTAAATGCACAAACAATAATTTCTCCACATTGCAAGGTGCAATTCTGAAATTTTTTGCTTTTTCCTGCTCCTCTTAGCATGATAAAGAAGATTCAAAGAGAGTGAGATGCCAGCTCTTTTCATTCAGTCAGTAGCTTCAAACATTTCTGGTATATGAATAACATGATGTTTTTCAATGGCAAAAATCAATGAATATTGTAAATGCACAAACAGTAATTTCTCCGCATTGCAAGGTGCAATTCTGAAATTTTTTGCTTTTTCCTGCTCCTCTTAGCATGATAAAGAAGATTCAAAGAGAGTGAGATGCCAGCTCCTTTCATTCAGTCAGTAGCTTCAAACATTTCTGGACGTTTTTCAATGGCAAAAATCAATGAATATTGTAAATGCACAAACAGTAATTTCTCCACATTGCAAGGTGCAATTCTGAATTTTTTTGCTTTTTCCTGCTCCTCTTAGCATGATAAAGAAGATTCAAAGAGAGTGAGATGCCAGCTCTTTTCATTCAGTCAGTAGCTTCAAACATTTCTGGTATATGAATAACATGATGTTTTTCAATGGCAAAAATCAATGAATATTGTAAATGCACAAACAGTAATTTTTCCGCATTGCAAGGTGCAATTCTGAAATTTTTTGCTTTTTCCTGCTCATCTTAGCATGATAAAGAAGATTCAAAGAGAGTGAGATGCCAGCTCCTTTCATTCAGTCAGTAGCTTCAAACATTTCTGGACGTTTTTCAATGGCAAAAATCAATGAATATTGTAAATGCACAAACAGTAATTTCTCCACATTGCAAGGTGCAATTCTGAAATGTTTTGCTTTTTCTTGCTCCTCTTAGCATGATAAAGAAGATTCAAAGAGAGTGAGATGCCAGCTCTTTTCATTCAGTCAGTAGCTTCAAACATTTCTGGTATATGAATAACATGATGTTTTTCAATGGCAAAAATCAATGAATATTGTAAATGCACAAACAGTAATTTCTCCGCATTGCAAGGTGCAATTCTGAAATTTTTTGCTTTTTCCTGCTCCTCTTAGCATGATAAAGAAGACTCAAAGAGAGTGAGATGCCAGCTCCTTTCATTCAGTCAGTAGCTTCAAACATTTCTGGACGTTTTTCAATGGCAAAAATCAATGAATATTGTAAATGCACAAACAGTAATTTCTCCACATTGCAAGGTGCAATTCTGAAATTTTTTGCTTTTTCCTGCTCCTCTTAGCATGATAAAGAAGATTCAAAGAGAGTAAGATGCCAGCTCTTTTCATTCAGTCAGTAGCTTCAAACATTTCTGGTATATGAATAACATGATGTTTTTCAATGGCAAAAATCAATGAATATTGTAAATGCACAAGCAGTAATTTCTCCGCATTGCAAGGTGCAATTCTGAAATTTTTTGCTTTTTCCTGCTCCTCTTAGCATGATAAAGAAGATTCAAAGAGAGTGAGATGCCAGCTCCTTTCATTCAGTCAGTAGCTTCAAACATTTCTGGACGTTTTTCAATGGCAAAAATCAATGAATATTGTAAATGCACAAACAGTAATTTCTCCACATTGCAAGGTGCAATTCTGAAATTTTTTGCTTTTTCCTGCTCCTCTTAGCATGATAAAGAAGATTCAAAGAGAGTGAGATGCCAGGTCTTTTCATTCAGTCAGTAGCTTCAAACATTTCTGGTATATGAATAACATGATGTTTTTCAATGGCAAAAATCAATGAATATTGTAAATGCACAAACAGTAATTTCTCCGCATTGCAATGTGCAATTCTGAAATTTTTTGCTTTTTCCTGCTCCTCTTAGCATGATAAAGAAGACTCAAAGAGAGTGAGATGCCAGCTCCTTTCATTCAGTCAGTAGCTTCAAACATTTCTGGACGTTTTTCAATGGCAAAAATCAATGAATATTGTAAATGCACAAACAGTAATTTCTCCACATTGCAAGGTGCAATTCTGAAATTTTTTGCTTTTTCCTGCTCCTCTTAGCATGATAAAGAAGATTCAAAGAGAGTAAGATGCCAGCTCTTTTCATTCAGTCAGTAGCTTCAAACATTTCTGGTATATGAATAACATGATGTTTTTCAATGGCAAAAATCAATGAATATTGTAAATGCACAAGCAGTAATTTCTCCGCATTGCAAGGTGCAATTCTGAAATTTTTTGCTTTTTCCTGCTCCTCTTAGCATGATAAAGAAGATTCAAAGAGAGTGAGATGCCAGCTCCTTTCATTCAGTCAGTAGCTTCAAACATTTCTGGACGTTTTTCAATGGCAAAAATCAATGAATATTGTAAATGCACAAACAGTAATTTCTCCACATTGCAAGGTGCAATTCTGAAATTTTTTGCTTTTTCCTGCTCCTCTTAGCATGATAAAGAAGATTCAAAGAGAGT
Organism: Phyllobates terribilis; assembly: GCF_046119375.1. Lineage (NCBI taxonomy): Eukaryota > Metazoa > Chordata > Amphibia > Anura > Dendrobatidae > Phyllobates > Phyllobates terribilis. The sequence continues at coordinate 621,580 of NW_027363241.1, read as the reverse complement.
GAGATGCCAGGTCTTTTCATTCAGTCAGTAGCTTCAAACATTTCTGGTATATGAATAACATGATGTTTTTCAATGGCAAAAATCAATGAATATTGTAAATGCACAAACAGTAATTTCTCCGCATTGCAAGGTGCAAATCTGAAATTTTTTGCTTTTTCCTGCTCCTCTTAGCATGATAATGAAGATTCAAAGAGAGTGAGATGCCAGCTCCTTTCATTCAGTCAGTAGCTTCAAACATTTCTGGACTTTTTTCAATGGCAAAAATCAATGAATATTGTAAATGCACAAACAGTAATTTCTCCACATTGCAAGGTGCAATTCTGAATTTTTTTGCTTTTTCCTGCTCCTCTTAGCATGATAAAGAAGATTCAAAGAGAGTGAGATGCCAGCTCTTTTCATTCAGTCAGTAGCTTCAAACATTTCTGGTATATGAATAACATGATGTTTTTCAATGGCAAAAATCAATGAATATTGTAAATGCACAATCAGTAATTTCTCCGCATTGCAAGGTGCAATTCTGAAATTTTTTGCTTTTTCCTGCTCCTCTTAGCATGATAAAGAAGATTCAAAGAGAGTGAGATGCCAGCTCCTTTCATTCAGTCAGTAGATTCAAACATTTCTGGACGTTTTTCAATGGCAAAAATCAATGAATATTGTAAATGCACACACAGTAATTTCTCCACATTGCAAGGTGCAATTCTGAAATTTTTTGCTTTTTCCTGCTCCTCTTAGCATGATAAAGAAGATTCAAAGAGAGTGAGATGCCAGCTCTTTTCATTCAGTCAGTAGCTTCAAACATTTCTGGTATATGAATAACATGATGTTTTTCAATGGCAAAAATCAATGAATATTGTAAATGCACAAACAGTAATTTCTCCGCATTGCAAGGTGCAATTCTGAAATTTCTTGCTTTTTCCTGCTCCTCTTAGCATGATAAAGAAGATTCAAAGAGAGTGAGATGCCAGCTCCTTTCATTCAGTCAGTAGCTTCAAACATTTCTGGACGTTTTTCAATGGCAAAAATCAATGAATATTGTAAATGCACAAACAGTAATTTCTCCACATTGCAAGGTGCAATTCTGAAATTTTTTGCTTTTTCCTGCTCCTCTTAGCATGATAAAGAAGATTCAAAGAGAGTGAGATGCCAGCTCTTTTCATTCAGTCAGTAGCTTCAAACATTTCTGGTATATGAATAACATGATGTTTTTCAATGGCAAAAATCAATGAATATTATAAATGCACAAACAGTAATTTCTCCGCATTGCAAGGTGCAATTCTGAATTTTTTTGCTTTTTCCTGCTCCTCTTAGCATGATAAAGAAGATTCAAAGAGAGTGAGATGCCAGCTCCTTTCATTCAGTCAGTAGCTTCAAACATTTCTGGACATTTTTCAATGGCAAAAATCAATGAATATTGTAAATGCACAAACAGTAATTTCTCCACATTGCAAGGTGCAATTCTGAAATTTTTTGCTTTTTCCTGCTCCTCTTAGCATGATAAAGAAGATTCAAAGAGAGTGAGATGCCAGCTCTTTTCATTCAGTCAGTAGCTTCAAACATTTCTGGTATATGAATAACATGATGTTTTTCAATGGCAAAAATCAATGAATATTGTAAATGCACAAACAGTAATTTCTCCGCATTGCAAGGTGTAATTCTGAAATTTTTTGCTTTTTCCTGCTCCTCTTAGCATGATAAAGAAGATTCAAAGAGATTGAGATGCCAGCTCCTTTCATTCAGTCAGTAGCTTCAAACATTTCTGGACGTTTTTCAATGGCAAAAATCAATGAATATTGTAAATGCACAAATAGAAATTTCTCCACATTGCAAGGTGCAATTCTGAAATTTTTTGCTTTTTCCTGCTCCTCTTAGCATGATAAAGAAGATTCAAATAGAGTGAGATGCCAGCTCTTTTCATTCAGTCAGTAGCTTCAAACATTTCTGGTATATGAATAACATGATGTTTTTCAATGGCAAAAATCAATGAATATTGCAAAGGCACAAACAGTAATTTCTCCGCATTGCAAGGTGCAATTCTGAAATTTTTTGCTTTTTCCTGCTACTCTTAGCATGATAAACAAGATTCAAAGAGAGTGAGATGCCAGCTACTTTCATTCAGTCAGTAGCTTCAAACATTTCTGGACGTTTTTCAATGGCAAAAATCAATGAATATTGTAAATGCACAAACAGTAATTTCTCCACATTGCAAGGTGCAATTCTGAAATTTTTTGCTTTTTCCTGCTCCTCTTAGCATGATAAAGAAGATTCAAAGAGAGTGAGATGCCAGCTCTTTTCATTCAGTCAGTAGCTTCAAACATTTCTGGTATATGAATAACATGATGTTTTTCAATGGCAAAAATCAATGAATATTGTAAATGCACAAACAGTACTTTCTCCGCATTGCAAGGTGCAATTCTGAAATTTTTTGCTTTTTCCTGCTCCTCTTAGCATGATAAAGAAGATTCAAAGAGAGTGAGATGCCAGCTCCTTTCATTCAGTCAGTAGCTTCAAACATTTCTGGACGTTTTTCAATGGCAAAAATCAATGAATATTGTAAATGCACAAACAGTAATTTCTCCACATTGCAAGGTGCAATTCTGAAATTTTTTGCTTTTTCCTGCTCCTCTTAGCATGATAAAGAAGATTCAAAGAGAGTGAGATGCCAGCTCTTTTCATTCAGTCAGTAGCTTCAAACATTTCTGGTATATGAATAACATGATGTTTTTCAATGGCAAAAATCAATGAATATTGTAAATGCACAAACAGTAATTTCTCCGCATTGCAAGGTGCAATTCTGAAATTTTTTGATTTTTCCTGCTCCTCTTAGCATGATAAAGAAGATTCAAAGAGAGTGAGATGCCAGCTCCTTTCATTCAGTCAGTATCTTCAAACATTTCTGGACGTTTTTCAATGGCAAAAATCAATGAATATTGTAAATGCACAAACAGTAATTTCTCCACATTGCAAGGTGCAATTCTGAAATGTTTTGCTTTTTCCTGCTCCTCTTAACATGATAAAGAAGATTCAAAGAGAGTGAGATGCCAGCTCTTTTCATTCAGTCAGTAGCTTCAAACATTTCTGGTATATGAATAACATGATGTTTTTCAATGGCAAAAATCAATGAATATTGTAAATGCACAAACAGTAATTTCTCCGCATTGCAAGGTGCAATTCTGAAATTTTTTGCTTTTTCCTGCTCCTCTTAGCATGATAAAGAAGATTCAAAGAGAGTGAGATGCCAGCTCCTTTCATTCAGTCAGTAGCTTCAAACATTTCTGGACGTTTTTCAATGGCAAAAATCAATGAATAATGTAAATGCACAAACAATAATTTCTCCACATTGCAAGGTGCAATTCTGAAATTTTTTGCTTTTTCCTGCTCCTCTTAGCATGATAAAGAAGATTCAAAGAGAGTGAGATGCCAGCTCTTTTCATTCTGTCAGTAGCTTCAAACATTTCTGGTATATGAATAACATGATGTTTTTCAATGGCAAAAATCAATGAATATTGTAAATGCACAAACAGTAATTTCTCCGCATTGCAAGGTGCAATTCTGATATTTTTTGCTTTTTCCTGCTCCTCTTAGCATGATAAAGAAGATTCAAAGAGAGTGAGATGCCAGCTCCTTTCATTCAGTCAGTAGCTTCAAACATTTCTGGACGTTTTTCAATGGCAAAAATCAATGAATATTGTAAATGCACAAACAGTAATTTCTCCACATTGCAAGGTGCAATTCTGAAATTTTTTGCTTTTTCCTGCTCCTCTTAGCATGATAAAGAAGATTCAAAGAGAGTGAGATGCCAGCTCTTTTCATTCAGTCAGTAGCTTCAAACATTTCTGGTATATGAATAACATGATGTTTTTCAATGGCAAAAATCAATGAATATTGTAAATGCACAAACAGTAATTTCTCCGCATTGCAAGGTGCAATTCTGAAATTTCTTGCTTTTTCCTGCTCCTCTTAGCATGATAAAGAAGATTCAAAGAGAGTGAGATGCCAGCTCCTTTCATTCAGTCAGTAGCTTCAAACATTTCTGGACGTTTTTCAATGGCAAAAATCAATGAATATTGTAAATGCACAAACAGTAATTTCTCCACATTGCAAGGTGCAATTCTGAAATTTTTTGCTTTTTCCTGCTCCTCTTAGCATGACAAAGAAGATTCAAAGAGAGTGAGATGCCAGCTATTTTCATTCAGTCAGTAGCTTCAAACATTTCTGGTATATGAATAACATGACGTTTTTCAATCGCAAAAATCAATGAATATTGTAAATGCACAAACAGTAATTTCTCCGCATTGCAAGGTGCAATTCTGAAATTTTTTGCTTTTTCCTGCTCCTCCTAGCATGATAAAGAAGATTCAAAGAGAGTGAGATGCCAGCTCTTTTCATTCAGTCAGTAGCTTCAAACATTTCTGGACGTTTTTCAATGGCAAAAATCAATGAATATTGTAAATGCACAAACAGTAATTTCTCCACATTGCAAGGTGCAATTCTGAAATTTTTTGCTTTTTCCTGCTCCTCTTAGCATGATAAAGAAGATTCAAAGAGAGTGAGATGCCAGCTCTTTTCATTCAGTCAGTAGCTTCAAACATTTCTGGTATATGAATAACATGATGTTTTTCAATGGCAAAAATCAATGAATATTGTAAATGCACAAACAGTAATTTCTCCGCATTGCAAGGTGTAATTCTGAAATTTTTTGCTTTTTCCTGCTCCTCTTAGCATGATAAAGAAGATTCAAAGAGATTGAGATGCCAGCTCCTTTCATTCAGTCAGTAGCTTCAAACATTTCTGGACGTTTTTCAATGGCAAAAATCAATGAATATTGTAAATACACAAATAGAAATTTCTCCACATTGCAAGGTGCAATTCTGAAATTTTTTGCTTTTTCCTGCTCCTCTTAGCATGATAAAGAAGATTCAAATAGAGTGAGATGCCAGCTCTTTTCATTCAGTCAGTAGCTTCAAACATTTCTGGTATATGAATAACATGATGTTTTTCAATGGCAAAAATCAATGAATATTGCAAATGCACAAACAGTAATTTCTCCGCATTGCAAGGTGCAATTCTGAAATTTTTTGCTTTTTCCTGCTCCTCTTAGCATGATAAACAAGATTCAAAGAGAGTGAGATGCCAGCTACTTTCATTCAGTCAGTAGCTTCAAACATTTCTGGACGTTTTTCAATGGCAAAAATCAATGAATATTGTAAATGCACAAACAGTACTTTCTCCGCATTGCAAGGTGCAATTCTGAAATTTTTTGCTTTTTCCTGCTCCTCTTAGCATGATAAAGAAGATTCAAAGAGAGTGAGATGCCAGCTCCTTTCATTCAGTCAGTAGCTTCAAACATTTCTGGACGTTTTTCAATGGCAAAAATCAATGAATATTGTAAATGCACAAACAGTAATTTCTCCACATTGCAAGGTGCAATTCTGAAATTTTTTGCTTTTTCCTGCTCCTCTTAGCATCATAAAGAAGATTCAAAGAGAGTGAGATGCCAGCTCTTTTCATTCAGTCAGTAGCTTCAAACATTTCTGGTATATGAATAACATGATGTTTTTCAATGGCAAAAATCAATGAATATTGTAAATGCACAAACAGTAATTTCTCCGCATTGCAAGGTGCAATTCTGAAATTTTTTGATTTTTCCTGCTCCTCTTAGCATGATAAAGAAGATTCAAAGAGAGTGAGATGCCAGCTCCTTTCATTCAGTCAGTATCTTCAAACATTTCTGGACGTTTTTCAATGGCAAAAATCAATGAATATTGTAAATGCACAAACAGTAATTTCTCCACATTGCAAGGTGCAATTCTGAAATGTTTTGCTTTTTCCTGCTCCTCTTAACATGATAAAGAAGATTCAAAGAGAGTGAGATGCCAGCTCTTTTCATTCAGTCAGTAGCTTCAAACATTTCTGGTATATGAATAACATGATGTTTTTCAATGGCAAAAATCAATGAATATTGTAAATGCACAAACAGTAATTTCTCCGCATTGCAAGGTGCAATTCTGAAATTTTTTGCTTTTTCCTGCTCCTCTTAGCATGATAAAGAAGATTCAAAGAGAGTGAGATGCCAGCTCCTTTCATTCAGTCAGTAGCTTCAAACATTTCTGGACGTTTTTCAATGGCAAAAATCAATGAATAATGTAAATGCACAAACAATAATTTCTCCACATTGCAAGGTGCAATTCTGAAATTTTTTGCTTTTTCCTGCTCCTCTTAGCATGATAAAGAAGATTCAAAGAGAGTGAGATGCCAGCTCTTTTCATTCTGTCAGTAGCTTCAAACATTTCTGGTATATGAATAACATGATGTTTTTCAATGGCAAAAATCAATGAATATTGCAAAGGCACAAACAGTAATTTCTCCGCATTGCAAGGTGCAATTCTGAAATTTTTTGCTTTTTCCTGCTCCTCTTAGCATGATAAAGAAGATTCAAAGAGAGTGAGATGCCAGCTCCTTTCATTCAGTCAGTAGCTTCAAACATTTCTGGACGTTTTTCAATGGCAAAAATCAATGAATATTGTAAATGCACAAACAGTAATTTCTCCACATTGCAAGGTGCAATTCTGAAATTTTTTGCTTTTTCCTGCTCCTCTTAGCATGATAAAGAAGATTCAAAGAGAGTGAGATGCCAGCTCTTTTCATTCAGTCAGTAGCTTCAAACATTTCTGGTATATGAATAACATGATGTTTTTCAATGGCAAAAATCAATGAATATTGTAAATGCACAAACAGTAATTTCTCCGCATTGCAAGGTGCAATTCTGAAATTTCTTGCTTTTTCCTGCTCCTCTTAGCATGATAAAGAAGATTCAAAGAGAGTGAGATGCCAGCTCCTTTCATTCAGTCAGTAGCTTCAAACATTTCTGGACGTTTTTCAATGGCAAAAATCAATGAATATTGTAAATGCACAAACAGTAATTTCTCCACATTGCAAGGTGCAATTCTGAAATTTTTTGCTTTTTCCTGCTCCTCTTAGCATGACAAAGAAGATTCAAAGAGAGTGAGATGCCAGCTATTTTCATTCAGTCAGTAGCTTCAAACATTTCTGGTATATGAATAACATGACGTTTTTCAATCGCAAAAATCAATGAATATTGTAAATGCACAAACAGTAATTTCTCCGCATTGCAAGGTGCAATTCTGAAATTTTTTGCTTTTTCCTGCTCCTCCTAGCATGATAAAGAAGATTCAAAGAGAGTGAGATGCCAGCTCTTTTCATTCAGTCAGTAGCTTCAAACATTTCTGGACGTTTTTCAATGGCAAAAATCAATGAATATTGTAAATGCACAAACAGTAATTTCTCCACATTGCAAGGTGCAATTCTGAAATTTTTTGCTTTTTCCTGCTCCTCTTAGCATGATAAAGAAGATTCAAAGAGAGTGAGATGCCAGCTCTTTTCATTCAGTCAGTAGCTTCAAACATTTCTGGTATATGAATAACATGATGTTTTTCAATGGCAAAAATCAATGAATATTGTAAATGCACAAACAGTAATTTCTCCGCATTGCAAGGTGTAATTCTGAAATTTTTTGCTTTTTCCTGCTCCTCTTAGCATGATAAAGAAGATTCAAAGAGATTGAGATGCCAGCTCCTTTCATTCAGTCAGTAGCTTCAAACATTTCTGGACGTTTTTCAATGGCAAAAATCAATGAATATTGTAAATGCACAAATAGAAATTTCTCCACATTGCAAGGTGCAATTCTGAAATTTTTTGCTTTTTCCTGCTCCTCTTAGCATGATAAAGAAGATTCAAATAGAGTGAGATGCCAGCTCTTTTCATTCAGTCAGTAGCTTCAAACATTTCTGGTATATGAATAACATGATGTTTTTCAATGGCAAAAATCAATGAATATTGCAAATGCACAAACAGTAATTTCTCCGCATTGCAAGGTGCAATTCTGAAATTTTTTCCTTTTTCCTGCTCCTCTTAGCATGATAAACAAGATTCAAAGAGAGTGAGATGCCAGCTACTTTCATTCAGTCAGTAGCTTCAAACATTTCTGGACGTTTTTCAATGGCAAAAATCAATGAATATTGTAAATGCACAAACAGTACTTTCTCCGCATTGCAAGGTGCAATTCTGAAATTTTTTGCTTTTTCCTGCTCCTCTTAGCATGATAAAGAAGATTCAAAGAGAGTGAGATGCCAGCTCCTTTCATTCAGTCAGTAGCTTCAAACATTTCTGGACGTTTTTCAATGGCAAAAATCAATGAATATTGTAAATGCACAAACAGTAATTTCTCCACATTGCAAGGTGCAATTCTGAAATTTTTTGCTTTTTCCTGCTCCTCTTAGCATGATAAAGAAGATTCAAAGAGAGTGAGATGCCAGCTCTTTTCATTCAGTCAGTAGCTTCAAACATTTCTGGTATATGAATAACATGATGTTTTTCAATGGCAAAAATCAATGAATATTGTAAATGCACAAACAGTAATTTCTCCGCATTGCAAGGTGCAATTCTGAAATTTTTTGATTTTTCCTGCTCCTCTTAGCATGATAAAGAAGATTCAAAGAGAGTGAGATGCCAGCTCCTTTCATTCAGTCAGTATCTTCAAACATTTCTGGACGTTTTTCAATGGCAAAAATCAATGAATATTGTAAATGCACAAACAGTAATTTCTCCACATTGCAAGGTGCAATTCTGAAATGTTTTGCTTTTTCCTGCTCCTCTTAACATGATAAAGAAGATTCAAAGAGAGTGAGATGCCAGCTCTTTTCATTCAGTCAGTAGCTTCAAACATTTCTGGTATATGAATAACATGATGTTTTTCAATGGCAAAAATCAATGAATATTGTAAATGCACAAACAGTATTTTCTCCGCATTGCAAGGTGCAATTCTGAAATTTTTTGCTTTTTCCTGCTCCTCTTAGCATGATAAAGAAGATTCAAAGAGAGTGAGATGCCAGCTCCTTTCATTCAGTCAGTAGCTTCAAACATTTCTGGACGTTTTTCAATGGCAAAAATCAATGAATAATGTAAATGCACAAACAATAATTTCTCCACATTGCAAGGTGCAATTCTGAAATTTTTTGCTTTTTCCTGCTCCTCTTAGCATGATAAAGAAGATTCAAAGAGAGTGAGATGCCAGCTCTTTTCATTCTGTCAGTAGCTTCAAACATTTCTGGTATATGAATAACATGATGTTTTTCAATGGCAAAAATCAATGAATATTGTAAATGCACAAACAGTAATTTCTCCGCATTGCAAGGTGCAATTCTGAAATTTTTTGCTTTTTCCTGCTCCTCTTAGCATGATAAAGAAGATTCAAAGAGAGTGAGATGCCAGCTCCTTTCATTCAGTCAGTAGCTTCAAACATTTCTGGACGTTTTTCAATGGCAAAAATCAATGAATATTGTAAATGCACAAACAGTAATTTCTCCACATTGCAAGGTGCAATTCTGAAATTTTTGGCTTTTTCCTGCTCCTCTTAGCATGATAAAGAAGATTCAAAGAGAGTGAGATGCCAGCTCTTTTCATTCAGTCAGTAGCTTCAAACATTTCTGGTATATGAATAACATGATGTTTTTCAATGGCAAAAATCAATGAATATTGTAAATGCACAAACAGTAATTTCTCCGCATTGCAAGGTGCAATTCTGAAATTTCTTGCTTTTTCCTGCTCCTCTTAGCATGATAAAGAAGATTCAAAGAGAGTGAGATGCCAGCTCCTTTCATTCAGTCAGTAGCTTCAAACATTTCTGGACGTTTTTCAATGGCAAAAATCAATGAATATTGTAAATGCACAAACAGTAATTTCTCCACATTGCAAGGTGCAATTCTGAAATTTTTTGCTTTTTCCTGCTCCTCTTAGCATGATAAAGAAGATTCAAAGAGAGTGAGATGCCAGCTCTTTTCATTCAGTCAGTAGCTTCAAACATTTCTGGTATATGAATAACATGATGTTTTTCAATGGCAAAAATCAATGAATATTGTAAATGCACAAACAGTAATTTCTCCGCATTGCAAGGTGCAATTCTGAAATTTCTTGCTTTTTCCTGCTCCTCTTAGCATGATAAAGAAGATTCAAAGAGAGTGAGATGCCAGCTCCTTTCATTCAGTCAGTAGCTTCAAACATTTCTGGACGTTTTTCAATGGCAAAAATCAATGAATATTGTAAATGCACAAACAGTAATTTCTCCACATTGCAAGGTGCAATTCTGAAATTTTTTGCTTTTTCCTGCTCCTCTTAGCATGACAAAGAAGATTCAAAGAGAGTGAGATGCCAGCTATTTTCATTCAGTCAGTAGCTTCAAACATTTCTGGTATATGAATAACATGACGTTTTTCAATCGCAAAAATCAATGAATATTGTAAATGCACAAACAGTAATTTCTCCGCATTGCAAGGTGCAATTCTGAAATTTTTTGCTTTTTCCTGCTCCTCCTAGCATGATAAAGAAGATTCAAAGAGAGTGAGATGCCAGCTCTTTTCATTCAGTCAGTAGCTTCAAACATTTCTGGACGTTTTTCAATGGCAAAAATCAATGAATATTGTAAATGCACAAACAGTAATTTCTCCACATTGCAAGGTGCAATTCTGAAATTTTTTGCTTTTTCCTGCTCCTCTTAGCATGATAAAGAAGATTCAAAGAGAGTGAGATGCCAGCTCTTTTCATTCAGTCAGTAGCTTCAAACATTTCTGGTATATGAATAACATGATGTTTTTCAATGGCAAAAATCAATGAATATTGCAAATGCACAAACAGTAATTTCTCCGCATTGCAAGGTGCAATTCTGAAATTTTTTCCTTTTTCCTGCTCCTCTTAGCATGATAAACAAGATTCAAAGAGAGTGAGATGCCAGCTACTTTCATTCAGTCAGTAGCTTCAAACATTTCTGGACGTTTTTCAATGGCAAAAATCAATGAATATTGTAAATGCACAAACAGTACTTTCTCCGCATTGCAAGGTGCAATTCTGAAATTTTTTGCTTTTTCCTGCTCCTCTTAGCATGATAAAGAAGATTCAAAGAGAGTGAGATGCCAGCTCCTTTCATTCAGTCAGTAGCTTCAAACATTTCTGGACGTTTTTCAATGGCAAAAATCAATGAATATTGTAAATGCACAAACAGTAATTTCTCCACATTGCAAGGTGCAATTCTGAAATTTTTTGCTTTTTCCTGCTCCTCTTAGCATGATAAAGAAGATTCAAAGAGAGTGAGATGCCAGCTCTTTTCATTCAGTCAGTAGCTTCAAACATTTCTGGTATATGAATAACATGATGTTTTTCAATGGCAAAAATCAATGAATATTGTAAATGCACAAACAGTAATTTCTCCGCATTGCAAGGTGCAATTCTGAAATTTTTTGATTTTTCCTGCTCCTCTTAGCATGATAAAGAAGATTCAAAGAGAGTGAGATGCCAGCTCCTTTCATTCAGTCAGTATCTTCAAACATTTCTGGACGTTTTTCAATGGCAAAAATCAATGAATATTGTAAATGCACAAACAGTAATTTCTCCACATTGCAAGGTGCAATTCTGAAATGTTTTGCTTTTTCCTGCTCCTCTTAACATGATAAAGAAGATTCAAAGAGAGTGAGATGCCAGCTCTTTTCATTCAGTCAGTAGCTTCAAACATTTCTGGTATATGAATAACATGATGTTTTTCAATGGCAAAAATCAATGAATATTGTAAATGCACAAACAGTAATTTCTCCGCATTGCAAGGTGCAATTCTGAAATTTTTTGCTTTTTCCTGCTCCTCTTAGCATGATAAAGAAGATTCAAAGAGAGTGAGATGCCAGCTCCTTTCATTCAGTCAGTAGCTTCAAACATTTCTGGACGTTTTTCAATGGCAAAAATCAATGAATAATGTAAATGCACAAACAATAATTTCTCCACATTGCAAGGTGCAATTCTGAAATTTTTTGCTTTTTCCTGCTCCTCTTAGCATGATAAAGAAGATTCAAAGAGAGTGAGATGCCAGCTCTTTTCATTCTGTCAGTAGCTTCAAACATTTCTGGTATATGAATAACATGATGTTTTTCAATGGCAAAAATCAATGAATATTGTAAATGCACAAACAGTAATTTCTCCGCATTGCAAGGTGCAATTCTGAAATTTTTTGCTTTTTCCTGCTCCTCTTAGCATGATAAAGAAGATTCAAAGAGAGTGAGATGCCAGCTCCTTTCATTCAGTCAGTAGCTTCAAACATTTCTGGACGTTTTTCAATGGCAAAAATCAATGAATATTGTAAATGCACAAACAGTAATTTCTCCACATTGCAAGGTGCAATTCTGAAATTTTTGGCTTTTTCCTGCTCCTCTTAGCATGATAAAGAAGATTCAAAGAGAGTGAGATGCCAGCTCTTTTCATTCAGTCAGTAGCTTCAAACATTTCTGGTATATGAATAACATGATGTTTTTCAATGGCAAAAATCAATGAATATTGTAAATGCACAAACAGTAATTTCTCCGCATTGCAAGGTGCAATTCTGAAATTTCTTGCTTTTTCCTGCTCCTCTTAGCATGATAAAGAAGATTCAAAGAGAGTGAGATGCCAGCTCCTTTCATTCAGTCAGTAGCTTCAAACATTTCTGGACGTTTTTCAATGGCAAAAATCAATGAATATTGTAAATGCACAAACAGTAATTTCTCCACATTGCAAGGTGCAATTCTGAAATTTTTTGCTTTTTCCTGCTCCTCTTAGCATGATAAAGAAGATTCAAAGAGAGTGAGATGCCAGCTCTTTTCATTCAGTCAGTAGCTTCAAACATTTCTGGTATATGAATAACATGATGTTTTTCAATGGCAAAAATCAATGAATATTGTAAATGCACAAACAGTAATTTCTCCGCATTGCAAGGTGCAATTCTGAAATTTCTTGCTTTTTCCTGCTCCTCTTAGCATGATAAAGAAGATTCAAAGAGAGTGAGATGCCAGCTCCTTTCATTCAGTCAGTAGCTTCAAACATTTCTGGACGTTTTTCAATGGCAAAAATCAATGAATATTGTAAATGCACAAACAGTAATTTCTCCACATTGCAAGGTGCAATTCTGAAATTTTTTGCTTTTTCCTGCTCCTCTTAGCATGACAAAGAAGATTCAAAGAGAGTGAGATGCCAGCTATTTTCATTCAGTCAGTAGCTTCAAACATTTCTGGTATATGAATAACATGACGTTTTTCAATCGCAAAAATCAATGAATATTGTAAATGCACAAACAGTAATTTCTCCGCATTGCAAGGTGCAATTCTGAAATTTTTTGCTTTTTCCTGCTCCTCCTAGCATGATAAAGAAGATTCAAAGAGAGTGAGATGCCAGCTCTTTTCATTCAGTCAGTAGCTTCAAACATTTCTGGACGTTTTTCAATGGCAAAAATCAATGAATATTGTAAATGCACAAACAGTAATTTCTCCACATTGCAAGGTGCAATTCTGAAATTTTTTGCTTTTTCCTGCTCCTCTTAGCATGATAAAGAAGATTCAAAGAGAGTGAGATGCCAGCTCTTTTCATTCAGTCAGTAGCTTCAAACATTTCTGGTATATGAATAACATGATGTTTTTCAATGGCAAAAATCAATGAATATTGTAAATGCACAAACAGTAATTTCTCCGCATTGCAAGGTGTAATTCTGAAATTTTTTGCTTTTTCCTGCTCCTCTTAGCATGATAAAGAAGATTCAAAGAGATTGAGATGCCAGCTCCTTTCATTCAGTCAGTAGCTTCAAACATTTCTGGACGTTTTTCAATGGCAAAAATCAATGAATATTGTAAATGCACAAATAGAAATTTCTCCACATTGCAAGGTGCAATTCTGAAATTTTTTGCTTTTTCCTGCTCCTCTTAGCATGATAAAGAAGATTCAAATAGAGTGAGATGCCAGCTCTTTTCATTCAGTCAGTAGCTTCAAACATTTCTGGTATATGAATAACATGATGTTTTTCAATGGCAAAAATCAATGAATATTGCAAATGCACAAACAGTAATTTCTCCGCATTGCAAGGTGCAATTCTGAAATTTTTTCCTTTTTCCTGCTCCTCTTAGCATGGTAAACAAGATTCAAAGAGAGTGAGATGCCAGCTACTTTCATTCAGTCAGTAGCTTCAAACATTTCTGGACGTTTTTCAATGGCAAAAATCAATGAATATTGTAAATGCACAAACAGTACTTTCTCCGCATTGCAAGGTGCAATTCTGAAATTTTTTGCTTTTTCCTGCTCCTCTTAGCATGATAAAGAAGATTCAAAGAGAGTGAGATGCCAGCTCCTTTCATTCAGTCAGTAGCTTCAAACATTTCTGGACGTTTTTCAATGGCAAAAATCAATGAATATTGTAAATGCACAAACAGTAATTTCTCCACATTGCAAGGTGCAATTCTGAAATTTTTTGCTTTTTCCTGCTCCTCTTAGCATGATAAAGAAGATTCAAAGAGAGTGAGATGCCAGCTCTTTTCATTCAGTCAGTAGCTTCAAACATTTCTGGTATATGAATAACATGATGTTTTTCAATGGCAAAAATCAATGAATATTGTAAATGCACAAACAGTAATTTCTCCGCATTGCAAGGTGCAATTCTGAAATTTTTTGATTTTTCCTGCTCCTCTTAGCATGAAAAAGAAGATTCAAAGAGAGTGAGATGCCAGCTCCTTTCATTCAGTCAGTATCTTCAAACATTTCTGGACGTTTTTCAATGGCAAAAATCAATGAATATTGTAAATGCACAAACAGTAATTTCTCCACATTGCAAGGTGCAATTCTGAAATGTTTTGCTTTTTCCTGCTCCTCTTAACATGATAAAGAAGATTCAAAGAGAGTGAGATGCCAGCTCTTTTCATTCAGTCAGTAGCTTCAAACATTTCTGGTATATGAATAACATGATGTTTTTCAATGGCAAAAATCAATGAATATTGTAAATGCACAAACAGTAATTTCTCCGCATTGCAAGGTGCAATTCTGAAATTTTTTGCTTTTTCCTGCTCCTCTTAGCATGATAAAGAAGATTCAAAGAGAGTGAGATGCCAGCTCCTTTCATTCAGTCAGTAGCTTCAAACATTTCTGGACGTTTTTCAATGGCAAAAATCAATGAATAATGTAAATGCACAAACAATAATTTCTCCACATTGCAAGGTGCAATTCTGAAATTTTTTGCTTTTTCCTGCTCCTCTTAGCATGATAAAGAAGATTCAAAGAGAGTGAGATGCCAGCTCTTTTCATTCTGTCAGTAGCTTCAAACATTTCTGGTATATGAATAACATGATGTTTTTCAATGGCAAAAATCAATGAATATTGTAAATGCACAAACAGTAATTTCTCCGCATTGCAAGGTGCAATTCTGAAATTTTTTGCTTTTTCCTGCTCCTCTTAGCATGATAAAGAAGATTCAAAGAGAGTGAGATGCCAGCTCCTTTCATTCAGTCAGTAGCTTCAAACATTTCTGGACGTTTTTCAATGGCAAAAATCAATGAATATTGTAAATGCACAAACAGTAATTTCTCCACATTGCAAGGTGCAATTCTGAAATTTTTTGCTTTTTCCTGCTCCTCTTAGCATGATAAAGAAGATTCAAAGAGAGTGAGATGCCAGCTCTTTTCATTCAGTCAGTAGCTTCAAACATTTCTGGTATATGAATAACATGATGTTTTTCAATGGCAAAAATCAATGAATATTGTAAATGCACAAACAGTAATTTCTCCGCATTGCAAGGTGCAATTCTGAAATTTCTTGCTTTTTCCTGCTCCTCTTAGCATGATAAAGAAGATTCAAAGAGAGTGAGATGCCAGCTCCTTTCATTCAGTCAGTAGCTTCAAACATTTCTGGACGTTTTTCAATGGCAAAAATCAATGAATATTGTAAATGCACAAACAGTAATTTCTCCACATTGCAAGGTGCAATTCTGAAATTTTTTGCTTTTTCCTGCTCCTCTTAGCATGACAAAGAAGATTCAAAGAGAGTGAGATGCCAGCTATTTTCATTCAGTCAGTAGCTTCAAACATTTCTGGACGTTTTTCAATGACAAAAATCAATGAATATTGTAAATGCACAAACAGTAATTTCTCCACATTGCAAGGTGCAATTCTGAAATTTTTTGCTTTTTCCTGCTCCTCTTAGCATGATAAAGAAGATTCAAAGAGAGTGAGATGCCAGCTCTTTTCATTCAGTCAGTAGCTTCAAACATTTCTGGTATATGAATAACATAATGTTTTTCAATGGCAAAAATCAATGAATATTGTAAATGCACAAACAGTAATTTCTCCGCATTGCAAGGTGCAATTCTGAAATTTTTTGCTTTTTCCTGCTCCTCTTAGCATGATAAAGAAGATTCAAAGAGATTGAGATGCCAGCTCCTTTCATTCAGTCAGTAGCTTCAAACATTTCTGGACGTTTTTCAATGGCAAAAATCAATGAATATTGTAAATGCACAAATAGAAATTTCTCCACATTGCAAGGTGCAATTCTGAAATTTTTTGCTTTTTCCTGCTCCTCTTAGCATGATAAAGAAGATTCAAAGAGAGTGAGATGCCAGCTCTTTTCATTCAGTCAGTAGCTTCAAACATTTCTGGTATATGAATAACATGATGTTTTTCAATGGCAAAAATCAATGAATATTATAAATGCACAAACAGTAATTTCTCCGCATTGCAAGGTGCAATTCTGAATTTTTTTGCTTTTTCCTGCTCCTCTTAGCATGATAAAGAAGATTCAAAGAGAGTGAGATGCCAGCTCCTTTCATTCAGTCAGTAGCTTCAAACATTTCTGGACGTTTTTCAATGGCAAAAATCAATGAATATTGTAAATGCACAAACAGTAATTTCTCCACATTGCAAGGTGCAATTCTGAAATTTTTTGCTTTTTCCTGCTCCTCTTAGCATGATAAAGAAGATTCAAAGAGAGTGAGATGCCAGCTCTTTTCATTCAGTCAGTAGCTTCAAACATTTCTGGTATATGAATAACATGATGTTTTTCAATGGCAAAAATCAATGAATATTGTAAATGCACAAACAGTAATTTCTCCGCATTGCAAGGTGTAATTCTGAAATTTTTTGCTTTTTCCTGCTCCTCTTAGCATGATAAAGAAGATTCAAAGAGATTGAGATGCCAGCTCCTTTCATTCAGTCAGTAGCTTCAAACATTTCTGGACGTTTTTCAATGGCAAAAATCAATGAATATTGTAAATGCACAAATAGAAATTTCTCCACATTGCAAGGTGCAATTCTGAAATTTTTTGCTTTTTCCTGCTCCTCTTAGCATGATAAAGAAGATTCAAATAGAGTGAGATGCCAGCTCTTTTCATTCAGTCAGTAGCTTCAAACATTTCTGGTATATGAATAACATGATGTTTTTCAATGGCAAAAATCAATGAATATTGCAAATGCACAAACAGTAATTTCTCCGCATTGCAAGGTGCAATTCTGAAATTTTTTGCTTTTTCCTGCTCCTCTTAGCATGATAAACAAGATTCAAAGAGAGTGAGATGCCAGCTACTTTCATTCAGTCAGTAGCTTCAAACATTTCTGGACGTTTTTCAATGGCAAAAATCAATGAATATTGTAAATGCACAAACAGTAATTTCTCCACATTGCAAGGTGCAATTCTGAATTTTTTTGCTTTTTCCTGCTCCTCTTAGCATGATAAAGAAGATTCAAAGAGAGTGAGATGCCAGCTCTTTTCATTCAGTCAGTAGCTTCAAACATTTCTGGTATATGAATAACATGATGTTTTTCAATGGCAAAAATCAATGAATATTGTAAATGCACAAACAGTACTTTCTCCGCATTGCAAGGTGCAATTCTGAAATTTTTTGCTTTTTCCTGCTCCTCTTAGCATGATAAAGAAGATTCAAAGAGAGTGAGATGCCAGCTCCTTTCATTCAGTCAGTAGCTTCAAACATTTCTGGACGTTTTTCAATGGCAAAAATCAATGAATATTGTAAATGCACAAACAGTAATTTCTCCACATTGCAAGGTGCAATTCTGATATTTTTTGCTTTTTCCTGCTCCTCTTAGCATGGTAAAGAAGATTCAAAGAGAGTGAGATGCCAGCTCTTTTCATTCAGTCAGTAGCTTCAAACATTTCTGGTATATGAATAACATGATGTTTTTCAATGGCAAAAATCAATGAATATTGTAAATGCACAAACAGTAATTTCTCCGCATTGCAAGGTGCAATTCTGAAATTTTTTGATTTTTCCTGCTCCTCTTAGCATGATAAAGAAGATTCAAAGAGAGTGAGATGCCAGCTCCTTTCATTCAGTCAGTATCTTCAAACATTTCTGGACGTTTTTCAATGGCAAAAATCAATGAATATTGTAAATGCACAAACAGTAATTTCTCCACATTGCAAGGTGCAATTCTGAAATGTTTTGCTTTTTCCTGCTCCTCTTAGCATGATAAAGAAGATTCAAAGAGAGTGAGATGCCAGCTCTTTTCATTCAGTCAGTAGCTTCAAACATTTCTGGTATATGAATAACATGATGTTTTTCAATGGCAAAAATCAATGAATATTGTAAATGCACAAACAGTAATTTCTCCGCATTGCAAGGTGCAATTCTGAAATTTTTTGCTTTTTCCTGCTCCTCTTAGCATGATAAAGAAGATTCAAAGAGAGTGAGATGCCAGCTCCTTTCATTCAGTCAGTAGTTTCAAACATTTCTGGACGTTTTTCAATGGCAAAAATCAATGAATAATGTAAATGCACAAACAATAATTTCTCCACATTGCAAGGTGCAATTCTGAAATTTTTTGCTTTTTCCTGCTCCTCTTAGCATGATAAAGAAGATTCAAAGAGAGTGAGATGCCAGCTCTTTTCATTCTGTCAGTAGCTTCAAACATTTCTGGTATATGAATAACATGATGTTTTTCAATGGCAAAAATCAATGAATATTGTAAATGCACAAACAGTAATTTCTCCGCATTGCAAGGTGCAATTCTGAAATTTTTTGCTTTTTCCTGCTCCTCTTAGCATGATAAAGAAGATTCAAAGAGAGTGAGATGCCAGCTCCTTTCATTCAGTCAGTAGCTTCAAACATTTCTGGACGTTTTTCAATGGCAAAAATCAATGAATATTGTAAATGCACAAACAGTAATTTCTCCACATTGCAAGGTGCAATTCTGAAATTTTTTGCTTTTTCCTGCTCCTCTTAGCATGATAAAGAAGATTCAAAGAGAGTGAGATGCCAGCTCTTTTCATTCAGTCAGTAGCTTCAAACATTTCTGGTATATGAATAACATGATGTTTTTCAATGGCAAAAATCAATGAATATTGTAAATGCACAAACAGTAATTTCTCCGCATTGCAAGGTGCAATTCTGAAATTTCTTGCTTTTTCCTGCTCCTCTTAGCATGATAAAGAAGATTCAAAGAGAGTGAGATGCCAGCTCCTTTCATTCAGTCAGTAGCTTCAAACATTTCTGGACGTTTTTCAATGGCAAAAATCAATGAATATTGTAAATGCACAAACAGTAATTTCTCCGCATTGCAAGGTGCAATTCTGAAATTTTTTGATTTTTCCTGCTCCTCTTAGCATGATAAAGAAGATTCAAAGAGAGTGAGATGCCAGCTCCTTTCATTCAGTCAGTATCTTCAAACATTTCTGGACGTTTTTCAATGGCAAAAATCAATGAATATTGTAAATGCACAAACAGTAATTTCTCCACATTGCAAGGTGCAATTCTGAAATGTTTTGCTTTTTCCTGCTCCTCTTAGCATGATAAAGAAGATTCAAAGAGAGTGAGATGCCAGCTCTTTTCATTCAGTCAGTAGCTTCAAACATTTCTGGTATATGAATAACATGATGTTTTTCAATGGCAAAAATCAATGAATATTGTAAATGCACAAACAGTAATTTCTCCGCATTGCAAGGTGCAATTCTGAAATTTTTTGCTTTTTCCTGCTCCTCTTAGCATGATAAAGAAGATTCAAAGAGAGTGAGATGCCAGCTCCTTTCATTCAGTCAGTAGCTTCAAACATTTCTGGACGTTTTTCAATGGCAAAAATCAATGAATAATGTAAATGCACAAACAATAATTTCTCCACATTGCAAGGTGCAATTCTGAAATTTTTTGCTTTTTCCTGCTCCTCTTAGCATGATAAAGAAGATTCAAAGAGAGTGAGATGCCAGCTCTTTTCATTCTGTCAGTAGCTTCAAACATTTCTGGTATATGAATAACATGATGTTTTTCAATGGCAAAAATCAATGAATATTGTAAATGCACAAACAGTAATTTCTCCGCATTGCAAGGTGCAATTCTGAAATTTTTTGCTTTTTCCTGCTCCTCTTAGCATGATAAAGAAGATTCAAAGAGAGTGAGATGCCAGCTCCTTTCATTCAGTCAGTAGCTTCAAACATTTCTGGACGTTTTTCAATGGCAAAAATCAATGAATATTGTAAATGCACAAACAGTAATTTCTCCACATTGCAAGGTGCAATTCTGAAATTTTTTGCTTTTTCCTGCTCCTCTTAGCATGATAAAGAAGATTCAAAGAGAGTGAGATGCCAGCTCTTTTCATTCAGTCAGTAGCTTCAAACATTTCTGGTATATGAATAACATGATGTTTTTCAATGGCAAAAATCAATGAATATTGTAAATGCACAAACAGTAATTTCTCCGCATTGCAAGGTGCAATGCTGAAATTTCTTGCTTTTTCCTGCTCCTCTTAGCATGATAAAGAAGATTCAAAGAGAGTGAGATGCCAGCTCCTTTCATTCAGTCAGTAGCTTCAAACATTTCTGGTATATGAATAACATAATGTTTTTCAATGGCAAAAATCAATGAATATTGTAAATGCACAAACAGTAATTTCTCCGCATTGCAAGGTGCAATTCTGAAATTTTTTGCTTTTTCCTGCTCCTCTTAGCATGATAAAGAAGATTCAAAGAGATTGAGATGCCAGCTCCTTTCATTCAGTGAGTAGCTTCAAACATTTCTGGACGTTTTTCAATGGCAAAAATCAATGAATATTGTAAATGCACAAATAGAAATTTCTCCACATTGCAAGGTGCAATTCTGAAATTTTTTGCTTTTTCCTGCTCCTCTTAGCATGATAAAGAAGATTCAAAGAGAGTGAGATGCCAGCTCTTTTCATTCAGTCAGTAGCTTCAAACATTTCTGGTATATGAATAACATGATGTTTTTCAATGGCAAAAATCAATGAATATTATAAATGCACAAACAGTAATTTCTCCGCATTGCAAGGTGCAATTCTGAATTTTTTTGCTTTTTCCTGCTCCTCTTAGCATGATAAAGAAGATTCAAAGAGAGTGAGATGCCAGCTCCTTTCATTCAGTCAGTAGCTTCAAACATTTCTGGACGTTTTTCAATGGCAAAAATCAATGAATATTGTAAATGCACAAACAGTAATTTCTCCACATTGCAAGGTGCAATTCTGAAATTTTTTGCTTTTTCCTGCTCCTCTTAGCATGATAAAGAAAATTCAAAGAGAGTGAGATGCCAGCTCTTTTCATTCAGTCAGTAGCTTCAAACATTTCTGGTATATGAATAGCATGATGTTTTTCAATGGCAAAAATCAATGAATATTGTAAATGCACAAACAGTAATTTCTCCGCATTGCAAGGTGTAATTCTGAAATTTTTTGCTTTTTCCTGCTCCTCTTAGCATGATAAAGAAGATTCAAAGAGATTGAGATGCCAGCTCCTTTCATTCAGTCAGTAGCTTCAAACATTTCTGGACGTTTTTCAATGGCAAAAATCAATGAATATTGTAAATGCACAAATAGAAATTTCTCCACATTGCAAGGTGCAATTCTGAAATTTTTTGCTTTTTCCTGCTCCTCTTAGCATGATAAAGAAGATTCAAATAGAGTGAGATGCCAGCTCTTTTCATTCAGTCAGTAGCTTCAAACATTTCTGGTATATGAATAACATGATGTTTTTCAATGGCAAAAATCAATGAATATTGCAAATGCACAAACAGTAATTTCTCCGCATTGCAAGGTGCAATTCTGAAATTTTTTGCTTTTTCCTGCTCCTCTTAGCATGATAAACAAGATTCAAAGAGAGTGAGATGCCAGCTACTTTCATTCAGTCAGTAGCTTCAAACATTTCTGGACGTTTTTCAATGGCAAAAATCAATGAATATTGTAAATGCACAAACAGTAATTTCTCCACATTGCAAGGTGCAATTCTGAAATTTTTTGCTTTTTCCTGCTCCTCTTAGCATGATAAAGAAGATTCAAAGAGAGTGAGATGCCAGCTCTTTTCATTCAGTCAGTAGCTTCAAACATTTCTGGTATATGAATAACATGATGTTTTTCAATGGCAAAAATCAATGAATATTGTAAATGCACAAACAGTACTTTCTCCGCATTGCAAGGTGCAATTCTGAAATTTTTTGCTTTTTCCTGCTCCTCTTAGCATGATAAAGAAGATTCAAAGAGAGTGAGATGCCAGCTCCTTTCATTCAGTCAGTAGCTTCAAACATTTCTGGACGTTTTTCAATGGCAAAAATCAATGAATATTGTAAATGCACAAACAGTAATTTCTCCACATTGCAAGGTGCAATTCTGATATTTTTTGCTTTTTCCTGCTCCTCTTAGCATGATAAAGAAGATTCAAAGAGAGTGAGATGCCAGCTCTTTTCATTCAGTCAGTAGCTTCAAACATTTCTGGTATATGAATAACATGATGTTTTTCAATGGCAAAAATCAATGAATATTGTAAATGCACAAACAGTAATTTCTCCGCATTGCAAGGTGCAATTCTGAAATTTTTTGATTTTTCCTGCTCCTCTTAGCATGATAAAGAAGATTCAAAGAGAGTGAGATGCCAGCTCCTTTCATTCAGTCAGTATCTTCAAACATTTCTGGACGTTTTTCAATGGCAAAAATCAATGAATATTGTAAATGCACAAACAGTAATTTCTCCACATTGCAAGGTGCAATTCTGAAATGTTTTGCTTTTTCCTGCTCCTCTTAGCATGATAAAGAAGATTCAAAGAGAGTGAGATGCCAGCTCTTTTCATTCAGTCAGTAGCTTCAAACATTTCTGGTATATGAATAACATGATGTTTTTCAATGGCAAAAATCAATGAATATTGTAAATGCACAAACAGTAATTTCTCCGCATTGCAAGGTGCAATTCTGAAATTTTTTGCTTTTTCCTGCTCCTCTTAGCATGATAAAGAAGATTCAAAGAGAGTGAGATGCCAGCTCCTTTCATTCAGTCAGTAGCTTCAAACATTTCTGGACGTTTTTCAATGGCAAAAATCAATGAATAATGTAAATGCACAAACAATAATTTCTCCACATTGCAAGGTGCAATTCTGAAATTTTTTGCTTTTTCCTGCTCCTCTTAGCATGATAAAGAAGATTCAAAGAGAGTGAGATGCCAGCTCTTTTCATTCTGTCAGTAGCTTCAAACATTTCTGGTATATGAATAACATGATGTTTTTCAATGGCAAAAATCAATGAATATTGTAAATGCACAAACAGTAATTTCTCCGCATTGCAAGGTGCAATTCTGAAATTTTTTGCTTTTTCCTGCTCCTCTTAGCATGATAAAGAAGATTCAAAGAGAGTGAGATGCCAGCTACTTTCATTCAGTCAGTAGCTTCAAACATTTCTGGACGTTTTTCAATGGCAAAAATCAATGAATATTGTAAATGCACAAACAGTAATTTCTCCACATTGCAAGGTGCAATTCTGAAATTTTTTGCTTTTTCCTGCTCCTCTTAGCATGATAAAGAAGATTCAAAGAGAGTGAGATGCCAGCTCTTTTCATTCAGTCAGTAGCTTCAAACATTTCTGGTATATGAATAACATGATGTTTTTCAATGGCAAAAATCAATGAATATTGTAAATGCACAAACAGTACTTTCTCCGCATTGCAAGGTGCAATTCTGAAATTTTTTGCTTTTTCCTGCTCCTCTTAGCATGATAAAGAAGATTCAAAGAGAGTGAGATGCCAGCTCCTTTCATTCAGTCAGTAGCTTCAAACATTTCTGGACGTTTTTCAATGGCAAAAATCAATGAATATTGTAAATGCACAAACAGTAATTTCTCCACATTGCAATGTGCAATTCTGAAATTTTTTGCTTTTTCCTGCTCCTCTTAGCATGATAAAGAAGATTCAAAGAGAGTGAGATGCCAGCTCCTTTCATTCAGTCAGTAGCTTCAAACATTTCTGGACGTTTTTCAATGGCAAAAATCAATGAATATTGTAAATGCACAAACAGTAATTTCTCCACATTGCAAGGTGCAATTCTGAAATTTTTTGCTTTTTCCTGCTCCTCTTAGCATGATAAAGAAGATTCAAAGAGAGTGAGATGCCAGCTCTTTTCATTCAGTCAGTAGCTTCAAACATTTCTGGTATATGAATAACATGATGTTTTTCAATGGCAAAAATCAATGAATATTGTAAATGCACAAACAGTAATTTCTCCGCATTGCAAGGTGCAATTCTGAAATTTTTTGCTTTTTCCTGCTCCTCTTAGCATGATAAAGAAGATTCAAAGAGAGTGAGATGCCAGCTCCTTTCATTCAGTCAGTAGCTTCAAACATTTCTGGACGTTTTTCAATGGCAAAAATCAATGAATATTGTAAATGCACAAACAGTAATTTCTCCACATTGCAAGGTGCAATTCTGAAATTTTTTGCTTTTTCCTGCTCCTCTTAGCATGATAAAGAAGATTCAAAGAGAGTGAGATGCCAGCTCTTTTCATTCAGTCAGTAGCTTCAAACATTTCTGGTATATGAATAACATGATGTTTTTCAATGGCAAAAATCAATGAATATTGTAAATGCACAAACAGTAATTTCTCCGCATTGCAAGGTGCAATTCTGAAATTTTTTGCTTTTTCCTGCTCCTCTTAGCATGATAAAGAAGATTCAAAGAGAGTGAGATGCCAGCTCCTTTCATTCAGTCAGTAGCTTCAAACATTTCTGGACGTTTTTCAATGGCAAAAATCAATGAATATTGTAAATGCACAAACATTAATTTCTCCACATTGCAAGGTGCAATTCTGAAATTTTTTGCTTTTTCCTGCTCCTCTTAGCATGATAAAGAAGATTCAAAGAGAGTGAGATGCCAGCTCCTTTCATTCAGTCAGTAGCTTCAAACATTTCTGGTATATGAATAACATGATGTTTTTCAATGGCAAAAATCAATGAATATTGTAAATGCACAAACAGTAATTTCTCCACATTGCAAGGTGCAATTCTGAAATTTCTTGCTTTTTCCTGCTCCTCTTAGCATGATAAAGAAGATTCAAAGAGAGTGAGATGCCAGCTCCTTTCATTCAGTCAGTAGCTTCAAACATTTCTGGACGTTTTTCAATGGCAAAAATCAATGAATATTGTAAATGCACAAACAGTAATTTCTCCACATTGCAAGGTGCAATTCTGAAATTTTTTGCTTTTTCCTGCTCCTCTTAGCATGATAAAGAAGATTCAAAGAGAGTGAGATGCCAGCTATTTTCATTCAGTCAGTAGCTTCAAACATTTCTGGTATATGAATAACATGATGTTTTTCAATCGCAAAAATCAATGAATATTGTAAATGCACAAACAGTAATTTCTCCGCATTGCAAGGTGCAATTCTGAAATTTTTTGCTTTTTCCTGCTCCTCCTAGCATGATAAAGAAGATTCAAAGAGAGTGAGATGCCAGCTCCTTTCATTCAGTCAGTAGCTTCAAACATTTCTGGACGTTTTACAATGACAAAAATCAATGAATATTGTAAATGCACAAACAGTAATTTCTCCACATTGCAAGGTGCAATTCTGAAATTTTTTGCTTTTTCCTGCTCCTCTTAGCATGATAAAGAAGATTCAAAGAGAGTGAGATGCCAGCTCTTTTCATTCAGTCAGTAGCTTCAAACATTTCTGGTATATGAATAACATGATGTTTTTCAATGGCAAAAATCAATGAATATTGTAAATGCACAAACAGTAATTTCTCCACATTGGAAGGTGCAATTCTGAAATTTTTTGCTTTTTCCTGCTCCTCTTAGCATGATAAAGAAGATTCAAAGAGGGTGAGATGCCAGCTCTTTTCATTCAGTCAGTAGCTTCAAACATTTCTGGTATATGAATAACATGATGTTTTTCAATGGCAAAAATCAATGAATATTGTAAATGCACAAACAGTAATTTCTCCGCATTGCAAGGTGCAATTCTGAAATTTTTTGCTTTTTCCTGCTCCTCTTAGCATGATAAAGAAGATTCAAAGAGATTGAGATGCCAGCTCCTTTCATTCAGTCAGTAGCTTCAAACATTTCTGGACGTTTTTCAATGGCAAAAATCAATGAATATTGTAAATGCACAAATAGAAATTTCTCCACATTGCAAGGTGCAATTCTGAAATTTTTTGCTTTTTCCTGCTCCTCTTAGCATGATAAAGAAGATTCAAAGAGAGTGAGATGCCAGCTCTTTTCATTCAGTCAGTAGCTTCAAACATTTCTGGTATATGAATAACATGATGTTTTTCAATGGCAAAAATCAATGAATATTGTAAATGCACAAACAGTAATTTCTCCGCATTGCAAGGTGCAATTCTGAAATTTTTTGCTTTTTCCTGCTCCTCTTAGCATGATAAAGAAGATTCAAAGAGAGTGAGATGCCAGCTCCTTTCATTCAGTCAGTAGCTTCAAACATTTCTGGACGTTTTTCAATGGCAAAAATCAATGAATAATGTAAATGCACAAACAATAATTTCTCCACATTGCAAGGTGCAATTCTGAATTTTTTTGCTTTTTCCTGCTCCTCTTAGCATGATAAAGAAGATTCAAAGAGAGTGAGATGCCAGCTCTTTTCATTCTGTCAGTAGTTTCAAACATTTCTGGTATATGAATAACATGATGTTTTTCAATGGCAAAAATCAATGAATATTGTAAATGCACAAACAGTAATTTCTCCGCATTGCAAGGTGCAATTCTGAAATTTTTTGCTTTTTCCTGCTCCTCTTAGCATGATAAAGAAGATTCAAAGAGAGTGAGATGCCAGCTCCTTTCATTCAGTCAGTAGCTTCAAACATTTCTGGACGTTTTTCAATGGCAAAAATCAATGAATATTGTAAATGCACAAACAGTAATTTCTCCACATTGCAAGGTGCAATTCTGAAATTTTTTGCTTTTTCCTGCTCCTCTTAGCATGATAAAAAAGATTCAAAGAGAGTGAGATGCCAGCTCTTTTCATTCAGTCAGTAGCTTCAAACATTTCTGGTATATGAATAACATGATGTTTTTCAATGGCAAAAATCAATGAATATTGTAAATGCACAAACAGTAATTTCTCCGCATTGCAAGGTGCAATTCTGAAATTTTTTGCTTTTTCCTGCTCCTCTTAGCATGATAAAGAAGATTCAAAGAGAGTGAGATGCCAGCTCCTTTCATTCAGTCAGTAGCTTCAAACATTTCTGGACGTTTTTCAATGGCAAAAATCAATGAATATTGTAAATGCACAAACAGTAATTTCTCCACATTGCAAGGTGCAATTCTGAAATTTTTTGCTTTTTCCTGCTCCTCTTAGCATGATAAAGAAGATTCAAAGAGAGTGAGATGCCAGCTCTTTTCATTCAGTCAGTAGCTTCAAACATTTCTGGTATATGAATAACATGATGTTTTTCAATGGCAAAAATCAATGAATATTGTAAATGCACAAACAGTAATTTCTCCGCATTGCAAGGTGCAATTCTGAAATTTCTTGCTTTTTCCTGCTCCTCTTAGCATGATAAAGAAGATTCAAAGAGAGTGAGATGCCAGCTCCTTTCATTCAGTCAGTAGCTTCAAACATTTCTGGACGTTTTTCAATGGCAAAAATCAATGAATATTGTAAATGCACAAACAGTAATTTCTCCACATTGCAAGGTGCAATTCTGAAATTTTTTGCTTTTTCCTGCTCCTCTTAGCATGATAAAGAAGATTCAAAGAGAGTGAGATGCCAGCTATTTTCATTCAGTCAGTAGCTTCAAACATTTCTGGTATATGAATAACATGATGTTTTTCAATCGCAAAAATCAATGAATATTGTAAATGCACAAACAGTAATTTCTCCGCATTGCAAGGTGCAATTCTGAAAATTTTTGCTTTTTCCTGCTCCTCCTAGCATGATAAAGAAGATTCAAAGAGAGTGAGATGCCAGCTCCTTTCATTCAGTCAGTAGCTTCAAACATTTCTGGACGTTTTTCAATGACAAAAATCAATGAATATTGTAAATGCACAAACAGTAATTTCTCCACATTGCAAGGTGCAATTCTGAAATTTTTTGCTTTTTCCTGCTCCTCTTAGCATGATAAAGAAGATTCAAAGAGAGTGAGATGCCAGCTCTTTTCATTCAGTCAGTAGCTTCAAACATTTCTGGTATATGAATAACATGATGTTTTTCAATGGCAAAAATCAATGAATATTATAAATGCACAAACAGTAATTTCTCCGCATTGCAAGGTGCAATTCTGAATTTTTTTGCTTTTTCCTGCTCCTCTTAGCATGATAAAGAAGATTCAAAGAGAGTGAGATGCCAGCTCCTTTCATTCAGTCAGTAGCTTCAAACATTTCTGGACGTTTTTCAATGGCAAAAATCAATGAATATTGTAAATGCACAAACAGTAATTTCTCCACATTGCAAGGTGCAATTCTGAAATTTTTTGCTTTTTCCTGCTCCTCTTAGCATGATAAAGAAGATTCAAAGAGAGTGAGATGCCAGCTCTTTTCATTCAGTCAGTAGCTTCAAACATTTCTGGTATATGAATAACATGATGTTTTTCAATGGCAAAAATCAATGAATATTGTAAATGCACAAACAGTAATTTCTCCGCATTGCAAGGTGCAATTCTGAAATTTTTTGCTTTTTCCTGCTCCTCTTAGCATGATAAAGAAGATTCAAAGAGATTGAGATGCCAGCTCCTTTCATTCAGTCAGTAGCTTCAAACATTTCTGGACGTTTTTCAATGGCAAAAATCAATGAATATTGTAAATGCACAAATAGAAATTTCTCCACATTGCAAGGTGCAATTCTGAAATTTTTTGCTTTTTCCTGCTCCTCTTAGCATGATAAAGAAGATTCAAAGAGAGTGAGATGCCAGCTCTTTTCATTCAGTCAGTAGCTTCAAACATTTCTGGTATATGAATAACATCATGTTTTTCAATGGCAAAAATCAATGAATATTGCAAATGCACAAACAGTAATTTCTCCGCATTGCAAGGTGCAATTCTGAAATTTTTTGCTTTTTCCTGCTCCTCTTAGCATGATAAACAAGATTCAAAGAGAGTGAGATGCCAGCTACTTTCATTCAGTCAGTAGCTTCAAACATTTCTGGACGTTTTTCAATGGCAAAAATCAATGAATATTGTAAATGCACAAACAGTAATTTCTCCTCATTGCAAGGTGCAATTCTGAAATTTTTTGCTTTTTCCTGCTCCTCTTAGCATGATAAAGAAGATTCAAATAGAGTGAGATGCCAGCTCTTTTCATTCAGTCAGTAGCTTCAAACATTTCTGGTATATGAATAACATGATGTTTTTCAATGGCAAAAATCAATGAATATTGTAAATGCACACACAATACTTTCTCCGCATTGCAAGGTGCAAATCTGAAATTTTTTGCTTTTTCCTGCTCCTCTTAGCATGATAAAGAAGATTCAAAGAGAGTGAGATGCCAGCTCCTTTCATTAAGTCAGTAGCTTCAAACATTTCTGGACGTTTTTCAATGGCAAAAATCAATGAATATTGTAAATGCACAAACAGTAATTTCTCCACATTGCAAGGTGCAATTCTGAAATTTTTTGCTTTTTCCTGCTCCTCTTAGCATGATAAAGAAGATTCAAAGAGAGTGAGATGCCATCTCTTTTCATTCAGTCAGTAGCTTCAAACATTTCTGGTATATGAATAACATGATGTTTTTCAATGGCAAAAATCAATGAATATTGTAAATGCACAAACAGTAATTTCTCCGCATTGCAAGGTGCAATTCTGAAATTTTTTGATTTTTCCTGCTCCTCTTAGCATGATAAAGAAGATTCAAAGAGAGTGAGATGCCAGCTCCTTTCATTCAGTCAGTATCTTCAAACATTTCTGGACGTTTTTCAATGGCAAAAATCAATGAATATTGTAAATGCACAAACAGTAATTTCTCCACATTGCAAGGTGCAATTCTGAAATTTTTTGCTTTTTCCTGCTCCTCTTAGCATGATAAAGAAGATTCAAAGAGAGTGAGATGCCAGCTCTTTTCATTCAGTCAGTAGCTTCAAACATTTCTGGTATATGAATAACATGATGTTTTTCAATGGCAAAAATCAATGAATATTGTAAATGCACAAACAGTAATTTCTCCGCATTGCAAGGTGCAATTCTGAAATTTTTTGATTTTTCCTGCTCCTCTTAGCATGATAAAGAAGATTCAAAGAGAGTGAGATGCCAGCTCCTTTCATTCAGTCAGTATCTTCAAACATTTCTGGACGTTTTTCAATGGCAAAAATCAATGAATATTGTAAATTCACAAACAGTAATTTCTCCACATTGCAAGGTGCAATTCTGAAATTTTTTGCTTTTTCCTGCTCCTCTTAGCATGATAAAGAAGATTCAAAGAGAGGGAGATGCCAGCTCTTTTCATTCAGTCAGTAGCTTCAAACATTTCTGGTATATGAATAACATGATGTTTTTCAATGGCAAAAATCAATGAATATTGTAAATGCACAAACAGTAATTTCTCCGCATTGCAAGGTGCAATTCTGAAATTTTTTGCTTTTTCCTGCTCCTCTTAGCATGATAAAGAAGATTCAAAGAGAGTGAGATGCCAGCTCCTTTCATTCAGTCAGTAGCTTCAAACATTTCTGGACGTTTTTCAATGGCAAAAATCAATGAATATTGTAAATGCACAAACAGTAATTTCTCCACATTGCAAGGTGCAATTCTGAAATTTTTTGATTTTTCCTGCTCCTCTTAGCATGATAAAGAAGATTCAAAGAGAGTGAGATGCCAGCTCCTTTCATTCAGTCAGTAGCTTCAAACATTTCTGGACGTTTTTCAATGGCAAAAATCAATGAATATTGTAAATGCACAAACAGTAATTTCTCCACATTGCAAGGTGCAATTCTGAAATTTTTTGCTTTTTCCTGCTCCTCTTAGCATGATAAAGAAGATTCAAAGAGAGTGAGATGCCAGCTCTTTTCATTCAGTCAGTAGCTTCAAACATTTCTGGTATATGAATAACATGATGTTTTTCAATGGCAAAAATCAATGAATATTGTAAATGCACAAACAGTAATTTCTCCGCATTGCAAGGTGCAATTCTGAAATTTTTTGCTTTTTCCTGCTCCTCTTAGCATGATAAAGAAGATTCAAAGAGATTGAGATGCCAGCTCCTTTCATTCAGTCAGTAGCTTCAAACATTTCTGGACGTTTTTCAATGGCAAAAATCAATGAATATTGTAAATGCACAAATAGAAATTTCTCCACATTGCAAGGTGCAATTCTGAAATTTTTTGCTTTTTCCTGCTCCTCTTAGCATGATAAAGAAGATTCAAAGAGAGTGAGATGCCAGCTCTTTTCATTCAGTCAGTAGCTTCAAACATTTCTGGTATATGAATAACATCATGTTTTTCAATGGCAAAAATCAATGAATATTGCAAATGCACAAACAGTAATTTCTCCGCATTGCAAGGTGCAATTCTGAAATTTTTTGCTTTTTCCTGCTCCTCTTAGCATGATAAACAAGATTCAAAGAGAGTGAGATGCCAGCTACTTTCATTCAGTCAGTAGCTTCAAACATTTCTGGACGTTTTTCAATGGCAAAAATCAATGAATATTGTAAATGCACAAACAGTAATTTCTCCTCATTGCAAGGTGCAATTCTGAAATTTTTTGCTTTTTCCTGCTCCTCTTAGCATGATAAAGAAGATTCAAATAGAGTGAGATGCCAGCTCTTTTCATTCAGTCAGTAGCTTCAAACATTTCTGGTATATGAATAACATGATGTTTTTCAATGGCAAAAATCAATGAATATTGTAAATGCACACACAGTACTTTCTCCGCATTGCAAGGTGCAATTCTGAAATTTTTTGCTTTTTCCTGCTCCTCTTAGCATG
Organism: Phyllobates terribilis; assembly: GCF_046119375.1. Lineage (NCBI taxonomy): Eukaryota > Metazoa > Chordata > Amphibia > Anura > Dendrobatidae > Phyllobates > Phyllobates terribilis. Next base: position 589,614 of record NW_027363241.1, on the reverse strand, counting down.
ATAAAGAAGATTCAAAGAGAGTGAGATGCCAGCTCCTTTCATTAAGTCAGTAGCTTCAAACATTTCTGGACGTTTTTCAATGGCAAAAATCAATGAATATTGTAAATGCACAAACAGTAATTTCTCCACATTGCAAGGTGCAATTCTGAAATTTTTTGCTTTTTCCTGCTCCTCTTAGCATGATAAAGAAGATTCAAAGAGAGTGAGATGCCATCTCTTTTCATTCAGTCAGTAGCTTCAAACATTTCTGGTATATGAATAACATGATGTTTTTCAATGGCAAAAATCAATGAATATTGTAAATGCACAAACAGTAATTTCTCCGCATTGCAAGGTGCAATTCTGAAATTTTTTGATTTTTCCTGCTCCTCTTAGCATGATAAAGAAGATTCAAAGAGAGTGAGATGCCAGCTCCTTTCATTCAGTCAGTATCTTCAAACATTTCTGGACGTTTTTCAATGGCAAAAATCAATGAATATTGTAAATGCACAAACAGTAATTTCTCCACATTGCAAGGTGCAATTCTGAAATTTTTTGCTTTTTCCTGCTCCTCTTAGCATGATAAAGAAGATTCAAAGAGAGTGAGATGCCAGCTCTTTTCATTCAGTCAGTAGCTTCAAACATTTCTGGTATATGAATAACATGATGTTTTTCAATGGCAAAAATCAATGAATATTGTAAATGCACAAACAGTAATTTCTCCGCATTGCAAGGTGCAATTTTGAAATTTTTTGATTTTTCCTGCTCCTCTTAGCATGATAAAGAAGATTCAAAGAGAGTGAGATGCCAGCTCCTTTCATTCAGTCAGTATCTTCAAACATTTCTGGACGTTTTTCAATGGCAAAAATCAATGAATATTGTAAATTCACAAACAGTAATTTCTCCACATTGCAAGGTGCAATTCTGAAATTTTTTGCTTTTTCCTGCTCCTCTTAGCATGATAAAGAAGATTCAAAGAGAGGGAGATGCCAGCTCTTTTCATTCAGTCAGTAGCTTCAAACATTTCTGGTATATGAATAACATGATGTTTTTCAATGGCAAAAATCAATGAATATTGTAAATGCACAAACAGTAATTTCTCCGCATTGCAAGGTGCAATTCTTAAATTTTTTGCTTTTTCCTGCTCCTCTTAGCATGATAAAGAAGATTCAAAGAGAGTGAGATGCCAGCTCCTTTCATTCAGTCAGTAGCTTCAAACATTTCTGGACGTTTTTCAATGGCAAAAATCAATGAATATTGTAAATGCACAAACAGTAATTTCTCCACATTGCAAGGCGCAATTCTGAAATTTTTTGCTTTTTCCTGCTCCTCTTAGCATGATAAAGAAGATTCAAAGAGAGTGAGATGCCAGCTCTTTTCATTCAGTCAGTAGCTTCAAACATTTCTGGACGTTTTTCAAAGGCAAAAATCAATGAATATTGTAAATGCACAAACAGTAATTTCTCCGCATTGCAAGGTGCAATTCTGAAATTTTTTGCTTTTTCCTGCTCCTCTTAGCATGATAAAGAAGATTCAAATAGATTGAGATGCCAGCTCTTTTCATTCAGTCAGTAGCTTCAAACATTTCTGGTATATGAATAACATGATGTTTTTCAATGGCAAAAATCAATGAATATTGTAAATGCACAAACAGTAATTTCTCCGCATTGCAAGGTGCAATTCTGAAATTTTTTGCTTTTTCCTGCTCCTCTTAGCATGATAAAGAAGATTCAAAGAGAGTGAGATGCCAGCTCCTTTCATTCAGTCAGTAGCTTCAAACATTTCTGGACGTTTTTCAATGGCAAAAATCAATGAATATTGTAAATGCACAAACAGTAATTTCTCCACATTGCAAGGTGCAATTCTGAAATTTTTTGCTTTTTCCTGCTCCTCTTAGCATGATAAAGAAGATTCAAAGAGAGTGAGATGCCAGCTCTTTTCATTCAGTCAGTAGCTTCAAACATTTCTGGTATATGAATAACATGATGTTTTTCAATGGCAAAAATCAATGAATATTGTAAATGCACAAACAGTAATTTCTCCGCATTGCAAGGTGCAATTCTGAATTTTTTTGCTTTTTCCTGCTCCTCTTAGCATGATAAAGAAGATTCAAAGAGAGTGAGATGCCAGCTCCTTTCATTCAGTCAGTAGCTTCAAACATTTCTGGACTTTTTCAATGGCAAAAATCAATGAATATTGTAAATGCACAAACAGTAATTTCTCCACATTGCAAGGTGCAATTCTGAAATTTTTTGCTTTTTCCTGCTCCTCTTAGCATGATAAAGAAGATTCAAAGAGAGTGAGATGCCAGCTCTTTTCATTCAGTCAGTAGCTTCAAACATTTCTGGTATATGAATAACATGATGTTTTTCAATGGCAAAAATCAATGAATATTGTAAATGCACAAACAGTAATTTCTGCGCATTGTAAGGTGCAATTCTGAAATTTTTTGCTTTTTCCTGCTCCTCTTAGCATGATAAAGAAGATTCAAAGAGAGTGAGATGCCAGCTCCTTTCTTTCAGTCAGTAGCTTCAAACATTTCTGGACGTTTTTCAATGGCAAAAATCAATGAATATTGTAAATGCACAAACAGTAATTTCTCCACATTGCAAGGTGCAATTCTGAAATTTTTTGCTTTTTCCTGCTCCTCTTAGCATGATAAAGAAGATTCAAAGAGAGTGAGATGCCAGCTCTTTTCATTCAGTCAGTAGCTTCAAACATTTCTGGTATATGAATAGCATGATGTTTTTCAATGGCAAAAATCAATGAATATTGTAAATGCACAAACAGTAATTTCTCCGCATTGCAAGGTGCAATTCTGAAATTTTTTGCTTTTTCCAGCTCCTCTTAGCATGATAAAGAAGATTCAAAGAGAGTGAGATGCCAGCTCCTTTCATTCAGTCAGTAGCTTCAAACATTTCTGGACGTTTTTCAATGGCAAAAATCAATGAATATTGTAAATGCACAAACAGTAATTTCTCCACATTGCAAGGTGCAATTCTGAAATTTTTTGCTTTTTCCTGCTCCTCTTAGCATGATAAAGAAGATTCAAAGAGAGTGAGATGCCAGCTCTTTTCATTCAGTCAGTAGCTTCAAACATTTCTGGTATATGAATAACATGATGTTTTTCAATGGCAAAAATCAATGAATATTGTAAATGCACAAACAGTAATTTCTCCGCATTGCAAGGTGAAATTCTGAAATTTTTTGCATTTTCCTGCTCCTCTTAGCATGATAAAGAAGATTCAAAGAGAGTGAGATGCCAGCTAGTTTCATTCAGTCAGTAGCTTCAAACATTTCGGGACGTTTTTCAAGGGCAAAAATCAATGAATATTGTAAATGCACAAACAGTAATTTCTCCACATTGCAAGGTGCAATTCTGAAATTTTTTGCTTTTTCCTGCTCCTTTTAACATGATAAAGAAAATTCAAAGAGAGTGAGATGCCAGCTCTTTTCATTCAGTCAGTAGCTTCAAACATTTCTGGTATATGAATAACATGATGTTTTTCAATGGCAAAAATCAATGAATATTGTAAATGCACAAACAGTAATTTCTCCGCATTGCAAGCTGCAATTCTGAAATTTTTTGCTTTTTCCTGCTCCTCTTAGCATGATAAAGAAGATTCAAAGAGAGTGAGATGCCAGCTCCTTTCATTCAGTCAGTAGCTTCAATCATTTCTGGATGTTTTTCAATGGCAAAAATCATTGAATATTGTAAATGCACAAACAGTAATTTCTCCACATTGCAAGGTGCAATTCTGAAATTTTTTGCTTTTTCCTGCTCCTCTTAGCATGATAAAGAAGATTCAAAGAGAGTGAGATGCCAGCTCTTTTCATTCAGTCAGTAGCTTCAAACATTTCTGGTATATGAATAACATGATGTTTTTCAATGGCAAAAATCAATGAATATTGTAAATGCACAAACAGTAATTTCTCCGCATTGCAAGGTGCAATTCTGAAATTTTTTGCTTTTTCCTGCTCCTCTTAGCATGATAAAGAAGATTCAAAGAGAGTGAGATGCCAGCTCCTTTCATTCAGTCAGTAGCTTCAAACATTTCTGGACGTTTTTCAATGGCAAAAATCAATGAATATTGTAAATGCACAAACAGTAATTTCTCCACATTGCAAGGTGCAATTCTGAAATTTTTTGCTTTTTCCTGCTCCTCTTAGCATAATAAAGAAGATTCAAAGAGAGTGAGATGCCAGCTCTTTTCATTCAGTCAGTAGCTTCAAACATTTCTGGTATATGAATAACATGATGTTTTTCAATGGCAAAAATCAATGAATATTGTAAATGCACAAACAGTAATTTCTCCGCATTGCAAGGTGCAATTCTGAAATTTTTTGCTTTTTCCTGCTCCTCTTAGCATGATAAAGAAGATTCAAAGAGAGTGAGATGCCAGCTCCTTTCATTCAGTCAGTAGCTTCAATCATTTCTGGATGTTTTTCAATGGCAAAAATCATTGAATATTGTAAATGCACAAACAGTAATTTCTCCACATTGCAAGGTGCAATTCTGAAATTTTTTGCTTTTTCCTGCTCCTCTTAGCATGGTAAAGAAGATTCAAAGAGAGTGAGATGCCAGCTCTTTTCATTCAGTCAGTAGCTTCAAACATTTCTGGTATATGAATAACATGATGTTTTTCAATGGCAAAAATCAATGAATATTGTAAATGCACAAACAGTAATTTCTCCGCATTGCAAGGTGCAATTCTGAAATTTTTTGCTTTTTCCTGCTCCTCTTAGCATGATAAAGAAGATTCAAAGAGAGTGAGATGCCAGCTCCTTTCATTCAGTCAGTAGCTTCAAACATTTCTGGACGTTTTTCAATGGCAAAAATCAATGAATATTGTAAATGCACAAACAGTAATTTCTCCACATTGCAAGGTGCAATTCTGAAATTTTTTGCTTTTTCCTGCTCCTCTTTGCATGATAAACAAGATTCAAAGAGAGTGAGATGCCAGCTCTTTTCATTCAGTCAGTAGTTTCAAACATTTCTGGTATATGAATAACATGATGTTTTTCAATGGCAAAAATCAATGAATATTGTAAATGCACAAACAGTAATTTCTCCGCATTGCAAGGTGCAATTCTGAAATTTTTTGCTTTTTCCTGCTCCTCTTAGCATGATAAAGAAGATTCAAAGAGAGTGAGATGCCAGCTCCTTTCATTCAGTCAGTAGCTTCAAACATTTCTGGACGTTTTTCAATGGCAAAAATCAATGAATATTGTAAATGCACAAACAGTAATTTCTCCACATTGCAAGGTGCAATTCTGAAATTTTTTGCTTTTTCCTGCTCCTCTTAGCATGATAAAGAAGATTCAAAGAGAGTGAGATGCCAGCTCTTTTCATTCAGTCAGTAGCTTCAAACATTTCTGGACGTTTTTCAATGGCAAAAATCAATGAATATTGTAAATGCACAAACAGTAATTTCTCCGCATTGCAAGGTGCAATTCTGAAATTTTTTGCTTTTTCCTGCTCCTCTTAGCATGATAAAGAAGATTCAAATAGATTGAGATGCCAGCTCTTTTCATTCAGTCAGTAGCTTCAAACATTTCTGGTATATGAATAACATGATGTTTTTCAATGGCAAAAATCAATGAATATTGTAAATGCACAAACAGTAATTTCTCCGCATTGCAAGGTGCAATTCTGAAATTTTTTGCTTTTTCCTGCTCCTCTTAGCATGATAAAGAAGATTCAAAGAGAGTGAGATGCCAGCTCCTTTCATTCAGTCAGTAGCTTCAAACATTTCTGGACGTTTTTCAATGGCAAAAATCAATGAATATTGTAAATGCACAAACAGTAATTTCTCCACATTGCAAGGTGCAATTCTGAAATTTTTTGCTTTTTCCTGCTCCTCTTAGCATGATAAAGAAGATTCAAAGAGATTGAGATGCCAGCTCTTTTCATTCAGTCAGTAGCTTCAAACATTTCTGGTATATGAATAACATGATGTTTTTCAATGGCAAAAATCAATGAATATTGTAAATGCACAAACAGTAATTTCTCCGCATTGCAAGGTGCAATTCTGAATTTTTTTGCTTTTTCCTGCTCCTCTTAGCATGATAAAGAAGATTCAAAGAGAGTGAGATGCTAGCTCCTTTCATTCAGTCAGTAGCTTCAAACATTTCTGGACTTTTTCAATGGCAAAAATCAATGAATATTGTAAATGCACAAACAGTAATTTCTCCACATTGCAAGGTGCAATTCTGAAATTTTTTGCTTTTTCCTGCTCCTCTTAGCATGATAAAGAAGATTCAAAGAGAGTGAGATGCCAGCTCTTTTCATTCAGTCAGTAGCTTCAAACATTTCTGGTATATGAATAACATGATGTTTTCCAATGGCAAAAATCAATGAATATTGTAAATGCACAAACAGTAATTTCTGCGCATTGTAAGGTGCAATTCTGAAATTTTTTGCTTTTTCCTGCTCCTCTTAGCATGATAAAGAAGATTCAAAGAGAGTGAGATGCCAGCTCCTTTCATTCAGTCAGTAGCTTCAAACATTTCTGGACGTTTTTCAATGGCAAAAATCAATGAATATTGTAAATGCACAAACAGTAATTTCTCCACATTGCAAGGTGCAATTCTGAAATTTTTTGCTTTTTCCTGCTCCTCTTAGCATGATAAAGAAGATTCAAAGAGAGTGAGATGCCAGCTCTTTTCATTCAGTCAGTAGCTTCAAACATTTCTGGTATATGAATAGCATGATGTTTTTCAATGGCAAAAATCAATGAATATTGTAAATGCACAAACAGTAATTTCTCCGCATTGCAAGGTGCAATTCTGAAATTTTTTGCTTTTTCCTGCTCCTCTTAGCATGATAAAGAAGATTCAAAGAGAGTGAGATGCCTGCTCCTTTCATTCAGTCAGTAGCTTCAAACATTTCTGGACGTTTTTCAATGGCAAAAATCAATGAATATTGTAAATGCACAAACAGTAATTTCTCCACATTGCAAGGTGCAATTCTGAAATGTTTTGCTTTTTCCTGCTCCTCTTAGCATGATAAAGAAGATTCAAAGAGAGTGAGATGCCAGCTCTTTTCATTCAGTCAGTAGCTTCAAACATTTCTGGTATATGAATAACATGATGTTTTTCAATGGCAAAAATCAATGAATATTGTAAATGCACAAACAGTAATTTCTCCGCATTGCAAGGTGCAATTCTGAAATTTTTTGCTTTTTCCTGCTCCTCTTAGCATGATAAAGAAGATTCAAAGAGAGTGAGATGCCAGCTCTTTTCATTCAGTCAGTAGCTTCAAACATTTCTGGTATATGAATAACATGATGTTTTTCAATGGCAAAAATCAATGAATATTGTAAATGCACAAACAGTAATTTCTGCGCATTGTAAGGTGCAATTCTGAAATTTTTTGCTTTTTCCTGCTCCTCTTAGCATGATAAAGAAGATTCAAAGAGAGTGAGATGCCAGCTCCTTTCATTCAGTCAGTAGCTTCAAACATTTCTGGACGTTTTTCAATGGCAAAAATCAATGAATATTGTAAATGCACAAACAGTAATTTCTCCACATTGCAAGGTGCAATTCTGAAATTTTTTGCTTTTTCCTGCTCCTCTTAGCATGATAAAGAAGATTCAAAGAGAGTGAGATGCCAGCTCTTTTCATTCAGTCAGTAGCTTCAAACATTTCTGGTATATGAATAGCATGATGTTTTTCAATGGCAAAAATCAATGAATATTGTAAATGCACAAACAGTAATTTCTCCGCATTGCAAGGTGCAATTCTGAAATTTTTTGCTTTTTCCAGCTCCTCTTAGCATGATAAAGAAGATTCAAAGAGAGTGAGATGCCAGCTCCTTTCATTCAGTCAGTAGCTTCAAACATTTCTGGACGTTTTTCAATGGCAAAAATCAATGAATATTGTAAATGCACAAACAGTAATTTCTCCACATTGCAAGGTGCAATTCTGAAATTTTTTGCTTTTTCCTGCTCCTCTTAGCATGATAAAGAAGATTCAAAGAGAGTGAGATGCCAGCTCTTTTCATTCAGTCAGTAGCTTCAAACATTTCTGGTATATGAATAACATGATGTTTTTCAATGGCAAAAATCAATGAATATTGTAAATGCACAAACAGTAATTTCTCCGCATTGCAAGGTGAAATTCTGAAATTTTTTGCATTTTCCTGCTCCTCTTAGCATGATAAAGAAGATTCAAAGAGAGTGAGATGCCAGCTAGTTTCATTCAGCCAGTAGCTTCAAACATTTCTGGACGTTTTTCAAGGGCAAAAATCAATGAATATTGTAAATGCACAAACAGTAATTTCTCCACATTGCAAGGTGCAATTCTGAAATTTTTTGCTTTTTCCTGCTCCTTTTAACATGATAAAGAAAATTCAAAGAGAGTGAGATGCCAGCTCTTTTCATTCAGTCAGTAGCTTCAAATATTTCTGGTATATGAATAACATGATGTTTTTCAATGGCAAAAATCAATGAATATTGTAAATGCACAAACAGTAATTTCTCCGCATTGCAAGCTGCAATTCTGAAATTTTTTGCTTTTTCCTGCTCCTCTTAGCATGATAAAGAAGATTCAAAGAGAGTGAGATGCCAGCTCCTTTCATTCAGTCAGTAGCTTCAAACATTTCTGGACGTTTTTCAATGGCAAAAATCAATGAATATTGTAAATGCACAAACAGTAATTTCTCCACATGGCAAGGTGCAATTCTGAAATTTTTTGCTTTTTCCTGCTCCTCTTAGCATGATAAAGAAGATTCAAAGAGAGTGAGATGCCAGCTCTTTTCATTCAGTCAGTAGCTTCAAACATTTCTGGTATATGAATAACATGATGTTTTTCAATGGCAAAAATCAATGAATATTGTAAATGCACAAAGAGTAATTTCTCCGCATTGCAAGGTGCAATTCTGAAATTTTTTGCTTTTTCCTGCTCCTCTTAGCATGATAAAGAAGATTCAAAGAGAGTGAGATGCCAGCTCCTTTCATTCAGTCAGTAGCTTCAAACATTTCTGGACGTTTTTCAATGGCAAAAATCAATGAATATTGTAAATGCACAAACAGTAATTTCTCCACATTGCAAGGTGCAATTCTGAAATTTTTTGCTTTTTCCTGCTCCTCTTAGCATAATAAAGAAGATTCAAAGAGAGTGAGATGCCAGCTCTTTTCATTCAGTCAGTAGCTTCAAACATTTCTGGTATATGAATAACATGATGTTTTTCAATGGCAAAAATCAATGAATATTGTAAATGCACAAACAGTAATTTCTCCGCATTGCAAGGTGCAATTCTGAAATTTTTTGCTTTTTCCAGCTCCTCTTAGCATGATAAAGAAGATTCAAAGAGAGTGAGATGCCAGCTCCTTTCATTCAGTCAGTAGCTTCAAACATTTCTGGACGTTTTTCAATGGCAAAAATCAATGAATATTGTAAATGCACAAACAGTAATTTCTCCACATTGCAAGGTGCAATTCTGAAATTTTTTGCTTTTTCCTGCTCCTTTTAACATGATAAAGAAAATTCAAAGAGAGTGAGATGCCAGCTCTTTTCATTCAGTCAGTAGCTTCAAACATTTCTGGTATATGAATAACATGATGTTTTTCAATGGCAAAAATCAATGAATATTGTAAATGCACAAACAGTAATTTCTCCGCATTGCAAGCTGCAATTCTGAAATTTTTTGCTTTTTCCTGCTCCTCTTAGCATGATAAAGAAGATTCAAAGAGAGTGAGATGCCAGCTCCTTTCATTCAGTCAGTAGCTTCAAACATTTCTGGACGTTTTTCAATGGCAAAAATCAATGAATATTGTAAATGCACAAACAGTAATTTCTCCACATTGCAAGGTGCAATTCTGAAATTTTTTGCTTTTTCCTGCTCCTCTTAGCATGATAAAGAAGATTCAAAGAGAGTGAGATGCCAGCTCTTTTCATTCAGTCAGTAGCTTCAAACATTTCTGGTATATGAATAACATGATGTTTTTCAATGGCAAAAATCAATGAATATTGTAAATGCACAAACAGTAATTTCTCCGCATTGCAAGGTGCAATTCTGAAATTTTTTGCTTTTTCCTGCTCCTCTTAGCATGATAAAGAAGATTCAAAGAGAGTGAGATGCCAGCTCCTTTCATTCAGTCAGTAGCTTCAAACATTTCTGGACGTTTTTCAATGGCAAAAATCAATGAATATTGTAAATGCACAAACAGTAATTTCTCCACATTGCAAGGTGCAATTCTGAAATTTTTTGCTTTTTCCTGCTCCTCTTAGCATAATAAAGAAGATTCAAAGAGAGTGAGATGCCAGCTCTTTTCATTCAGTCAGTAGCTTCAAACATTTCTGGTATATGAATAACATGATGTTTTTCAATGGCAAAAATCAATGAATATTGTAAATGCACAAACAGTAATTTCTCCGCATTGCAAGGTGCAATTCTGAAATTTTTTGCTTTTTCCTGCTCCTCTTAGCATGATAAAGAAGATTCAAAGAGAGTGAGATGCCAGCTCCTTTCATTCAGTCAGTAGCTTCAATCATTTCTGGATGTTTTTCAATGGCAAAAATCATTGAATATTGTAAATGCACAAACAGTAATTTCTCCACATTGCAAGGTGCAATTCTGAAATTTTTTGCTTTTTCCTGCTCCTCTTAGCATGATAAAGAAGATTCAAAGAGAGTGAGATGCCAGCTCTTTTCATTCAGTCAGTAGCTTCAAACATTTCTGGTATATGAATAACATGATGTTTTTCAATGGCAAAAATCAATGAATATTGTAAATGCACAAACAGTAATTTCTCCGCATTGCAAGGTGCAATTCTGAAATTTTTTGCTTTTTCCTGCTCCTCTTAGCATGATAAAGAAGATTCAAAGAGAGTGAGATGCCAGCTCCTTTCATTCAGTCAGTAGCTTCAAACATTTCTGGACGTTTTTCAATGGCAAAAATCAATGAATATTGTAAATGCACAAACAGTAATTTCTCCACATTGCAAGGTGCAATTCTGAAATTTTTTGCTTTTTCCTGCTCCTCTTTGCATGATAAACAAGATTCAAAGAGAGTGAGATGCCAGCTCTTTTCATTCAGTCAGTAGTTTCAAACATTTCTGGTATATGAATAACATGATGTTTTTCAATGGCAAAAATCAATGAATATTGTAAATGCACAAACAGTAATTTCTCCGCATTGCAAGGTGCAATTCTGAAATTTTTTGCTTTTTCCTGCTCCTCTTAGCATGATAAAGAAGATTCAAAGAGAGTGAGATGCCAGCTCCTTTCATTCAGTCAGTAGCTTCAAACATTTCTGGACGTTTTTCAATGGCAAAAATCAATGAATATTGTAAATGCACAAACAGTAATTTCTCCACATTGCAAGGTGCAATTCTGAAATTTTTTGCTTTTTCCTGCTCCTCTTAGCATGATAAAGAAGATTCAAAGAGAGTGAGATGCCAGCTCTTTTCATTCAGTCAGTAGCTTCAAACATTTCTGGACGTTTTTCAATGGCAAAAATCAATGAATATTGTAAATGCACAAACAGTAATTTCTCCGCATTGCAAGGTGCAATTCTGAAATTTTTTGCTTTTTCCTGCTCCTCTTAGCATGATAAAGAAGATTCAAATAGATTGAGATGCCAGCTCTTTTCATTCAGTCAGGAGCTTCAAACATTTCTGGTATATGAATAACATGATGTTTTTCAATGGCAAAAATCAATGAATATTGTAAATGCACAAACAGTAATTTCTCCGCATTGCAAGGTGCAATTCTGAAATTTTTTGCTTTTTCCTGCTCCTCTTACCATGATAAAGAAGATTCAAAGAGAGTGAGATGCCAGCTCCTTTCATTCAGTCAGTAGCTTCAAACATTTCTGGACGTTTTTCAATGGCAAAAATCAATGAATATTGTAAATGCACAAACAGTAATTTCTCCACATTGCAAGGTGCAATTCTGAAATTTTTTGCTTTTTCCTGCTCCACTTAGCATGATAAAGAAGATTCAAAGAGAGTGAGATGCCAGCTCTTTTCATTCAGTCAGTAGCTTCAAACATTTCTGGTATATGAATAACATGATGTTTTTCAATGGCAAAAATCAATGAATATTGTAAATGCACAAACAGTAATTTCTCCGCATTGCAAGGTGCAATTCTGAATTTTTTTGCTTTTTCCTGCTCCTCTTAGCATGATAAAGAAGATTCAAAGAGAGTGAGATGCCAGCTCCTTTCATTCAGTCAGTAGCTTCAAACATTTCTGGACTTTTTCAATGGCAAAAATCAATGAATATTGTAAATGCACAAACAGTAATTTCTCCACATTGCAAGGTGCAATTCTGAAATTTTTTGCTTTTTCCTGCTCCTCTTAGCATGATAAAGAAGATTCAAAGAGAGTGAGATGCCAGCTCTTTTCATTCAGTCAGTAGCTTCAAACATTTCTGGTATATGAATAACATGATGTTTTCCAATGGCAAAAATCAATGAATATTGTAAATGCACAAACAGTAATTTCTGCGCATTGTAAGGTGCAATTCTGAAATTTTTTGCTTTTTCCTGCTCCTCTTAGCATGATAAAGAAGATTCAAAGAGAGTGAGATGCCAGCTCCTTTCATTCAGTCAGTAGCTTCAAACATTTCTGGACGTTTTTCAATGGCAAAAATCAATGAATATTGTAAATGCACAAACAGTAATTTCTCCACATTGCAAGGTGCAATTCTGAAATTTTTTGCTTTTTCCTGCTCCTCTTAGCATGATAAAGAAGATTCAAAGAGAGTGAGATGCCAGCTCTTTTCATTCAGTCAGTAGCTTCAAACATTTCTGGTATATGAATAGCATGATGTTTTTCAATGGCAAAAATCAATGAATATTGTAAATGCACAAACAGTAATTTCTCCGCATTGCAAGGTGCAATTCTGAAATTTTTTGCTTTTTCCTGCTCCTCTTAGCATGATAAAGAAGATTCAAAGAGAGTGAGATGCCTGCTTCTTTCATTCAGTCAGTAGCTTCAAACATTTCTGGACGTTTTTCAATGGCAAAAATCAATGAATATTGTAAATGCACAAACAGTAATTTCTCCACATTGCAAGGTGCAATTCTGAAATGTTTTGCTTTTTCCTGCTCCTCTTAGCATGATAAAGAAGATTCAAAGAGAGTGAGATGCCAGCTCTTTTCATTCAGTCAGTAGCTTCAAACATTTCTGGTATATGAATAACATGATGTTTTTCAATGGCAAAAATCAATGAATATTGTAAATGCACAAACAGTAATTTCTCCGCATTGCAAGGTGCAATTCTGAAATTTTTTGCTTTTTCCAGCTCCTCTTAGCATGATAAAGAAGATTCAAAGAGAGTGAGATGCCAGCTCCTTTCATTCAGTCAGTAGCTTCAAACATTTCTGGACGTTTTTCAATGGCAAAAATCAATGAATATTGTAAATGCACAAACAGTAATTTCTCCACATTGCAAGGTGCAATTCTGAAATTTTTTGCTTTTTCCTGCTCCTCTTAGCATGATAAAGAAGATTCAAAGAGAGTGAGATGCCAGCTCTTTTCATTCAGTCAGTAGCTTCAAACATTTCTGGTATATGAATAACATGATGTTTTTCAATGGCAAAAATCAATGAATATTGTAAATGCACAAACAGTAATTTCTCCGCATTGCAAGGTGCAATTCTGAAATTTTTTGCATTTTCCTGCTCCTCTTAGCATGATAAAGAAGATTCAAAGAGAGTGAGATGCCAGCTAGTTTCATTCAGTCAGTAGCTTCAAACATTTCTGGACGTTTTTCAAGGGCAAAAATCAATGAATATTGTAAATGCACAAACAGTAATTTCTCCACATTGCAAGGTGCAATTCTGAAATTTTTTGCTTTTTCCTGCTCCTTTTAACATGATAAAGAAAATTCAAAGAGAGTGAGATGCCAGCTCTTTTCATTCAGTCAGTAGCTTCAAACATTTCTGGTATATGAATAACATGATGTTTTTCAATGGCAAAAATCAATGAATATTGTAAATGCACAAACAGTAATTTCTCCGCATTGCAAGCTGCAATTCTGAAATTTTTTGCTTTTTCCTGCTCCTCTTAGCATGATAAAGAAGATTCAAAGAGAGTGAGATGCCAGCTCCTTTCATTCAGTCAGTAGCTTCAAATATTTCTGGACGTTTTACAATGGCAAAAATCAATGAATATTGTAAATGCACAAACAGTAATTTCTCCACATTGCAAGGTGCAATTCTGAAATTTTTTGCTTTTTCCTGCTCCTCTTAGCATGATAAAGAAGATTCAAAGAGAGTGAGATGCCAGCTCTTTTCATTCAGTCAGTAGCTTCAAACATTTCTGGTATATGAATAACATGATGTTTTTCAATGGCAAAAATCAATGAATATTGTAAATGCACAAACAGTAATTTCTCCGCATTGCAAGGTGCAATTCTGAAATTTTTTGCTTTTTCCTGCTCCTCTTAGCATGATAAAGAAGATTCAAAGAGAGTGAGATGCCAGCTCCTTTCATTCAGTCAGTAGCTTCAAACATTTCTGGACGTTTTTCAATGGCAAAAATCAATGAATATTGTAAATGCACAAACAGTAATTTCTCCACATTGCAAGGTGCAATTCTGAAATTTTTTGCTTTTTCCTGCTCCTCTTAGCATAATAAAGAAGATTCAAAGAGAGTGAGATGCCAGCTCTTTTCATTCAGTCAGTAGCTTCAAACATTTCTGGTATATGAATAACATGATGTTTTTCAATGGCAAAAATCAATGAATATTGTAAATGCACAAACAGTAATTTCTCCGCATTGCAAGGTGCAATTCTGAAATTTTTTGCTTTTTCCTGCTCCTCTTAGCATGATAAAGAAGATTCAAAGAGAGTGAGATGCCAGCTCCTTTCATTCAGTCAGTAGCTTCAAACATTTCTGGACGTTTTTCAATGGCAAAAATCAATGAATATTGTAAATGCACAAACAGTAATTTCTCCACATTGCAAGGTGCAATTCTGAAATTTTTTGCTTTTTCCTGCTCCTCTTAGCATGATAAAGAAGATTCAAAGAGAGTGAGATGCCAGCTCTTTTCATTCAGTCAGTAGCTTCAAACATTTCTGGTATATGAATAACATGATGTTTTTCAATGGCAAAAATCAATGAATATTGTAAATGCACAAACAGTAATTTCTCCGCATTGCAAGGTGCAATTCTGAAATTTTTTGCTTTTTCCTGCTCCTCTTAGCATGATAAAGAAGATTCAAAGAGAGTGAGATGCCAGCTCCTTTCATTCAGTCAGTAGCTTCAAACATTTCTGGACGTTTTTCAATGGCAAAAATCAATGAATATTGTAAATGCACAAACAGTAATTTCTCCACATTGCAAGGTGCAATTCTGAAATTTTTTGCTTTTTCCTGCTCCTCTTAGCATGATAAAGAAGATTCAAAGAGAGTGAGATGCCAGCTCTTTTCATTCAGTCAGTAGCTTCAAACATTTCTGGTATATGAATAACATGATGTTTTTCAATGGCAAAAATCAATGAATATTGTAAATGCACAAACAGTAATTTCTCCGCATTGCAAGGTGCAATTCTGAAATTTTTTGCATTTTCCTGCTCCTCTTAGCATGATAAAGAAGATTCAAAGAGAGTGAGATGCCAGCTAGTTTCATTCAGTCAGTAGCTTCAAACATTTCTGGACGTTTTTCAAGGGCAAAAATCAATGAATATTGTAAATGCACAAACAGTAATTTCTCCACATTGCAAGGTGCAATTCTGAAATTTTTTGCTTTTTCCTGCTCCTTTTAACATGATAAAGAAAATTCAAAGAGAGTGAGATGCCAGCTCTTTTCATTCAGTCAGTAGCTTCAAACATTTCTGGTATATGAATAACATGATGTTTTTCAATGGCAAAAATCAATGAATATTGTAAATGCACAAACAGTAATTTCTCCGCATTGCAAGCTGCAATTCTGAAATTTTTTGCTTTTTCCTGCTCCTCTTAGCATGATAAAGAAGATTCAAAGAGAGTGAGATGCCAGCTCCTTTCATTCAGTCAGTAGCTTCAAATATTTCTGGACGTTTTACAATGGCAAAAATCAATGAATATTGTAAATGCACAAACAGTAATTTCTCCACATTGCAAGGTGCAATTCTGAAATTTTTTGCTTTTTCCTGCTCCTCTTAGCATGATAAAGAAGATTCAAAGAGAGTGAGATGCCAGCTCTTTTCATTCAGTCAGTAGCTTCAAACATTTCTGGTATATGAATAACATGATGTTTTTCAATGGCAAAAATGAATGAATATTGTAAATGCACAAACAGTAATTTCTCCGCATTGCAAGGTGCAATTCTGAAATTTTTTGCTTTTTCCTGCTCCTCTTAGCATGATAAAGAAGATTCAAAGAGAGTGAGATGCCAGCTCCTTTCATTCAGTCAGTAGCTTCAAACATTTCTGGACGTTTTTCAATGGCAAAAATCAATGAATATTGTAAATGCACAAACAGTAATTTCTCCACATTGCAAGGTGCAATTCTGAAATTTTTTGCTTTTTCCTGCTCCTCTTAGCATAATAAAGAAGATTCAAAGAGAGTGAGATGCCAGCTCTTTTCATTCAGTCAGTAGCTTCAAACATTTCTGGTATATGAATAACATGATGTTTTTCAATGGCAAAAATCAATGAATATTGTAAATGCACAAACAGTAATTTCTCCGCATTGCAAGGTGCAATTCTGAAATTTTTTGCTATTTCCTGCTCCTCTTAGCATGATAAAGAAGATTCAAAGAGAGTGAGATGCCAGCTCCTTTCATTCAGTCAGTAGCTTCAATCATTTCTGGATGTTTTTCAATGGCAAAAATCAATGAATATTGTAAATGCACAAACAGTAATTTCTCCACATTGCAAGGTGCAATTCTGAAATTTTTTGCTTTTTCCTGCTCCTCTTAGCATGATAAAGAAGATTCAAAGAGAGTGAGATGCCAGCTCTTTTCATTCAGTCAGTAGCTTCAAACATTTCTGGTATATGAATAACATGATGTTTTTCAATGGCAAAAATCAATGAATATTGTAAATGCACAAACAGTAATTTCTCCGCATTGCAAGGTGCAATTCTGAAATTTTTTGCTTTTTCCTGCTCCTCTTAGCATGATAAAGAACATTCAAAGAGAGTGAGATGCCAGCTCCTTTCATTCAGTCAGTAGCTTCAAACATTTCTGGACATTTTTCAATGGCAAAAATCAATGAATATTGTAAATGCACAAACAGTAATTTCTCCACATTGCAAGGTGCAATTCTGAAATTTTTTGCTTTTTCCTGCTCCTCTTTGCATGATAAACAAGATTCAAAGAGAGTGAGATGCCAGCTCTTTTCATTCATTCAGTAGTTTCAAACATTTCTGGTATATGAATAACATGATGTTTTTCAATGGCAAAAATCAATGAATATTGTAAATGCACAAACAGTAATTTCTCCGCATTGCAAGGTGCAATTCTGAAATTTTTTGCTTTTTCCTGCTCCTCTTAGCATGATAAAGAAGATTCAAAGAGAGTGAGATGCCAGGTCCTTTCATTCAGTCAGTAACTTCAAACATTTCTGGACGTTTTTCAATGGCAAAAATCAATGAATATTGTAAATGCACAAACAGTAATTTCTCCACATTGCAAGGTGCAATTCTGAAATTTTTTGCTTTTTCCTGCTCCTCTTAGCATGATAAAGAAAATTCAAAGAGAGTGAGATGCCAGCTCTTTTCATTCAGTCAGTAGCTTCAAACATTTCTGGTATATGAATAACATGATGTTTTTCAATGGCAAAAATCAATGAATATTGTAAATGCACAAACAGTAATTTCTCCGCATTGCAAAGTGCAATTCTGAAATTTTTTGCTTTTTCCTGCTCCTCTTAGCATGATAAAGAAGATTCAAAGAGAGTGAGATGCCAGCTCATTTCATTTAGTCAGTAGCTTCAAACATTTCTGGACATTTTTCAATGGCAAAAATCAATGAATATTGTAAATGCACAAACAGTAATTTCTCCACATTGCAAGGTGCAATTCCGAAATTTTTTGCTTTTTCCTGCTCCTCTTAGCATGATAAAGAAGATTCAAAGAGAGTGAGATGCCAGCTCTTTTCATTCAGTCAGTAGCTTCAAACATTTCTGGTATATGAATAACATGATGTTTTTCAATGGCAAAAATCAATGAATATTGTAAATGCACAAACAGTAATTTCTCCGCATTGCAAGGTGCAATTCTGAATTTTTTTGCTTTTTCCTGCTCCTCTTAGCATGATAAAGAAGATTCAAAGAGAGTGAGATGCCAGCTCCTTTCATTCAGTCAGTAGCTTCAAACATTTCTGGACATTTTTCAATGGCAAAAATCAATGAATATTGTAAATGCACAAACAGTAATTTCTCCACATTGCAAGGTGCAATTCTGAAATTTTTTGCTTTTTCCTGCTCCTCTTAGCATGATAAAGAAGATTCAAAGAGAGTGAGATGCCAGCTCTTTTCATTCAGTCAGTAGCTTCAAACATTTCTGGTATATGAATAGCATGATGTTTTTCAATGGCAAAAATCAATGAATATTGTAAATGCACAAACAGTAATTTCTCCGCATTGCAAGGTGCAATTCTGAAATTTTTTGCTTTTTCCTGCTCCTCTTAGCATGATAAAGAAGATTCAAAGAGAGTGAGATGCCTGCTCCTTTCATTCAGTCAGTAGCTTCAAACATTTCTGGACGTTTTTCAATGGCAAAAATCAATGAATATTGTAAATGCACAAACAGTAATTTCTCCACATTGCAAGGTGCAATTCTGAAATGTTTTGCTTTTTCCTGCTCCTCTTAGCATGATAAAGAAGATTCAAAGAGAGTGAGATGCCAGCTCTTTTCATTCAGTCAGTAGCTTCAAACATTTCTGGTATATGAATAACATGATGTTTTTCAATGGCAAAAATCAATGAATATTGTAAATGCACAAACAGTAATTTCTCCGCATTGCAAGGTGCAATTCTGAAATTTTTTGCTTTTTCCTGCTCCTCTTAGCATGATAAAGAAGATTCAAAGAGAGTGAGATGCCAGCTCCTTTCATTCAGTCAGTAGCTTCAAACATTTCTGGACGTTTTTCAATGGCAAAAATCAATGAATATTGTAAATGCACAAACAGTAATTTCTCCACATTGCAAGGTGCAATTCTGAAATTTTTTGCTTTTTCCTGCTCCTCTTAGCATGATAAAGAAGATTCAAAGAGAGTGAGATGCCAGCTCTTTTCATTCAGTCAGTAGCTTCAAACATTTCTGGTATATGAATAACATGATGTTTTTCAATGGCAAAAATCAATGAATATTGTAAATGCACAAACAGTAATTTCTCCGCATTGCAAGGTGCAATTCTGAAATTTTTTGCATTTTCCTGCTCCTCTTAGCATGATAAAGAAGATTCAAAGAGAGTGAGATGCCAGCTAGTTTCATTCAGTCAGTAGCTTCAAACATTTCTGGACGTTTTTCAAGGGCAAAAATCAATGAATATTGTAAATGCACAAACAGTAATTTCTCCACATTGCAAGGTGCAATTCTGAAATTTTTTGCTTTTTCCTGCTCCTTTTAACATGATAAAGAAAATTCAAAGAGAGTGAGATGCCAGCTCTTTTCATTCAGTCAGTAGCTTCAAACATTTCTGGTATATGAATAACATGATGTTTTTCAATGGCAAAAATCAATGAATATTGTAAATGCACAAACAGTAATTTCTCCGCATTGCAAGCTGCAATTCTGAAATTTTTTGCTTTTTCCTGCTCCTCTTAGCATGATAAAGAAGATTCAAAGAGAGTGAGATGCCAGCTCCTTTCATTCAGTCAGTAGCTTCAAACATTTCTGGACGTTTTTCAATGGCAAAAATCAATGAATATTGTAAATGCACAAACAGTAATTTCTCCACATTGCAAGGTGCAATTCTGAAATTTTTTGCTTTTTCCTGCTCCTCTTAGCATGATAAAGAAGATTCAAAGAGAGTGAGATGCCAGCTCTTTTCATTCAGTCAGTAGCTTCAAACATTTCTGGTATATGAATAACATGATGTTTTTCAATGGCAAAAATCAATGAATATTGTAAATGCACAAACAGTAATTTCTCCGCATTGCAAGGTGCAATTCTGAAATTTTTTGCTTTTTCCTGCTCCTCTTAGCATGATAAAGAAGATTCAAAGAGAGTGAGATGCCAGCTCCTTTCATTCAGTCAGTAGCTACAAACATTTCTGGACGTTTTTCAATGGCAAAAATCAATGAATATTGTAAATGCACAAACAGTAATTTCTCCACATTGCAAGGTGCAATTCTGAAATTTTTTGCTTTTTCCTGCTCCTCTTAGCATAATAAAGAAGATTCAAAGAGAGTGAGATGCCAGCTCTTTTCATTCAGTCAGTAGCTTCAAACATTTCTGGTATATGAATAACATGATGTTTTTCTATGGCAAAAATCAATGAATATTGTAAATGCACAAACAGTAATTTCTCCGCATTGCAAGGTGCAATTCTGAAATTTTTTGCTTTTTCCTGCTCCTCTTAGCATGATAAAGAAGATTCAAAGAGAGTGAGATGCCAGCTCCTTTCATTCAGTCAGTAGCTTCAATCATTTCTGGACGTTTTTCAATGGCAAAAATCAATGAATATTGTAAATGCACAAACAGTAATTTCTCCACATTGCAAGGTGCAATTCTGAAATTTTTTGCTTTTTCCTGCTCCTCTTTGCATGATAAACAAGATTCAAAGAGAGTGAGATGCCAGCTCTTTTCATTCAGTCAGTAGTTTCAAACATTTCTGGTATATGAATAACATGATGTTTTTCAATGGCAAAAATCAATGAATATTGTAAATGCACAAACAGTAATTTCTCCGCATTGCAAGGTGCAATTCTGAAATTTTTTGCTTTTTCCTGCTCCTCTTAGCATGATAAAGAAGATTCAAAGAGAGTGAGATGCCAGGTCCTTTCATTCAGTCAGTAACTTCAAACATTTCTGGACGTTTTTCAATGGCAAAAATCAATGAATATTGTAAATGCACAAACAGTAATTTCTCCACATTGCAAGGTGCAATTCTGAAATGTTTTGCTTTTTCCTGCTCCTCTTAGCATGATAAAGAAAATTCAAAGAGAGTGAGATGCCAGCTCTTTTCATTCAGTCAGTAGCTTCAAACATTTCTGGTATATGAATAACATGATGTTTTTCAATGGCAAAAATCAATGAATATTGTAAATGCAGAAACAGTAATTTCTCCGCATTGCAAGGTGCAATTCTGAAATGTTTTGCTTTTTCCTGCTCCTCTTAGCATGATAAAGAAGATTCAAAGAGAGTGAGATGCCAGCTCCTTTCATTCAGTCAGTAGCTTCAAACATTTCTGGACGTTTTTCAATGGCAAAAATCAATGAATATTGTAAATGCACAAACAGTAATTTCTCCACATTGCAAGGTGCAATTCTGAAATTTTTTGCTTTTTCCTGCTCCTCTTAGCATGATAAAGAAGATTCAAAGAGAGTGAGATGCCAGTTCTTTTCATTCAGTCAGTAGCTTCAAACATTTCTGGTATATGAATAACATGATGTTTTTCAATGGCAAAAATCAATGAATATTGTAAATGCACAAACAGTAATTTCTCCGCATTGCAAGGTGCAATTCTGAAATTTTTTGCTTTTTCCTGCTCCTCTTAGCATGATAAAGAAGATTCAAAGAGAGTGAGATGCCAGCTCCTTTCATTCAGTCAGTAGCTTCAAACATTTCTGGACGTTTTTCAATAGCAAAAATCAATGAATATTGTAAATGGACAAACAGTAATTTCTCCACATTGCAAGGTGCAATTCTGAATTTTTTTGCTTTTTCCTGCTCCTCTTAGCATGATAAAGAAGATTCAAAGAGAGTGAGATGCCAGCTCTTTTCATTCAGTCAGTAGCTTCAAACATTTCTGGTATATGAATAACATGATGTTTTTCAATGGCAAAAATCAATGAATATTGTAAATGCACAAACAGTAATTTCTCCGCATTGCAAGGTGCAATTCTGAAATTTTTTGCTTTTTCCTGCTCCTCTTAGCATGATAAAGAAGATTCAAAGAGAGTGAGATGCCAGCTCCTTTCATTCAGTCAGTAGCTTCAAACATTTCTGGACGTTTTTCAATAGCAAAAATCAATGAATATTGTAAATGGACAAACAGTAATTTCTCCACATTGCAAGGTGCAATTCTGAATTTTTTTGCTTTTTCCTGCTCCTCTTAGCATGATAAAGAAGATTCAAAGAGAGTGAGATGCCAGCTCTTTTCATTCAGTCAGTAGCTTCAAACATTTCTGGTATATGAATAACATGATGTTTTTCAATGGCAAAAATCAATGAATATTGTAAATGCACAAACAGTAATTTCTCCACATTGCAAGGTGCAATTCTGAAATTTTTTGCTTTTTCCAGCTCCTCTTAGCATGATAAAGAAGATTCAAAGAGAGTGAGATGCCAGCTCTTTTCATTCAGTCAGTAGCTTCAAACATTTCTGGTATATGAATAACATGATGTTTTTCAATGGCAAAAATCAATGAATATTGTAAATGCACAAACAGTAATTTCTCCAGATTGCAAGGTGCAATTCTGAAATTTTTTGCTTTTTCCTGCTCCTCTTAGCATGATAAAGAAGATTCAAAGAGAGTGAGATGCCAGCTCTTTTCATTCAGTCAGTAGCTTCAAACATTTCTGGTATATGAATAACATGATGTTTTTCAATGGCAAAAATCAATGAATATTGTAAATGCACAAACAGTAATTTCTCCGCATTGCAAGGTGCAATTCTGAAATTTTTTCCTTTTTCCTGCTCCTCTTAGCATGATAAAGAAGATTCAAAGAGAGTGAGATGCCAGCTCCTTTCATTCAGTCAGTAGCTTCAAACATTTCTGGACGTTTTTCAATGGCAAAAATCAATGAATATTGTAAATGCACAAACAGTAATTTCTCCACATTGCAAGGTGCAATTCTGAAATTTTTTGCTTTTTCCTGCTCCTCTTAGCATGATAAAGAAGATTCAAAGAGAGTGAGATGCCAGCTCTTTTCATTCAGTCAGTAGCTTCAAACATTTCTGGTATATGAATAACATGATGTTTTTCAATGGCAAAAATCAATGAATATTGTAAATGCACAAACAGTAATTTCTCCGCATTGCAAGGTGCAATTCTGAAATTTTTTGCTTTTTCCTGCTCCTCTTAGCATGATAAAGAAGATTCAAAGAGAGTGAGATGCCAGCTCCTTTTATTCAGTCAGTAGCTTCAAACATTTCTATACGTTTTTCAATGGCAAAATTCAATGAATATTGTAAATGCACAAACAGTAATTTCTCCACATTGCAAGGTGCAATTCTGAAATGTTTTGCTTTTTCCTGCTCCTCTTAGCATGATAAAGAAGATTCAAAGAGAGTGAGATGCCAGCTCTTTTCATTCAGTCAGTAGCTTCAAACATTTCTGGTATATGAATAACATGATGTTTTTCAATGGCAAAAATCAATGAATATTGTAAATGCACAAACAGTAATTTCTCCGCATTGCAAGGTGCAATTCTGAAATTTTTTGCTTTTTCCTGCTCCTCTTAGCATGATAAAGAAGATTCAAAGAGAGTGAGATGCCAGCTCCTTTCATTCAGTCAGTAGCTTCAAACATTTCTGGACGTTTTTCAATGGCAAAAATCAATGAATATTGTAAATGCACAAACAGTAATTTCTCCACATTGCAAGGTGCAATTCTGAAATGTTTTGCTTTTTCCTGCTCCTCTTAGCATGATAAAGAAGATTCAAAGAGAGTGAGATGCCAGCTCTTTTCATTCAGTCAGTAGCTTCAAACATTTCTGGTATATGAATAACATGATGTTTTTCAATGGCAAAAATCAATGAATATTGTAAATGCACAAACAGTAATTTCTCCGCATTGCAAGGTGCAATTCTGAAATTTTTTGCTTTTTCCTGCTCCTCTTAGCATGATAAAGAAGATTCAAAGAGAGTGAGATGCCAGCTCCTTTCATTCAGTCAGTAGCTTCAAACATTTCTGGACGTTTTTCAATGGCAAAAATCAATGAATATTGTAAATGCACAAACAGTAATTTCTCCACATTGCAAGGTGCAATTCTGAAATTTTTTGCTTTTTCCTGCTCCTCTTTGCATGATAAACAAGATTCAAAGAGAGTGAGATGCCAGCTCTTTTCATTCAGTCAGTAGTTTCAAACATTTCTGGTATATGAATAACATGATGTTTTTCAATGGCAAAAATCAATGAATATTGTAAATGCACAAACAGTAATTTCTCCGCATTGCAAGGTGCAATTCTGAAATTTTTTGCTTTTTCCTGCTCCTCTTAGCATGATAAAGAAGATTCAAAGAGAGTGAGATGCCAGCTCTTTTCATTTAGTCAGTAGCTTCAACATTTCTGGACGTTTTTCAATGGCAAAAATCAATGAATATTGTAAATGCACAAACAGTAATTTCTCCACATTGCAAGGTGCAATTCTGAAATTTTTTGCTTTTTCCTGCTCCTCTTAGCATGATAAAGAAGATTCAAAGAGAGTGAGATGCCAGCTCTTTTCATTCAGTCAGTAGCTTCAAACATTTCTGGTATATGAATAATATGATGTTTTTCAATGGCAAAAATCAATGAATATTGTAAATGCACAAACAGTAATTTCTCCGCATTGCAAGGTGCAATTCTGAAATTTTTTGCTTTTTCCTGCTCCTCTTAGCATGATAAAGAAGATTCAAAGAGAGTGAGATGCCAGCTCCTTTTATTCAGTCAGTAGCTTCAAACATTTCTGGACGTTTTTCAATGGCAAAAATCAATGAATTTTGTAAATGCACAAACAGTAATTTCTCCACATTGCAAGGTGCAATTCTGAAATGTTTTGCTTTTTCCTGCTCCTCTTAGCATGATAAAGAAGATTCAAAGAGAGTGAGATGCCAGCTCTTTTCATTCAGTCAGTAGCTTCAAACATTTCTGGTATATGAATAACATGATGTTTTTCAATGGCAAAAATCAATGAATATTGTAAATGCACAAACAGTAATTTCTCCGCATTGCAAGGTGCAATTCTGAAATTTTTTGCTTTTTCCTGCTCCTCTTAGCATGATAAAGAAGATTCAAAGAGAGTGAGATGCCAGCTCCTTTCATTCAGTCAGTAGCTTCAAACATTTCTGGACGTTTTTCAATGGCAAAAATCAATGAATATTGTAAATGCACAAACAGTAATTTCTCCACATTGCAAGGTGCAATTCTGAAATTTTTTGCTTTTTCCTGCTCCTCTTTGCATGATAAACAAGATTCAAAGAGAGTGAGATGCCAGCTCTTTTCATTCAGTCAGTAGTTTCAAACATTTCTGGTATATGAATAACATGATGTTTTTCAATGGCAAAAATTAATGAATATTGTAAATGCACAAACAGTAATTTCTCCGCATTGCAAGGTGCAATTCTGAAATTTTTTGCTTTTTCCTGCTCCTCTTAGCATGATAAAGAAGATTCAAAGAGAGTGAGATGCCAGCTCCTTTCATTCAGTCAGTAGCTTCAAACATTTCTGGACGTTTTTCAATGGCAAAAATCAATGAATAATGTAAATGCACAAACAATAATTTCTCCACATTGCAAGGTGCAATTCTGAAATTTTTTGCTTTTTCCTGCTCCTCTTAGCATGATAAAGAAGATTCATAGAGAGTGAGATGCCAGCTCTTTTCATTCAGTCAGTAGCTTCAAACATTTCTGGTATATGAATAACATGATGTTTTTCAATGGCAAAAATCAATGAATATTGTAAATGCAGAAACAGTAATTTCTCCGCATTGCAAGGTGCAATTCTGAAAGTTTTTGCTTTTTCCTGCTCCTCTTAGCATGATAAAGAAGATTCAAAGAGAGTGAGATGCCAGCTCCTTTCATTCAGTCAGTAGCTTCAAACATTTCTGGACGTTTTTCAATGGCAAAAATCAATGAGTATTGTAAATGCACAAACAGTAATTTCTCCACATTGCAAGGTGCAATTCTGAAATTTTTTGCTTTTTCCTGCTCCTCTTAGCATGATAAAGAAGATTCAAAGAGAGTGAGATGCCAGTTCTTTTCATTCAGTCAGTAGCTTCAAACATTTCTGGTATATGAATAACATGATGTTTTTCAATGGCAAAAATCAATGAATATTGTAAATGCACAAACAGTAATTTCTCCGCATTGCAAGGTGCAATTCTGAAATTTTTTGCTTTTTCCTGCTCCTCTTAGCATGATAAAGAAGATTCAAAGAGAGTGAGATGCCAGCTCCTTTCATTCAGTCAGTAGCTTCAAACATTTCTGGACGTTTTTCAATGGCAAAAATCAATGAATAATGTAAATGCACAAACAATAATTTCTCCACATTGCAAGGTGCAATTCTGAAATTTTTTGCTTTTTCCTGCTCCTCTTAGCATGATAAAGAATATTCAAAGAGAGTGAGATGCCAGCTCCTTTTATTCAGTCAGTAGCTTCAAACATTTCTGGACGTTTTTCAATGGCAAAAATCAATGAATATTGTAAATGCACAAACAGTAATTTCTCCACATTGCAAGGTGCAATTCTGAAATGTTTTGCTTTTTCCTGCTCCTCTTAGCATGATAAAGAAGATTCAAAGAGAGTGAGATGCCAGCTCTTTTCATTCAGTCAGTAGCTTCAAACATTTCTGGTATATGAATAACATGATGTTTTTCAATGGCAAAAATCAATGAATATTGTAAATGCACAAACAGTAATTTCTCCGCATTGCAAGGTGCAATTCTGAAATTTTTTGCTTTTTCCTGCTCCTCTTAGCATGATAAAGAAGATTCAAAGAGAGTGAGATGCCAGCTCCTTTCATTCAGTCAGTAGCTTCAAACATTTCTGGACGGTTTTCAATGGCAAAAATCAATGAATATTGTAAATGCACAAACAGTAATTTCTCCACATTGCAAGGTGCAATTCTGAATTTTTTTGCTCTTTCCTGCTCCTCTTAGCATGATAAAGAAGATTCAAAGAGAGTGAGATGCCAGCTCTTTTCTTTCAGTCAGTAGCTTCAAACATTTCTGGTATATGAATAACATGATGTTTTTCAATGGCAAAAATCAATGAATATTGTAAATGCACAAAGAGTAATTTCTCCACATTGCAAGGTGCAATTCTGAAATTTTTTGCTTTTTCCTGCTCCTCTTAGCATGATAAAGAAGATTCAAAGAGAGTGAGATGCCAGCTCTTTTCATTCAGTCAGTAGCTTCAAACATTTCTGGTATATGAATAACATGATGTTTTTCAATGGCAAAAATCAATGAATATTGTAAATGCACAAACAGTAATTTCTCCGCATTGCAAGGTGCAATTCTGAAATTTTTTGCTTTTTCCTGCTCCTCTTAGCATGATAAAGAAGATTCAAAGAGAGTGAGATGCCAGCTCCTTTCATTCAGTCAGTAGCTTCAAACATTTCTGGACGTTTTTCAATGGCAAATATCAATGAATATTGTAAATGCACAAACAGTAATTTCTCCACATTGCAAGGTGCAATTCTGAAATATTTTGCTTTTTACTGCTCCTCTTAGCATGATAAAGAAGATTCAAAGAGAGTGAGATGCCAGCTCTTTTCATTCAGTCAGTAGCTTCAAATATTTCTGGTAAATGAATAACATGATGTTTTTCAATGGCAAAAATCAATGAATATTGTAAATGCACAAACAGTAATTTCTCCGCATTGCAAGGTGCAATTCTGAAATTTTTTGCTTTTTCCTGCTCCTCTTAGCATGATAAAGAAGATTCAAAGAGAGTGAGATGCCAGCTCCTTTCATTCAGTCAGTAGCTTCAAACATTTCTGGACGTTTTTCAATGGCAAAACTCAATGAATATTGTAAATGCACAAACAGTAATTTCTCCACATTGCAAGGTGCAATTCTGAAATTTTTTGCTTTTTCCTGCTCCTCTTAGGATGATAAAGAAGATTCAAAGAGAGTGAGATGCCAGCTCTTTTCATTCAGTCAGTAGCTTCAAACATTTCTGGTATATGAATAACATGATGTTTTTCAATGGCAAAAATCAATGAATATTGTAAATGCACAAACAGTAATTTCTCCGCATTGCAAGGTGCAATTCTGAAATTTTTTGCTTTTTCCTGCTCCTCTTTGCATGATAAAGAAGATTCAAAGAGAGTGAGATGCCAGCTCCTTTCATTCAGTCAGTAGCTTCAAACATTTCTGGACGTTTTTCAATGGCAAAAATCAATGAATATTGTAAATGCACAAACAGTAATTTCTCCACATTGCAAGGTGCAATTCTGAAATGTTTTGCTTTTTCCTGCTCCTCTTAGCATGATAAAGAAGATTCAAAGAGAGTGATATGCCAGCTCTTTTCATTCAGTCAGTAGCTTCAAACATTTCTGGTATATGAATAACATGATGTTTTTCAATGGCAAAAATCAATGAATATTGTAAATGCACAAACAGTAATTTCTCCGCATTGCAAGGTGCAATTCTGAAATTTTTTGCTTTTTCCTGCTCCTCTTAGCATGATAAAGAAGATTCAAAGAGAGTGAGATGCCAGCTCCTTTCATTCAGTCAGTAGCTTCAAACATTTCTGGACGTTTTTCAATGGCAAAAATCAATGAATATTGTAAATGCACAAACAGTAATTTCTCCACATTGCAAGGTGCAATTCTGAATTTTTTTGCTCTTTCCTGCTCCTCTTAGCATGATAAAGAAGATTCAAAGAGAGTGAGATGCCAGCTCTTTTCATTCAGTCAGTAGCTTCAAACATTTCTGGTATATGAATAACATGATGTTTTTCAATGGCAAAATTCAATGAATATTGTAAATGCACAAACAGTAATTTCTCCACATTGCAAGGTGCAATTCTGAAATTTTTTGCTTTTTACTGCTCCTCTTAGCATGATAAAGAAGATTCAAAGAGAGTGAGATGCCAGCTCTTTTCATTCAGTCAGTAGCTTCAAACATTTCTGGTATATGAATAACATGATGTTTTCCAATGGCAAAAATCAATGAATATTGTAAATGGACAAACAGTAATTTCTCCGCATTGCAAGGTGCAATTCTGAAATTTTTTGCTTTTTCCTGCTCCTCTTAGCATGATAAAGAAGATTCAAAGAGAGTGAGATGCCAGCTCCTTTCATTCAGTCAGTAGCTTCAAACATTTCTGGACGTTTTTCAATGGCAAAACTCAATGAATATTGTAAATGCACAAACAGTAATTTCTCCACATTGCAAGGTGCAATTCTGAAATTTTTTGCTTTTTCCTGCTCCTCTTAGGATGATAAAGAAGATTCAAAGAGAGTGAGATGCCAGCTCTTTTCATTCAGTCAGTAGCTTCAAACATTTCTGGTATATGAATAACATGATGTTTTTCAATGGCAAAAATCAATGAATATTGTAAATGCACAAACAGTAATTTCTCCGCATTGCAAGGTGCAATTCTGAAATTTTTTGCTTTTTCCTGCTCCTCTTAGCATGATAAAGAAGATTCAAAGAGAGTGAGATGCCAGCTCCTTTCATTCAGTCAGTAGCTTCAAACATTTCTGGACGTTTTTCAATGGCAAAAATCAATGAATATTGTAAATGCACAAACAGTAATTTCTCCACATTGCAAGGTGCAATTCTGAAATGTTTTGCTTTTTCCTGCTCCTCTTAGCATGATAAAGAAGATTCAAAGAGAGTGATATGCCAGCTCTTTTCATTCAGTCAGTAGCTTCAAACATTTCTGGTATATGAATAACATGATGTTTTTCAATGGCAAAAATCAATGAATATTGTAAATGCACAAACAGTAATTTCTCCGCATTGCAAGGTGCAATTCTGAAATTTTTTGCTTTTTCCTGCTCCTCTTAGCATGATAAAGAAGATTCAAAGAGAGTGAGATGCCAGCTCCTTTCATTCAGTCAGTAGCTTCAAACATTTCTGGACGTTTTTCAATGGCAAAAATCAATGAATATTGTAAATGCACAAACAGTAATTTCTCCACATTGCAAGGTGCAATTCTGAATTTTTTTGCTCTTTCCTGCTCCTCTTAGCATGATAAAGAAGATTCAAAGAGAGTGAGATGCCAGCTCTTTTCATTCAGTCAGTAGCTTCAAACATTTCTGGTATATGAATAACATGATGTTTTTCAATGGCAAAATTCAATGAATATTGTAAATGCACAAACAGTAATTTCTCCACATTGCAAGGTGCAATTCTGAAATTTTTTGCTTTTTACTGCTCCTCTTAGCATGATAAAGAAGATTCAAAGAGAGTGAGATGCCAGCTCTTTTCATTCAGTCAGTAGCTTCAAACATTTCTGGTATATGAATAACATGATGTTTTTCAATGGCAAAAATCAATGAATATTGTAAATGCACAAACAGTAATTTCTCCGCATTGCAAGGTGCAATTCTGAAATTTTTTGCTTTTTCCTGCTCCTCTTAGCATGATAAAGAAGATTCAAAGAGAGTGAGATGCCAGCTCCTTTCATTCAGTCAGTAGCTTCAAACATTTCTGGACGTTTTTCAATGGCAAAACTCAATGAATTTTGTAAATGCACAAACAGTAATTTCTCCACATTGCAAGGTGCAATTCTGAAATTTTTTGCTTTTTCCTGCTCCTCTTAGGATGATAAAGAAGATTCAAAGAGAGTGAGATGCCAGCTCTTTTCATTCAGTCAGTAGCTTCAAACATTTCTGGTATATGAATAACATGATGTTTTTCAATGGCAAAAATCAATGAATATTGTAAATGCACAAACAGTAATTTCTCCGCATTGCAAGGTGCAATTCTGAAATTTTTTGCTTTTTCCTGCTCCTCTTAGCATGATAAAGACGATTCAAAGAGAGTGAGATGCCAGCTCCTTTCATTCAGTCAGTAGCTTCAAACATTTCTGGACGTTTTTCAATGGCAAAAATCAATGAATATTGTAAATACACAAACAGTAATTTCTCCACATTGCAAGGTGCAATTCTGAAATGTTTTGCTTTTTCCTGCTCCTCTTAGCATGATAAAGAAGATTCAAAGAGAGTGATATGCCAGCTCTTTTCATTCAGTCAGTAGCTTCAAACATTTCTGGTATATGAATAACATGATGTTTTTCAATGGCAAAAATCAATGAATATTGTAATGCACAAACAGTAATTTCTCCGCATTGCAAGGTGCAATTCTGAAATTTTTTGCTTTTTCCTGCTCCTCTTAGCATGATAAAGAAGATTCAAAGAGAGTGAGATGCCAGCTCCTTTCATTCAGTCAGTAGCTTCAAACATTTCTGGACGTTTTTCAATGGCAAAAATCAATGAATATTGTAAATGCACAAACAGTAATTTCTCCACATTGCAAGGTGCAATTCTGAATTTTTTTGCTCTTTCCTGCTCCTCTTAGCATGATAAAGAAGATTCAAAGAGAGTGAGATGCCAGGTCTTTTCATTCAGTCAGTAGCTTCAAACATTTCTGGTATATGAATAACATGATGTTTTTCAATGGCAAAAATCAATGAATATTGTAAATGCACAAACAGTAATTTCTCCACATTGCAAGGTGCAATTCTGAAATTTTTTGCTTTTTCCTGCTCCTCTTAGCATGATAAAGAAGTTTCAAAGAGAGTGAGATGCCAGCTCTTTTCATTCAGTCAGTAGCTTCAAACATTTCTGGTATATGAATAACATAATGTTTTTCAATGGCAAAAATCAATGAATATTGTAAATGCACAAACAGTCATTTCTCCGCATTGCAAGGTGCAATTCTGAAATTTTTTGCTTTTTCCTGCTCCTCTTAGCATGATAAAGAAGATTCAAAGAGAGTGAGATGCCAGCTCCTTTCATTCAGTCAGTAGCTTTAAACATTTCTGGACGTTTTTCAATGGCAAAAATCGATGAATATTGTAAATGCACAAACAGTAATTTCTCCACATTGCAAGGTGCAATTCTGAAATTTTTTGCTTTTTCCTGCTCCTCTTAGCATGATAAAGAAGATTCAAAGAGAGTGAGATGCCAGCTCTTTTCATTCAGTCAGTAGCTTCAAACATTTCTGGTATATGAATAACATGATGTTTTTCAATGGCAAAAATCAATGAATATTGTAAATGCACAAACAGTAATTTCTCCGCATTGCAAGGTGCAATTCTGAAATTTTTTGCTTTTTCCTGCTCCTCTTAGCATGATAAAGAAGATTCAAAGAGAGTGAGATGCCAGCTCCTTTCATTCAGTCAGTAGCTTCAAACATTTCTGGATGTTTTTCAATGGCAAAAATCAATGAATATTGTAAATGCACAAACAGTAATTTCTCCACATTGCAAGGTGCAAGTCTGAAATGTTTTGCTTTTTCCTGCTCCTCTTAGCATGATAAAGAAGATTCAAAGAGAGTGAGATGCCAGCTCTTTTCATTCAGTCAGTAGCTTTAAACATTTCTGGTATATGAATAACATGACGTTTTTCAATGGCAAAAATCAATGAATATTGTAAATGCACAAACAGTAATTTCTCCGCATTGCAAGGTGCAATTCTGAAATTTTATGCTTTTTCCTGCTCCTCTTAGCATGATAAAGAAGATTCAAAGAGAGTGAAATGCCAGCTCCTTTCATTCAGTCAGTAGCTTCAAACATTTCTGGACGTTTTTCAATGGCAAAAATCAATGAATATTGTAAATGCACAAACAGTAATTTCTCCACATTGCAAGGTGCAATTCTGAAATTTTTTGCTTTTTCCTACTCCTCTTAGCATGATAAAGAAGATTCAAAGAGAGTGAGATGCCAGCTCTTTTCATTCAGTCAGTAGCTTCAAACATTTCTGGTATATGAATAACATGATGTTTTTCAATGGCAAAAATCAATGAATATTGTAAAGGCACAAACAGTAATTTCTCCGCATTGCAAGGTGCAATTCTGAAATTTTTTGCTTTTTCCTGCTCCTCTTAGCATGATAAAGAAGATTCAAAGAGAGTGAGATGCCAGCTAATTTCATTCAGTCAGTAGCTTCAAACATTTCTGGACGTTTTTCAATGGCAAAAATCAATGAATATTGTAAATGCACAAACAGTAATTTCTCCACATTGCAAGGTGCAATTCTGAAATTTTTTGCTTTTTCCTGCTCCTCTTAGCATGATAAAGAAGATTCAAAGAGAGTGAGATGCCAGCTCTTTTCATTCAGTCAGTAGCTTCAAACATTTCTGGTATATGAATAACATGATGTTTTTCAATGGCAAAAATCAATGAATATTGTAAATGCACAAACAGTAATTTCTCCGCATTGCAAGGTGCAATTCTGAAATTTTTTGCTTTTTCCTGCTCCTCTTAGCATGATAAAGAAGATTCAAAGAGAGTGAGATGCCAGCTCCTTTCATTCAGTCAGTAGCTTCAAACATTTCTGGACGTTTTTCAATGGCAAAAATCAATGAATATTGTAAATGCACAAACAGTAATTTCTCCACATTGCAAGGTGCAATTCTGAAATTTTTTGCTTTTTCCTGCTCCTCTTAGCGAGATAAAGAAGATTCAAAGAGAGTGAGATGCCAGCTCCTTTCATTCAGTCAGTAGCTTCAAACATTTCTGGACGTTTTTCAATGGCAAAAATCAATGAATATTTTAAATGCACAAACAGTAATTTTTCCACATTGCAAGGTGCAATTCTGAAATTTTTTGCTTTTTACTGCTCCTCTTAGCATGATAAAGAAGATTCAAAGAGAGTGAGATGCCAGCTCTTTTCAATCAGTCAGTAGCTTCAAACATTTCTGGTATATGAATAACATGATGTTTTTCAATGGCAAAAATCAATGAATATTGTAAATGCACAAACAGTAATTTCTCCGCATTGCAAGGTGCAATTCTGAAATTTTTTGCTTTTTCCTGCTTCTCTTACCATGATAAAGAAGATTCAAAGAGAGTGAGATGCCAGCTCTTTTCATTCAGTCAGTAGCTTCAAACATTTCTTGTATATGAATAACAGGATGTTTTTCAATGGCAAAAATCAATGAATATTGTAAATGCACAAACAGTAATTTCTCCGCATTGCAAGGTGCAATTCTGAAATTTTTTGCTTTTTCCTGATCCTCTTAGCATGATAAAGAAGATTCAAAGAGAGTGAGATGCCAGCTCCTTTCATTCAGTCAGTAGCTCCAAACATTTCTGGACGTTTTTCAATGGCAAAAATCAATGAATATTGTAAATGCACAAACAGTAATTTCTCTACATTGCAAGGTGCAATTCTGAAATTTTTTGCTTTTTACTGCTCCTCTTAGCATGATAAAGAAGATTCAAAGAGAGTGAGATGCCAGGTCTTTTCAATCAGTCAGTAGCTTCAAACATTTCTGGTATATGAATAACATGATGTTTTTCAATGGCAAAAATCAATGAATATTGTAAATGCACAAACAGTAATTTCTCCGCATTGCAAGGTGCAATTCTGATATTTTTTGCTTTTTCCTGCTCCTCTTAGCATGATAAAGAAGATTCAAAGAGAGTGAGATGCCAGCTCCTTTCATTCAGTCAATAGCTTCAAACATTTCTGGACGTTTTTCAATGGCAAAAATCAATGAATATTGTAAATGCACAAACAGTAATTTCTCCACATTGCAAGGTGCAATTCTGAAATTTTTTGCTTTTTCCTGCTCCTCTTAGCATGATAAAGAAGATTCAAAGAGAGTGAGATGCCAGCTCTTTTCATTCAGTCAGTAGCTACAAACATTTCTGGTATATGAATAACATGATGTTTTTCAATGGCAAAAATCAATGAATATTGTAAATGCACAAACAGTAATTTCTCCGCATTGCAAGGTGCAATTCTGAAATTTTTTGCTTTTTCCTGCTCCTCTTAGCATGATAAAGAAGATTCAAAGAGAGTGAGATGCCAGCTCCTTTCATTCAGTCAGTAGCTTCAAACATTTCTGGACGTTTTTCAATGGCAAAAATCCATGAATATTGTAAATGCACAAACAGTAATTTCTCCACATTGCAAGGTGCAATTCTGAAATTTTTTGCTTTTTCCTGCTCCTCTTAGCATGACAAAGAAGATTCAAAGAGAGTGAGATGCCAACTCTTTTCATTCAGTCAGTAGCTTCAAACATTTCTGGTATATGAATAACATGATGTTTTTCAATGGCAAAAATCAATGAATATTGTAAATGCACAAACAGTAATTTCTCCGCATTGCAAGGTGCAATTTTGACATTTTTTGCTTTTTCCTGCTCCTCTTAGCATGATAAAGAAGATTCAAAGAGAGTGAGATGCCAGCTAATTTCATTCAGTCAGTAGCTTCAAACATTTCTGGACGTTTTTCAATGGCAAAAATCAATGAATATTGTAAATGCACAAACAGTAATTTCTCCACATTGCAAGGTGCAATTCTGAATTTTTTTGCTTTTTCCTGCTCCTCTTAGCATGATAAAGAAGATTCAAAGAGAGTGAGATGCCAGCTCTTTTCATTCAGTCAGTAGCTTCAAACATTTCTGGTATATGAATAACATGATGTTTTTCAATGGCAAAAATCAATGAATATTGTAAATGCACAAACAGTAATTTCTCCGCATTGCAAGGTGCAATTCTGAAATTTTTTGCTTTTTCCTGCTCCTCTTAGCATGATAAAGAAGATTCAAAGAGAGTGAGATGCCAGCTCCTTTCATTCAGTCAGTAGCTTCAAACATTTCTGGACGTTTTTCAATGGCAAAAATCAATGAATATTGTAAATGCACAAACAGTAATTTCTCCACATTGTAATGAGCAAATTTTGAAATTTTTTGCTTTTTCCTGCTCCTCTTAGCATGATAAAGAAGATTCAAAGAGAGTGAGATGCCAGCTCTTTTCATTCAGTCAGTAGCTTCAAACATTTCTGGTATATGAATAACATGATGTTTTTCAATGGCAAAAATCAATGAATATTGTAAATGCACAAACAGTAATTTCTCCGCATTGCAAGGTGCAATTCTGAAATTTTTTGCTTTTTCCTGCTCCTCTTAGCGAGATAAAGAAGATTCAAAGAGAGTGAGATGCCAGCTCCTTTCATTCAGTCAGTAGCTTCAAACATTTCTGGACGTTTTTCAATGGCAAAAATCAATGAATATTTTAAATGCACAAACAGTAATTTCTCCACATTGCAAGGTGCAATTCTGAAATTTTTTGCTTTTTACTGCTCCTCTTAGCATGATAAAGAAGATTCAAAGAGAGTGAGATGCCAGCTCTTTTCAATCAGTCAGTAGCTTCAAACATTTCTGGTATATGAATAACATGATGTTTTTCAATGGCAAAAATCAATGAATATTGTAAATGCACAAACAGTAATTTCTCCGCATTGCAAGGTGCAATTCTGAAATTTTTTGCTTTTTCCTGCTTCTCTTACCATGATAAAGAAGATTCAAAGAGAGTGAGATGCCAGCTCTTTTCATTCAGTCAGTAGCTTCAATCATTTCTTGTATATGAATAACATGATGTTTTTCAATGGCAAAAATCAATGAATATTGTAAATGCACAAACAGTAATTTCTCCGCATTGCAAGGTGCAATTCTGAAATTTTTTGCTTTTTCCTGATCCTCTTAGCATGATAAAGAAGATTCAAAGAGAGTGAGATGCCAGCTCCTTTCATTCAGTCAGTAGCTCCAAACATTTCTGGACGTTTTTCAATGGCAAAAATCAATGAATATTGTAAATGCACAAACAGTAATTTCTCCGCATTGCAAGGTGCAATTCTGAAATTTTTTGCTTTTTCCTGCTCCTCTTAGCATGATAAAGAAGATTCAAAGAGAGTGAGATGCCAGCTCCTTTCATTCAGTCAATAGCTTCAAACATTTCTGGACGTTTTTCAATGGCAAAAATCAATGAATATTGTAAATGCACAAACAGTAATTTCTCCACATTGCAAGGTGCAATTCTGAAATTTTTTGCTTTTTCCTGCTCCTCTTAGCATGATAAAGAAGATTAAAAGAGAGTGAGATGCCAGCTCTTTTCATTCAGTCAGTAGCTACAAACATTTCTGGTATATGAATAACATGATGTTTTTCAATGGCAAAAATCAATGAATATTGTAAATGCACAAACAGTAATTTCTCCGCATTGCAAGGTGCAATTCTGAAATTTTTTGCTTTTTCCTGCTCCTCTTAGCGAGATAAAGAAGATTCAAAGAGAGTGAGATGCCAGCTCCTTTCATTCAGTCAGTAGCTTCAAACATTTCTGGACGTTTTTCAATGGCAAAAATCAATGAATATTGCAAATGCACAAACAGTAATTTCTCCACATTGCAAGGTGCAATTCTGAAATTTTTTGCTTTTTCCTGCTCCTCTTAGCATGATGAAGAAGATTCAAAGAGAGTGAGATGCCAGCTCTTTTCATTCAGTCAGTAGCTTCAAACATTTCTGGTATATGAATAACATGATGTTTTTCAATGGCAAAAATCAATGAATATTGTAAATGCACAAACAGTAATTTCTCCGCATTGCAAGGTGCAATTCTGAAAATTTTTGCTTTTTCCTGCTCCTCTTAGCATGATAAAGAAGATTCAAAGAGAGTGAGATGCCAGCTCCTTTCATTCAGTCAGTATCTTCAAACATTTCTGGACGTTTTTCAATGGCAAAAATCAATGAATATTGTAAATGCACAAACAGTAATTTCTCCACATTGCAAGGTGCAATTCTGAAATGTTTTGCTTTTTCCTGCTCCTCTTAGCATGATAAAGAAGATTCAAAGAGAGTGAGATGCCAGCTCTTTTCATTCTGTCAGTAGCTTCAAATATTTCTGGTATATGAATAACATGATGTTTTTCAATGGCAAAAATCAATGAATATTGTAAATGCACAATCAGTAATTTCTCCGCATTGCAAGGTGCAATTCTGAAATTTTTTGCTTTTTCCTGCTCCTCTTAGCATGATAAAGAAGATTCAAAGAGAGTGAGATGCCAGCTCCTTTCATTCAGTCAGTAGCTTCAAACATTTCTGGACGTTTTTCAATGGCAAAAATCAATGAATATTGTAAATGCACAAACAGTAATTTCTCCACATTGCAAGGTGCAATTCTGAAATTTTTTGCTTTTTCCTGCTCCTCTTAGCATGATAAAGAAGATTCAAAGAGAGTGAGATGCCAGCTCTTTTCATTCAGTCAGTAGCTTCAAACATTTCTGGTATATGAATAACATGATGTTTTTCAATGGCAAAAGTCAATGAATATTGTAAATGCACAAACAGTAATTTCTCCGCATTGCAAGGTGCAATTCTGAAATTTTTTGCTTTTTCCTGCTCCTCTTAGCATGATAAAGAAGATTCAAAGAGAGTGAGATGCCAGCTCCTTTCATTCAGTCAGTAGCTTCAAACATTTCTGGACGTTTTTCAATGGCAAAAATCAATGAATATTGTAAATGCACAAACAGTAATTTCTCCACATTGCAAGGTGCAATTCTGAAATTTTTTGCTTTTTCCTGCTCCTCTTAGCATGATAAAGAAGATTCAAAGAGAGTGAGATGCCAGCTCTTTTCATTCAGTCAGTAGCTTCAAACATTTCTGGTATATGAATAACATGATGTTTTTCAATGGCAAAAATCAATGAATATTGTAAATGCACAAACAGTAATTTCTGCGCATTGCAAGGTGCAATTCTGAAATTTTTTGCTTTTTCCTGCTCCTCTTAGCATGATAAAGAAGATTCAAAGAGAGTGAGATGCCAGCTCCTTTCATTCAGTCAGTAGCTTCAAACATTTCTGGACGTTTTTCAATGGCAAAAATCAATGAATATTGTAAATGCACAAACAGTAATTTCTCCACATTGCAAGGTGCAATTCTGAAATTTTTTGCTTTTTCCTGCTCCTCTTAGCATGATAAAGAAGATTCAAAGAGAGTGAGATGCCAGGTCTTTTCATTCAGTCAGTAGCTTCAAACATTTCTGGTATATGAATAACATGATGTTTTTCAATGGCAAAAATCAATGAATATTGTAAATGCACAAACAGTAATTTCTCCGCATTGCAAGGTGCAATTCTGAAATTTTTTGCTTTTTCCTGCTCCTCTTAGCATGATAATGAAGATTCAAAGAGAGTGAGATGCCAGCTCCTTTCATTCAGTCAGTAGCTTCAAACATTTCTGGACGTTTTTCAATGGCAAAAATCAATGAATATTGTAAATGCACAAACAGTAATTTCTCCACATTGCAAGGTGCAATTCTGAAATTTTTTGCTTTTTACTGCTCCTCTTAGCAAGATAAAGAAGATTCAAAGAGAGTGAGATGCCAGGTCTTTTCAATCAGTCAGTAGCTTCAAACATTTCTGGTATATGAATAACATGATGTTTTTCAATGGCAAAAATCAATGAATATTGTAAATGCACAAACAGTAATTTCTCCGCATTGCAAGGTGCAATTCTGAAATTTTTTGCTTTTTCCTGCTCCTCTTAGCATGATAAAGAAGATTCAAAGAGAGTGAGATGCCAGCTCCTTTCATTCAGTCAATAGCTTCAAACATTTCTGGACGTTTTTCAATGGCAAAAATCAATGAATATTGTAAATGCACAAACAGTAATTTCTCCACATTGCAAGGTGCAATTCTGAAATTTTTTGCTTTTTCCTGCTCCTCTTAGCATGATAAAGAAGATTCAAAGAGAGTGAGATGCCAGCTCTTTTCATTCAGTCAGTAGCTACAAACATTTCTGGTATATGAATAACATGATGTTTTTCAATGGCAAAAATCAATGAATATTGTAAATGCACAAACAGTAATTTCTCCGCATTGCAAGGTGCAATTCTGAATTTTTTTGCTTTTTCCTGCTCCTCTTAGCATGATAAAGAAGATTCAAAGAGAGTGAGATGCCAGCTCCTTTCATTCAGTCAGTAGCTTCAAACATTTCTGGACGTTTTTCAATGGCAAAAATCAATGAATATTGTAAATGCACAAACAGTGATTTCTCCACATTGCAAGGTGCAATTCTGAAATGTTTTGCTTTTTCCTGCTCCTCTTGGCATGATAAAGAAGATTCAAAGAGAGTGAGATGCCAGCTCTTTTCATTCAGTCAGTAGCTTCAAACATTTCTGGTATATGAATAACATGATGTTTTTCAATGGCAAAAATCAATGAATATTGTAAATGCACAAACAGTAATTTCTCCGCATTTCAAGGTGCAATTCTGAAATATTTTGCTTTTTCCTGCTCCACTTAGCATGCTAAAGAAGATTCAAAGAGAGTGAGATGCCAGCTCCTTTCATTCAGTCAGTAGCTTCAAACATTTCTGGACGTTTTTCAGTGGCAAAAATCAATGAATATTGTAAATGCACAAACAGTAATTTCTCAACATTGCAAGGTGCAATTCTGAAATTTTTTGCTTTTTCCTGCTCCTCTTAGCATGATAAAGAAGATTCAAAGAGAGTGAGATGCCAGCTCTTTTCATTCAGTCAGTAGCTTCAAACATTTCTGGTATATGAATAACATGATGTTTTTCAATGGCAAAAATCAATGAATATTGTAAATGCACAAACAGTAATTTCTCCGCATTGCAAGGTGCAATTCTGAAATTTTTTGCTTTTTCCTGCTCCTCTTAGCATGATAAAGAAGATTCAAAGAGTGTGAGATGCCAGCTCTTTTCATTCAGTCAGTAGCTTCAAACATTTCTGGACATTTTTCAATGGCAAAAATCAATGAATATTGTAAATGCACAAACAGCAATTTCTCCACATTGCAAGGTGCAATTCTGAAATTTTTTGCTTTTTCCTGCTCCTCTTAGCATGATAAAGAAGATTCAAAGAGAGTGAGATGCCAGGTCTTTTCATTCAGTCAGTAGCTTCAAACATTTCTGGTATATGAATAACATGATGTTTTTCAATGGCAAAAATCAATGAATATTGTAAATGCACAAACAGTAATTTCTCCGCATTGCAAGGTGCAATTCTGAAATTTTTTGCTTTTTCCTGCTCCTCTTAGCATGATAATGAAGATTCAAAGAGAGTGAGATGCCAGCTCCTTTCATTCAGTCAGTAGCTTCAAACATTTCTGGACGTTTTTCAATGGCAAAAATCAATGAATATTGTAAATGCACAAACAGTAATTTCTCCACATTGCAAGGTGCAATTCTGAAATTTTTTGCTTTTTACTGCTCCTCTTAGCATGATAAAGAAGATTCAAAGAGAGTGAGATGCCAGGTCTTTTCAATCAGTCAGTAGCTTCAAACATTTCTGGTATATGAATAACATGATGTTTTTCAATGGCAAAAATCAATGAATATTGTAAATGCACAAACAGTAATTTCTCCGCATTGCAAGGTGCAATTCTGAAATTTTTTGCTTTTTCCTGCTCCTCTTAGCATGATAAAGAAGATTCAAAGAGAGTGAGATGCCAGCTCCTTTCATTCAGTCAATAGCTTCAAACATTTCTGGACGTTTTTCAATGGCAAAAATCAATGAATATTGTAAATGCACAAACAGTAATTTCTCCACATTGCAAGGTGCAATTCTGAAATTTTTTGCTTTTTCCTGCTCCTCTTAGCATGATAAAGAAGATTCAAAGAGAGTGAGATGCCAGCTCTTTTCATTCAGTCAGTAGCTACAAACATTTCTGGTATATGAATAACATGATGTTTTTCAATGGCAAAAATCAATGAATATTGTAAATGCACAAACAGTAATTTCTCCGCATTGCAAGGTGCAATTCTGAATTTTTTTGCTTTTTCCTGCTCCTCTTAGCATGATAAAGAAGATTCAAAGAGAGTGAGATGCCAGCTCCTTTCATTCAGTCAGTAGCTTCAAACATTTCTGGACGTTTTTCAATGGCAAAAATCAATGAATATTGTAAATGCACAAACAGTAATTTCTCAACATTGCAAGGTGCAATTCTGAAATTTTTTGCTTTTTCCTGCTCCTCTTAGCATGATAAAGAAGATTCAAAGAGAGTGAGATGCCAGCTCTTTTCATTCAGTCAGTAGCTTCAAACATTTCTGGTATATGAATAACATGATGTTTTTCAATGGCAAAAATCAATGAATATTGTAAATGCACAAACAGTAATTTCTCCGCATTGCAAGGTGCAATTCTGAAATTTTTTGCTTTTTCCTGCTCCTCTTAGCATGATAAAGAAGATTCAAAGAGAGTGAGATGCCAGCTCTTTTCATTCAGTCAGTAGCTTCAAACATTTCTGGTATATGAATAACATGATGTTTTTCAATGGCAAAAATCAATGAATATTGTAAATGCACAAACAGTAATTTCTCCGCATTGCAAGGTGCAATTCTGAAATTTTTTGCTTTTTCCTGCTCCTCTTAGCATGATAAAGAAGATTCAAAGAGTGTGAGATGCCAGCTCCTTTCATTCAGTCAGTAGCTTCAAACATTTCTGGACATTTTTCAATGGCAAAAATCAATGAATATTGTAAATGCACAAACAGCAATTTCTCCACATTGCAAGGTGCAATTCTGAAATTTTTTGCTTTTTCCTGCTCCTCTTAGCATGATAAAGAAGATTCAAAGAGAGTGAGATGCCAGCTCCTTTCATTCAGTCAGTAGCTTCAAACATTTCTGGACGTTTTTCAATGGCAAAAATCAATGAATATTGTAAATGCACAAACAGTAATTTCTCCACATTGCAAGGTGCAATTCTGAAATTTTTTGCTTTTTCCTGCTCCTCTTAGCATGATAAAGAAGATTCAAAGAGAGTGAGATGCCAGCTCTTTTCATTCAGTCAGTAGCTTCAAACATTTCTGGTATATGAATAACATGATGTTTTTCAATGGCAAAAATCAATGAATATTGTAAATGCACAAACAGTAATTTCTGCGCATTGCAAGGTGCAATTCTGAAATTTTTTGCTTTTTCCTGCTCCTCTTAGCATGATAAAGAAGATTCAAAGAGAGTGAGATGCCAGCTCCTTTCATTCAGTCAGTAGCTTCAAACATTTCTGGACGTTTTTCAATGGCAAAAATCAATGAATATTGTAAATGCACAAACAGTAATTTCTCCACATTGCAAGGTGCAATTCTGAAATTTTTTGCTTTTTCCTGCTCCTCTTAGCATGATAAAGAAGATTCAAAGAGAGTGAGATGCCAGGTCTTTTCATTCAGTCAGTAGCTTCAAACATTTCTGGTATATGAATAACATGATGTTTTTCAATGGCAAAAATCAATGAATATTGTAAATGCACAAACAGTAATTTCTCCGCATTGCAAGGTGCAATTCTGAAATTTTTTGCTTTTTCCTGCTCCTCTTAGCATGATAATGAAGATTCAAAGAGAGTGAGATGCCAGCTCCTTTCATTCAGTCAGTAGCTTCAAACATTTCTGGACGTTTTTCAATGGCAAAAATCAATGAATATTGTAAATGCACAAACAGTAATTTCTCCACATTGCAAGGTGCAATTCTGAAATTTTTTGCTTTTTACTGCTCC
Organism: Phyllobates terribilis; assembly: GCF_046119375.1. Taxonomy (NCBI): domain Eukaryota; kingdom Metazoa; phylum Chordata; class Amphibia; order Anura; family Dendrobatidae; genus Phyllobates; species Phyllobates terribilis. The sequence goes on along the minus strand of NW_027363241.1, from coordinate 546,407 downwards.
TCTTAGCAAGATAAAGAAGATTCAAAGAGAGTGAGATGCCAGGTCTTTTCAATCAGTCAGTAGCTTCAAACATTTCTGGTATATGAATAACATGATGTTTTTCAATGGCAAAAATCAATGAATATTGTAAATGCACAAACAGTAATTTCTCCGCATTGCAAGGTGCAATTCTGAAATTTTTTGCTTTTTCCTGCTCCTCTTAGCATGATAAAGAAGATTCAAAGAGAGTGAGATGCCAGCTCCTTTCATTCAGTCAATAGCTTCAAACATTTCTGGACGTTTTTCAATGGCAAAAATCAATGAATATTGTAAATGCACAAACAGTAATTTCTCCACATTGCAAGGTGCAATTCTGAAATTTTTTGCTTTTTCCTGCTCCTCTTAGCATGATAAAGAAGATTCAAAGAGAGTGAGATGCCAGCTCTTTTCATTCAGTCAGTAGCTACAAACATTTCTGGTATATGAATAACATGATGTTTTTCAATGGCAAAAATCAATGAATATTGTAAATGCACAAACAGTAATTTCTCCGCATTGCAAGGTGCAATTCTGAATTTTTTTGCTTTTTCCTGCTCCTCTTAGCATGATAAAGAAGATTCAAAGAGAGTGAGATGCCAGCTCCTTTCATTCAGTCAGTAGCTTCAAACATTTCTGGACGTTTTTCAATGGCAAAAATCAATGAATATTGTAAATGCACAAACAGTGATTTCTCCACATTGCAAGGTGCAATTCTGAAATGTTTTGCTTTTTCCTGCTCCTCTTGGCATGATAAAGAAGATTCAAAGAGAGTGAGATGCCAGCTCTTTTCATTCAGTCAGTAGCTTCAAACATTTCTGGTATATGAATAACATGATGTTTTTCAATGGCAAAAATCAATGAATATTGTAAATGCACAAACAGTAATTTCTCCGCATTTCAAGGTGCAATTCTGAAATATTTTGCTTTTTCCTGCTCCACTTAGCATGCTAAAGAAGATTCAAAGAGAGTGAGATGCCAGCTCCTTTCATTCAGTCAGTAGCTTCAAACATTTCTGGACGTTTTTCAGTGGCAAAAATCAATGAATATTGTAAATGCACAAACAGTAATTTCTCAACATTGCAAGGTGCAATTCTGAAATTTTTTGCTTTTTCCTGCTCCTCTTAGCATGATAAAGAAGATTCAAAGAGAGTGAGATGCCAGCTCTTTTCATTCAGTCAGTAGCTTCAAACATTTCTGGTATATGAATAACATGATGTTTTTCAATGGCAAAAATCAATGAATATTGTAAATGCACAAACAGTAATTTCTCCGCATTGCAAGGTGCAATTCTGAAATTTTTTGCTTTTTCCTGCTCCTCTTAGCATGATAATGAAGATTCAAAGAGAGTGAGATGCCAGCTCCTTTCATTCAGTCAGTAGCTTCAAACATTTCTGGACGTTTTTCAATGGCAAAAATCAATGAATATTGTAAATGCACAAACAGTAATTTCTCCACATTGCAAGGTGCAATTCTGAAATTTTTTGCTTTTTACTGCTCCTCTTAGCAAGATAAAGAAGATTCAAAGAGAGTGAGATGCCAGGTCTTTTCAATCAGTCAGTAGCTTCAAACATTTCTGGTATATGAATAACATGATGTTTTTCAATGGCAAAAATCAATGAATATTGTAAATGCACAAACAGTAATTTCTCCGCATTGCAAGGTGCAATTCTGAAATTTTTTGCTTTTTCCTGCTCCTCTTAGCATGATAAAGAAGATTCAAAGAGAGTGAGATGCCAGCTCCTTTCATTCAGTCAATAGCTTCAAACATTTCTGGACGTTTTTCAATGGCAAAAATCAATGAATATTGTAAATGCACAAACAGTAATTTCTCCACATTGCAAGGTGCAATTCTGAAATTTTTTGCTTTTTCCTGCTCCTCTTAGCATGATAAAGAAGATTCAAAGAGAGTGAGATGCCAGCTCTTTTCATTCAGTCAGTAGCTACAAACATTTCTGGTATATGAATAACATGATGTTTTTCAATGGCAAAAATCAATGAATATTGTAAATGCACAAACAGTAATTTCTCCGCATTGCAAGGTGCAATTCTGAATTTTTTTGCTTTTTCCTGCTCCTCTTAGCATGATAAAGAAGATTCAAAGAGAGTGAGATGCCAGCTCCTTTCATTCAGTCAGTAGCTTCAAACATTTCTGGACGTTTTTCAATGGCAAAAATCAATGAATATTGTAAATGCACAAACAGTGATTTCTCCACATTGCAAGGTGCAATTCTGAAATGTTTTGCTTTTTCCTGCTCCTCTTGGCATGATAAAGAAGATTCAAAGAGAGTGAGATGCCAGCTCTTTTCATTCAGTCAGTAGCTTCAAACATTTCTGGTATATGAATAACATGATGTTTTTCAATGGCAAAAATCAATGAATATTGTAAATGCACAAACAGTAATTTCTCCGCATTTCAAGGTGCAATTCTGAAATATTTTGCTTTTTCCTGCTCCACTTAGCATGCTAAAGAAGATTCAAAGAGAGTGAGATGCCAGCTCCTTTCATTCAGTCAGTAGCTTCAAACATTTCTGGACGTTTTTCAGTGGCAAAAATCAATGAATATTGTAAATGCACAAACAGTAATTTCTCAACATTGCAAGGTGCAATTCTGAAATTTTTTGCTTTTTCCTGCTCCTCTTAGCATGATAAAGAAGATTCAAAGAGAGTGAGATGCCAGCTCTTTTCATTCAGTCAGTAGCTTCAAACATTTCTGGTATATGAATAACATGATGTTTTTCAATGGCAAAAATCAATGAATATTGTAAATGCACAAACAGTAATTTCTCCGCATTGCAAGGTGCAATTCTGAAATTTTTTGCTTTTTCCTGCTCCTCTTAGCATGATAAAGAAGATTCAAAGAGTGTGAGATGCCAGCTCTTTTCATTCAGTCAGTAGCTTCAAACATTTCTGGACATTTTTCAATGGCAAAAATCAATGAATATTGTAAATGCACAAACAGCAATTTCTCCACATTGCAAGGTGCAATTCTGAAATTTTTTGCTTTTTCCTGCTCCTCTTAGCATGATAAAGAAGATTCAAAGAGAGTGAGATGCCAGGTCTTTTCATTCAGTCAGTAGCTTCAAACATTTCTGGTATATGAATAACATGATGTTTTTCAATGGCAAAAATCAATGAATATTGTAAATGCACAAACAGTAATTTCTCCGCATTGCAAGGTGCAATTCTGAAATTTTTTGCTTTTTCCTGCTCCTCTTAGCATGATAATGAAGATTCAAAGAGAGTGAGATGCCAGCTCCTTTCATTCAGTCAGTAGCTTCAAACATTTCTGGACGTTTTTCAATGGCAAAAATCAATGAATATTGTAAATGCACAAACAGTAATTTCTCCACATTGCAAGGTGCAATTCTGAAATTTTTTGCTTTTTACTGCTCCTCTTAGCATGATAAAGAAGATTCAAAGAGAGTGAGATGCCAGGTCTTTTCAATCAGTCAGTAGCTTCAAACATTTCTGGTATATGAATAACATGATGTTTTTCAATGGCAAAAATCAATGAATATTGTAAATGCACAAACAGTAATTTCTCCGCATTGCAAGGTGCAATTCTGAAATTTTTTGCTTTTTCCTGCTCCTCTTAGCATGATAAAGAAGATTCAAAGAGAGTGAGATGCCAGCTCCTTTCATTCAGTCAATAGCTTCAAACATTTCTGGACGTTTTTCAATGGCAAAAATCAATGAATATTGTAAATGCACAAACAGTAATTTCTCCACATTGCAAGGTGCAATTCTGAAATTTTTTGCTTTTTCCTGCTCCTCTTAGCATGATAAAGAAGATTCAAAGAGAGTGAGATGCCAGCTCTTTTCATTCAGTCAGTAGCTACAAACATTTCTGGTATATGAATAACATGATGTTTTTCAATGGCAAAAATCAATGAATATTGTAAATGCACAAACAGTAATTTCTCCGCATTGCAAGGTGCATTTCTGAATTTTTTTGCTTTTTCCTGCTCCTCTTAGCATGATAAAGAAGATTCAAAGAGAGTGAGATGCCAGCTCCTTTCATTCAGTCAGTAGCTTCAAACATTTCTGGACGTTTTTCAATGGCAAAAATCAATGAATATTGTAAATGCACAAACAGTAATTTCTCAACATTGCAAGGTGCAATTCTGAAATTTTTTGCTTTTTCCTGCTCCTCTTAGCATGATAAAGAAGATTCAAAGAGAGTGAGATGCCAGCTCTTTTCATTCAGTCAGTAGCTTCAAACATTTCTGGTATATGAATAACATGATGTTTTTCAATGGCAAAAATCAATGAATATTGTAAATGCACAAACAGTAATTTCTCCGCATTGCAAGGTGCAATTCTGAAATTTTTTGCTTTTTCCTGCTCCTCTTAGCATGATAAAGAAGATTCAAAGAGTGTGAGATGCCAGCTCCTTTCATTCAGTCAGTAGCTTCAAACATTTCTGGACATTTTTCAATGGCAAAAATCAATGAATATTGTAAATGCACAAACAGCAATTTCTCCACATTGCAAGGTGCAATTCTGAAATTTTTTGCTTTTTCCTGCTCCTCTTAGCATGATAAAGAAGATTCAAAGAGAGTGAGATGCCAGCTCCTTTCATTCAGTCAGTAGCTTCAAACATTTCTGGACGTTTTTCAATGGCAAAAATCAATGAATATTGTAAATGCACAAACAGTAATTTCTCCACATTGCAAGGTGCAATTCTGAAATTTTTTGCTTTATCCTGCTCCTCTTAGCATGATAAAGAAGATTCAAAGAGAGTGAGATGCCAGCTCTTTTCATTCAGTCAGTAGCTTCAAACATTTCTGGTATATGAATAACATGATGTTTTTCAATGGCAAAAATCAATGAATATTGTAATGCACAAACAGTAATTTCTCCGCAATGCAAGGTGCAATTCTGAAATTTTTTGCTTTTTCCTGCTCCTCTTAGCATGATAAAGAAGATTCAAAGAGAGTGAGATGCCAGCTCCTTTCATTCAGTCAGTAGCTTCAAACATTTCTGGACGTTTTTCAATGGCAAAAATCAATGAATATTGTAAATGCACAAACAGTAATTTCTCCACATTGCAAGGTGCAATTCTGAAATTTTTTGCTTTTTCCTGCTCCTCTTAGCATGATAAAGAAGATTCAAAGAGAGTGAGATGCCAGCTCTTTTCATTCAGTCAGTAGCTTCAAACATTTCTGGTATATGAATAACATGATGTTTTTCAATGGCAAAAATCAATGAATATTGTAAATGCACAAACAGTAATTTCTCCGCATTGCAAGGTGCAATTCTGAAATTTTTTGCTTTTTCCTGCTCCTCTTAGCATGATAAAGAAGATTAAAAGAGAGTGAGATGCCAGCTCCTTTCATTCAGTCAGTAGCTTCAAACATATCTGGACGTTTTTCAATGGCAAAAATCAATGAATATTGTAAATGCACAAACAGTAATTTCTCCACATTGCAAGGTGCAATTCTGAAATTTTTTGCTTTTTCCGGCTCCTCTTAGCATGATAAATAAGATTCAAAGAGAGTGAGATGCCAGCTCTTTTCATTCAGTCAGTAGCTTCAAACATTTCTGGTATATGAATAACATGATGTTTTTCAATGGCAAAAATCAATGAATATTGTAAATGCACAAACAGTAATTTCTCCGCATTGCAAGGTGCAAATCTGAAATTTTTTGCTTTTTCCTGCTCCTCTTAGCATGATAAAGAAGATTCAAAGAGAGTGAGATGCCAGCTCCTTTCATTCAGTCAGTAGCTTCAAACATTTCTGGACGTTTTTCAATGGCAAAAATCAATGAATATTGTAAATGCACAAACAGTAATTTCTCCACATTGCAAGGTGCAATTCTGAAATTTTTTGCTTTTTCCTACTCCTCTTAGCATGATGAAGAACATTCAAAGAGAGTGAGATGCCAGCTCTTTTCATTCAGTCAGTAGCTTCAAACATTTCTGGTATATGAATAACATGATGTTTTTCAATGGCAAAAATCAATGAATATTGTAAATGCACAAACAGTAATTTCTCCGCATTGCAAGGTGCAATTCTGAAATTTTTTGCTTTTTCCTGCTCCTCTTAGCATGATAAAGAAGATTCAAAGAGAGTGAGATGCCAGCTCCTTTCATTCAGTCAGTAGCTTCAAACATTTCTGGACGTTTTTCAATGGCAAAAATCAATGAATATTGTAAATGCACAAACAGTAATTTCTCCACATTGCAAGGTGCAATTCTGAAATTTTTTGCTTTTTCCTGCTCCTCTTAGCATGTTAAAGAAGATTCAAAGAGAGTGAGATGCCAGCTCTTTTCATTCAGTCAGTAGCTTCAAACATTTCTGGTATATGAATAACATGATGTTTTTCAATGGCAAAAATCAATGAATATTGTAAATGCACAAACAGTAATTTCTCCGCATTGCAAGGTGCAATTCTGAATTTTTTTGCTTTTTCCTGCTCCTCTTAGCATGATAAAGAAGATTCAAAGAGAGTGAGATGCCAGCTCCTTTCATTCAGTCAGTAGCTTCAAACATTTCTGGACGTTTTTCAATGGCAAAAATCAATGAATATTGTAAATGCACAAACAGTGATTTCTCCACATTGCAAGGTGCAATTCTGAAATGTTTTGCTTTTTCCTGCTCCTCTTGGCATGATAAAGAAGATTCAAAGAGAGTGAGATGCCAGCTCTTTTCATTCAGTCAGTAGCTTGAAACATTTCTGGTATATGAATAACATGATGTTTTTCAATGGCAAAAATCAATGAATATTGTAAATGCACAAACAGTAATTTCTCCGCATTTCAAGGTGCAATTCTGAAATATTTTGCTTTTTCCTGCTCCACTTAGCATGATAAAGAAGATTCAAAGAGAGTGAGATGCCAGCTCCTTTCATTCAGTCAGTAGCTTCAAACATTTCTGGACGTTTTTCAGTGGCAAAAATCAATGAATATTGTAAATGCACAAACAGTAATTTCTCAACATTGCAAGGTGCAATTCTGAAATTTTTTGCTTTTTCCTGCTCCTCTTAGCATGATAAAGAAGATTCAAAGAGAGTGAGATGCCAGCTCTTTTCATTCAGTCAGTAGCTTCAAACATTTCTGGTATATGAATAACATGATGTTTTTCAATGGCAAAAATCAATGAATATTGTAAATGCACAAACAGTAATTTCTCCGCATTTCAAGGTGAAATTCTGAAATTTTTTGCTTTTTCCTGCTCCTCATAGCATGATAAAGAAGATTCAAAGAGTGTGAGATGCCAGCTCCTTTCATTCAGTCAGTAGCTTCAAACATTTCTGGACATTTTTCAATGGCAAAAATCAATGAATATTGTAAATGCACAAACAGCAATTTCTCCACATTGCAAGGTGCAATTCTGAAATTTTTTGCTTTTTCCTGCTCCTCTTAGCATGATAAAGAAGATTCAAAGAGAGTGAGATGCCAGCTCCTTTCATTCAGTCAGTAGCTTCAAACATTTCTGGACGTTTTTCAATGGCAAAAATCAATGAATATTGTAAATGCACAAACAGTAATTTCTCCACATTGCAAGGTGCAATTCTGAAATGTTTTGCTTTTTCCTGCTCCTCTTAGCATGATAAAGAAGATTCAAAGAGAGTGACATGCCAGCTCTTTTCATTCAGTCAGTAGCTTCAAACATTTCTGGTATATGAATAACATGATGTTTTTCAATGGCAAAAATCAATGAATATTGTAATGCACAAACAGTAATTTCTCCGCAATGCAAGGTGCAATTCTGAAATTTTTTGCTTTTTCCTGCTCCTCTTAGCATGATAAAGAAGATTCAAAGAGAGTGAGATGCCAGCTCCTTTCATTCAGTCAGTAGCTTCAAACATTTCTGGACGTTTTTCAATGGCAAAAATCAATGAATATTGTAAATGCACAAACAGTAATTTCTCCACATTGCAAGGTGCAATTCTGAAATTTTTTGCTTTTTCCTGCTCCTCTTAGCATGATAAAGAAGATTCAAAGAGAGTGAGATGCCAGCTCCTTTCATTCAGTCAGTAGCTTCAAACATTTCTGGACATTTTTCAATGGCAAAAATCAATGAATATTGTAAATGCACAAACAGTAATTTCTCCACATTGCAAGGTGCAATTCTGAATTTTTTTGCTTTTTCCTGCTCCTCTTAGCATGATAAAGAAGATTCAAAGAGAGTGAGATGCCAGCTCTTTTCATTCAGTCAGTAGCTTCAAACATTTCTGGTATATGAATAACATGATGTTTTTCAATGGCAAAAATCAATGAATATTGTAAATGCACAAACAGTAATTTCTCCGCATTGCAAGGTGCAATTCTGAAATTTTTTGCTTTTTCCTGCTCCTCTTAGCATGATAAAGAAGATTAAAAGAGAGTGAGATTCCAGCTCCTTTCATTCAGTCAGTAGCTTCAAACATATCTGGACGTTTTTCAATGGCAAAAATCAATGAATATTGTAAATGCACAAACAGTAATTTCTCCACATTGCAAGGTGCAATTCTGAAATTTTTTGCTTTTTCCGGCTCCTCTTAGCATGATAAATAAGATTCAAAGAGAGTGAGATGCCAGCTCTTTTCATTCAGTCAGTAGCTTCAAACATTTCTGGTATATGAATAACATGATGTTTTTCAATGGCAAAAATCAATGAATATTGTAAATGCACAAACAGTAATTTCTCCGCATTGCAAGGTGCAATTCTGAAATTTTTTGCTTTTTCCTGCTCCTCTTAGCATGATAAAGAAGATTCAAAGAGAGTGAGATGCCAGCTCCTTTCATTCAGTCAGTAGCTTCAAACATTTCTGGACGTTTTTCAATGGCAAAAATCAATGAATATTGTAAATGCACAAACAGTAATTTCTCCACATTGCAAGGTGCAATTCTGAAATTTTTTGCTTTTTCCTGCTCCTCTTAGCATGATGAAGAACATTCAAAGAGAGTGAGGTGCCAGCTCTTTTCATTCAGTCAGTAGCTTCAAACATTTCTGGTATATGAATAACATGATGTTTTTCAATGGCAAAAATCAATGAATATTGTAAATGCACAAACAGTAATTTCTCCGCATTGCAAGGTGCAATTCTGAAATTTTTTGCTTTTTCCTGCTCCTCTTAGCATGATAAAGAAGATTCAAAGAGAGTGAGATGCCAGCTCCTTTCATTCAGTCAGTAGCTTCAAACATTTCTGGACGTTTTTCAATGGCAAAAATCAATGAATATTGTAAATGCACAAACAGTAATTTCTCCACATTGCAAGGTGCAATTCTGAAATTTTTTGCTTTTTCCTGCTCCTCTTAGCATGATAAAGAAGATTCAAAGAGAGTGAGATGCCAGCTCTTTTCATTCAGTCAGTAGCTTCAAACATTTCTGGTATATGAATAACATGATGTTTTTCAATGGCAAAAATCAATGAATATTGTAAATGCACAAACAGTAATTTCTCCGCATTGCAAGGTGCAATTCTGAAATTTTTTGCTTTTTCCTGCTCCTCTTAGCATGATAAAGAAAATTCAAAGAGAGTGAGATGCCAGCTCCTTTCATTCAGTCAGTAGCTTCAAACATTTCTGGACGTTTTTCAATGGCAAAAATCAATGAATATTGTAAATGCACAAACAGTAATTTCTCCACATTGCAAGGTGCAATTCTGAAATTTTTTGCTTTTTCCTGCTCCTCTTAGCATGATAAAGAAGATTCAAAGAGAGTGAGATGCCAGGTCTTTTCATTCAGTCAGTAGCTTCAAACATTTCTGGTATATGAATAACATGATGTTTTTCAATGGCAAAAATCAATGAATATTGTAAATGCACAAACAGTAATTTCTCCGCATTGCAAGGTGCAATTCTGAAATTTTTTGCTTTTTCCTGCTCCTCTTAGCATGTTAATGAAGATTCAAAGAGAGTGAGATGCCAGCTCCTTTCATTCAGTCAGTAGCTTCAAACATTTCTGGACGTTTCTCAATGGCAAAAATCAATGAATATTGTAAATGCACAAACAGTAATTTCTCCACATTGCAAGGTGCAATTCTGAAATTTTTTGCTTTTTCCTGCTCCTCTTAGCATGATAAAGAAGATTCAAAGAGAGTGAGATGCCAGCTCTTTTCATTCAGTCAGTAGCTTCAAACATTTCTGGTATATGAATAACATGATGTTTTTCAATGGCAAAAATCAATTAATATTGTAAATGCACAAACAGTAATTTCTCCGCAATGCAAGGTGCAATTCTGAAATTTTTTGCTTTTTCCTGCTCCTCTTCGCATGATAAAGAAGATTCAAAGAGAGTGAGATGCCAGCTCTTTTCATTCAGTCAGTAGCTTCAAACATTTCTGGTATATGAATAACATGATGTTTTTCAATGGCAAAAATCAATGAATATTGTAAATGCACAAACAGTAATTTCTCCGCATTGCAAGGTGCAATTCTGAAATTTCTTGCTTTTTCCTGCTCCTCTTAGCATGATAAAGAAGATTCAAAGAGAGTGAGATGCCAGCTCCTTTCATTCAGTCAGTAGCTTCAAACATTTCTGGACGTTTTTCAATGGCAAAAATCAATGAATATTGTAAATGCACAAACAGTAATTTCTCCACATTGCAAGGTGCAATTCTGAAATTTTTTGCTTTTTCCTGCTCCTCTTAGCATGATAAAGAATATTCAAAGAGAGTGAGATGCCAGCTATTTTCATTCAGTCAGTAGCTTCAAACATTTCTGGTATATGAATAACATGATGTTTTTCAATCGCAAAAATCAATGAATATTGTAAATGCACAAACAGTAATTTCTCCGCATTGCAAGGTGCAATTCTGAAATTTTTTGCTTTTTCCTGCTCCTCCTAGCATGATAAAGAAGATTCAAAGAGAGTGAGATGCCAGCTCCTTTCATTCAGTCAGTAGCTTCAAACATTTCTGGACGTTTTTCAATGACAAAAATCAATGAATATTGTAAATGCACAAACAGTAATTTCTCCACATTGCAAGGTGCAATTCTGAAATTTTTTGCTTTTTCCTGCTCCTCTTAGCATGATAAAGAAGATTCAAAGAGAGTGAGATGCCAGCTCTTTTCATTCAGTCAGTAGCTTCAAACATTTCTGGTTTATGAATAACATGATGTTTTTCAATGGCAAAAATCAATGAATATTATAAATGCACAAACAGTAATTTCTCCGCATTGCAAGGTGCAATTCTGAATTTTTTTGCTTTTTCCTGCTCCTCTTAGCATGATAAAGAAGATTCAAAGAGAGTGAGATGCCAGCTCCTTTCATTCAGTCAGTAGCTTCAAACATTTCTGCACGTTTTTCAATGGCAAAAATCAATGAATATTGTAAATGCACAAACAGTAATTTCTCCACATTTCAAGGTGCAATTCTGAAATTTTTTGCTTTTTCCTGCTCCTCTAAGCATGATAAAGAAGATTCAAAGACAGTGAGATGCCAGCTCTTTTCATTCAGTCAGTAGCTTCAAACATTTCTGGTATATGAATAACATGATGTTTTTCAATGGCAAAAATCAATGAATATTGTAAATGCACAAACAGTAATTTCTCGGCATTGCAAGGTGCAATTCTGAAATTTTTTGCTTTTTCCTGCTCCTCTTAGCATGATAAAGAAGGTTCAAAGAGAGTGAGATGCCAGCTCCTTTCATTCAGTCAGTAGCTTCAAACATTTCTGGACGTTTTTCAATGGCAAAAATCAATGAATATTGTAAATGCACAAACAGTAATTTCTCCACATTGAAGGTGCAATTCTGAAATTTTTTGCTTTTTCCTCCTCCTCTTAGCATGATAAAGAAGATTCAAAGAGAGTGAGATGCCAGCTCTTTTCATTCAGTCAGTAGCTTCAAACATTTCTGGTATATGAATAACATGATGTTTTTCAATGGCAAAAATTAATGAATATTGTAAATGCACAAACAGTAATTTCTCCGCATTGCAAGGTGCAATTCTGAAATTTTTTGCTTTTTCCTGCTCCTCTTAGCATGATAAAGAAGATTCAAAGAGAGTGAGATGCCAGCTCCTTTCATTCAGTCAGTAGCTTCAAACATTTCTGGACGTTTTTCAATGGCAAAAATCAATGAATATTGTAAATGCACAAACAGTAATTTCTCCACATTGCAAGGTGCAATTCTGAAATTTTTTGCTTTTTCCTGCTCCTCTTAGCATGATAAAGAAGATTCAAAGAGAGTGAGATGCCAGGTCTTTTCATTCAGTCAGTAGCTTCAAACATTTCTGGTATATGAATAACATGATGTTTTTCAATGGCAAAAATCAATGAATATTGTAAATGCACAAACAGTAATTTCTCCGCATTGCAAGGTGCAATTCTGAAATTTTTTGCTTTTTCCTGCTCCTCTTAGCATGTTAATGAAGATTCAAAGAGAGTGAGATGCCAGCTCCTTTCATTCAGTCAGTAGCTTCAAACATTTCTGGACGTTTTTCAATGGCAAAAATCAATGAATATTGTAAATGCACAAACAGTAATTTCTCCACATTGCAAGGTGCAATTCTGAAATTTTTTGCTTTTTCCTGCTCCTCTTAGCATGATAAAGAAGATTCAAAGAGAGAGAGATGCCAGCTCTTTTCATTCAGTCAGTAGCTTCAAACATTTCTGGTATATGAATAACATGATGTTTTTCAATGGCAAAAATCAATGAATATTGTAAATGCACAAACAGTAATTTCTCCGCAATGCAAGGTGCAATTCTGAAATTTTTTGCTTTTTCCTGCTCCTCTTCGCATGATAAAGAAGATTCAAAGAGAGTGAGATGCCAGCTCTTTTCATTCAGTCAGTAGCTTCAAACATTTCTGGTATATGAATAACATGATGTTTTTCAATGGCAAAAATCAATGAATATTGTAAATGCACAAACAGTAATTTCTCCGCATTGCAAGGTGCAATTCTGAAATTTCTTGCTTTTTCCTGCTCCTTTTAGCATGATAAAGAAGATTCAAAGAGAGTGAGATGCCAGCTCCTTTCATTCAGTCAGTAGCTTCAAACATTTCTAGACGTTTTTCAATGGCAAAAATCAATGAATATTGTAAATGCACAAACAGTAATTTCTCCACATTGCAAGGTGCAATTCTGAAATTTTTTGCTTTTTCCTGCTCCTCTTAGCATGATAAAGAATATTCAAAGAGAGTGAGATGCCAGCTATTTTCATTCAGTCAGTAGCTTCAAACATTTCTGGTATATGAATAACATGATGTTTTTCAATCGCAAAAATCAATGAATATTGTAAATGCACAAACAGTAATTTCTCCGCATTGCAAGGTGCAATTCTGAAATTTTTTGCTTTTTCCTGCTCCTCCTAGCATGATAAAGAAGATTCAAAGAGAGTGAGATGCCAGCTCCTTTCATTCAGTCAGTAGCTTCAAACATTTCTGGACGTTTTTCAATGACAAAAATCAATGAATATTGTAAATGCACAAACAGTAATTTCTCCACATTGCAAGGTGCAATTCTGAAATTTTTTGCTTTTTCCTGCTCCTCTTAGCATGATAAAGAAGATTCAAAGAGAGTGAGATGCCAGCTCTTTTCATTCAGTCAGTAGCTTCAAACATTTCTGGTATGTGAATAACATGATGTTTTTCAACGGCAAAAATCAATGAATATTATAAATGCACAAACAGTAATTTCTCCGCATTGCAAGGTGCAATTCTGAATTTTTTTGCTTTTTCCTGCTCCTCTTAGCATGATAAAGAAGATTCAAAGAGAGTGAGATGCCAGCTCCTTTCATTCAGTCAGTAGCTTCAATCATTTCTGGACGTTTTTCAATGGCAAAAATCAATGAATATTGTAAATGCACAAACAGTAATTTCTCCACATTGCAAGGTGCAATTCTGAAATTTTTTGCTTTTTCCTGCTCCTCTTAGCATGATAAAGAAGATTCAAAGAGAGTGAGATGCCAGCTCTTTTCATTCAGTCAGTAGCTTCAAACATTTCTGGTATATGAATAACATGATGTTTTTCAATGGCAAAAATCAATGAATATTGTAAATGCACAAACAGTAATTTCTCCGCATTGCAAGGTGCAATTCTGAAATTTTTTGCTTTTTCCTGCTCCTCTTAGCATGATAAAGAAGATTCAAAGAGATTGAGATGCCAGCTCCTTTCATTCAGTCAGTAGCTTCAAACATTTCTGGACGTTTTTCAATGGCAAAAATCAATGAATATTGTAAATGCACAAATAGAAATTTCTCCACATTGCAAGGTGCAATTCTGAAATTTTTTGCTTTTTCCTGCTCCTCTTAGCATGATAAAGAAGATTCAAAGAGAGTGAGATGCCAGCTCTTTTCATTCAGTCAGTAGCTTCAAACATTTCTGGCATATGAATAACATGATGTTTTTCAATGGCAAAAATCAATGAATATTGCAAATGCACAGACAGTAATTTCTCCGCATTGCAAGGTGCAATTCTGAAATTTTTTGCTTTTTCCTGCTCCTCTTAGCATGATAAACAAGATTCAAAGAGAGTGAGATGCCAGCTACTTTCATTCAGTCAGTAGCTTCAAACATTTCTGGACGTTTTTCAATGGCAAAAATCAATGAATATTGTAAATGCACAAACAGTAATTTCTCCACATTGCAATGTGCAATTCTGAAATTTTTTGCTTTTTCCTGCTCCTCTTAGCATGATAAAGAAGATTCAAAGAGAGTGAGATGCCAGCTCTTTTAATTCAGTCAGTAGCTTCAAACATTTCTGGTATATGAATAACATGATGTTTTTCAATGGCAAAAATCAATGAATATTGTAAATGCACAAACAGTACTTTCTCCGCATTGCAAGGTGCAATTCTGAAATTTTTTGCTTTTTCCTGCTCCTCTTAGCATGATAAAGAAGATTCAAAGAGAGTGAGATGCCAGCTCCTTTCATTCAGTCAGTAGCTTCAAACATTTCTGGACGTTTTTCAATGGCAAAAATCAATGAATATTGTAAATGCACAAACAGTAATTTCTCCACATTGCAAGGTGCAATTCTGAAATTTTTTGCTTTTTCCTGCTCCTCTTAGCATGATAAAAAAGATTCAAAGAGAGTGAGATGCCAGCTCTTTTCATTCAGTCAGTAGCTTCAAATATTTCTGGTATATGAATAACATGATGTTTTTCAATGGCAAAAATCAATGAATATTGTAAATGCACAAACAGTACTTTCTCCGCATTGCAAGGTGCAATTCTGAAATTTTTTGCTTTTTCCTGCTCCTCTTAGCATGATAAAGAAGATTCAAAGAGAGTGAGATGCCAGCTCCTTTCATTCAGTCAGTAGCTTCAAACATTTCTTGACGTTTTTCAATGGCAAAAATCAATGAATATTGTAAATGCACAAACAGTAATTTCTCCACATTGCAAGGTGCAATTCTGAAATTTTTTGCTTTTTCCTGCTCCTCTTAGCATGATAAAGAAGTTTCAAAGAGAGTGAGATGCCAGCTCTTTTCATTCAGTCAGTAGCTTCAAACATTTCTGGTATATGAATAACATGATGTTTTTCCATGGCAAAAATCAATGAATATTGTAAATGCACAAACAGTAATTTCTCCGCATTGCAAGGTGCAATTCTGAAATTTTTTGATTTTTCCTGCTCCTCTTAGCATGATAAAGAAGATTCAAAGAGAGTGAGATGCCAGCTCCTTTCATTCAGTCAGTATCTTCAAACATTTCTGGACGTTTTTCAATGGCAAAAATCAATGAATATTGTAAATGCACAAACAGTAATTTCTCCACATTGCAAGGTGCAATTCTGAAATTTTTTGCTTTTTCCTGCTCCTCTTAGCATGATAAAGAAGATTCAAAGAGAGTGAGATGCCAGCTCTTTTCATTCAGTCAGTAGCTTCAAACATTTCTGGTATATGAATAACATGATGTTTTTCAATGGCAAAAATCAATGAATATTGTAAATGCACAAACAGTAATTTCTCCGCATTGCAAGGTGCAATTCTGAAATTTTTTGATTTTTCCTGCTCCTCTTAGCATTATAAAGAAGATTCAAAGAGAGTGAGATGCCAGCTCCTTTCATTCAGTCAGTATCTTCAAACATTTCTGGACGTTTTTCAATGGCAAAATTCAATGAATATTGTAAATTCACAAACAGTAATTTCTCCACATTGCAAGATGCAATTCTGAAATTTTTTGCTTTCTCCTGCTCCTCTTAGCATGATAAAGAAGATTCAAAGAGAGTGAGATGACAGCTCTTTTCATTCAGTCAGTAGCTTCAAACATTTCTGGTATATGAATAACATGATGTTTTTCAATGGCAAAAATCAATGAATATTGTAAATGCACAAACAGTAATTTCACCGCATTGCAAGGTGCAATTCTGAAATATTTTGCTTTTTCCTGCTCCTCTTAGCATGATAAAGAAGATTCAAAGAGAGTGAGATGCCAGCTCTTTTCATTCAGTCAGTAGCTTAAAACATTTCTGGACGTTTTTCAATGGCAAAAATCAATGAATATTGTAAATGCACAAACAGTAATTTCTCCACATTGCAAGGTGCAATTCTGAAATTTTTTGCTTTTTCCTGCTTCTCTTAGCATGATAAAGAAGATTCAAAGAGATTGAGATGCCAGCTCTTTTCATTCAGTCAGTAGCTTCAAACATTTCTGGTATATGAATAACATGATGTTTTTCAATGGCAAAAATCAATGAATATTGTAAATGCACAAACAGTAATTTCTCCGCATTGCAAGGTGCAATTCTGAAATTTTTTGCTTTTTCCTGCTCCTCTTAGCATGATAAAGAAGATTCAAAGAGAGTGAGATGCCAGCTCCTTTCATTCAGTCAGTAGCTTCAAACATTTCTGGACGTTTTTCAATGGCAAAAATCAATGAATATTGTAAATGCACAAACAGTAATTTCTCCACATTGCAAGGTGCAATTCTGAAATTTTTTGCTTTTTCCTGCTCCTCTTAGCATGATAAAGAAGATTCAAAGAGAGTGAGATGCCAGCTCTTTTCATTCAGTCAGTAGCTTCAAACATTTCTGGACGTTTTTCAATGGCAAAAATCAATGAATATTGTAAATGCACAAACAGTAATTTCTCCGCATTGCAAGGTGCAATTCTGAAATTTTTTGCTTTTTCCTGCTCCTCTTAGCATGATAAAGAAGATTCAAAGAGATTGAGATGCCAGCTCTTTTCATTCAGTCAGTAGCTTCAAACATTTCTGGTATATGAATAACATGATGTTTTTCAATGGCAAAAATCAATGAATATTGTAAATGCACAAACAGTAATTTCTCCGCATTGCAAGGTGCAATTCTGAAATTTTTAGCTTTTTCCTGCTCCTCTTAGCATGATAAAGAAGATTCAAAGAGATTGAGATGCCAGCTCCTTTCATTCAGTCAGTAGCTTCAAACATTTCTGGACGTTTTTCAATGGCAAAAATCAATGAATATTGTAAATGCACAAATAGAAATTTCTCCACATTGCAAGGTGCAATTCTGAAATTTTTTGCTTTTTCCTGCTCCTCTTAGCATGATAAAGAAGATTCAAAGAGAGTGAGATGCCAGCTCTTTTCATTCAGTCAGTAGCTTCAAACATTTCTGGTATATGAATAACATGATGTTTTCAATGGCAAAAATCAATGAATATTGCAAATGCACAGACAGTAATTTCTCCGCATTGCAAGGTGCAATTCTGAAATTTTTTGCTTTTTCCTGCTCCTCTTAGCATGATAAATAAGATTCAAAGAGAGTGAGATGCCAGCTACTTTCATTCAGTCAGTAGCTTCAAACATTTCTGGACGTTTTTCAATGGCAAAAATCAATGAATATTGTAAATGCACAAACAGTAATTTCTCCACATTGCAATGTGCAATTCTGAAATTTTTTGCTTTTTCCTGCTCCTCTTAGCATGATAAAGAAGATTCAAAGAGAGTGAGATGCCAGCTCTTTTCATTCAGTCAGTAGCTTCAAACATTTCTGGTATATGAATAACATGATGTTTTTCAATGGCAAAAATCAATGAATATTGTAAATGCACAAACAGTACTTTCTCCGCATTGCAAGGTGCAATTCTGAAATTTTTTGCTTTTTCCTGCTCCTCTTAGCATGATAAAGAAGATTCAAAGAGAGTGAGATGCCAGCTCCTTTCATTCAGTCAGTAGCTTCAAACATTTCTGGACGTTTTTCAATGGCAAAAATCAATGAATATTGTAAATGCACAAACAGTAATTTCTCCACATTGCAAGGTGCAATTCTGAAATTTTTTGATTTTTCCTGCTCCTCTTAGTATGATAAAGAAGATTCAAAGAGAGTGAGATGCCAGCTCTTTTCATTCAGTCAGTAGCTTCAAATATTTCTGGTATATGAATAACATGATGTTTTTCAATGGCAAAAATCAATGAATATTGTAAATGCACAAACAGTACTTTCTCCGCATTGCAAGGTGCAATTCTGAAATTTTTTGCTTTTTCCTGCTCCTCTTAGCATGATAAAGAAGATTCAAAGAGATTGCGATGCCAGCTCTTTTCATTCAGTCAGTAGCTTCAAACATTTCTGGTATATGAATAACATGATGTTTTTCAATGGCAAAAATCAATGAATATTGTAAATGCACAAACAGTAATTTCTCCGCATTGCAAGGTGCAATTCTGAAATTTTTAGCTTTTTCCTGCTCCTCTTAGCATGATAAAGAAGATTCAAAGAGATTGAGATGCCAGCTCCTTTCATTCAGTCAGTAGCTTCAAACATTTCTGGACGTTTTTCAATGGCAAAAATCAATGAATATTGTAAATGCACAAATAGAAATTTCTCCACATTGCAAGGTGCAATTCTGAAATTTTTTGCTTTTTCCTGCTCCTCTTAGCATGATAAAGAAGATTCAAAGAGAGTGAGATGCCAGCTCTTTTCATTCAGTCAGTAGCTTCAAACATTTCTGGTATATGAATAACATGATGTTTTCAATGGCAAAAATCAATGAATATTGCAAATGCACAGACAGTAATTTCTCCGCATTGCAAGGTGCAATTCTGAAATTTTTTGCTTTTTCCTGCTCCTCTTAGCATGATAAATAAGATTCAAAGAGAGTGAGATGCCAGCTACTTTCATTCAGTCAGTAGCTTCAAACATTTCTGGACATTTTTCAATGGCAAAAATCAATGAATATTGTAAATGCACAAACAGTAATTTCTCCACATTGCAATGTGCAATTCTGAAATTTTTTGCTTTTTCCTGCTCCTCTTAGCATGATAAAGAAGATTCAAAGAGAGTGAGATGCCAGCTCTTTTCATTCAGTCAGTAGCTTCAAACATTTCTGGTATATGAATAACATGATGTTTTTCAATGGCAAAAATCAATGAATATTGTAAATGCACAAACAGTACTTTCTCCGCATTGCAAGGTGCAATTCTGAAATTTTTTGCTTTTTCCTGCTCCTCTTAGCATGATAAAGAAGATTCAAAGAGAGTGAGATGCCAGCTCCTTTCATTCAGTCAGTAGCTTCAAACATTTCTGGACGTTTTTCAATGGCAAAAATCAATGAATATTGTAAATGCACAAACAGTAATTTCTCCACATTGCAAGGTGCAATTCTGAAATTTTTTGATTTTTCCTGCTCCTCTTAGCATGATAAAGAAGATTCAAAGAGAGTGAGATGCCAGCTCTTTTCATTCAGTCAGTAGCTTCAAATATTTCTGGTATATGAATAACATGATGTTTTTCAATGGCAAAAATCAATGAATATTGTAAATGCACAAACAGTACTTTCTCCGCATTGCAAGGTGCAATTCTGAAATTTTTTGCTTTTTCCTGCTCCTCTTAGCATGATAAAGAAGATTCAAAGAGAGTGAGATGCCAGCTCCTTTCATTCAGTCAGTAGCTTCAAACATTTCTGGACATTTTTCAATGGCAAAAATCAATGAATATTGTAAATGCACAAACAGTAATTTCTCCACATTGCAAGGTGCAATTCTGAAATTTTTTGCTTTTTCCTGCTACTCTTAGCATGATAAAGAAGATTCAAAGAGAGTGAGATGCCAGCTCTTTTCATTCAGTCAGTAGCTTCAAACATTTCTGGTATATGAATAACATGATGTTTTTCAATGGCAAAAATCAATGAATATTGTAAATGCACAAACAGTAATTTCTCCGCATTGCAAGGTGCAATTCTGAAATTTTTTGATTTTTCCTGCTCCTCTTAGCATGATAAAGAAGATTCAAAGAGAGTGAGATGCTAGCTCCTTTCATTCAGTCAGTATCTTCAAACATTTCTGGACGTTTTTCAATGGCAAAAATCAATGAATATTGTAAATGCACAAACAGTAATTTCTCCACATTGCAAGGTGCAATTCTGAAATTTTTTGCTTTTTCCTGCTCCTCTTAGCATGATAAAGAAGATTCAAAGAGAGTGAGATGCCAGCTCTTTTCATTCAGTCAGTAGCTTCAAACATTTCTGGTATATGAATAACATGATGTTTTTCAATGGCAAAAATCAATGAATATTGTAAATGCACAAACAGTAATTTCTCCGCATTGCAAGGTGCAATTCTGAAATTTTTTGATTTTTCCTGCTCCTCTTAGCATGATAAAGAAGATTCAAAGAGAGTGAGATGCCAGCTCCTTTCATTCAGTCAGTATCTTCAAACATTTCTGGACGTTTTTCAATGGCAAAAATCAATGAATATTGTAAATTCACAAACAGTAATTTCTCCACATTGCAAGGTGCAATTCTGAAATTTTTTGCTTTCTCCTGCTCCTCTTAGCATGATAAAGAAGATTCAAAGAGAGTGAGATGCCAGCTCTTTTCATTCAGTCAGTAGCTTCAAACATTTCTGTTATATGAATAACATGATGTTTTTCAATGGCAAAAATCAATGAATATTGTAAATGCACAAACAGTAATTTCTCCACATTGCAAGGTGCAATTCTGAAATTTTTTGCTTTTTCCTGCTCCTCTTAGCATGATAAAGAAGATTCAAAGAGATTGAGATGCCAGCTCTATTCATTCAGTCAGTAGCTTCAAACATTTCTGGTATATGAATAACATGATGTTTTTCAATGGCAAAAATCAATGAATATTGTAAATGCACAAACAGTAATTTCTCCGCATTGCAAGGTGCAATTCTGAAATTTTTTGCTTTTTCCTGCTCCTCTTAGCATGATAAAGAAGATTCAAAGAGAGTGAGATGCCAGCTCCTTTCATTCAGTCAGTATCTTCAAACATTTCTGGACGTTTTTCAATGGCAAAAATCAATGAATATTGTAAATTCACAAACAGTAATTTCTCCACATTGCAAGGTGCAATTCTGAAATTTTTTGCTTTCTCCTGCTCCTCTTAGCATGATAAAGAAGATTCAAAGAGAGTGAGATGCCAGCTCTTTTCATTCAGTCAGTAGCTTCAAACATTTCTGGTATATGAATAACATGATGTTTTTCAAGGGCAAAAATCAATGAATATTGTAAATGCACAAACAGTAATTTCACCGCATTGCAAGGTGCAATTCTGAAATTTTTTGCTTTTTCCTGCTCCTCTTAGCATGATAAAGAAGATTCAAAGAGAGTGAGATGCCAGCTCTTTTCATTCAGTCAGTAGCTTCAAACATTTCTGGACGTTTTTCAATGGCAAAAATCAATGAATATTGTAAATGCACAAACAGTAATTTCTCCACATTGCAAGGTGCAATTCTGAAATTTTTTGCTTTTTCCTGCACCTCTTAGCATGATAAAGAAGATTCAAAGAGATTGAGATGCCAGCTCTTTTCATTCAGTCAGTAGCTTCAAACATTTCTGGTATATGAATAACATGATGTTTTTCAATGGCAAAAATCAATGAATATTGTAAATGCACAAACAGTAATTTCTCCGCATTGCAAGGTGCAATTCTGAAATTTTTTGCTTTTTCCTGCTCCTCTTAGCATGATAAAGAAGATTCAAAGAGAGTGAGATGCCAGCTCCTTTCATTCAGTCAGTAGCTTCAAACATTTCTGGACGTTTTTCAATGGCAAAAATCAATGAATATTGTAAATGCACAAACAGTAATTTCTCCACATTGCAAGGTGCAATTCTGAAATTTTTTGCTTTTTCCTGCTCCTCTTAGCATGATAAAGAAGATTCAAAGAGAGTGAGATGCCAGCTCTTTTCATTCAGTCAGTAGCTTCAAACATTTCTGGACGTTTTTCAATGGCAAAAATCAATGAATATTGTAAATGCACAAACAGTAATTTCTCCGCATTGCAAGGTGCAATTCTGAAATTTTTTGCTTTTTCCTGCTCCTCTTAGCATGATAAAGAAGATTCAAAGAGATTGAGATGCCAGCTCTTTTCATTCAGTCAGTAGCTTCAAACATTTCTGGTATATGAATAACATGATGTTTTTCAATGGCAAAAATCAATGAATATTGTAAATGCACAAACAGTAATTTCTCCACATTGCAAGGTGCAATTCTGAAATTTTTTGCTTTTTCCTGCTCCCCTTAGCATGATAAAGAAGATTCAAAGAGAGTGAGATGCCAGCTCTTTTCATTCAGTCAGTAGCTTCAAACATTTCTGGACGTTTTTCAATGGCAAAAATCAATGAATATTGTAAATGCACAAACAGTAATTTCTCCGCATTGCAAGGTGCAATTCTGAAATTTTTTGCTTTTTCCTGCTCCTCTTAGCATGATAAAGAAGATTCAAAGAGATTGAGATGCCAGCTCTTTTCATTCAGTCAGTAGCTTCAAACATTTCTGGTATATGAATAACATGATGTTTTTCAATGGCAAAAATCAATGAATATTGTAAATGCACAAACAGTAATTTCTCCGCATTGCAAGGTGCAATTCTCAAATTTTTTGCTTTGTCCTGCTCCTCTTAGCATGATAAAGAAGATTCAAAGAGAGTGAGATGCCAGCTCCTTTCATTCAGTCAGTAGCTTCAAACATTTCTGGACGTTTTTCAATGGCAAAAATCAATGAATATTGTAAATGCACAAACAGTAATTTCTCCACATTGCAAGGTGCAATTCTGAAATTTTTTGCTTTTTCCTGCTCCTCTTAGCATGATAAAGAAGATTCAAAGAGAGTGAGATGCCAGCTCTTTTCATTCAGTCAGTAGCTTCAAACATTTCTGGTATATGAATAACATGATGTTTTTCAATGGCAAAAATCAATGAATATTGTAAATGCACAAACAGTAATTTCTCCGCATTGCAAGGTGCAATTCTGAATTTTTTTGCTTTTTCCTGCTCCTCTTAGCATGATAAAGAAGATTCAAAGAGAGTGAGATGCCAGCTCCTTTCATTCAGTCAGTAGCTTCAAACATTTCTGGACGTTTTTCAATGGCAAAAATCAATGAATATTGTAAATGCACAAACAGTAATTTCTCCACATTGCAAGGTGCAATTCTGAAATTTTTTGCTTTTTCCTGCTCCTCTTAGCATGATAAAGAAGATTCAAAGAGAGTGAGATGCCAGCTCTTTTCATTCAGTCAGTAGCTTCAAACATTTCTGGTATATGAATAACATGATGTTTTTCAATGGCAAAAATCAATGAATATTGTAAATGCACAAACAGTAATTTCTCCGCATTGCAAGGTGCAATTCTGAAAAGTTTTGCTTTTTCCTGCTCCTCTTAGCATGATAAAGAAGATTCAAAGAGAGTGAGATGCCAGCTCCTTTCATTCAGTCAGTAGCTTCAAACATTTCTGGACGTTTTTCAATGGCAAAAATCAATGAATATTGTAAATGCACAACAGTAATTTCTCCGCATTGCAAGGTGCAATTCTGAATTTTTTGCTTTTTCCTGCTCCTCTTAGCATGATAAAGAAGATTCAAAGAGAGTGAGATGCCAGCTCCTTTCATTCAGTCAGTAGCTTCAAACATTTCTGGACGTTTTTCAATGGCAAAAATCAATGAATATTGTAAATGCACAAACAGTAATTTCTCCGCATTGCAAGGTGCAATTCTGAAATTTTTTGCTTTCTCCTGCTCCTCTTAGCATGATAAAGAAGATTCAAAGAGAGTGAGATGCCAGCTCCTTTCATTCAGTCAGTAGCTTCAAACATTTCTGGACGTTTTTCAATGGCAAAAATCAATGAATATTGTAAATGCACAAACAGTAATTTCTCCACATTGCAAGGTGCAATTCTGAAATTTTTTGCTTTTTCCTGCTCCTCTTAGCAAGATAAAGAAGATTCAAAGAGAGTGAGATGCCAGCTCTTTTCATTCAGTCAGTAGCTTCAAACATTTCTGGTATATGAATAACATGATGTTTTTCAATGGCAAAAATCAATGAATATTGTAAATGCACAAACAGTAATTTCTCCGCATTGCAAGGTGCAATTCTGAAATTTTTTGCTTTTTCCAGCTCCTCTTAGCATGATAAAGAAGATTCAAAGAGAGTGAGATGCCAGCTCCTTTCATTCAGTCAGTAGCTTCAAACATTTCTGGACGTTTTTCAATGGCAAAAATCAATGAATATTGTAAATGCACAAACAGTAATTTCTCCACATTGCAAGGTGCAATTCTGAAATTTTTTGCTTTTTCCTGCTCCTCTTAGCATGATAAAGAAGATTCAAAGAGAGTGAGATGCCAGCTCTTTTCATTCAGTCAGTAGCTTCAAACATTTCTGGTATATGAATAACATGATGTTTTTCAATGGCAAAAATCAATGAATATTGTAAATGCACAAACAGTAATTTCTCCGCATTGCAAGGTGCAATTCTGAAATTTTTTGCTTTTTCCTGCTCCTCTTAGCATGATAAAGAAGATTCAAAGAGAGTGAGATGCCAACTCCTTTCATTCAGTCAGTAGCTTCAATCATTTCTGGACGTTTTTCAATGGCAAAAATCAATGAATATTGTAAATGCACAAACAGTAATTTCTCCACATTGCAAGGTGCAATTCTGAAATTTTTTGCTTTTTCCTGCTCCTCTTAGCATGATAAAGAAGATTCAAAGAGAGTGAGATGCCAGCTCTTTTCATTCAGTCAGTAGCTTCAAACATTTCTGGTATATGAATAACATGATGTTTTTCAATGGCAAAAATCAATGAATATTGTAAATGCAGAAACAGTAATTTCTCCGCATTGCAAGGTGCAATTCTGAAATTTTTTGCTTTTTCCTGCTCCTCTTAGCATGATAAAGAAGATTCAAAGAGAGTGAGATGCCAGCTCCTTTCATTCAGTCAGTAGCTTCAAACATTTCTGGACGTTTTTCAATGGCAAAAATCAATGAATATTGTAAATGCACAAACAGTAATTTCTCCAAATTGCAAGATGCAATTCTGAAATTTTTTGCTTTTTCCTGCTCCTCTTAGCATGATAAAGAAGATTCAAAGAGAGTGAGATGCCAACTGTTTTCATTCAGTCAGTAGTTTCAAACATTTCTGGTATATGAATAACATGATGTTTTTCAATGTCAAAAATCAATAAATATTGTAAATGCACAAACAATAATTTCTCCGCATTGCAAGGTGCAATTCTGAAATTTTTTGCTTTTTCCTGCTCCTCTTAGCATGATAAAGAAGATTCAAAGAGAGTGAGATGCCAGCTCCTTTCATTCAGTCAGTAGCTTCAAACATTTCTGGACGTTTTTCAATGGCAAAAATCAATGAATATTGTAAATGCACAAACAGTAATTTCTCCACATTGCAAGGTGCAATTCTGAAATTTTTTGCTTTTTCCTGCTCCTCTTAGCATGATAAAGAAGATTCAAAGAGAGTGAGATGCCAGCTCTTTTCATTCAGTCAGTAGCTTCAAACATTTCTGGTATATGAATAACATGATGTTTTTCAATGGCAAAAATCAATGAATATTGTAAATGCACAAACAGTAATTTCTCCGCATTGCAAGGTGCAATTCTGAAATTTTTTGCTTTTTCCAGCTCCTCTTAGCATGATAAAGAAGATTCAAAGAGAGTGAGATGCCAGCTCCTTTCATTCAGTCAGTAGCTTCAAACATTTCTGGACGTTTTTCAATGGCAAAAATCAATGAATATTGTAAATGCACAAACAGTAATTTCTCCACATTGCAAGGTGCAATTCTGAAATTTTTTGCTTATTCCTGCTCCTCTTAGCATGATAAAGAAGATTCAAAGAGAGTGAGATGCCAGCTCTTTTCATTCAGTCAGTAGCTTCAAACATTTCTGGTATATGAATAACATGATGTTTTTCAATGGCAAAAATCAATGAATATTGTAAATGCACAAACAGTAATTTCTCCGCATTGCAAGGTGCAATTCTGAAATTTTTTGCTTTTTACTGCTCCTCTTAGCATGATAAAGAAGATTCAAAGAGAGTGAGATGCCAACTCCTTTCATTCAGTCAGTAGCTTCAATCATTTCTGGACGTTTTTCAATGGCAAAAATCAATGAATATTGTAAATGCACAAACAGTAATTTCTCCACATTGCAAGGTGCAATTCTGAAATTTTTTGCTTTTTCCTGCTCCTCTTAGCATGATAAAGAAGATTCAAAGAGAGTGAGATGCCAGCTCTTTTCATTCAGTCAGTAGCTTCAAACATTTCTGGTATATGAATAACATGATGTTTTTCAATGGCAAAAATCAATGAATATTGTAAATGCACAAACAGTAATTTCTCCGCATTGCAAGGTGCAATTCTGAAATTTTTTGCTTTTTCCTGCTCCTCTTAGCATGATAAAGAAGATTCAAAGAGAGTGAGATGCCAGCTCCTTTCATTCAGTCAGTAGCTTCAAACATTTCTGGACGTTTTTCAATGGCAAAAATCAATGAATATTGTAAATGCACAAACAGTAATTTCTCCAAATTGCAAGATGCAATTCTGAAATTTTTTGCTTTTTCCTGCTCCTCTTAGCATGATAAAGAAGATTCAAAGAGAGTGAGATGCCAACTCTTTTCATTCAGTCAGTAGTTTCAAACATTTCTGGTATATGAATAACATGATGTTTTTCAATGTCAAAAATCAATAAATATTGTAAATGCACAACCAGTAATTTCTCCGCATTGCAAGGTGCAATTCTGAAATTTTTTGCTTTTTCCTGCTCCTCTTAGCATGATAAAGAAGATTCAAAGAGAGTGAGATGCCAGCTCCTTTCATTCAGTCAGTAGCTTCAAACATTTCTGGACGTTTTTCAATGGCAAAAATCAATGAATATTGTAAATGCACAAACAGTAATTTCTCCACATTGCAAGGTGCAATTCTGAAATTTTTTGCTTTTTCCTGCTCCTCTTAGCATGATAAAGAAGATTCAAAGAGAGTGAGATGCCAGCTCTTTTCATTCAGTCAGTAGCTTCAAACATTTCTGGTATATGAATAACATGATGTTTTTCAATGGCAAAAATCAATGAATATTGTAAATGCACAAACAGTAATTTCTCCGCATTGCAAGGTGCAATTCTGAATTTTTTTGCATTTTCCTGCTCCTCTTAGCATGATAAAGAAGATTCAAAGAGAGTGAGATGCCAGCTCCTTTCATTCAGTCAGTAGCTTCAAACATTTCTGGACCTTTTTCAATGGCAAAAATCAATGAATATTGTAAATGCACAAACAGTAATTTCTCCACATTGCAAGGTGCAATTCTGAAATTTTTTGCTTTTTCCTGCTCCTTTTAACATGATAAAGAAAATTCAAAGAGAGTGAGATGCCAGCTCTTTTCATTCAGTCAGTAGCTTCAAACATTTCTGGTATATGAATAACATGATGTTTTTCAATGGCAAAAATCAATGAATATTGTAAATGCACAAACAGTAATTTCTCCGCATTGCAAGCTGCAATTCTGAAATTTTTTGCTTTTTCCTGCTCCTCTTAGCATGATAAAGAAGATTCAAAGAGAGTGAGATGCCAGCTCTTTTCATTCAGTCAGTAGCTTCAAACATTTCTGGTATATGAATAACATGATGTTTTTCAATGGCAAAAATCAATGAATATTGTAAATGCACAAACAGTAATTTCTCCGCATTGCAAGGTGCAATTCTGAAATTTTTTGCTTTTTCCTGCTCCTCTTAGCATGATAAAGAAGATTCAAAGAGAGTGAGATGCCAACTCCTTTCATTCAGTCAGTAGCTTCAATCATTTCTGGACGTTTTTCAATGGCAAAAATCAATGAATATTGTAAATGCACAAACAGTAATTTCTCCACATTGCAAGGTGCAATTCTGAAATTTTTTGCTTTTTCCTGCTCCTCTTAGCATGATAAAGAAGATTCAAAGAGAGTGAGATGCCAGCTCTTTTCATTCAGTCAGTAGCTTCAAACATTTCTGGTATATGAATAACATGATGTTTTTCAATGGCAAAAATCAATGAATATTGTAAATGCACAAACAGTAATTTCTCCGCATTGCAAGGTGCAATTCTGAAATTTTTTGCTTTTTCCTGCTCCTCTTAGCATGATAAAGAAGATTCAAAGAGAGTGAGATGCCAGCTCCTTTCATTCAGTCAGTAGCTTCAAACATTTCTGGACGTTTTTCAATGGCAAAAATCAATGAATATTGTAAATGCACAAACAGTAATTTCTCCAAATTGCAAGATGCAATTCTGAAATTTTTTGCTTTTTCCTGCTCCTCTTAGCATGATAAAGAAGATTCAAAGAGAGTGAGATGCCAACTCTTTTCATTCAGTCAGTAGTTTCAAACATTTCTGGTATATGAATAACATGATGTTTTTCAATGTCAAAAATCAATAAATATTGTAAATGCACAACCAGTAATTTCTCCGCATTGCAAGGTGCAATTCTGAAATTTTTTGCTTTTTCCTGCTCCTCTTAGCATGATAAAGAAGATTCAAAGAGAGTGAGATGCCAGCTCCTTTCATTCAGTCAGTAGCTTCAAACATTTCTGGACGTTTTTCAATGGCAAAAATCAATGAATATTGTAAATGCACAAACAGTAATTTCTCCACATTGCAAGGTGCAATTCTGAAATTTTTTGCTTTTTCCTGCTCCTCTTAGCATGATAAAGAAGATTCAAAGAGAGTGAGATGCCAGCTCTTTTCATTCAGTCAGTAGCTTCAAACATTTCTGGTATATGAATAACATGATGTTTTTCAATGGCAAAAATCAATGAATATTGTAAATGCACAAACAGTAATTTCTCCGCATTGCAAGGTGCAATTCTGAATTTTTTTGCATTTTCCTGCTCCTCTTAGCATGATAAAGAAGATTCAAAGAGAGTGAGATGCCAGCTCCTTTCATTCAGTCAGTAGCTTCAAACATTTCTGGACGTTTTTCAATGGCAAAAATCAATGAATATTGTAAATGCACAAACAGTAATTTCTCCACATTGCAAGGTGCAATTCTGAAATTTTTTGCTTTTTCCTGCTCCTTTTAACATGATAAAGAAAATTCAAAGAGAGTGAGATGCCAGCTCTTTTCATTCAGTCAGTAGCTTCAAACATTTCTGGTATATGAATAACATGATGTTTTTCAATGGCAAAAATCAATGAATATTGTAAATGCACAAACAGTAATTTCTCCGCATTGCAAGCTGCAATTCTGAAATTTTTTGCTTTTTCCTGCTCCTCTTAGCATGATAAAGAAGATTCAAAGAGAGTGAGATGCCAGCTCCTTTCATTCAGTCAGTAGCTTCAAACATTTCTGGATGTTTTTCAATGGCAAAAATCAATGAATATTGTAAATGCACAAACAGTAATTTCTCCACATTGCAAGGTGCAATTCTGAAATTTTTTGCTTTTTCCTGCTCCTCTTAGCATGATAAAGAAGATTCAAAGAGAGTGAGATGCCAGCTCTTTTCATTCAGTCAGTAGCTTCAAACATTTCTGGTATATGAATAACATGATGTTTTTCAATGGCAAAAATCAATGAATATTGTAAATGCACAAACAGTAATTTCTCCACATTGCAAGGTGCAATTCTGAAATTTTTTGCTTTTTCCTGCTCCTCTTAGCATGATAAAGAAGATTCAAAGAGAGTGACATGCCAGCTCTTTTCATTCAGTCAGTAGCTTCAAACATTTCTGGACGTTTTTCAATGGCAAAAATCAATGAATATTGTAAATGCACAAACAGTAATTTCTCCAAATTGCAAGATGCAATTCTGAAATTTTTTGCTTTTTCCTGCTCCTCTTAGCATGATAAAGAAGATTCAA
The DNA here is from genome assembly GCF_046119375.1 of Phyllobates terribilis. Taxonomy (NCBI): domain Eukaryota; kingdom Metazoa; phylum Chordata; class Amphibia; order Anura; family Dendrobatidae; genus Phyllobates; species Phyllobates terribilis. The sequence goes on along the minus strand of NW_027363241.1, from coordinate 516,463 downwards.
AGAGAGTGAGATGCCAACTCTTTTCATTCAGTCAGTAGTTTCAAACATTTCTGGTTTATGAATAACATGATGTTTTTCAATGTTAAAAATCAATAAATATTGTAAATGCACAAACAGTAATTTCTCCGCATTGCAAAGTGCAATTCTGAAATTTTTTGCTTTTTCCTGCTCCTCTTAGCATGATAAAGAAGATTCAAAGAGTGTGAGATGCCAGCTCCTTTCATTCAGTCAGTAGCTTCAAACATTTCTGGACGTTTTTCAATGGCAAAAATCAATGAATATTGTAAATGCACAAACAGTAATTTCTCCACATTGCAAGGTGCAATTCTGAAATGTTTTGCTTTTTCCTGCTCCTCTTAGCATGATAAAGAAGATTCAAAGAGAGTGAGATGCCAGCTCTTTTCATTCAGTCAGTAGCTTCAAACATTTCTGGTATATGAATAACATGATATTTTTCAATGGCAAAAATCAATGAATATTGTAAATGCACAAACAGTAATTTCTCCGCATTGCAATGTACAATTCTGAAATTTTTAGCTTTTTCCAGCTCCTCTTAGCATGATAAAGAAGATTCAAAGAGAGTGAGATGCCAGCTCCTTTCATTCAGTCAGTAGCTTCAAACATTTCTGGACGTTTTTCAATGGCAAAAATCAATGAATATTGTAAATGCACAAACAGTAATTTCTCCACATTGCAAGGTGCAATTCTGAAATTTTTTGCTTTTTCCTGCTCCTCTTAGCATGATAAAGAAGATTCAAAGAGAGTGAGATGCCAGCTCTTTTCATTCAGTCAGTAGCTTCAAACATTTCTGGTATATGAATAACATGATGTTTTTCAATGGCAAAAATCAATGAATATTGTAAATGCACAAACAGTAATTTCTCCGCATTGCAAGGTGCAATTCTGAAATTTTTTGCTTTTTCCTGCTCCTCTTAGCATGATAAAGAAGATTCAAAGAGAGTGAGATGCCAACTCCTTTCATTCAGTCAGTAGCTTCAATCATTTCTGGACGTTTTTCAATGGCAAAAATCAATGAATATTGTAAATGCACAAACAGTAATTTCTCCACATTGCAAGGTGCAATTCTGAAATTTTTTGCTTTTTCCTGCTCCTCTTAGCATGATAAAGAAGATTCAAAGAGAGTGAGATGCCAGCTCTTTTCATTCAGTCAGTAGCTTCAAACATTTCTGGTATATGAATAACATGATGTTTTTCAATGGCAAAAATCAATGAATATTGTAAATGCACAAACAGTAATTTCTCCAAATTGCAAGATGCAATTCTGAAATTTTTTGCTTTTTCCTGCTCCTCTTAGCATGATAAAGAAGATTCAAAGAGAGTGAGATGCCAACTCTTTTCATTCAGTCAGTAGTTTCAAACATTTCTGGTATATGAATAACATGATGTTTTTCAATGTCAAAAATCAATAAATATTGTAAATGCACAAACAGTAATTTCTCCGCATTGCAAGGTGCAATTCTGAAATTTTTTGCTTTTTCCTGCTCCTCTTAGCATGATAAAGAAGATTCAAAGAGAGTGAGATGCCAGCTCCTTTCATTCAGTCAGTAGCTTCAAACATTTCTGGACGTTTTTCAATGGCAAAAATCAATGAATATTGTAAATGCACAAACAGTAATTTCTCCACATTGCAAGGTGCAATTCTGAAATTTTTTGCTTTTTCCTGCTCCTCTTAGCATGATAAAGAAGATTCAAAGAGAGTGAGATGCCAGCTCTTTTCATTCAGTCAGTAGCTTCAAACATTTCTGGTATATGAATAACATGATGTTTTTCAATTTCAAAAATCAATGAATATTGTAAATGCACAAACAGTAATTTCTCTGCATTGCAAGGTGCAATTCTGAATTTTTTTGCATTTTCCTGCTCCTCTTAGCATGATAAAGAAGATTCAAAGAGAGTGAGATGCCAGCTCCTTTCATTCAGTCAGTAGCTTCAAACATTTCTGGACGTTTTTCAAGGGCAAAAATCAATGAATATTGTAAATGCACAAACAGTAATTTCTCCACATTGCAAGGTGCAATTCTGAAATTTTTTGCTTTTTCCTGCTCCTTTTAACATGATAAAGAAAATTCAAAGAGAGTGAGATGCCAGCTCTTTTCATTTAGTCAGTAGCTTCAAACATTTCTGGTATATGAATAACATGATGTTTTTCAATGGCAAAAATCAATGAATATTGTAAATGCACAAACAGTAATTTCTCCGCATTGCAAGCTGCAATTCTGAAATTTTTTGATTTTTCCTGCTCCTCTTAGCATGATAAAGAAGATTCAAAGAGAGTGAGATGCCAGCTCCTTTCATTCAGTCAGTAGCTTCAAACATTTCTGGACGTTTTTCAATGGCAAAAATCAATGAATATTGTAAATGCACAAACAGTAATTTCTCCACATTGCAAGGTGCAATTCTGAAATTTTTTGCTTTTTCCTGCTCCTCTTAGCATGATAAAGAAGATTCAAAGAGAGTGAGATGCCAGCTCTTTTCATTCAGTCAGTAGCTTCAAACATTTCTGGTATATGAATAACATGATGTTTTTCAATGGCAAAAATCAATGAATATTGTAAATGCACAAACAGTAATTTCTCCGCATTGCAAGGTGCAATTCTGAAATTTTTTGCTTTTTCCTGCTCCTCTTAGCATGATAAAGAAGATTCAAAGAGAGTGAGATGCCAGCTCCTTTCATTCAGTCAGTAGCTTCAAACATTTCTGGACGTTTTTCAATGGCAAAAATCAATGAATATTGTAAATGCACAAACAGTAATTTCTCCACATTGCAAGGTGCAATTCTGAAATTTTTTGCTTTTTCCTGCTCCTCTTAGCATGATAAAGAAGATTCAAAGGGAGTGAGATGCCAGCTCTTTTCATTCAGTCAGTAGCTTCAAACATTTCTGGTATATGAATAACATGATGTTTTTCAATGGCAAAAATCAATGAATATTGTAAATGCACAAACAGTAATTTCTCCGCATTGCAAGCTGCAATTCTGAAATTTTTTGCTTTTTCCTGCTCCTCTTAGCATGATAAAGAAGATTCAAAGAGAGTGAGATGCCAGCTCCTTTCATTCAGTCAGTAGGTTCAAACATTTCTGGACGTTTTTCAATGGCAAAAATCAATGAATATTGTAAATGCACAAACAGTAATTTCTCCGCATAGCAAGGTGCAATTCTGAAATTTTTTGCTTTTTCCTGCTCCTCTTAGCATGATAAAGAAGATTCAAAGAGAGTGAGATGCCAGCTCTTTTCATTCAGTCAGTAGCTTCAAACATTTCTGGTATATGAATAACATGATGTTTTTCAATGGCAAAAATCAATGAATATTGTAAATGCACAAACAGTAATTTCTCCGCATTGCAAGGTGCAATTCTGAAATTTTTTGCTTTTTCCTGCTCCTCTTAGCATGATAAAGAAGATTCAAAGAGAGTGAGATGCCAGCTCTTTTCATTTAGTCAGTAGCTTCAAACATTTCTGGACGTTTTTCAATGGCAAAAATCAATGAATATTGTAAATGCACAAACAGTAATTTCTCCACATTGCAAGGTACAATTCTGAAATTTTTTGCTTTTTCCTGCTCCTCTTAGCATGATAAAGAAGATTCAAAGAGAGTGAGATGCCAGCTCTTTTCATTCAGTCAGTAGCTTCAAACATTTCTGGTATATGAATAACATGATGTTTTTCAATGGCAAAAATTAATGAATATTGTAAATACACAAACAGTAATTTCTCCGCATTGCAAGGTGCAATTCTGAAATTTTTTGCTTTTTCCTGCTCCTCTTAGCATGATAAAGAAGATTCAAAGAGAGTGAGATGCCAGCTCCTTTCATTCAGTCAGTAGCTTCAAACATTTCTGGACGTTTTTCAATGGCAAAAATCAATGAATAATGTAAATGCACAAACAATAATTTCTCCACTTTGCAAGGTGCAATTCTGAAATTTTTTGCTTTTTCCTGCTCCTCTTAGCATGATAAATAAGATTCAAAGAGAGTGAGATGCCAGCTCTTTTCATTCAGTCAGTAGCTTCAAACATTTCTGGTATATGAATAACATGATGTTTTTCAATGGCAAAAATCAATGAATATTGTAAATGCAGAAACAGTAATTTCTCCGCATTGCAAGCTGCAATTCTGAAATTTTTTGCTTTTTCCTGCTCCTCTTAGCATGATAAAGAAGATTCAAAGAGAGTGAGTTGCCAGCTCCTTTCATTCAGTCAGTAGCTTCAAACATTTCTGGACGTTTTTCAATGGCAAAAATCAATGAATATTGTAAATGCACAAACAGTAATTTCTCCACATGGCAAGGTGCAATTCTGAAATTTTTTGCTTTTTCCTGCTCCTCTTAGCATGATAAAGAAGATTCAAAGAGAGTGAGATGCCAGTTCTTTTCATTCAGTCAGTAGCTTCAAACATTTCTGGTATATGAATAACATGATGTTTTTCAATGGCAAAAATCAATGAATATTGTAAATGCACAAACAGTAATTTCTCCGCATTGCAAGGTGCAATTCTGAAATTTTTTGCTTTTTCCTGCTCCTCTTAGCATGATAAAGAAGATTCAAAGAGAGTGAGATGCCAGCTCCTTTCATTCAGTCAGTAGCTTCAAACATTTCTGGACGTTTTTCAATGGCAAAAATCAATGAATATTGTAAATGCACAAACAGTAATTTCTCCACATTGCAAGGTGCAATTCTGAATTTTTTTGCTTTTTCCTGCTCCTCTTAGCATGATAAAGAAGATTCAAAGAGAGTGAGATGCCAGCTCTTTTCATTCAGTCAGTAGATCCAAACATTTCTGGTATATGAATAACATGATGTTTTTCAATGGCAAAAATCAATGAATATTGTAAATGCACAAACAGTAATTTCTCCGCATTGCAGGGTGCAATTCTGAAATTTTTTGCTTTTTCCTGCTCCTCTTAGCATGATAAAGAAGATTCAAAGAGAGTGAGATGCCAGCTCCTTTCATTCAGTCAGTAGCTTCAAACATTTCTGGACGTTTTTCAATGGCAAAAATCAATGAATATTGTAAATGCACAAACAGTAATTTCTCCACATTGCAAGGTGCAATTCTGAAATTTTTTGCTTTTTCCTGCTCCTCTTAGCATGATAAAGAAGATTCAAAGAGAGTGAGATGCCAGCTCTTTTCATTCAGTCAGTAGCTTCAAACATTTCTGGTATATGAATAACATGATGTTTTTCAATGGCAAAAATCAATGAATATTGTAAATGCACAAACAGTAATTTCTCCGCATTGCAAGGTGCAATTCTGAAATTTTTTGCTTTTTCCTGCTCCTCTTAGCATGATAAAGAAGATTCAAAGAGAGTGAGATGCCAGCTCTTTTCATTCTGTCAGTAGCTTCAAACATTTCTGGTATATGAATAACATGATGTTTTTCAATGGCAAAAATCAATGAATATTGTAAATGCACAAACAGTAATTTCTCCACATTGCAAGGTGCAATTCTGAAATTTTTTGCTTTTTCCTGCTCCTCTTAGCATGATAAAGAAGATTCAAAGAGAGTGAGATGCCAGCTCTTTTCATTCAGTCAGTAGCTTCAAACATTTCTGGTATATGAATAACATGATGTTTTTCAATGGCAAAAATCAATGAATATTGTAAATGCACAAACAGTAATTTCTCCGCATTGCAAGGTGCAATTCTGAAATTTTTTGCTTTTTCCTGCTCCTCTTAGCATGATAAAGAAGATTCAAAGAGAATGAGATGCCAGCTCTTTTCATTCAGTCAGTAGCTTCAAACATTTCTGGTATATGAATAACATGATGTTTTTCAATGGCAAAAATCAATGAATATTGTAAATGCACAAACAGTAATTTCTCCACATTGCAAGGTGCAATTCTGAAATTTTTTGCTTTTTCCTGCTCCTCTTAGCATGATAAAGAAGATTCAAAGAGAGTGAGATGCCAGCTCTTTTCATTCAGTCAGTAGCTTCAAACATTTCTGGTATATGAATAACATGATGTTTTTCAATGGCAAAAATCAATGAATATTGTAAATGCACAAACAGTAATTTCTCCGCATTGCAAGGTGCAATTCTGAAATTTTTTCCTTTTTCCTGCTCCTCTTAGCATGATAAAGAAGATTCAAAGAGAGTGAGATGCCAGCTCCTTTCATTCAGTCAGTAGCTTCAAACATTTCTGGACGTTTTTCAATGGCAAAAATCAATGAATATTGTAAATGCACAAACAGTAATTTCTCCACATTGCAAGGTGCAATTCTGAAATTTTTTGCTTTTTCCTGCTCCTCTTAGCATGATAAAGAAGATTGAAAGAGAGTGAGATGCCAGCTCTTTTCATTCAGTCAGTAGCTTCAAACATTTCTGGTATATGAATAACATGATGTTTTTCAATGGCAAAAATCAATGAATATTGTAAATGCACAAACAGTAATTTATCCGCATTGCAAGGTGCAATTCTGAAATTTTTTGCTTTTTCCTGCTCCTCTTAGCATGATAAAGAAGATTCAAAGAGAGTGAGATGCCAGCTCCTTTTATTCAGTCAGTAGCTTCAAACATTTCTGGACGTTTTTCAATGGCAAAAATCAATGAATATTGTAAATGCACAAACAGTAATTTCTCCACATTGCAAGGTGCAATTCTGAAATGTTTTGCTTTTTCCTGCTCCTCTTAGCATGATAAAGAAGATTCAAAGAGAGTGAGATGCCAGCTCTTTTCATTCAGTCAGTAGCTTCAAACATTTCTGGTATATGAATAACATGATGTTTTTCAATGGCAAAAATCAATGAATATTGTAAATGCACAAACAGTAATTTCTCCGCATTGCAAGGTGCAATTCTGAAATTTTTTGCTTTTTCCTGCTCCTCTTAGCATGATAAAGAAGATTCAAAGAGAGTGAGATGCCAGCTCATTTCATTCAGTCAGTAGCTTCAAACATTTCTGGACGTTTTTCAATGGCAAAAATCAATGAATATTGTAAATGCACAAACAGTAATTTCTCCACATTGCAAGGTGCAATTCTGAATTTTTTTGCTCTTTCCTGCTCCTCTTAGCATGATAAAGAAGATTCAAAGAGAGTGAGATGCCAGCTCTTTTCATTCAGTCAGTAGCTTCAAACATTTCTGGTATATGAATAACATGATGTTTTTCAATGGCAAAAATCAATGAATATTGTAAATGCACAAACAGTAATTTCTCCACATTGCAAGGTGCAATTCTGAAATTTTTTGCTTTTTCCTGCTCCTCTTAGCATGATAAGGAAGATTCAAAGAGAGTGAGATGCCAGTTTTTTCATTCAGTCAGTAGCTTCAAACATTTCTGGTATATGAATAACATGATGTTTTTCAATGGCAAAAATCAATGAATATTGTAAATGCACAAACAGTAATTTCTCCGCATTGCAAGGTGCAATTCTGAAATTTTTTGCTTTTTCCTGCTCCTCTTAGCATGATAAAGAAGATTCAAAGAGAGTGAGATGCCAGCTCATTTCATTCAGTCAGTAGCTTCAAACATTTCTGGACGTTTTTCAATGGCAAAAATCAATGAATATTGTAAATGCACAAATAGTAATTTCTCCACATTGCAAGGTGCAATTCTGAATTTTTTTGCTCTTTCCTGCTCCTCTTAGCATGATAAAGAAGATTCAAAGAGAGTGAGATGCCAGCTCTTTTCATTCAGTCAGTAGCTTCAAACATTTCTGGTATATGAATAACATGATGTTTTTCAATGGCAAAAATCAATGAATATTGTAAATGCACAAACAGTAATTTCTCCACATTGCAAGGTGCAATTCTGAAATTTTTTGCTTTTTCCTGCTCCTCTTAGCATGATAAAGAAGATTCAAAGAGAGTGAGATGCCAGCTCTTTTCATTCAGTCAGTAGCTTCAAACATTTCTGGTATATGAATAACATGATGTTTTTCAATGGCAAAAATCAATGAATATTGTAAATGCACAAACAGTAATTTCTCCGCATTGCAAGGTGCAATTCTGAAATTTTTTGCTTTTTCCTGCTCCTCTTAGCATGATAAAGAAGATTCAAAGAGAGTGAGATGCCAGCTCCTTTCATTCAGTCAGTAGCTTCAAACATTTCTGGACGTTTTTCAATGGCAAAAATCAATGAATATTGTAAATGCACAAACAGTAATTTCTCCACATTGCAAGGTGCAATTCTGAAATTTTTTGCTTTTTACTGCTCCTCTTAGCATGATAAAGAAGATTCAAAGAGAGTGAGATGCCAGCTCTTTTCATTCAGTCAGTAGCTTCAAACAATTCTGGTATATGAATAACATGATGTTTTTCAATGGCAAAAATCAATGAATATTGTAAATGCACAAACAGTAATTTCTCCGCATTGCAAGGTGCAATTCTGAATTTTTTTGCTTTTTCCTGCTCCTCTTAGCATGATAAAGAAGATTCAAAGAGAGTGAGATGCCAGCTCCTTTCATTCAGTCAGTAGCTTCAAACATTTCTGGACGTTTTTCAATGGCAAAAATCAATGAATATTGTAAATGCACAAACAGTAATTTCTCCACATTGCAAGGTGCAATTCTGAAATTTTTTGCTTTTTCCTGCTCCTCTTAGCATGATAAAGAAGATTCAAAGAGAGTGAGATGCCAGTTCTTTTCATTCAGTCAGTAGCTTCAAACATTTCTGGTATATGAATAACATGATGTTTTTCAATGGCAAAAATCAATGAATATTGTAAATGCACAAACAGTAATTTCTCCGCATTGCAAGGTGCAATTCTGAAATTTTTTGCTTTTTCCTGCTCCTCTTAGCATGATAAAGAAGATTCAAAGAGAGTGAGATGCCAGCTCCTTTCATTCAGTCAGTAGCTTCAAACATTTCTGGACGTTTTTCAATGGCAAAAATCAATGAATATTGTAAATGCACAAACAGTAATTTCTCCACATTGCAAGGTGCAATTCTGAATTTTTTTGCTTTTTCCTGCTCCTCTTAGCATGATAAAGAAGATTCAAAGAGAGTGAGATGCCAGCTCTTTTCATTCAGTCAGTAGATCCAAACATTTCTGGTATATGAATAACATGATGTTTTTCAATGGCAAAAATCAATGAATATTGTAAATGCACAAACAGTAATTTCTCCGCATTGCAAGGTGCAATTCTGAAATTTTTTGCTTTTTCCTGCTCCTCTTAGCATGATAAAGAAGATTCAAAGAGAGTGAGATGCCAGCTCCTTTCATTCAGTCAGTAGCTTCAAACATTTCTGGACGTTTTTCAATGGCAAAAATCAATGAATATTGTAAATGCACAAACAGTAATTTCTCCACATTGCAAGGTGCAATTCTGAAATTTTTTGCTTTTTCCTGCTCCTCTTAGCATGATAAAGAAGATTCAAAGAGAGTGAGATGCCAGTTCTTTTCATTCAGTCAGTAGCTTCAAACATTTCTGGTATATGAATAACATGATGTTTTTCAATGGCAAAAATCAATGAATATTGTAAATGCACAAACAGTAATTTCTCCGCATTGCAAGGTGCAATTCTGAAATTTTTTTGCTTTTTCCTGCTCCTCTTAGCATGATAAAGAAGATTCAAACAGATTGAGATGCCAGCTCCTTTCATTCAGTCAGTAGCTTCAAACATTTCTGGACGTTTTTCAATGGCAAAAATCAATGAATATTGTAAATGCACAAACAGTAATTTCTCCACATTGCAAGGTGCAATTCTGAATTTTTTTGCTTTTTCCTGCTCCTCTTAGCATGATAAAGAAGATTCAAAGAGAGTGAGATGCCAGCTCTTTTCATTCAGTCAGTAGATCCAAACATTTCTGGTATATGAATAACATGATGTTTTTCAATGGCAAAAATCAATAAATATTGTAAATGCACAAACAGTAATTTCTCCGCATTGCAAGGTGCAATTCTGAAATTTTTTGCTTTTTCCTGCTCCTCTTAGCATGATAAAGAAGATTCAAAGAGAGTGAGATGCCAGCTCCTTTCATTCAGTCAGTAGCTTCAAACATTTCTGGACGTTTTTCAATGGCAAAAATCAATGAATATTGTAAATGCACAAACAGTAATTTCTCCGCATTGCAAGGTGCAATTCTGAAATTTTTTGCTTTTTCCTGCTCCTCTTAGCATGATAAAGAAGATTCAAAGAGAGTGAGATGCCAGCTCCTTTCATTCAGTCAGTAGCTTCAAACATTTCTGGACGTTTTTCAATGGCAAAAATCAATGAATATTGTAAATGCACAAACAGTAATTTCTCCACATTGCAAGGTGCAATTCTGAAATTTTTTGCTTTTTCCTGCTCCTCTTAGCATGATAAAGAAGATTCAAAGAGAGTGAGATGCCAGTTCTTTTCATTCAGTCAGTAGCTTCAAACATTTCTGGTATATGAATAACATGATGTTTTTCAATGGCAAAAATCAATGAATATTGTAAATGCACAAACAGTAATTTCTCCGCATTGCAAGGTGCAATTCTGAAATTTTTTGCTTTTTCCTGCTCCTCTTAGCATGATAAAGAAGATTCAAAGAGAGTGAGATGCCAGCTCCTTTCATTCAGTCAGTAGCTTCAAACATTTCTGGACGTTTTTCAATGGCAAAAATCAATGAATATTGTAAATGCACAAACAGTAATTTCTCCACATTGCAAGGTGCAATTCTGAATTTTTTTGCTTTTTCCTGCTCCTCTTAGCATGATAAAGAAGATTCAAAGAGAGTGAGATGCCAGCTCTTTTCATTCAGTCAGTAGATCCAAACATTTCTGGTATATGAATAACATGATGTTTTTCAATGGCAAAAATCAATGAATATTGTAAATGCACAAACAGTAATTTCTCCGCATTGCAAGGTGCAATTCTGAAATTTTTTGCTTTTTCCTGCTCCTCTTAGCATGATAAAGAAGATTCAAAGAGAGTGAGATGCCAGCTCCTTTCATTCAGTCAGTAGCTTCAAACATTTCTGGACGTTTTTCAATGGCAAAAATCAATGAATATTGTAAATGCACAAACAGTAATTTCTCCACATTGCAAGGTGCAATTCTGAAATTTTTTGCTTTTTCCTGCTCCTCTTAGCATGATAAAGAAGATTCAAAGAGAGTGAGATGCCAGTTCTTTTCATTCAGTCAGTAGCTTCAAACATTTCTGGTATATGAATAACATGATGTTTTTCAATGGCAAAAATCAATGAATATTGTAAATGCACAAACAGTAATTTCTCCGCATTGCAAGGTGCAATTCTGAAATTTTTTGCTTTTTCCTGCTCCTCTTAGCATGATAAAGAAGATTCAAACAGATTGAGATGCCAGCTCCTTTCATTCAGTCAGTAGCTTCAAACATTTCTGGACGTTTTTCAATGGCAAAAATCAATGAATATTGTAAATGCACAAACAGTAATTTCTCCACATTGCAAGGTGCAATTCTGAATTTTTTTGCTTTTTCCTGCTCCTCTTAGCATGATAAAGAAGATTCAAAGAGAGTGAGATGCCAGCTCTTTTCATTCAGTCAGTAGATCCAAACATTTCTGGTATATGAATAACATGATGTTTTTCAATGGCAAAAATCAATGAATATTGTAAATGCACAAACAGTAATTTCTCCGCATTGCAAGGTGCAATTCTGAAATTTTTTGCTTTTTCCTGCTCCTCTTAGCATGATAAAGAAGATTCAAAGAGAGTGAGATGCCAGCTCCTTTCATTCAGTCAGTAGCTTCAAACATTTCTGGACGTTTTTCAATGGCAAAAATCAATGAATATTGTAAATGCACAAACAGTAATTTCTCCACATTGCAAGGTGCAATTCTGAAATTTTTTGCTTTTTCCTGCTCCTCTTAGCATGATAAAGAAGATTCAAAGAGAGTGAGTTTCCAGCTCTTTTCATTCAGTCAGTAGCTTCAAACATTTCTGGTATATGAATAACATGATGTTTTTCAATGGCAAAAATCAATGAATATTGTAAATGCACAAACAGTAATTTCTCCACATTGCAAGGTGCAATTCTGAATTTTTTTGCTTTTTCCTGCTCCTCTTAGCATGATAAAGAAGATTCAAAGAGAGTGAGATGCCAGCTCTTTTCATTCAGTCAGTAGATCCAAACATTTCTGGTATATGAATAACATGATGTTTTTCAATGGCAAAAATCAATGAATATTGTAAATGCACAAACAGTAATTTCTCCGCATTGCAAGGTGCAATTCTGAAATTTTTTGCTTTTTCCTGCTCCTCTTAGCATGATAAAGAAGATTCAAAGAGAGTGAGATGCCAGCTCCTTTCATTCAGTCAGTAGCTTCAAACATTTCTGGACGTTTTTCAATGGCAAAAATCAATGAATATTGTAAATGCACAAACAGTAATTTCTCCACATTGCAAGGTGCAATTCTGAAATTTTTTGCTTTTTCCTGCTCCTCTTAGCATGATAAAGAAGATTCAAAGAGAGTGAGATGCCAGTTCTTTTCATTCAGTCAGTAGCTTCAAACATTTCTGGTATATGAATAACATGATGTTTTTCAATGGCAAAAATCAATGAATATTGTAAATGCACAAACAGTAATTTCTCCGCATTGCAAGGTGCAATTCTGAAATTTTTTGCTTTTTCCTGCTCCTCTTAGCATGATAAAGAAGATTCAAAGAGAGTGAGATGCCAGCTCCTTTCATTCAGTCAGTAGCTTCAAACATTTCTGGACGTTTTTCAATGGCAAAAATCAATGAATATTGTAAATGCACAAACAGTAATTTCTCCACATTGCAAGGTGCAATTCTGAATTTTTTTGCTTTTTCCTGCTCCTCTTAGCATGATAAAGAAGATTCAAAGAGAGTGAGATGCCAGCTCTTTTCATTCAGTCAGTAGATCCAAACATTTCTGGTATATGAATAACATGATGTTTTTCAATGGCAAAAATCAATGAATATTGTAAATGCACAAACAGTAATTTCTCCGCATTGCAAGGTGCAATTCTGAAATTTTTTGCTTTTTCCTGCTCCTCTTAGCATGATAAAGAAGATTCAAAGAGAGTGAGATGCCAGCTCTTTTCATTCTGTCAGTAGCTTCAAACATTTCTGGTATATTAATAACATGATGTTTTTCAATGGCAAAAATCAATGAATATTGTAAATGCACAAACAGTAATTTCTCCACATTGCAAGGTGCAATTCTGAAATTTTTTGCTTTTTCCTGCTCCTCTTAGCATGATAAAGAAGATTCAAAGAGAGTGAGATGCCAGCTCTTTTCATTCAGTCAGTTGCTTCAAACATTTCTGGTATATGAATAACATGATGTTTTTCAATGGCAAAAATCAATGAATATTGTAAATGCACAAACAGTAATTTCTCCGCATTGCAAGGTGCAATTCTGAAATTTTTTGCTTTTTCCTGCTCCTCTTAGCATGATAAAGAAGATTCAAAGAGAGTGAGATGCCAGCTCCTTTCATTCAGTCAGTAGCTTCAAACATTTCTGGACGTTTTTCAATGGCAAAAATCAATGAATATTGTAAATGCACAAACAGTAATTTCTCCGCATTGCAAGGTGCAATTCTGAAATTTTTTGCTTTTTCCTGCTCCTCTTAGCATGATAAAGAAGATTCAAAGAGAGTGAGATGCCAGCTCCTTTCATTCAGTCAGTAGCTTCAAACATTTCTGGACGTTTTTCAATGGCAAAAATCAATGAATATTGTAAATGCACAAACAGTAATTTCTCCACATTGCAAGGTGCAATTCTGAAATTTTTTGCTTTTTCCTGCTCCTCTTAGCATGATAAAGAAGATTCAAAGAGAGTGAGATGCCAGTTCTTTTCATTCAGTCAGTAGCTTCAAACATTTCTGGTATATGAATAACATGATGTTTTTCAATGGCAAAAATCAATGAATATTGTAAATGCACAAACAGTAATTTCTCCGCATTGCAAGGTGCAATTCTGAAATTTTTTGCTTTTTCCTGCTCCTCTTAGCATGATAAAGAAGATTCAAAGAGAGTGAGATGCCAGCTCCTTTCATTCAGTCAGTAGCTTCAAACATTTCTGGACGTTTTTCAATGGCAAAAATCAATGAATATTATAAATGCACAAACAGTAATTTCTCCACATTGCAAGGTGCAATTCTGAATTTTTTTGCTTTTTCCTGCTCCTCTTAGCATGATAAAGAAGATTCAAAGAGAGTGAGATGCCAGCTCTTTTCATTCAGTCAGTAGATCCAAACATTTCTGGTATATGAATAACATGATGTTTTTCAATGGCAAAAATCAATGAATATTGTAAATGCACAAACAGTAATTTCTCCGCATTGCAAGGTGCAATTCTGAAATTTTTTGCTTTTTCCTGCTCCTCTTAGCATGATAAAGAAGATTCAAAGAGAGTGAGAGGCCAGCTCTTTTCATTCTGTCAGTAGCTTCAAACATTTCTGGTATATTAATAACATGATGTTTTTCAATGGCAAAAATCAATGAATATTGTAAATGCACAAACAGTAATTTCTCCACATTGCAAGGTGCAATTCTGAAATTTTTTGCTTTTTCCTGCTTCTCTTAGCATGATAAAGAAGATTCAAAGAGAGTGAGATGCCAGCTCTTTTCATTCAGTCAGTTGCTTCAAACATTTCTGGTATATGAATAACATGATGTTTTTCAATGGCAAAAATCAATGAATATTGTAAATGCACAAACAGTAATTTCTCCGCATTGCAAGGTGCAATTCTGAAATTTTTTGCTTTTTCCTGCTCCTCTTAGCATGATAAAGAAGATTCAAAGAGAGTGAGATGCCAGCTCCTTTCATTCAGTCAGTAGCTTCAAACATTTCTGGACGTTTTTCAATGGCAAAAATCAATGAATATTGTAAATGCACAAACAGTAATTTCTCCACATTGCAAGGTGCAATTCTGAAATTTTTTGCTTTTTCCTGCTCCTCTTAGCATGATAAAGAAGATTCAAAGAGAGTGAGATGCCAGCTCTTTTCATTCAGTCAGTAGCTTCAAACATTTCTGGTATATGAATAACATGATGTTTTTCAATGGCAAAAATCAATGAATATTGTAAATGCACAAACAGTAATTTCTCCACATTGCAAGGTGCAATTCTGAAATGTTTTGCTTTTTCCTGCTCCTCCTAGCATGATAAAGAAGATTCAAAGAGAGTGAGATGCCAGCTCTTTTCATTCTGTCAGTAGCTTCAAACATTTCTGGTATATTAATAACATGATGTTTTTCAATGGCAAAAATCAATGAATATTGTAAATGCACAAACAGTAATTTCTCCACATTGCAAGGTGCAATTCTGAAATTTTTTGCTTTTTCCTGCTCCTCTTAGCATGATAAAGAAGATTCAAAGAGAGTGAGATGCCAGCTCTTTTCATTCAGTCAGTTGCTTCAAACATTTCTGGTATATGAATAACATGATGTTTTTCAATGGCAAAAATCAATGAATATTGTAAATGCACAAACAGTAATTTCTCCGCATTGCAAGGTGCAATTCTGAAATTTTTTGCTTTTTCCTGCTCCTCTTAGCATGATAAAGAAGATTCAAAGAGAGTGAGATGCCAGCTCCTTTCATTCAGTCAGTAGCTTCAAACATTTCTGGACGTTTTTCAATGGCAAAAATCAATGAATATTGTAAATGCACAAACAGTAATTTCTCCGCATTGCAAGGTGCAATTCTGAAATTTTTTGCTTTTTCCTGCTCCTCTTAGCATGATAAAGAAGATTCAAAGAGAGTGAGATGCCAGCTCCTTTCATTCAGTCAGTAGCTTCAAACATTTCTGGACGTTTTTCAATGGCAAAAATCAATGAATATTGTAAATGCACAAACAGTAATTTCTCCACATTGCAAGGTGCAATTCTGAAATTTTTTGCTTTTTCCTGCTCCTCTTAGCATGATAAAGAAGATTCAAAGAGAGTGAGATGCCAGTTCTTTTCATTCAGTCAGTAGCTTCAAACATTTCTGGTATATGAATAACATGATGTTTTTCAATGGCAAAAATCAATGAATATTGTAAATGCACAAACAGTAATTTCTCCGCATTGCAAGGTGCAATTCTGAAATTTTTTGCTTTTTCCTGCTCCTCTTAGCATGATAAAGAAGATTCAAAGAGAGTGAGATGCCAGCTCCTTTCATTCAGTCAGTAGCTTCAAACATTTCTGGACGTTTTTCAATGGCAAAAATCAATGAATATTATAAATGCACAAACAGTAATTTCTCCACATTGCAAGGTGCAATTCTGAATTTTTTTGCTTTTTCCTGCTCCTCTTAGCATGATAAAGAAGATTCAAAGAGAGTGAGATGCCAGCTCTTTTCATTCAGTCAGTAGATCCAAACATTTCTGGTATATGAATAACATGATGTTTTTCAATGGCAAAAATCAATGAATATTGTAAATGCACAAACAGTAATTTCTCCGCATTGCAAGGTGCAATTCTGAAATTTTTTGCTTTTTCCTGCTCCTCTTAGCATGATAAAGAAGATTCAAAGAGAGTGAGAGGCCAGCTCTTTTCATTCTGTCAGTAGCTTCAAACATTTCTGGTATATTAATAACATGATGTTTTTCAATGGCAAAAATCAATGAATATTGTAAATGCACAAACAGTAATTTCTCCACATTGCAAGGTGCAATTCTGAAATTTTTTGCTTTTTCCTGCTTCTCTTAGCATGATAAAGAAGATTCAAAGAGAGTGAGATGCCAGCTCTTTTCATTCAGTCAGTTGCTTCAAACATTTCTGGTATATGAATAACATGATGTTTTTCAATGGCAAAAATCAATGAATATTGTAAATGCACAAACAGTAATTTCTCCGCATTGCAAGGTGCAATTCTGAAATTTTTTGCTTTTTCCTGCTCCTCTTAGCATGATAAAGAAGATTCAAAGAGAGTGAGATGCCAGCTCCTTTCATTCAGTCAGTAGCTTCAAACATTTCTGGACGTTTTTCAATGGCAAAAATCAATGAATATTGTAAATGCACAAACAGTAATTTCTCCACATTGCAAGGTGCAATTCTGAAATTTTTTGCTTTTTCCTGCTCCTCTTAGCATGATAAAGAAGATTCAAAGAGAGTGAGATGCCAGCTCTTTTCATTCAGTCAGTAGCTTCAAACATTTCTGGTATATGAATAACATGATGTTTTTCAATGGCAAAAATCAATGAATATTGTAAATGCACAAACAGTAATTTCTCCACATTGCAAGGTGCAATTCTGAAATGTTTTGCTTTTTCCTGCTCCTCCTAGCATGATAAAGAAGATTCAAAGAGAGTGAGATGCCAGCTCTTTTCATTCAGTCAGTAGCTTCAAACATTTCTGGTATATGAATAACATGATGTTTTCAATGGCAAAAATCAATGAATATTGTAAATGCACAAACAGTAATTTCTCCGCATTGCAAGGTGCAATTCTGAAATTTTTTGCTTTTTCCTGCTCCTCTTAGCATGATAAAGAAGATTCAAAGAGAGTGAGATGCCAGCTCATTTCATTCAGTCAGTAGCTTCAAACATTTCTGGACGTTTTTCAATGGCAAAAATCAATGAATATTGTAAATGCACAAACAGTAATTTCTCCACATTGCAAGGTGCAATTCTGAAATTTTTTGCTCTTTCCTGCTCCTCTTAGCATGATAAAGAAGATTCAAAGAGACTGAGATGCCAGCTCTTTTCATTCAGTCAGTAGCTTCAAACATTTCTGGTATATGAATAACATGATATTTTTCAATGGCAAAAATCAATGAATATTGTAAATGCACAAACAGTAATTTCTCCGCATTGCAAGGTGCAATTCTGAAATTTTTTGCTTTTTCCTGCTCCTCTTAGCATGATAAAGAAGATTCAAAGAGAGTGAGATGCCAGCTCCTTTCATTCAGTCAGTAGCTTCAAACATTTCTGGACGTTTTTCAATGGCAAAAATCAATGAATATTGTAAATGCACAAACAGTAATTTCTCCACATTGCAAGGTGCAATTCAGAAATTTTTTGCTTTTTACTGCTCCTCTTAGCATGATAAAGAAGATTCAAAGAGAGTGAGATGCCAGCTCTTTTCATTCAGTCAGTAGCTTCAAACATTTCTGGTATATGAATAACATGATGTTTTTCAATGGCAAAAATCAATGAATATTGTAAATGCACAAACAGTAATTTCTCCGCATTGCAAGGTGCAATTCTGAAATTTTTTGCTTTTTCCTGCTCCTCTTAGCATGATAAAGAAGATTCAAAGAGAGTGAGATGCCAGCTCCTTTCATTCAGTCAGTAGCTTCAAACATTTCTGGACGTTTTTCAATGGCAAAACTCAATGAATATTGTAAATGCACAAACGGTAATTTCTCCACATTGCAAGGTGCAATTCTGAAATTTTTTGCTTTTTCCTGCTCCTCTTAGGATGATAAAGAAGATTCAAAGAGAGTGAGATGCCAGCTCTTTTCATTCAGTCAGTAGCTTCAAACATTTCTGGTATATGAATAACATGATGTTTTTCAATGGCAAAAATCAATGAATATTGTAAATGCACAAACAGTAATTTCTCCGCATTGCAAGGTGCAATTCTGAAATTTTTTGCTTTTTCCTGCTCCTCTTAGCATGATAAAGAAGATTCAAAGAGAGTGAGATGCCAGCTCCTTTCATTCAGTCAGTAGCTTCAAACATTTCTGGACGTTTTTCAATGGCAAAAATCAATGAATATTGTAAATGCACAAACAGTAATTTCTCCACATTGCAAGGTGCAATTCTGAAATGTTTTGCTTTTTCCTGCTCCTCTTAGCATGATAAAGAAGATTCAAAGAGAGTGATATGCCAGCTCTTTTCATTAAGTCAGTAGCTACAAACATTTCTGGTATATGAATAACATGATGTTTTTCAATGGCAAAAATCAATGAATATTGTAAATGCACAAACAGTAATTTCTCCGCATTGCAAGGTGCAATTCTGAAATTTTTTGCTTTTTCCTGCTCCTCTTAGCATGATAAAGGAGATTCAAAGAGAGTGAGATGCCAGCTCCTTTCATTCAGTCAGTAGCTTCAAACATTTCTGGACGTTTTTCAATGGCAAAAATCAATGAATATTGTAAATGCACAAACAGTAATTTCTCCACATTGCAAGGTGCAATTCTGAATTTTTTTGCTCTTTCCTGCTCCTCTTAGCATGATAAAGAAGATTCAAAGAGAGTGAGATGCCAGCTCTTTTCATTCAGTCAGTAGCTTCAAACATTTCTGGTATATGAATAACATGATGTTTTTCAATGGCAAAAATCAATGAATATTGTAAATGCACAAACAGTAATTTCTCCACATTGCAAGGTGCAATTCTGAAATTTTTTGCTTTTTCCTGCTCCTCTTAGCATGATAAAGAAGATTCAAAGAGAGTGAGATGCCAGCTCTTTTCATTCAGTCAGTAGCTTCAAACATTTCTGGTATATGAATAACATGATGTTTTTCAATTGCAAAAATCAATGAATATTGTAAATGCACAAACAGTAATTTCTCCGCATTGCAAGGTGCAATTCTGAAATTTTTTGCTTTTTCCTGCTCCTCTTAGCATGATAAAGAAGATTCAAAGAGAGTGAGATGCCAGCTCCTTTCATTCAGTCAGTAGCTTCAAACATTTCTGGACGTTTTTCAATGGCAAAAATCAATGAATATTGTAAATGCACAAGCAGTAATTTCTCCACATTGCAAGGTGCAATTCTGAATTTTTTTGCTCTTTCCTGCTCCTCTTAGCATGATAAAGAAGATTCAAAGAGAGTGAGATGCCAGCTCTTTTCATTCAGTCAGTAGCTTCAAACATTTCTGGTATATGAATAACATGATGTTTTTCAATGGCAAAAATCAATGAATATTGTAAATGCACAAACAGTAATTTCTCCACATTGCAAGGTGCAATTCTGAAATTTTTTGCTTTTTCCTGCTCCTCTTAGCATGATAAAGAAGATTCAAAGAGAGTGAGATGCCAGCTCTTTTCATTCAGTCAGTAGCTTCAAACATTTCTGGTATATGAATAACATGATGTTTTTCAATGGCAAAAATCAATGAATATTGTAAATGCACAAACAGTAATTTCTCCGCATTGCAAGGTGCAATTCTGAAATTTTTTGCTTTTTCCTGCTCCTCTTAGCATGATAAAGAAGATTCAAAGAGAGTGAGATGCCAGCTCCTTCCATTCAGTCAGTAGCTTCAAACATTTCTGGACGTTTTTCAATGGCAAAAATCAATGAATATTGTAAATGCACAAACAGTAATTTCTCCACATTGCAAGGTGCAATTCTGAAATTTTTTGCTTTTTACTGCTCCTCTTAGCATGATAAAGAAGATTCAAAGAGAGTGAGATGCCAGCTCTTTTCATTCAGTCAGTAGCTTCAAACATTTCTGGTATATGAATAACATGATGTTTTTCAATGGCAAAAATCAATGAATATTGTAAATGCACAAACAGTAATTTCTCCGCATTGCAAGGTGCAATTCTGAAATTTTTTGCTTTTTCCTGCTCCTCTTAGCATGATAAAGAAGATTCAAAGAGAGTGAGATGACAGCTCCTTTCATTCAGTCAGTAGCTTCAAACATTTCTGGACGTTTTTCAATGGCAAAAATCAATGAATATTGTAAATGCACAAACAGTAATTTCTCCACATTGCAAGGTGCAATTCTGAATTTTTTTGCTCTTTCCTGCTCCTCTTAGCATGATAAAGAAGATTCAAAGAGAGTGAGATGCCAGCTCTTTTCATTCAGTCAGTAGCTTCAAACATTTCTGGTATATGAATAACATGATGTTTTTCAACGGCAAAAATCAATGAATATTGTAAATGCACAAACAGTAATTTCTCCACATTGTAAGGTGCAATTCTGAAATTTTTTGCTTTTTCCTGCTCCTCTTAGCATGATAAAGAAGATTCAAAGAGAGTGAGATGCCAGCTCTTTTCATTCAGTCAGTAGCTTCAAACATTTCTGGTATATGAATAACATGATGTTTTTCAATTGCAAAAATCAATGAATATTGTAAATGCACAAACAGTAATTTCTCCGCATTGCAAGGTGCAATTCTGAAATTTTTTACTTTTTCCTGCTCCTCTTAGCATGATAAAGAAGATTCAAAGAGAGTGAGATGCCAGCTCCTTTCATTCAGTCAGTAGCTTCAAACATTTCTGGACGTTTTTCAATGGCAAAAATCAATGAATATTGTAAATGCACAAACAGTAATTTCTCCACATTGCAAGGTGCAATTCTGAATTTTTTTGCTCTTTCCTGCTCCTCTTAGCATGATAAAGAAGATTCAAAGAGAGTGAGATGCCAGCTCTTTTCATTCAGTCAGTAGCTTCAAACATTTCTGGTATATGAATAACATGATGTTTTTCAATGGCAAAAATCAATGAATATTGTAAATGCACAAACAGTAATTTCTCCACATTGCAAGGTGCAATTCTGAAATTTTTTGCTTTTTCCTGCTCCTCTTAGCATGATAAAGAAGATTCAAAGAGAGTGAGATGCCAGCTCTTTTCATTCAGTCAGTAGCTTCAAACATTTCTGGTATATGAATAACATGATGTTTTTCAATGGCAAAAATCAATGAATATTGTAAATGCACAAACAGTAATTTCTCCGCATTGCAAGGTGCAATTCTGAAATTTTTTGCTTTTTCCTGCTCCTCTTAGCATGATAAAGAAGATTCAAAGAGAGTGAGATGCCAGCTGATTCCATTCAGTCAGTAGCTTCAAACATTTCTGGACGTTTTTCAATGGCAAAAATCAATGAATATTGTAAATGCACAAACAGTAATTTCTCCACATTGCAAGGTGCAATTCTGAAATTTTTTGCTTTTTACTTCTCCTCTTAGCATGATAAAGAAGATTCAAAGAGAGTGAGATGCCAGCTCTTTTCATTCAGTCAGTAGCTTCAAACATTTCTGGTATATGAATAACATGATGTTTTTCAATGGCAAAAATCAATGAATATTGTAAATGCACAAACAGTAATTTCTCCGCATTGCAAGGTGCAATTCTGAAATTTTTTGCTTTTTCCTGCTCCTCTTAGCATGATAAAGAAGATTGAAAGAGAGTGAGATGCCAGCTCTTTTCATTCAGTCAGTAGCTTCAAACATTTCTGGTATATGAATAACATGATGTTTTTCAATGGCAAAAATCAATGAATATTGTAAATGCACAAACAGTAATTTCTCCGCATTGCAAGGTGCAATTCTGAAATTTTTTGCTTTTTACTGCTCCTCTTAGCATGATAAAGAAGATTCAAAGAGAGTGAGATGCCAGCTCTTTTCATTCAGTCAGTAGCTTCAAACATTTCTGGACGTTTTTCAATGGCAAAAATCAATGAATATTGTAAATGCACAAACAGTAATTTCTCCACATTGCAAGGTGCAATTCTGAAATTTTTTGCTTTTTACTGCTCCTCTTAGCATGATAAAGAAGATTCAAAGAGAGTGAGATGACAGCTCCTTTCATTCAGTCAGTAGCTTCAAACATTTCTGGACGTTTTTCAATGGCAAAAATCAATGAATATTGTAAATGCACAAACAGTAATTTCTCCACATTGCAAGGTGCAATTCTGAATTTTTTTGCTCTTTCCTGCTCTCTTAGCATGATAAAGAAGATTCAAAGAGAGTGAGATGCCAGCTCTTTTCATTCAGTCAGTAGCTTCAAACATTTCTGGTATATGAATAACATGATGTTTTTCAACGGCAAAAATCAATGAATATTGTAAATGCACAAACAGTAATTTCTCCACATTGTAAGGTGCAATTCTGAAATTTTTTGCTTTTTCCTGCTCCTCTTAGCATGATAAAGAAGATTCAAAGAGAGTGAGATGCCAGCTCTTTTCATTCAGTCAGTAGCTTCAAACATTTCTGGTATATGAATAACATGATGTTTTTCAATTGCAAAAATCAATGAATATTGTAAATGCACAAACAGTAATTTCTCCGCATTGCAAGGTGCAATTCTGAAATTTTTTACTTTTTCCTGCTCCTCTTAGCATGATAAAGAAGATTCAAAGAGAGTGAGATGCCAGCTCCTTTCATTCAGTCAGTAGCTTCAAACATTTCTGGACGTTTTTCAATGGCAAAAATCAATGAATATTGTAAATGCACAAACAGTAATTTCTCCACATTGCAAGGTGCAATTCTGAATTTTTTTGCTCTTTCCTGCTCCTCTTAGCATGATAAAGAAGATTCAAAGAGAGTGAGATGCCAGCTCTTTTCATTCAGTCAGTAGCTTCAAACATTTCTGGTATATGAATAACATGATGTTTTTCAATGGCAAAAATCAATGAATATTGTAAATGCACAAACAGTAATTTCTCCACATTGCAAGGTGCAATTCTGAAATTTTTTGCTTTTTCCTGCTCCTCTTAGCATGATAAAGAAGATTCAAAGAGAGTGAGATGCCAGCTCTTTTCATTCAGTCAGTAGCTTCAAACATTTCTGGTATATGAATAACATGATGTTTTTCAATGGCAAAAATCAATGAATATTGTAAATGCACAAACAGTAATTTCTCCGCATTGCAAGGTGCAATTCTGAAATTTTTTGCTTTTTCCTGCTCCTCTTAGCATGATAAAGAAGATTCAAAGAGAGTGAGATGCCAGCTGATTCCATTCAGTCAGTAGCTTCAAACATTTCTGGACGTTTTTCAATGGCAAAAATCAATGAATATTGTAAATGCACAAACAGTAATTTCTCCACATTGCAAGGTGCAATTCTGAAATTTTTTGCTTTTTACTTCTCCTCTTAGCATGATAAAGAAGATTCAAAGAGAGTGAGATGCCAGCTCTTTTCATTCAGTCAGTAGCTTCAAACATTTCTGGTATATGAATAACATGATGTTTTTCAATCGCAAAAATCAATGAATATTGTAAATGCACAAACAGTAATTTCTCCGCATTGCAAGGTGCAATTCTGAAATTTTTTGCTTTTTCCTGCTCCTCTTAGCATGATAAAGAAGATTCAAAGAGAGTGAGATGCCAGCTCCTTTCATTCAGTCAGTAGCTTCAAACATTTCTGGACGTTTTTCAATGGCAAAACTCAATGAATATTGTAAATGCACAAACAGTAATTTCTCCACATTGCAAGGTGCAATTCTGAAATTTTTTGCTTTTTCCTGCTCCTCTTAGGATGATAAAGAAGATTCAAAGAGAGTGAGATGCCAGCTCTTTTCATTCAGTCAGTAGCTTCAAACATTTCTGGTATATGAATAACATGATGTTTTTCAATGGCAAAAATCAATGAATATTGTAAATGCACAAACAGTAATTTCTCCGCATTGCAAGGTGCAATTCTGAAATTTTTTGCTTTTTCCTGCTCCTCTTAGCATGATAAAGAAGATTCAAAGAGAGTGAGATGCCAGCTCCTTTCATTCAGTCAGTAGCTTCAAACATTTCTGGACGTTTTTCAATGGCAAAAATCAATGAATATTGTAAATGCACAAACAGTAATTTCTCCACATTGCAAGGTGCAATTCTGAAATTTTTTGCTTTTTACTGCTCCTCTTAGCATGATAAAGAAGATTCAAAGAGAGTGAGATGCCAGCTCTTTTCATTCAGTCAGTAGCTTCAAACATTTCTGGTATATGAATAACATGATGTTTTTCAATTGCAAAAATCAATGAATATTGTAAATGCACAAACAGTAATTTCTCCGCATTGCAAGGTGCAATTCTGAAATTTTTTACTTTTTCCTGCTCCTCTTAGCATGATAAAGAAGATTCAAAGAGAGTGAGATGCCAGCTCCTTTCATTCAGTCAGTAGCTTCAAACATTTCTGGACGTTTTTCAATGGCAAAAATCAATGAATATTGTAAATGCACAAACAGTAATTTCTCCACATTGCAAGGTGCAATTCTGAATTTTTTTGCTCTTTCCTGCTCCTCTTAGCATGATAAAGAAGATTCAAAGAGAGTGAGATGCCAGCTCTTTTCATTCAGTCAGTAGCTTCAAACATTTCTGGTATATGAATAACATGATGTTTTTCAATGGCAAAAATCAATGAATATTGTAAATGCACAAACAGTAATTTCTCCACATTGCAAGGTGCAATTCTGAAATTTTTTGCTTTTTCCTGCTCCTCTTAGCATGATAAAGAAGATTCAAAGAGAGTGAGATGCCAGCTCTTTTCATTCAGTCAGTAGCTTCAAACATTTCTGGTATATGAATAACATGATGTTTTTCAATGGCAAAAATCAATGAATATTGTAAATGCACAAACAGTAATTTCTCCGCATTGCAAGGTGCAATTCTGAAATTTTTTGCTTTTTCCTGCTCCTCTTAGCATGATAAAGAAGATTCAAAGAGAGTGAGATGCCAGCTGATTCCATTCAGTCAGTAGCTTCAAACATTTCTGGACGTTTTTCAATGGCAAAAATCAATGAATATTGTAAATGCACAAACAGTAATTTCTCCACATTGCAAGGTGCAATTCTGAAATTTTTTGCTTTTTACTTCTCCTCTTAGCATGATAAAGAAGATTCAAAGAGAGTGAGATGCCAGATCTTTTCATTCAGTCAGTAGCTTCAAACATTTCTGGTATATGAATAACATGATGTTTTTCAATGGCAAAAATCAATGAATATTGTAAATGCACAAACAGTAATTTCTCCGCATTGCAAGGTGCAATTCTGAAATTTTTTGCTTTTTCCTGCTCCTCTTAGCATGATAAAGAAGATTCAAAGAGAGTGAGATGCCAGCTCCTTTCATTCAGTCAGTAGCTTCAAACATTTCTGGACGTTTTTCAATGGCAAAACTCAATGAATATTGTAAATGCACAAACAGTAATTTCTCCACATTGCAAGGTGCAATTCTGAAATTTTTTGCTTTTTCCTGCTCCTCTTAGGATGATAAAGAAGATTCAAAGAGAGTGAGATGCCAGCTCTTTTCATTCAGTCAGTAGCTTCAAACATTTCTGGTATATGAATAACATGATTTTTTCAATGGCAAAAATCAATGAATATTGTAAATGCACAAACAGTAATTTCTCCGCATTGCAAGGTGCAATTCTGAAATTTTTTGCTTTTTCCTGCTCCTCTTAGCATGATAAAGAAGATTCAAAGAGAGTGAGATGCCAGCTCCTTTCATTCAGTCAGTAGCTTCAAACATTTCTGGACGTTTTTCAATGCCAAAAATCAATGAATATTGTAAATGCACAAACAGTAATTTCTCCACATTGCAAGGTGCAATTCTGAAATTTTTTGCTTTTTACTGCTCCTCTTAGCATGATAAAGAAGATTCAAAGAGACTGAGATGCCAGCTCTTTTCATTCAGTCAGTAGCTTCAAACATTTCTGGTATATGAATAACATGATGTTTTTCAATGGCAAAAATCAATGAATATTGTAAATGCACAAACAGTAATTTCTCCGCATTGCAAGGTGCAATTCTGAAATTTTTTGCTTTTTCCTGCTCCTCTTAGCATGATAAAGAAGATTCAAAGAGAGTGAGATGCCAGCTCCTTTCATTCAGTCAGTAGCTTCAAACATTTCTGGACGTTTTTCAATGACAAAAATCAATGAATATTGTAAATGCACAAACAGTAATTTCTCCACATTGCAAGGTGCAATTCTGAATTTTTTTGCTCTTTCCTGCTCCTCTTAGCATGATAAAGAAGATTCAAAGAGAGTGAGATGCCAGGTCTTTTCATTCAGTCAGTAGCTTCAAACATTTCTGGTATATGAATAACATGATGTTTTTCAATGGCAAAAATCAATGAATATTGTAAATGCACAAACAGTAATTTCTCCACATTGCAAGGTGCAATTCTGAAATTTTTTGCTTTTTCCTGCTCCTCTTAGCATGATAAAGAAGATTCAAAGAGAGTGAGATGCCAGCTCTTTTCATTCAGTCAGTAGCTTCAAACATTTCTGGTATATGAATAACATGATGTTTTTCAATGGCAAAAATCAATGAATATTGTAAATGCACAAACAGTCATTTCTCCGCATTGCAAGGTGCAATTCTGAAATTTTTTGCTTTTTCCTGCTCCTCTTAGCATGATAAAGAAGATTCAAAGAGAGTGAGATGCCAGCTCCTTTCATTCAGTCAGTAGCTTCAAACATTTCTGGACGTTTTTCAATGGCAAAAATCAATGAATATTGTAAATGCACAAACAGTAATTTCTCCACATTGCAAGGTGCAATTCTGAAATGTTTTGCTTTTTCCTGCTCCTCTTAGCATGATAAAGAAGATTCAAAGAGAGTGATATGCCAGCTCTTTTCATTCAGTCAGTAGCTTCAAACATTTCTGGTATATGAATAACATGATGTTTTTCAATGGCAAAAATCAATGAATATTGTAAATGCACAAACAGTAATTTCTCCGCATTGCAAGGTGCAATTCTGAAATTTTTTGCTGTTTCCTGCTCCTCTTAGCATGATAAAGAAGATTCAAAGAGAGTGAGATGCCAGCTCCTTTCATTCAGTCAGTAGCTTCAAACATTTCTGGACGTTTTTCAATGGCAAAAATCAATGAATATTGTAAATGCACAAACAGTAATTTCTCCACATTGCAAGGTGCAATTCTGAATTTTTTTGCTCTTTCCTGCTCCTCTTAGCATGATAAAGAAGATTCAAAGAGAGTGAGATGCCAGCTCTTTTCATTCAGTCAGTAGCTTCAAACATTTCTGATATATGAATAACATGATGTTTTTCAATGGCAAAAATCAATGAATATTGTAAATGCACAAACAGTAATTTCTCCACATTGCAAGGTGCAATTCTGAAATGTTTTGCTTTTTCCTGCTCCTCTTAGCATGATAAAGAAGATTCAAAGAGAGTGAGATGCCAGCTCCTTTCATTCAGTCAGTAGCTTCAAACATTTCTGGACGTTTTTCAATGGCAAAAATCAATGAATATTGTAAATGCACAAACAGTAATTTCTCCACATTGCAAGGTGCAATTCTGAAATTTTTTGCTTTTTACTGCTCCTCTTAGCATGATAAAGAAGATTCAAAGAGACTGAGATGCCAGCTCTTTTCATTCAGTCAGTAGCTTCAAACATTTCTGGTATATGAATAACATGATGTTTTTCAATGGCAAAAATCAATGAATATTGTAAATGCACAAACAGTAATTTCTCCGCATTGCAAGGTGCAATTCTGAAATTTTTTGCTTTTTCCTGCTCCTCTTAGCATGATAAAGAAGATTCAAAGAGAGTGAGATGCCAGCTCCTTTCATTCAGTCAGTAGCTTCAAACATTTCTGGACGTTTTTCAATGGCAAAAATCAATGAATATTGTAAATGCACAAACAGTAATTTCTCCACATTGCAAGGTGCAATTCTGAATTTTTTTGCTTTTTCCTGCTCCTCTTACCATGATAAAGAAGATTCAAAGAGAGTGAGATGCCAGCTCTTTTCATTCTGTCAGTAGCTTCAAACATTTCTGGTATATGAATAACATGATGTTTTTCAATGGCAAAAATCAATGAATATTGTAAATGCACAAACAGTAATTTCTCCACATTGCAAGGTGCAATTCTGAAATTTTTTGCTTTTTCCTGCTC
The DNA here is from genome assembly GCF_046119375.1 of Phyllobates terribilis. Lineage (NCBI taxonomy): Eukaryota > Metazoa > Chordata > Amphibia > Anura > Dendrobatidae > Phyllobates > Phyllobates terribilis. The sequence goes on along the minus strand of NW_027363241.1, from coordinate 488,084 downwards.
CTCTTAGCATGATAAAGAAGATTCAAAGAGAGTGAGATGCCAGCTCTTTTCATTCAGTCAGTAGCTTCAAACATTTCTGGTATATGAATAACATGATGTTTTTCAATGGCAAAAATCAATGAATATTGTAAATGCACAAACAGTAATTTCTCCGCATTGCAAGGTGCAATTCTGAAATTTTTTGCTTTTTCCTGCTCCTCTTAGCATGATAAAGAAGATTCAAAGAGAATGAGATGCCAGCTCTTTTCATTCAGTCAGTAGCTTCAAACATTTCTGGTATATGAATAACATGATGTTTTTCAATGGCAAAAATCAATGAATATTGTAAATGCACAAACAGTAATTTCTCCAGATTGCAAGGTGCAATTCTGAAATTTTTTGCTTTTTCCTGCTCCTCTTAGCATGATAAAGAAGATTCAAAGAGAGTGAGATGCCAGCTCTTTTCATTCAGTCAGTAGCTTCAAACATTTCTGGTATATGAATAACATGATGTTTTTCAATGGCAAAAATCAATGAATATTGTAAATGCACAAACAGTAATTTCTCCGCATTGCAAGGTGCAATTCTGAAATTTTTTCCTTTTTCCTGCTCCTCTTAGCATGATAAAGAAAATTCAAAGAGAGTGAGATGCCAGCTCCTTTCATTCAGTCAGTAGCTTCAAACATTTCTGGACGTTTTTCAATGGCAAAAATCAATGAATATTGTAAATGCACAAACAGTAATTTCTCCACATTGCAAGGTGCAATTCTGAAATTTTTTGCTTTTTCCTGCTCCTCTTAGCATGATAAAGAAGATTGAAAGAGAGTGAGATGCCAGCTCTTTTCATTCAGTCAGTAGCTTCAAACATTTCTGGTATATGAATAACATGATGTTTTTCAATGGCAAAAATCAATGAATATTGTAAATGCACAAACAGTAATTTATCCGCATTGCAAGGTGCAATTCTGAAATTTTTTGCTTTTTCCTGCTCCTCTTAGCATGATAAAGAAGATTCAAAGAGAGTGAGATGCCAGCTCCTTTTATTCAGTCAGTAGCTTCAAACATTTCTGGACGTTTTTCAATGGCAAAAATCAATGAATATTGTAAATGCACAAACAGTAATTTCTCCACATTGCAAGGTGCAATTCTGAAATGTTTTGCTTTTTCCTGCTCCTCTTAGCATGATAAAGAAGATTCAAAGAGAGTGAGATGCCAGCTCTTTTCATTCAGTCAGTAGCTTCAAACATTTCTGGTATATGAATAACATGATGTTTTTCAATGGCAAAAATCAATGAATATTGTAAATGCACAAACAGTAATTTCTCCGCATTGCAAGGTGCAATTCTGAAATTTTTTGCTTTTTCCTGCTCCTCTTAGCATGATAAAGAAGATTCAAAGAGAGTGAGATGCCAGCTCATTTCATTCAGTCAGTAGCTTCAAACATTTCTGGACGTTTTTCAATGGCAAAAATCAATGAATATTGTAAATGCACAAACAGTAATTTCTCCACATTGCAAGGTGCAATTCTGAATTTTTTTGCTCTTTCCTGCTCCTCTTAGCATGATAAAGAAGATTCAAAGAGAGTGAGATGCCAGCTCTTTTCATTCAGTCAGTAGCTTCAAACATTTCTGGTATATGAATAACATGATGTTTTTCAATGGCAAAAATCAATGAATATTGTAAATGCACAAACAGTAATTTCTCCACATTGCAAGGTGCAATTCTGAAATTTTTTGCTTTTTCCTGCTCCTCTTAGCATGATAAAGAAGATTCAAAGAGAGTGAGATGCCAGTTTTTTCATTCAGTCAGTAGCTTCAAACATTTCTGGTATATGAATAACATGATGTTTTTCAATGGCAAAAATCAATGAATATTGTAAATGCACAAACAGTAATTTCTCCGCATTGCAAGGTGCAATTCTGAAATTTTTTGCTTTTTCCTGCTCCTCTTAGCATGATAAAGAAGATTCAAAGAGAGTGAGATGCCAGCTCATTTCATTCAGTCAGTAGCTTCAAACATTTCTGGACGTTTTTCAATGGCAAAAATCAATGAATATTGTAAATGCACAAACAGTAATTTCTCCACATTGCAAGGTGCAATTCTGAATTTTTTTTCTCTTTCCTGCTCCTCTTAGCATGATAAAGAAGATTCAAAGAGAGTGAGATGCCAGCTCTTTTCATTCAGTCAGTAGCTTCAAACATTTCTGGTATATGAATAACATGATGTTTTTCAATGGCAAAAATCAATGAATATTGTAAATGCACAAACAGTAATTTCTCCAGATTGCAAGGTGCAATTCTGAAATTTTTTGCTTTTTCCTGCTCCTCTTAGCATGATAAAGAAGATTCAAAGAGAGTGAGATGCCAGCTCTTTTCATTCAGTCAGTAGCTTCAAACATTTCTGGTATATGAATAACATGATGTTTTTCAATGGCAAAAATCAATGAATATTGTAAATGCACAAACAGTAATTTCTCCGCATTGCAAGGTGCAATTCTGAAATTTTTTCCTTTTTCCTGCTCCTCTTAGCATGATAAAGAAGATTCAAAGAGAGTGAGAAGCCAGCTCCTTTCATTCAGTCAGTAGCTTCAAACATTTCTGGACGTTTTTCAATGGCAAAAATCAATGAATATTGTAAATGCACAAACAGTAATTTCTCCACATTGCAAGGTGCAATTCTGAAATTTTTTGCTTTTTCCTGCTCCTCTTAGCATGATAAAGAAGATTGAAAGAGAGTGAGATGCCAGCTCTTTTCATTCAGTCAGTAGCTTCAAACATTTCTGGTACATGAATAACATGATGTTTTTCAATGGCAAAAATCAATGAATATTGTAAATGCACAAACAGTAATTTATCCGCATTGCAAGGTGCAATTCTGAAATTTTTTGCTTTTTCCTGCTCCTCTTAGCATGATAAAGAAGATTCAAAGAGAGTGAGATGCCAGCTCCTTTTATTCAGTCAGTAGCTTCAAACATTTCTGGACGTTTTTCAATGGCAAAAATCAATGAATATTGTAAATGCACAAACAGTAATTTCTCCACATTGCAAGGTGCAATTCTGAAATGTTTTGCTTTTTCCTGCTCCTCTTAGCATGATAAAGAAGATTCAAAGAGAGTGAGATGCCAGCTCTTTTCATTCAGTCAGTAGCTTCAAACATTTCTGGTATATGAATAACATGATGTTTTTCAATGGCAAAAATCAATGAATATTGTAAATGCACAAACAGTAATTTCTCCGCATTGCAAGGTGCAATTCTGAAATTTTTTGCTTTTTCCTGCTCCTCTTAGCATGATAAAGAAGATTCAAAGAGAGTGAGATGCCAGCTCTTTTCATTCAGTCAGTAGCTTCAAACATTTCTGGACGTTTTTCAATGGCAAAAATCAATGAATATTGTAAATGCACAAACAGTAATTTCTCCACATTGCAAGGTGCAATTCTGAATTTTTTTGCTCTTTCCTGCTCCTCTTAGCATGATAAAGAAGATTCAAAGAGAGTGAGATGCCAGCTCTTTTCATTCAGTCAGTAGCTTCAAACATTTCTGGTATATGAATAACATGATGTTTTTCAATGGCAAAAATCAATGAATATTGTAAATGCACAAACAGTAATTTCTCCACATTGCAAGGTGCAATTCTGAAATTTTTTGCTTTTTCCTGCTCCTCTTAGCATGATAAAGAAGATTCAAAGAGAGTGAGATGCCAGTTTTTTCATTCAGTCAGTAGCTTCAAACATTTCTGGTATATGAATAACATGATGTTTTTCAATGGCAAAAATCAATGAATATTGTAAATGCACAAACAGTAATTTCTCCGCATTGCAAGGTGCAATTCTGAAATTTTTTGCTTTTTCCTGCTCCTCTTAGCATGATAAAGAAGATTCAAAGAGAGTGAGATGCCAGCTCATTTCATTCAGTCAGTAGCTTCAAACATTTCTGGACGTTTTTCAATGGCAAAAATCAATGAATATTGTAAATGCACAAACAGTAATTTCTCCACATTGCAAGGTGCAATTCTGAATTTTTTTGCTCTTTCCTGCTCCTCTTAGCATGATAAAGAAGATTCAAAGAGAGTGAGATGCCAGCTCTTTTCATTCAGTCAGTAGCTTCAAACATTTCTGGTATATGAATAACATGATGTTTTTCAATGGCAAAAATCAATGAATATTGTAAATGCTCAAACAGTAATTTCTCCACATTGCAAGGTGCAATTCTGAAATTTTTTGCTTTTTCCTGCTCCTCTTAGCATGATAAAGAAGATTCAAAGAGAGTGAGATGCCAGCTCTTTTCATTCAGTCAGTAGCTTCAAACATTTCTGGTATATGAATAACATGATGTTTTTCAATGGCAAAAATCAATGAATATTGTAAATGCACAAACAGTAATTTCTCCGCATTGCAAGGTGCAATTCTGAAATTTTTTGCTTTTTCCTGCTCCTCTTAGCATGATAAAGAAGATTCAAAGAGAGTGAGATGCCAGCTCCTTTCATTCAGTCAGTAGCTTCAAACATTTCTGGACGTTTTTCAATGGCAAAAATCAATGAATATTGTAAATGCACAAACAGTAATTTCTCCACATTGCAAGGTGCAATTCTGAATTTTTTTGCTCTTTCCTGCTCCTCTTAGCATGATAAAGAAGATTCAAAGAGAGTGAGATGCCAGCTCTTTTCATTCAGTCAGTAGCTTCAAACATTTCTGGTATATGAATAACATGATGTTTTTCAATGGCAAAAATCAATGAATATTGTAAATGCACAAACAGTAATTTCTCCACATTGCAAGGTGCAATTCTGAAATTTTTTGCTTTTTCCTGCTCCTCTTAGCATGATAAAGAAGATTCAAAGAGAGTGAGATGCCAGTTTTTTCATTCAGTCAGTAGCTTCAAACATTTCTGGTATATGAATAACATGATGTTTTTCAATGGCAAAAATCAATGAATATTGTAAATGCACAAACAGTAATTTCTCCGCATTGCAAGGTGCAATTCTGAAATTTTTTGCTTTTTCCTGCTCCTCTTAGCATGATAAAGAAGATTCAAAGAGAGTGAGATGCCAGCTCATTTCATTCAGTCAGTAGCTTCAAACATTTCTGGACGTTTTTCAATGGCAAAAATCAATGAATATTGTAAATGCACAAACAGTAATTTCTCCACATTGCAAGGTGCAATTCTGAATTTTTTTTCTCTTTCCTGCTCCTCTTAGCATGATAAAGAAGATTCAAAGAGAGTGAGATGCCAGCTCTTTTCATTCAGTCAGTAGCTTCAAACATTTCTGGTATATGAATAACATGATGTTTTTCAATGGCAAAAATCAATGAATATTGTAAATGCACAAACAGTAATTTCTCCAGATTGCAAGGTGCAATTCTGAAATTTTTTGCTTTTTCCTGCTCCTCTTAGCATGATAAAGAAGATTCAAAGAGAGTGAGATGCCAGCTCTTTTCATTCAGTCAGTAGCTTCAAACATTTCTGGTATATGAATAACATGATGTTTTTCAATGGCAAAAATCAATGAATATTGTAAATGCACAAACAGTAATTTCTCCGCATTGCAAGGTGCAATTCTGAAATTTTTTCCTTTTTCCTGCTCCTCTTAGCATGATAAAGAAGATTCAAAGAGAGTGAGAAGCCAGCTCCTTTCATTCAGTCAGTAGCTTCAAACATTTCTGGACGTTTTTCAATGGCAAAAATCAATGAATATTGTAAATGCACAAACAGTAATTTCTCCACATTGCAAGGTGCAATTCTGAAATTTTTTGCTTTTTCCTGCTCCTCTTAGCATGATAAAGAAGATTGAAAGAGAGTGAGATGCCAGCTCTTTTCATTCAGTCAGTAGCTTCAAACATTTCTGGTACATGAATAACATGATGTTTTTCAATGGCAAAAATCAATGAATATTGTAAATGCACAAACAGTAATTTATCCGCATTGCAAGGTGCAATTCTGAAATTTTTTGCTTTTTCCTGCTCCTCTTAGCATGATAAAGAAGATTCAAAGAGAGTGAGATGCCAGCTCCTTTTATTCAGTCAGTAGCTTCAAACATTTCTGGACGTTTTTCAATGGCAAAAATCAATGAATATTGTAAATGCACAAACAGTAATTTCTCCACATTGCAAGGTGCAATTCTGAAATGTTTTGCTTTTTCCTGCTCCTCTTAGCATGATAAAGAAGATTCAAAGAGAGTGAGATGCCAGCTCTTTTCATTCAGTCAGTAGCTTCAAACATTTCTGGTATATGAATAACATGATGTTTTTCAATGGCAAAAATCAATGAATATTGTAAATGCACAAACAGTAATTTCTCCGCATTGCAAGGTGCAATTCTGAAATTTTTTGCTTTTTCCTGCTCCTCTTAGCATGATAAAGAAGATTCAAAGAGAGTGAGATGCCAGCTCTTTTCATTCAGTCAGTAGCTTCAAACATTTCTGGACGTTTTTCAATGGCAAAAATCAATGAATATTGTAAATGCACAAACAGTAATTTCTCCACATTGCAAGGTGCAATTCTGAATTTTTTTGCTCTTTCCTGCTCCTCTTAGCATGATAAAGAAGATTCAAAGAGAGTGAGATGCCAGCTCTTTTCATTCAGTCAGTAGCTTCAAACATTTCTGGTATATGAATAACATGATGTTTTTCAATGGCAAAAATCAATGAATATTGTAAATGCACAAACAGTAATTTCTCCACATTGCAAGGTGCAATTCTGAAATTTTTTGCTTTTTCCTGCTCCTCTTAGCATGATAAAGAAGATTCAAAGAGAGTGAGATGCCAGTTTTTTCATTCAGTCAGTAGCTTCAAACATTTCTGGTATATGAATAACATGATGTTTTTCAATGGCAAAAATCAATGAATATTGTAAATGCACAAACAGTAATTTCTCCGCATTGCAAGGTGCAATTCTGAAATTTTTTGCTTTTTCCTGCTCCTCTTAGCATGATAAAGAAGATTCAAAGAGAGTGAGATGCCAGCTCATTTCATTCAGTCAGTAGCTTCAAACATTTCTGGACGTTTTTCAATGGCAAAAATCAATGAATATTGTAAATGCACAAACAGTAATTTCTCCACATTGCAAGGTGCAATTCTGAATTTTTTTGCTCTTTCCTGCTCCTCTTAGCATGATAAAGAAGATTCAAAGAGAGTGAGATGCCAGCTCTTTTCATTCAGTCAGTATCTTCAAACATTTCTGGTATATGAATAACATGATGTTTTTCAATGGCAAAAATCAATGAATATTGTAAATGCTCAAACAGTAATTTCTCCACATTGCAAGGTGCAATTCTGAAATTTTTTGCTTTTTCCTGCTCCTCTTAGCATGATAAAGAAGATTCAAAGAGAGTGAGATGCCAGCTCTTTTCATTCAGTCAGTAGCTTCAAACATTTCTGGTATATGAATAACATGATGTTTTTCAATGGCAAAAATCAATGAATATTGTAAATGCACAAACAGTAATTTCTCCGCATTGCAAGGTGCAATTCTGAAATTTTTTGCTTTTTCCTGCTCCTCTTAGCATGATAAAGAAGATTCAAAGAGAGTGAGATGCCAGCTCCTTTCATTCAGTCAGTAGCTTCAAACATTTCTGGACGTTTTTCAATGGCAAAAATCAATGAATATTGTAAATGCACAAACAGTAATTTCTCCACATTGCAAGGTGCAATTCTGAAATTTTTTGCTTTTTACTGCTCCTCTTAGCATGATAAAGAAGATTCAAAGAGAGTGAGATGCCAGCTCTTTTCATTCAGTCAGTAGCTTCAAACATTTCTGGTATATGAATAACATGATGTTTTTCAATGGCAAAAATCAATGAATATTGTAAATGCACAAACAGTAATTTCTCCGCATTGCAAGGTGCAATTCTGAAATTTTTTGCTTTTTCCTGCTCCTCTTAGCATGATAAAGAAGATTCAAAGAGAGTGAGATGCCAGCTCCTTTCATTCAGTCAGTAGCTTCAAACATTTCTGGACGTTTTTCAATGGCAAAAATCAATGAATATTGTAAATGCACAAACAGTAATTTCTCCACATTGCAAGGTGCAATTCTGAAATTTTTTGCTTTTTCCTGCTCCTCTTAGCATGATAAAGAAGATTCAAAGAGAGTGAGATGACAGTTCTTTTCATTCAGTCAGTAGCTTCAAACATTTCTGGTATATGAATAACATGATGTTTTTCAATGGCAAAAATCAATGAATATTGTAAATGCACAAACAGTAATTTCTCCGCATTGCAAGGTGCAATTCTGAAATTTTTTGCTTTTTCCTGCTCCTCTTAGCATGGTAAAGAAGATTCAAAGAGAGTGAGATGCCAGCTCCTTTCATTCAGTCAGTAGCTTCAAACATTTCTGGACGTTTTTCAATGGCAAAAATCAATGAATATTGTAAATGCACAAACAGTAATTTCTCCACATTGCAAGGTGCAATTCTGAATTTTTTTGCTTTTTCCTGCTCCTCTTAGCATGATAAAGAAGATTCAAAGAGAGTGAGATGCCAGCTCTTTTCATTCAGTCAGTATATCCAAACATTTCTGGTATATGAATAACATGATGTTTTTCAATGGCAAAAATCAATGAATATTGTAAATGCACAAACAGTAATTTCTCCGCATTGCAAGGTGCAATTCTGAAATTCTTTGCTTTTTCCTGCTCCTCTTAGCATGATAAAGAAGATTCAAAGAGAGTGAGATGCCAGCTCCTTTCATTCAGTCAGTAGCTTCAAACATTTCTGGACGTTTTTCAATGGCAAAAATCAATGAATATTGTAAATGCACAAACAGTAATTTCTCCACATTGCAAGGTGCAATTCTGAAATTTTTTGCTTTTTCCCTGTTCCTCTTAGCATGATAAAGAAGATTCAAAGAGAGTGAGATGCCAGTTCTTTTCATTCAGTCAGTAGCTTCAAACATTTCTGGTATATGAATAACATGATGTTTTTCAATGGCAAAAATCAATGAATATTGTAAATGCACAAACAGTAATTTCTCCGCATTGCAAGGTGCAATTCTGAAATTTTTTGCTTTTTCCTGCTCCTCTTAGCATGATAAAGAAGATTCAAACAGATTGAGATGCCAGCTCCTTTCATTCAGTCAGTAGCTTCAAACATTTCTGGACGTTTTTCAATGGCAAAAATCAATGAATATTGTAAATGCACAAACAGTAATTTCTCCACATTGCAAGGTGCAATTCTGAATTTTTTTGCTTTTTCCTGCTCCTCTTAGCATGATAAAGAAGATTCAAAGAGAGTGAGATGCCAGCTCTTTTCATTCAGTCAGTAGATCCAAACATTTCTGGTATATGAATAACATGATGTTTTTCAATGGCAAAAATCAATAAATATTGTAAATGCACAAACAGTAATTTCTCCGCATTGCAAGGTGCAATTCTGAAATTTTTTGCTTTTTCCTGCTCCTCTTAGCATGATAAAGAAGATTCAAAGAGAGTGAGATGCCAGCTCCTTTCATTCAGTCAGTAGCTTCAAACATTTCTGGACGTTTTTCAATGGCAAAAATCAATGAATATTGTAAATGCACAAACAGTAATTTCTCCGCATTGCAAGGTGCAATTCTGAAATTTTTTGCTTTTTCCTGCTCCTCTTAGCATGATAAAGAAGATTCAAAGAGAGTGAGATGCCAGCTCCTTTCATTCAGTCAGTAGCTTCAAACATTTCTGGACGTTTTTCAATGGCAAAAATCAATGAATATTGTAAATGCACAAACAGTAATTTCTCCACATTGCAAGGTGCAATTCTGAAATTTTTTGCTTTTTACTGCTCCTCTTAGCATGATAAAGAAGATTCAAAGAGAGTGAGATGCCAGCTCTTTTCATTCAGTCAGTAGCTTCAAACATTTCTGGTATATGAATAACATGATGTTTTTCAATGGCAAAAATCAATGAATATTGTAAATGCACAAACAGTAATTTCTCCGCATTGCAAGGTGCAATTCTGAAATTTTTTGCTTTTTCCTGCTCCTCTTAGCATGATAAAGAAGATTCAAAGAGAGTGAGATGCCAGCTCCTTTCATTCAGTCAGTAGCTTCAAACATTTCTGGACGTTTTTCAATGGCAAAAATCAATGAATATTGTAAATGCACAAACAGTAATTTCTCCACATTGCAAGGTGCAATTCTGAAATTTTTTGCTTTTTCCTGCTCCTCTTAGCATGATAAAGAAGATTCAAAGAGAGTGAGATGCCAGTTCTTTTCATTCAGTCAGTAGCTTCAAACATTTCTGGTATATGAATAACATGATGTTTTTCAATGGCAAAAATCAATGAATATTGTAAATGCACAAACAGTAATTTCTCCGCATTGCAAGGTGCAATTCTGAAATTTTTTGCTTTTTCCTGCTCCTCTTAGCATGATAAAGAAGATTCAAAGAGAGTGAGATGCCAGCTCCTTTCATTCAGTCAGTAGCTTCAAACATTTCTGGACGTTTTTCAATGGCAAAAATCAATGAATATTGTAAATGCACAAACAGTAATTTCTCCACATTGCAAGGTGCAATTCTGAATTTTTTTACTTTTTCCTGCTCCTCTTAGCATGATAAAGAAGATTCAAAGAGAGTGAGATGCCAGCTCTTTTCATTCAGTCAGTAGATCCAAACATTTCTGGTATATGAATAACATGATGTTTTTCAATGGCAAAAATCAATGAATATTGTAAATGCACAAACAGTAATTTCTCCGCATTGCAAGGTGCAATTCTGAAATTTTTTGCTTTTTCCTGCTCCTCTTAGCATGATAAAGAAGATTCAAAGAGAGTGAGATGCCAGCTCCTTTCATTCAGTCAGTAGCTTCAAACATTTCTGGACGTTTTTCAATGGCAAAAATCAATGAATATTGTAAATGCACAAACAGTAATTTCTCCACATTGCAAGGTGCAATTCTGAAATTTTTTGCTTTTTCCTGCTCCTCTTAGCATGATAAAGAAGATTCAAAGAGAGTGAGATGCCAGTTCTTTTCATTCAGTCAGTAGCTTCAAACATTTCTGGTATATGAATAACATGATGTTTTTCAATGGCAAAAATCAATGAATATTGTAAATGCACAAACAGTAATTTCTCCGCATTGCAAGGTGCAATTCTGAAATTTTTTGCTTTTTCCTGCTCCTCTTAGCATGATAAAGAAGATTCAAACAGATTGAGATGCCAGCTCCTTTCATTCAGTCAGTAGCTTCAAACATTTCTGGACGTTTTTCAATGGCAAAAATCAATGAATATTGTAAATGCACAAACAGTAATTTCTCCACATTGCAAGGTGCAATTCTGAATTTTTTTGCTTTTTCCTGCTCCTCTTAGCATGATAAAGAAGATTCAAAGAGAGTGAGATGCCAGCTCTTTTCATTCAGTCAGTAGATCCAAACATTTCTGGTATATGAATAACATGATGTTTTTCAATGGCAAAAATCAATGAATATTGTAAATGCACAAACAGTAATTTCTCCGCATTGCAAGGTGCAATTCTGAAATTTTTTGCTTTTTCCTGCTCCTCTTAGCATGATAAAGAAGATTCAAAGAGAGTGAGATGCCAGCTCCTTTCATTCAGTCAGTAGCTTCAAACATTTCTGGATGTTTTTCAATGGCAAAAATCAATGAATATTGTAAATGCACAAACAGTAATTTCTCCACATTGCAAGGTGCAATTCTGAAATTTTTTGCTTTTTCCTGCTCCTCTTAGCATGATAAAGAAGATTCAAAGAGAGTGAGTTGCCAGCTCTTTTCATTCAGTCAGTAGCTTCAAACATTTCTGGTATATGAATAACATGATGTTTTTCAATGGCAAAAATCAATGAATATTGTAAATGCACAAACAGTAATTTCTCCACATTGCAAGGTGCAATTCTGAATTTTTTTGCTTTTTCCTGCTCCTCTTAGCATGATAAAGAAGATTCAAAGAGAGTGAGATGCCAGCTCTTTTCATTCAGTCAGTAGATCCAAACATTTCTGGTATATGAATAACATGATGTTTTTCAATGGCAAAAATCAATGAATATTGTAAATGCACAAACAGTAATTTCTCCGCATTGCAAGGTGCAATTCTGAAATTTTTTGCTTTTTCCTGCTCCTCTTAGCATGATAAAGAAGATTCAAAGAGAGTGAGATGCCAGCTCCTTTCATTCAGTCAGTAGCTTCAAACATTTCTGGACGTTTTTCAATGGCAAAAATCAATGAATATTGTAAATGCACAAACAGTAATTTCTCCACATTGCAAGGTGCAATTCGGAAATTTTTTGCTTTTTCCTGCTCCTCTTAGCATGATAAAGAAGATTCAAAGAGAGTGAGATGCCAGTTCTTTTCATTCAGTCAGTAGCTTCAAACATTTCTGGTATATGAATAACATGATGTTTTTCAATGGCAAAAATCAATGAATATTGTAAATGCACAAACAGTAATTTCTCCGCATTGCAAGGTGCAATTCTGAAATTTTTTGCTTTTTCCTGCTCCTCTTAGCATGATAAAGAAGATTCAAAGAGAGTGAGATGCCAGCTCCTTTCATTCAGTCAGTAGCTTCAAACATTTCTGGACGTTTTTCAATGGCAAAAATCAATGAATATTGTAAATGCACAAACAGTAATTTCTCCACATTGCAAGGTGCAATTCTGAATTTTTTTGCTTTTTCCTGCTCCTCTTAGCATGATAAAGAAGATTCAAAGAGAGTGAGATGCCAGCTCTTTTCATTCAGTCAGTAGATCCAAACATTTCTGGTATATGAATAACATGATGTTTTTCAATGGCAAAAATCAATGAATATTGTAAATGCACAAACAGTAATTTCTCCGCATTGCAAGGTGCAATTCTGAAATTTTTTGCTTTTTCCTGCTCCTCTTAGCATGATAAAGAAGATTCAAAGAGAGTGAGATGCCAGCTCCTTTCATTCAGTCAGTAGCTTCAAACATTTCTGGACGTTTTTCAATGGCAAAAATCAATGAATATTGTAAATGCACAAACAGTAATTTCTCCACATTGCAAGGTGCAATTCTGAAATTTTTTGCTTTTTCCTGCTCCTCTTAGCATGATAAAGAAGATTCAAAGAGAGTGAGTTGCCAGCTCTTTTCATTCAGTCAGTAGCTTCAAACATTTCTGGTATATGAATAACATGATGTTTTTCAATGGCAAAAATCAATGAATATTGTAAATGCACAAACAGTAATTTCTCCGCATTGCAAGGTGCAATTCTGAAATTTTTTGCTTTTTCCTGCTCCTCTTAGCATGATAAAGAAGATTCAAAGAGAGTGAGATGCCAGCTCTTTTCATTCTGTCAGTAGCTTCAAACATTTCTGGTATATGAATAACATGATGTTTTTCAATGGCAAAAATCAATGAATATTGTAAATGCACAAACAGTAATTTCTCCACATTGCAAGGTGCAATTCTGAAATTTTTTGCTTTTTCCTGCTCCTCTTAGCATGATAAAGAAGATTCAAAGAGAGTGAGATGCCAGCTCTTTTCATTCAGTCAGTTGCTTCAAACATTTCTGGTATATGAATAACATGATGTTTTTCAATGGCAAAAATCAATGAATATTGTAAATGCACAAACAGTAATTTCTCCACATTGCAAGGTGCAATTCTGAATTTTTTTGCTTTTTCCTGCTCCTCTTAGCATGATAAAGAAGATTCAAAGAGAGTGAGATGCCAGCTCTTTTCATTCAGTCAGTAGATCCAAACATTTCTGGTATATGAATAACATGATGTTTTTCAATGGCAAAAATCAATGAATATTGTAAATGCACAAACAGTAATTTCTCCGCATTGCAAGGTGCAATTCTGAAATTTTTTGCTTTTTCCTGCTCCTCTTAGCATGATAAAGAAGATTCAAAGAGAGTGAGATGCCAGCTCTTTTCATTCAGTCAGTTGCTTCAAACATTTCTGGTATATGAATAACATGATGTTTTTCAATGGCAAAAATCAATGAATATTGTAAATGCACAAACAGTAATTTCTCCACATTGCAAGGTGCAATTCTGAATTTTTTTGCTTTTTCCTGCTCCTCTTAGCATGATAAAGAAGATTCAAAGAGAGTGAGATGCCAGCTCTTTTCATTCAGTCAGTAGATCCAAACATTTCTGGTATATGAATAACATGATGTTTTTCAATGGCAAAAATCAATGAATATTGTAAATGCACAAACAGTAATTTCTCCGCATTGCAAGGTGCAATTCTGAAATTTTTTGCTTTTTCCTGCTCCTCTTAGCATGATAAAGAAGATTCAAAGAGAGTGAGATGCCAGCTCCTTTCATTCAGTCAGTAGCTTCAAACATTTCTGGACGTTTTTCAATGGCAAAAATCAATGAATATTGTAAATGCACAAACAGTAATTTCTCCACATTGCAAGGTGCAATTCTGAAATTTTTTGCTTTTTCCTGCTCCTCTTAGCATGATAAAGAAGATTCAAAGAGAGTGAGTTGCCAGCTCTTTTCATTCAGTCAGTAGCTTCAAACATTTCTGGTATATGAATAACATGATGTTTTTCAATGGCAAAAATCAATGAATATTGTAAATGCACAAACAGTAATTTCTCCGCATTGCAAGGTGCAATTCTGAAATTTTTTGCTTTTTCCTGCTCCTCTTAGCATGATAAAGAAGATTCAAAGAGAGTGAGATGCCAGCTCTTTTCATTCTGTCAGTAGCTTCAAACATTTCTGGTATATGAATAACATGATGTTTTTCAATGGCAAAAATCAATGAATATTGTAAATGCACAAACAGTAATTTCTCCACATTGCAAGGTGCAATTCTGAAATTTTTTGCTTTTTCCTGCTCCTCTTAGCATGATAAAGAAGATTCAAAGAGAGTGAGATGCCAGCTCTTTTCATTCAGTCAGTTGCTTCAAACATTTCTGGTATATGAATAACATGATGTTTTTCAATGGCAAAAATCAATGAATATTGTAAATGCACAAACAGTAATTTCTCCGCATTGCAAGGTGCAATTCTGAAATTTTTTGCTTTTTCCTGCTCCTCTTAGCATGATAAAGAACATTCAAAGAGAGTGAGATGCCAGCTCTTTTCATTCAGTCAGTAGCTTCAAACATTTCTGGTATATGAATAACATGATGTTTTTCAATGGCAAAAATCAATGAATATTGTAAATGCACAAACAGTAATTTCTCCAGATTGCAAGGTGCAATTCTGAAATTTTTTGCTTTTTCCTGCTCCTCTTAGCATGATAAAGAAGATTCAAAGAGAGTGAGATGCCAGCTCTTTTCATTCAGTCAGTAGCTTCAAACATTTCTGGTATATGAATAACATGATGTTTTTCAATGGCAAAAATCAATGAATATTGTAAATGCACAAACAGTTATTTCTCCGCATTGCAAGGTGCAATTCTGAAATTTTTTGCTTTTTCCTGCTCCTCTTAGCATGATAAAGAAGATTCAAAGAGAGTGAGATGCCAGCTCCTTTCATTCAGTCAGTAGCTTCAAACATTTCTGGACGTTTTTCAATGGCAAAAATCAATGAATATTGTAAATGCACAAACAGTAATTTCTCCACATTGCAAGGTGCAATTCTGAAATTTTTTGCTTTTTCCTGCTCCTCTTAGCATGATAAAGAAGATTCAAAGAGAGTGAGATGCCAGCTCTTTTCATTCAGTCAGTAGCTTCAAACATTTCTGGTATATGAATAACATGATGTTTTTCAATGGCAAAAATCAATGAATATTGTAAATGCACAAACAGTAATTTCTCCACATTGCAAGGTGCAATTCTGAAATGTTTTGCTTTTTCCTGCTCCTCTTAGCATGATAAAGAAGATTCAAAGAGAGTGAGATGCCAGCTCTTTTCATTCAGTCAGTAGCTTCAAACATTTCTGGTATATGAATAACATGATGTTTTCAATGGCAAAAATCAATGAATATTGTAAATGCACAAACAGTAATTTCTCCGCATTGCAAGGTGCAATTCTGAAATTTTTTGCTTTTTCCTGCTCCTCTTAGCATGATAAAGAAGATTCAAAGAGAGTGAGATGCCAGCTCATTTCATTCAGTCAGTAGCTTCAAACATTTCTGGACGTTTTTCAATGGCAAAAATCAATGAATATTGTAAATGCACAAACAGTAATTTCTCCACATTGCAAGGTGCAATTCTGAATTTTTTTGCTCTTTCCTGCTCCTCTTAGCATGATAAAGAAGATTCAAAGAGAGTGAGTGCCAGCTCTTTTCATTCAGTCAGTAGCTTCAAACATTTCTGGTATATGAATAACATGATGTTTTTCAATGGCAAAAATCAATGAATATTGTAAATGCACAAACAGTAATTTCTCCACATTGCAAGGTGCAATTCTGAAATTTTTTGCTTTTTCCTGCTCCTCTTAGCATGATAAAGAAGATTCAAAGAGACTGAGATGCCAGCTCTTTTCATTCAGTCAGTAGCTTCAAACATTTCTGGTATATGAATAACATGATATTTTTCAATGGCAAAAATCAATGAATATTGTAAATGCACAAACAGTAATTTCTCCGCATTGCAAGGTGCAATTCTGAAATTTTTTGCTTTTTCCTGCTCCTCTTAGCATGATAAAGAAGATTCAAAGAGAGTGAGATGCCAGCTCCTTTCATTCAGTCAGTAGCTTCAAACATTTCTGGACGTTTTTCAATGGCAAAAATCAATGAATATTGTAAATGCACAAACAGTAATTTCTCCACATTGCAAGGTGCAATTCTGAAATTTTTTGCTTTTTACTGCTCCTCTTAGCATGATAAAGAAGATTCAAAGAGAGTGAGATGCCAGCTCTTTTCATTCAGTCAGTAGCTTCAAACATTTCTGGTATATGAATAACATGATGTTTTTCAATGGCAAAAATCAATGAATATTGTAAATGCACAAACAGTAATTTCTCCGCATTGCAAGGTGCAATTCTGAAATTTTTTGCTTTTTCCTGCTCCTCTTAGCATGATAAAGAAGATTCAAAGAGAGTGAGATGCCAGCTCCTTTCATTCAGTCAGTAGCTTCAAACATTTCTGGACGTTTTTCAATGGCAAAACTCAATGAATATTGTAAATGCACAAACGGTAATTTCTCCACCTTGCAAGGTGCAATTCTGAAATTTTTTGCTTTTTCCTGCTCCTCTTAGGATGATAAAGAAGATTCAAAGAGAGTGAGATGCCAGCTCTTTTCATTCAGTCAGTAGCTTCAAACATTTCTGGTATATGAATAACATGATGTTTTTCAATGGCAAAAATCAATGAATATTGTAAATGCACAAACAGTAATTTCTCCGCATTGCAAGGTGCAATTCTGAAATTTTTTGCTTTTTCCTGCTCCTCTTAGCATGATAAAGAAGATTCAAAGAGAGTGAGATGCCAGCTCCTTTCATTCAGTCAGTAGCTTCAAACATTTCTGGACGTTTTTCAATGGCAAAAATCAATGAATATTGTAAATGCACAAACAGTAATTTCTCCACATTGCAAGGTGCAATTCTGAAATGTTTTGCTTTTTCCTGCTCCTCTTAGCATGATAAAGAAGATTCAAAGAGAGTGATATGCCAGCTCTTTTCATTCAGTCAGTAGCTTCAAACATTTCTGGTATATGAATAACATGATGTTTTTCAATGGCAAAAATCAATGAATATTGTAAATGCACAAACAGTAATTTCTCCGCATTGCAAGGTGCAATTCTGAAATTTTTTGCTTTTTCCTGCTCCTCTTTGCATGATAAAGGAGATTCAAAGAGAGTGAGATGCCAGCTCCTTTCATTCAGTCAGTAGCTTCAAACATTTCTGGACGTTTTTCAATGGCAAAAATCAATGAATATTGTAAATGCACAAACAGTAATTTCTCCACATTGCAAGGTGCAATTCTGAATTTTTTTGCTCTTTCCTGCTCCTCTTAGCATGATAAAGAAGATTCAAAGAGAGTGAGATGCCAGCTCTTTTCATTCAGTCAGTAGCTTCAAACATTTCTGGTATATGAATAACATGATGTTTTTCAATGGCAAAAATCAATGAATATTGTAAATGCACAAACAGTAATTTCTCCACATTGCAAGGTGCAATTCTGAAATTTTTTGCTTTTTCCTGCTCCTCTTAGCATGATAAAGAAGATTCAAAGAGCGTGAGATGCCAGCTCTTTTCATTCAGTCAGTAGCTTCAAACATTTCTGGTATATGAATAACATGATGTTTTTCAATTTCAAAAATCAATGAATATTGTAAATGCACAAACAGTAATTTCTCCGCATTGCAAGGTGCAATTCTGAAATTTTTTGCTTTTTCCTGCTCCTCTTAGCATGATAAAGAAGATTCAAAGAGAGTGAGATGCCAGCTCCTTTCATTCAGTCAGTAGCTTCAAACATTTCTGGATGTTTTTCAATGGCAAAAATCAATGAATATTGTAAATGCACAAGCAGTAATTTCTCCACATTGCAAGGTGCAATTCTGAATTTTTTTGCTCTTTCCTGCTCCTCTTAGCATGATAAAGAAGATTCAAAGAGAGTGAGATGCCAGCTCTTTTCATTCAGTCAGTAGCTTCAAACATTTCTGGTATATGAATAACATGATGTTTTTCAATGGCAAAAATCAATGAATATTGTAAATGCACAAACAGTAATTTCTCCACATTGCAAGGTGCAATTCTGAAATTTTTTGCTTTTTCCTGCTCCTCTTAGCATGATAAAGAAGATTCAAAGAGAGTGAGATGCCAGCTCTTTTCATTCAGTCAGTAGCTTCAAACATTTCTGGTATATGAATAACATGATGTTTTTCAATGACAAAAATCAATGAATATTGTAAATGCACAAACAGTAATTTCTCCGCATTGCAAGGTGCAATTCTGAAATTTTTTGCTTTTTCCTGCTCCTCTTAGCATGATAAAGAAGATTCAAAGAGAGTGAGATGCCAGCTCCTTCCATTCAGTCAGTAGCTTCAAACATTTCTGGACGTTTTTCAATGGCAAAAATCAATGAATATTGTAAATGCACAAACAGTAATTTCTCCACATTGCAAGGTGCAATTCTGAAATTTTTTGCTTTTTACTGCTCCTCTTAGCATGATAAAGAAGATTCAAAGAGAGTGAGATGCCAGCTCTTTTCATTCAGTCAGTAGCTTCAAACATTTCTGGTATATGAATAACATGATGTTTTTCAATGGCAAAAATCAATGAATATTGTAAATGCACAAACAGTAATTTCTCCGCATTGCAAGGTGCAATTCTGAAATTTTTTGCTTTTTCCTGCTCCTCTTAGCATGATAAAGAAGATTCAAAGAGAGTGAGATGACAGCTCCTTTCATTCAGTCAGTAGCTTCAAACATTTCTGGACGTTTTTCAATGGCAAAAATCAATGAATATTGTAAATGCACAAACAGTAATTTCTCCACATTGCAAGGTGCAATTCTGAATTTTTTTGCTCTTTCCTGCTCCTCTTAGCATGATAAAGAAGATTCAAAGAGAGTGAGATGCCAGCTCTTTTCATTCAGTCAGTAGCTTCAAACATTTCTGGTATATGAATAACATGATGTTTTTCAACGGCAAAAATCAATGAATATTGTAAATGCACAAACAGTAATTTCTCCACATTGTAAGGTGCAATTCTGAAATTTTTTGCTTTTTCCTGCTCCTCTTAGCATGATAAAGAAGATTCAAAGAGAGTGAGATGCCAGCTCTTTTCATTCAGTCAGTAGCTTCAAACATTTCTGGTATATGAATAACATGATGTTTTTCAATTGCAAAAATCAATGAATATTGTAAATGCACAAACAGTAATTTCTCCGCATTGCAAGGTGCAATTCTGAAATTTTTTACTTTTTCCTGCTCCTCTTAGCATGATAAAGAAGATTCAAAGAGAGTGAGATGCCAGCTCCTTTCATTCAGTCAGTAGCTTCAAACATTTCTGGACGTTTTTCAATGGCAAAAATCAATGAATATTGTAAATGCACAAACAGTAATTTCTCCACATTGCAAGGTGCAATTCTGAATTTTTTTGCTCTTTCCTGCTCCTCTTAGCATGATAAAGAAGATTCAAAGAGAGTGAGATGCCAGCTCTTTTCATTCAGTCAGTAGCTTCAAACATTTCTGGTATATGAATAACATGATGTTTTTCAATGGCAAAAATCAATGAATATTGTAAATGCACAAACAGTAATTTCTCCACATTGCAAGGTGCAATTCTGAAATTTTTTGCTTTTTCCTGCTCCTCTTAGCATGATAAAGAAGATTCAAAGAGAGTGAGATGCCAGCTCTTTTCATTCAGTCAGTAGCTTCAAACATTTCTGGTATATGAATAACATGATGTTTTTCAATGGCAAAAATCAATGAATATTGTAAATGCACAAACAGTAATTTCTCCGCATTGCAAGGTGCAATTCTGAAATTTTTTGCTTTTTCCTGCTCCTCTTAGCATGATAAAGAAGATTCAAAGAGAGTGAGATGCCAGCTGATTCCATTCAGTCAGTAGCTTCAAACATTTCTGGACGTTTTTCAATGGCAAAAATCAATGAATATTGTAAATGCACAAACAGTAATTTCTCCACATTGCAAGGTGCAATTCTGAAATTTTTTGCTTTTTACTTCTCCTCTTAGCATGATAAAGAAGATTCAAAGAGAGTGAGATGCCAGCTCTTTTCATTCAGTCAGTAGCTTCAAACATTTCTGGTATATGAATAACATGATGTTTTTCAATGGCAAAAATCAATGAATATTGTAAATGCACAAACAGTAATTTCTCCGCATTGCAAGGTGCAATTCTGAAATTTTTTGCTTTTTCCTGCTCCTCTTAGCATGATAAAGAAGATTCAAAGAGAGTGAGATGCCAGCTCCTTTCATTCAGTCAGTAGCTTCAAACATTTCTGGACGTTTTTCAATGGCAAAACTCAATGAATATTGTAAATGCACAAACAGTAATTTCTCCACATTGCAAGGTGCAATTCTGAAATTTTTTGCTTTTTCCTGCTCCTCTTAGGATGATAAAGAAGATTCAAAGAGAGTGAGATGCCAGCTCTTTTCATTCAGTCAGTAGCTTCAAACATTTCTGGTATATGAATAACATGATGTTTTTCAATGGCAAAAATCAATGAATATTGTAAATGCACAAACAGTAATTTCTCCGCATTGCAAGGTGCAATTCTGAAATTTTTTGCTTTTTCCTGCTCCTCTTAGCATGATAAAGAAGATTCAAAGAGAGTGAGATGCCAGCTCCTTTCATTCAGTCAGTAGCTTCAAACATTTCTGGACGTTTTTCAATGGCAAAAATCAATGAATATTGTAAATGCACAAACAGTAATTTCTCCACATTGCAAGGTGCAATTCTGAAATTTTTTGCTTTTTACTGCTCCTCTTAGCATGATAAAGAAGATTCAAAGAGAGTGAGATGCCAGCTGATTCCATTCAGTCAGTAGCTTCAAACATTTCTGGACGTTTTTCAATGGCAAAAATCAATGAATATTGTAAATGCACAAACAGTAATTTCTCCACATTGCAAGGTGCAATTCTGAAATTTTTTGCTTTTTACTTCTCCTCTTAGCATGATAAAGAAGATTCAAAGAGAGTGAGATGCCAGCTCTTTTCATTCAGTCAGTAGCTTCAAACATTTCTGGTATATGAATAACATGATGTTTTTCAATGGCAAAAATCAATGAATATTGTAAATGCACAAACAGTAATTTCTCCGCATTGCAAGGTGCAATTCTGAAATTTTTTGCTTTTTCCTGCTCCTCTTAGCATGATAAAGAAGATTCAAAGAGAGTGAGATGCCAGCTCCTTTCATTCAGTCAGTAGCTTCAAACATTTCTGGACGTTTTTCAATGGCAAAACTCAATGAATATTGTAAATGCACAAACAGTAATTTCTCCACATTGCAAGGTGCAATTCTGAAATTTTTTGCTTTTTCCTGCTCCTCTTAGGATGATAAAGAAGATTCAAAGAGAGTGAGATGCCAGCTCTTTTCATTCAGTCAGTAGCTTCAAACATTTCTGGTATATGAATAACATGATGTTTTTCAATGGCAAAAATCAATGAATATTGTAAATGCACAAACAGTAATTTCTCCGCATTGCAAGGTGCAATTCTGAAATTTTTTGCTTTTTCCTGCTCCTCTTAGCATGATAAAGAAGATTCAAAGAGAGTGAGATGCCAGCTCCTTTCATTCAGTCAGTAGCTTCAAACATTTCTGGACGTTTTTCAATGGCAAAAATCAATGAATATTGTAAATGCACAAACAGTAATTTCTCCACATTGCAAGGTGCAATTCTGAAATTTTTTGCTTTTTACTGCTCCTCTTAGCATGATAAAGAAGATTCAAAGAGACTGAGATGCCAGCTCTTTTCATTCAGTCAGTAGCTTCAAACATTTCTGGTATATGAATAACATGATGTTTTTCAATGGCAAAAATCAATGAATATTGTAAATGCACAAACAGTAATTTCTCCGCATTGCAAGGTGCAATTCTGAAATTTTTTGCTTTTTCCTGCTCCTCTTAGCATGATAAAGAAGATTCAAAGAGAGTGAGATGCCAGCTCCTTTCATTCAGTCAGTAGCTTCAAACATTTCTGGACGTTTTTCAAAGGCAAAAATCAATGAATATTGTAAATGCACAAACAGTAATTTCTCCACATTGCAAGGTGCAATTCTGAATTTTTTTGCTCTTTCCTGCTCCTCTTAGCATGATAAAGAAGATTCAAAGAGAGTGAGATGCCAGGTCTTTTCATTCAGTCAGTAGCTTCAAACATTTCTGGTATATGAATAACATGATGTTTTTCAATGGCAAAAATCAATGAATATTGTAAATGCACAAACAGTAATTTCTCCACATTGCAATGTGCAATTCTGAAATTTTTTGCGTTTTCCTGCTCCTCTTAGCATGATAAAGAAGATTCAAAGAGAGTGAGATGCCAGCTCTTTTCATTCAGTCAGTAGCTTCAAACATTTCTGGTAAATGAATAACATGATGTTTTTCAATGGCAAAAATCAATGAATATTGTAAATGCACAAACAGTCATTTCTCCGCATTGCAAGGTGCAATTCTGAAATTTTTTGCTTTTTCCTGCTCCTCTTAGCATGATAAAGAAGATTCAAAGAGAGTGGGATGCCAGCTCCTTTCATTCAGTCAGTAGCTTCAAACATTTCTGGACGTTTTTCAATGGCAAAAATCAATGAATATTGTAAATGCACAAACAGTAATTTCTCCACATTGCAAGGTGCAATTCTGAAATGTTTTGCTTTTTCCTGCTCCTCTTAGCATGATAAAGAAGATTCAAAGAGAGTGATATGCCAGCTCTTTTCATTCAGTCAGTAGCTTCAAACATTTCTGGTATATGAATAACATGATGTTTTTCAATGGCAAAAATCAATGAATATTGTAAATGCACAAACAGTAATTTCTCCGCATTGCAAGGTGCAATTCTGAAATTTTTTGCTTTTTCCTGCTCCTCTTAGCATGATAAAGAAGATTCAAAGAGAGTGAGATGCCAGCTCCTTTCATTCAGTCAGTAGCTTCAAACATTTCTGGACGTTTTTCAATGGCAAAAATCAATGAATATTGTAAATGCACAAACAGTAATTTCTCCACATTGCAAGGTGCAATTCTGAATTTTTTTGCTCTTTCCTGCTCCTCTTAGCATGATAAAGAAGATTCAAAGAGAGTGAGATGCCAGCTCTTTTCATTCAGTCAGTAGCTTCAAACATTTCTGGTATATGAATAACATGATGTTTTTCAATGGCAAAAATCAATGAATATTGTAAATGCACAAACAGTAATTTCTCCACATTGCAAGGTGCAATTCTGAAATGTTTTGCTTTCTCCTGCTCCTCTTAGCATGATAAAGAAGATTCAAAGAGAGTGAGATGCCAGCTCTTTTCATTCAGTCAGTAGCTTCAAACATTTCTGGTATATGAATAACATGATGTTTTTCAATTGCAAAAATCAATGAATATTGTAAATGCACAAACAGTAATTTCTCCGCAGTGCAAGGTGCAATTCTGAAATGTTTTGCTTTTTCCTGCTCCTCTTAGCATGATAAAGAAGATTCAAAGAGAGTGAGATGCCAGCTCCTTTCATTCAGTCAGTAGCTTCAAACATTTCTGGACGTTTTTCAATGGCAAAAATCAATGAATATTGTAAATGCACAAACAGTAATTTCTCCACATTGCAAGGTGCAATTCTGAAATTTTTTGCTTTTTACTGCTCCTCTTAGCATGATAAAGAAGATTCAAATAGACTGAGATGCCAGCTCTTTTCATTCAGTCAGTAGCTTCAAACATTTCTGGTATATGAATAACATGATGTTTTTCAATGGCAAAAATCAATGAATATTGTAAATGCACAAACAGTAATTTCTCCGCATTGCAAGGTGCAATTCTGAAATTTTTTGCTTTTTCCTGCTCCTCTTAGCATGATAAAGAAGATTCAAAGAGAGTGAGATGCCAGCTCCTTTCATTCAGTCAGTAGCTTCAAACATTTCTGGACGTTTTTCAATGGCAAAAATCAATGAATATTGTAAATGCACAAACAGTAATTTCTCCACATTGCAAGGTGCAATTCTGAATTTTTTTGCTCTTTCCTGCTCCTCTTAGCATGATAAAGAAGATTCAAAGAGAGTGAGATGCCAGCTCTTTTCATTCAGTCAGTAGCTTCAAACATTTCTGGTATATGAATAACATGATGTTTTTCAATGGCAAAAATCAATGAATATTGTAAATGCACAAACAGTAATTTCTCCACATTGCAAGGTGCAATTCTGAAATTTTTTGCTTTTTCCTGCTCCTCTTAGCATGATAAAGAAGATTCAAAGAGAGTGAGATGCCAGCTCTTTTCATTCAGTCAGTAGCTTCAAACATTTCTGGTATATGAATAACATGATGTTTTTCAATGGCAAAAATCAATGAATATTGTAAATGCACAAACAGTAATTTCTCCGCATTGCAAGGTGCAATTCTGAAATTTTTTGCTTTTTCCTGCTCCTCTTAGCATGATAAAGAAGATTCAAAGAGAGTGAGATGCCAGCTGATTCCATTCAGTCAGTAGCTTCAAACATTTCTGGACGTTTTTCAATGGCAAAAATCAATGAATATTGTAAATGCACAAACAGTAATTTCTCCACATTGCAAGGTGCAATTCTGAAATTTTTTGCTTTTTACTTCTCCTCTTAGCATGATAAAGAAGATTCAAAGAGAGTGAGATGCCAGCTCTTTTCATTCAGTCAGTAGCTTCAAACATTTCTGGTATATGAATAACATGATGTTTTTCAATGGCAAAAATCAATGAATATTGTAAATGCACAAACAGTAATTTCTCCGCATTGCAAGGTGCAATTCTGAAATTTTTTGCTTTTTCCTGCTCCTCTTAGCATGATAAAGAAGATTCAAAGAGAGTGAGATGCCAGCTCCTTTCATTCAGTCAGTAGCTTCAAACATTTCTGGACGTTTTTCAATGGCAAAACTCAATGAATATTGTAAATGCACAAACAGTAATTTCTCCACATTGCAAGGTGCAATTCTGAAATTTTTTGCTTTTTCCTGCTCCTCTTAGGATGATAAAGAAGATTCAAAGAGAGTGAGATGCCAGCTCTTTTCATTCAGTCAGTAGCTTCAAACATTTCTGGTATATGAATAACATGATGTTTTTCAATGGCAAAAATCAATGAATATTGTAAATGCACAAACAGTAATTTCTCCGCATTGCAAGGTGCAATTCTGAAATTTTTTGCTTTTTCCTGCTCCTCTTAGCATGATAAAGAAGATTCAAAGAGAGTGAGATGCCAGCTCCTTTCATTCAGTCAGTAGCTTCAAACATTTCTGGACGTTTTTCAATGGCAAAAATCAATGAATATTGTAAATGCACAAACAGTAATTTCTCCACATTGCAAGGTGCAATTCTGAAATTTTTTGCTTTTTACTGCTCCTCTTAGCATGATAAAGAAGATTCAAAGAGACTGAGATGCCAGCTCTTTTCATTCAGTCAGTAGCTTCAAACATTTCTGGTATATGAATAACATGATGTTTTTCAATGGCAAAAATCAATGAATATTGTAAATGCACAAACAGTAATTTCTCCGCATTGCAAGGTGCAATTCTGAAATTTTTTGCTTTTTCCTGCTCCTCTTAGCATGATAAAGAAGATTCAAAGAGAGTGAGATGCCAGCTCCTTTCATTCAGTCAGTAGCTTCAAACATTTCTGGACGTTTTTCAATGGGAAAAATCAATGAATATTGTAAATGCACAAACAGTAATTTCTCCACATTGCAAGGTGCAATTCTGAATTTTTTTGCTCTTTCCTGCTCCTCTTAGCATGATAAAGAAGATTCAAAGAGAGTGAGATGCCAGGTCTTTTCATTCAGTCAGTAGCTTCAAACATTTCTGGTATATGAATAACATGATGTTTTTCAATGGCAAAAATCAATGAATATTGTAAATGCACAAACAGTAATTTTTCCACATTGCAAGGTGCAATTCTGAAATTTTTTGCTTTTTCCTGCTCCTCTTAGCATGATAAAGAAGATTCAAAGAGAGTGAGATGCCAGCTCTTTTCATTCAGTCAGTAGCTTCAAACATTTCTGGTATATGAATAACATGATGTTTTTCAATGGCAAAAATCAATGAGTATTGTAAATGCACAAACAGTCATTTCTCCGCATTGCAAGGTGCAATTCTGAAATTTTTTGCTTTTTCCTGCTCCTCTTAGCATGATAAAGAAGATTCAAAGAGAGTGAGATGCCAGCTCCTTTCATTCAGTCAGTAGCTTCAAACATTTCTGGACGTTTTTCAATGGCAAAAATCAATGAATATTGTAAATGCACAAACAGTAGTTTCTCCACATTGCAAGGTGCAATTCTGAAATGTTTTGCTTTTTCCTGCTCCTCTTAGCATGATAAAGAAGATTCAAAGAGAGTGATATGCCAGCTCTTTTCATTCAGTCAGTAGCTTCAAACATTTCTGGTATATGAATAACATGATGTTTTTCAATGGCAAAAATCAATGAATATTGTAAATGCACAAACAGTAATTTCTCCGCATTGCAAGGTGCAATTCTGAAATTTTTTGCTTTTTCCTGCTCCTCTTAGCATGATAAAGAAGATTCAAAGAGAGTGAGATGCCAGCTCCTTTCATTCAGTCAGTAGCTTCAAACATTTCTGGACGTTTTTCAATGGCAAAAATCAATGAATATTGTAAATGCACAAACAGTAATTTCTCCACATTGCAAGGTGCAATTCTGAATTTTTTTGCTCTTTCCTGCTCCTCTTAGCATGATAAAGAAGATTCAAAGAGAGTGAGATGCCAGCTCTTTTCATTCAGTCAGTAGCTTCAAACATTTCTGGTATATGAATAACATGATGTTTTTCAATGGCAAAAATCAATGAATATTGTAAATGCACAAACAGTAATTTCTCCACATTGCAAGGTGCAATTCTGAAATGTTTTGCTTTTTCCTGCTCCTCTTAGCATGATAAAGAAGATTCAAAGAGAGTGAGATGCCAGCTCTTTTCATTCAGTCAGTAGCTTCAAACATTTCTGGTATATGAATAACATGATGTTTTTCAATTGCAAAAATCAATGAATATTGTAAATGCACAAACAGTAATTTCTCCGCATTGCAAGGTGCAATTCTGAAATGTTTTGCTTTTTCCTGCTCCTCTTAGCATGATAAAGAAGATTCAAAGAGAGTGAGATGCCAGCTCGTTTCATTCAGTCAGTAGCTTCAAACATTTCTGGACGTTTTTCAATGGCAAAAATCAATGAATATTGTAAATGCACAAACAGTAATTTCTCCACATTGCAAGGTGCAATTCTGAAATTTTTTGCTTTTTACTGCTCCTCTTAGCATGATAAAGAAGATTCAAATAGACTGAGATGCCAGCTCTTTTCATTCAGTCAGTAGCTTCAAACATTTCTGGTATATGAATAACATGATGTTTTTCAATGGCAAAAATCAATGAATATTGTAAATGCACAAACAGTAATTTCTCCGCATTGCAAGGTGCAATTCTGAAATTTTTTGCTTTTTCCTGCTCCTCTTAGCATGATAAAGAAGATTCAAAGAGAGTGAGATGCCAGCTCCTTTCATTCAGTCAGTAGCTTCAAACATTTCTGGACGTTTTTCAATGGCAAAAATCAATGAATATTGTAAATGCACAAACAGTAATTTCTCCACATTGCAAGGTGCAATTCTGAATTTTTTTGCTCTTTCCTGCTCCTCTTAGCATGATAAAGAAGATTCAAAGAGAGTGAGATGCCAGGTCTTTTCATTCAGTCAGTAGCTTCAAACATTTCTGGTATATGAATAACATGATGTTTTTCAATGGCAAAAATCAATGAATATTGTAAATGCACAAACAGTAATTTCTCCACATTGCAAGGTGCAATTCTGAATTTTTTTGCTCTTTCCTGCTCCTCTTAGCATGATAAAGAAGATTCAAAGAGAGTGAGATGCCAGCTCTTTTCATTCAGTCAGTAGCTTCAAACATTTCTGGTATATGAATAACATGATGTTTTTCAACGGCAAAAATCAATGAATATTGTAAATGCACAAACAGTAATTTCTCCACATTGTAAGGTGCAATTCTGAAATTTTTTGCTTTTTCCTGCTCCTCTTAGCATGATAAAGAAGATTCAAAGAGAGTGAGATGCCAGCTCTTTTCATTCAGTCAGTAGCTTCAAACATTTCTGGTATATGAATAACATGATGTTTTTCAATTGCAAAAATCAATGAATATTGTAAATGCACAAACAGTAATTTCTCCGCATTGCAAGGTGCAATTCTGAAATTTTTTACTTTTTCCTGCTCCTCTTAGCATGATAAAGAAGATTCAAAGAGAGTGAGATGCCAGCTCCTTTCATTCAGTCAGTAGCTTCAAACATTTCTGGACGTTTTTCAATGGCAAAAATCAATGAATATTGTAAATGCACAAACAGTAATTTCTCCACATTGCAAGGTGCAATTCTGAATTTTTTTGCTCTTTCCTGCTCCTCTTAGCATGATAAAGAAGATTCAAAGAGATTGAGATGCCAGCTCTTTTCATTCAGTCAGTAGCTTCAAACATTTCTGGTATATGAATAACATGATGTTTTTCAATGGCAAAAATCAATGAATATTGTAAATGCACAAACAGTAATTTCTCCACATTGCAAGGTGCAATTCTGAATTTTTTTGCTTTTTCCTGCTCCTCTTAGCATGATAAAGAAGATTCAAAGAGAGTGAGATGCCAGCTCTTTTCATTCAGTCAGTAGCTTCAAACATTTCTGGTATATGAATAACATGATGTTTTTCAATGGCAAAAATCAATGAATATTGTAAATGCACAAACAGTAATTTCTCCGCATTGCAAGGTGCAATTCTGAAATTTTTTGCTTTTTCCTGCTCCTCTTAGCATGATAAAGAAGATTCAAAGAGAGTGAGATGCCAGCTGATTCCATTCAGTCAGTAGCTTCAAACATTTCTGGACGTTTTTCAATGGCAAAAATCAATGAATATTGTAAATGCACAAACAGTAATTTCTCCACATTGCAAGGTGCAATTCTGAAATTTTTTGCTTTTTACTTCTCCTCTTAGCATGATAAAGAAGATTCAAAGAGAGTGAGATGCCAGCTCTTTTCATTCAGTCAGTAGCTTCAAACATTTCTGGTATATGAATAACATGATGTTTTTCAATGGCAAAAATCAATGAATATTGTAAATGCACAAACAGTAATTTCTCCGCATTGCAAGGTGCAATTCTGAAATTTTTTGCTTTTTCCTGCTCCTCTTAGCATGATAAAGAAGATTCAAAGAGAGTGAGATGCCAGCTCCTTTCATTCAGTCAGTAGCTTCAAACATTTCTGGACGTTTTTCAATGGCAAAACTCAATGAATATTGTAAATGCACAAACAGTAATTTCTCCACATTGCAAGGTGCAATTCTGAAATTTTTTGCTTTTTCCTGCTCCTCTTAGGATGATAAAGAAGATTCAAAGAGAGTGAGATGCCAGCTCTTTTCATTCAGTCAGTAGCTTCAAACATTTCTGGTATATGAATAACATGATGTTTTTCAATGGCAAAAATCAATGAATATTGTAAATGCACAAACAGTAATTTCTCCGCATTGCAAGGTGCAATTCTGAAATTTTTTGCTTTTTCCTGCTCCTCTTAGCATGATAAAGAAGATTCAAAGAGAGTGAGATGCCAGCTCCTTTCATTCAGTCAGTAGCTTCAAACATTTCTGGACGTTTTTCAATGGCAAAAATCAATGAATATTGTAAATGCACAAACAGTAATTTCTCCACATTGCAAGGTGCAATTCTGAAATTTTTTGCTTTTTACTGCTCCTCTTAGCATGATAAAGAAGATTCAAAGAGACTGAGATGCCAGCTCTTTTCATTCAGTCAGTAGCTTCAAACATTTCTGGTATATGAATAACATGATGTTTTTCAATGGCAAAAATCAATGAATATTGTAAATGCACAAACAGTAATTTCTCCGCATTGCAAGGTGCAATTCTGAAATTTTTTGCTTTTTCCTGCTCCTCTTAGCATGATAAAGAAGATTCAAAGAGAGTGAGATGCCAGCTCCTTTCATTCAGTCAGTAGCTTCAAACATTTCTGGACGTTTTTCAATGGCAAAAATCAATGAATATTGTAAATGCACAAACAGTAATTTCTCCACATTGCAAGGTGCAATTCTGAATTTTTTTGCTCTTTCCTGCTCCTCTTAGCATGATAAAGAAGATTCAAAGAGAGTGAGATGCCAGGTCTTTTCATTCAGTCAGTAGCTTCAAACATTTCTGGTATATGAATAACATGATGTTTTTCAATGGCAAAAATCAATGAATATTGTAAATGCACAAACAGTAATTTCTCCACATTGCAAGGTGCAATTCTGAAATTTTTTGTGTTTTCCTGCTCCTCTTAGCATGATAAAGAAGATTCAAAGAGAGTGAGATGCCAGCTCTTTTCATTCAGTCAGTAGCTTCAAACATTTCTGGTATATGAATAACATGATGTTTTTCAATGGCAAAAATCAATGAATATTGTAAATGCACAAACAGTCATTTCTCCGCATTGCAAGGTGCAATTCTGAAATTTTTTGCTTTTTCCTGCTCCTCTTAGCATGATAAAGAAGATTCAAAGAGAGTGAGATGCCAGCTCCTTTCATTCAGTCAGTAGCTTCAAACATTTCTGGACGTTTTTCAATGGCAAAAATCAATGAATATTGTAAATGCACAAACAGTAATTTCTCCACATTGCAAGGTGCAATTCTGAAATGTTTTGCTTTTTCCTGCTCCTCTTAGCATGATAAAGAAGATTCAAAGAGAGTGATATGCCAGCTCTTTTCATTCAGTCAGTAGCTTCAAACATTTCTGGTATATGAATAACATGATGTTTTTCAATGGCAAAAATCAATGAATATTGTAAATGCACAAACAGTAATTTCTCCGCATTGCAAGGTGCAATTCTGAAATTTTTTGCTTTTTCCTGCTCCTCTTAGCATGATAAAGAAGATTCAAAGAGAGTGAGATGCCAGCTCCTTTCATTCAGTCAGTAGCTTCAAACATTTCTGGACGTTTTTCAATGGCAAAAATCAATGAATATTGTAAATGCACAAACAGTAATTTCTCCACATTGCAAGGTGCAATTCTGAATTTTTTTGCTCTTTCCTGCTCCTCTTAGCATGATAAAGAAGATTCAAAGAGAGTGAGATGCCAGCTCTTTTCATTCAGTCAGTAGCTTCAAACATTTCTGGTATATGAATAACATGATGTTTTTCAATGGCAAAAATCAATGAATATTGTAAATGCACAAACAGTAATTTCTCCACATTGCAAGGTGCAATTCTGAAATGTTTTGCTTTTTCCTGCTCCTCTTAGCATGATAAAGAAGATTCAAAGAGAGTGAGATGCCAGCTCTTTTCATTCAGTCAGTAGCTTCAAACATTTCTGGTATATGAATAACATGATGTTTTTCAATTGCAAAAATCAATGAATATTGTAAATGCACAAACAGTAATTTCTCCGCATTGCAAGGTGCAATTCTGAAATGTTTTGCTTTTTCCTGCTCCTCTTAGCATGATAAAGAAGATTCAAAGAGAGTGAGATGCCAGCTCCTTTCATTCAGTCAGTAGCTTCAAACATTTCTGGACGTTTTTCAATGGCAAAAATCAATGAATATTGTAAATGCACAAACAGTAATTTCTCCACATTGCAAGGTGCAATTCTGAAATTTTTTGCTTTTTACTGCTCCTCTTAGCATGATAAAGAAGATTCAAATAGACTGAGATGCCAGCTCTTTTCATTCAGTCAGTAGCTTCAAACATTTCTGGTATATGAATAACATGATGTTTTTCAATGGCAAAAATCAATGAATATTGTAAATGCACAAACAGTAATTTCTCCGCATTGCAAGGTGCAATTCTGAAATTTTTTGCTTTTTCCTGCTCCTCTTAGCATGATAAAGAAGATTCAAAGAGAGTGAGATGCCAGCTCCTTTCATTCAGTCAGTAGCTTCAAACATTTCTGGACGTTTTTCAATGGCAAAACTCAATGAATATTGTAAATGCACAAACAGTAATTTCTCCACATTGCAAGGTGCAATTCTGAAATTTTTTGCTTTTTCCTGCTCCTCTTAGGATGATAAAGAAGATTCAAAGAGAGTGAGATGCCAGCTCTTTTCATTCAGTCAGTAGCTTCAAACATTTCTGGTATATGAATAACATGATGTTTTTCAATGGCAAAAATCAATGAATATTGTAAATGCACAAACAGTAATTTCTCCGCATTGCAAGGTGCAATTCTGAAATTTTTTGCTTTTTCCTGCTACTCTTAGCATGATAAAGAAGATTCAAAGAGAGTGAGATGCCAGCTCCTTTCATTCAGTCGTTAGCTTCAAACATTTCTGGACGTTTTTCAATGGCAAAAATCAATGAATATTGTAAATGCACAAACAGTAATTTCTCCACATTGCAAGGTGCAATTCTGAAATTTTTTGCTTTTTACTGCTCCTCTTAGCATGATAAAGAAGATTCAAAGAGACTGAGATGCCAGCTCTTTTCATTCAGTCAGTAGCTTCAAACATTTCTGGTATATGAATAACATGATGTTTTTCAATGGCAAAAATCAATGAATATTGTAAATGCACAAACAGTAATTTCTCCGCATTGCAAGGTGCAATTCTGAAATTTTTTGCTTTTTCCTGCTCCTCTTAGCATGATAAAGAAGATTCAAAGAGAGTGAGATGCCAGCTGATTCCATTCAGTCAGTAGCTTCAAACATTTCTGGACGTTTTTCAATGGCAAAAATCAATGAATATTGTAAATGCACAAACAGTAATTTCTCCACATTGCAAGGTGCAATTCTGAAATTTTTTGCTTTTTACTTCTCCTCTTAGCATGATAAAGAAGATTCAAAGAGAGTGAGATGCCAGCTCTTTTCATTCAGTCAGTAGCTTCAAACATTTCTGTTATATGAATAA
The DNA here is from genome assembly GCF_046119375.1 of Phyllobates terribilis. Classification (NCBI taxonomy): domain Eukaryota; kingdom Metazoa; phylum Chordata; class Amphibia; order Anura; family Dendrobatidae; genus Phyllobates; species Phyllobates terribilis. Next base: position 454,770 of record NW_027363241.1, on the reverse strand, counting down.
CATGATGTTTTTCAATGGCAAAAATCAATGAATATTGTAAATGCACAAACAGTAATTTCTCCGCATTGCAAGGTGCAATTCTGAAATTTTTTGCTTTTTCCTGCTCCTCTTAGCATGATAAAGAAGATTCAAAGAGAGTGAGATGCCAGCTCCTTTCATTCAGTCAGTAGCTTCAAACATTTCTGGACGTTTTTCAATGGCAAAACTCAATGAATATTGTAAATGCACAAACAGTAATTTCTCCACATTGCAAGGTGCAATTCTGAAATTTTTTGCTTTTTCCTGCTCCTCTTAGGATGATAAAGAAGATTCAAAGAGAGTGAGATGCCAGCTCTTTTCATTCAGTCAGTAGCTTCAAACATTTCTGGTATATGAATAACATGATGTTTTTCAATGGCAAAAATCAATGAATATTGTAAATGCACAAACAGTAATTTCTCCGCATTGCAAGGTGCAATTCTGAAATTTTTTGCTTTTTCCTGCTCCTCTTAGCATGATAAAGAAGATTCAAAGACAGTGAGATGCCAGCTCCTTTCATTCAGTCAGTAGCTTCAAACATTTCTGGACGTTTTTCAATGGCAAAAATCAATGAATATTGTAAATGCACAAACAGTAATTTCTCCACATTGCAAGGTGCAATTCTGAAATTTTTTGCTTTTTACTGCTCCTCTTAGCATGATAAAGAAGATTCAAAGAGACTGAGATGCCAGCTCTTTTCATTCAGTCAGTATCTTCAAACATTTCTGGTATATGAATAACATGATGTTTTTCAATGGCAAAAATCAATGAATATTGTAAATGCACAAACAGTAATTTCTCCGCATTGCAAGGTGCAATTCTGAAATTTTTTGCTTTTTCCTGCTCCTCTTACCATGATAAAGAAGATTCAAAGAGAGTGAGATGCCAGCTCCTTTCATTCAGTCAGTAGCTTCAAACATTTCTGGACGTTTTTCAATGGCAAAAATCAATGAATATTGTAAATGCACAAACAGTAATTTCTCCACATTGCAAGGTGCAATTCTGAATTTTTTTGCTCTTTCCTGCTCCTCTTAGCATGATAAAGAAGATTCAAAGAGAGTGAGATGCCAGGTCTTTTCATTCAGTCAGTAGCTTCAAACATTTCTGGTATATGAATAACATGATGTTTTTCAATGGCAAAAATCAATGAATATTGTAAATGCACAAACAGTAATTTCTCCACATTGCAAGGTGCAATTCTGAAATTTTTTGCTTTTTCCTGCTCCTCTTAGCATGATAAAGAAGATTCAAAGAGAGTGAGATGCCAGCTCTTTTCATTCAGTCAGTAGCTTCAAACATTTCTGGTATATGAATAACATGATGTTTTTCAATGGCAAAAATCAATGAATATTGTAAATGCACAAACAGTCATTTCTCCGCATTGCAAGGTGCAATTCTGAAATTTTTTGCTTTTTCCTGCTCCTCTTAGCATGATAAAGAAGATTCAAAGAGAGTGAGATGCCAGCTCCTTTCATTCAGTCAGTAGCTTCAAACATTTCTGGACGTTTTTCAATGGCAAAAATCAATGAATATTGTAAATGCACAAACAGTAATTTCTCCACATTGCAAGGTGCAATTCTGAAATGTTTTGCTTTTTCCTGCTCCTCTTAGCATGATAAAGAAGATTCAAAGAGAGTGATATGCCAGCTCTTTTCATTCAGTCAGTAGCTTCAAACATTTCTGGTATATGAATAACATGATGTTTTTCAATGGCAAAAATCAATGAATATTGTAAATGCACAAACAGTAATTTCTCCGCATTGCAAGGTGCAATTCTGAAATTTTTTGCTTTTTCCTGCTCCTCTTAGCATGATAAAGAAGATTCAAAGAGAGTGAGATGCCAGCTCCTTTCATTCAGTCAGTAGCTTCAAACATTTCTGGACGTTTTTCAATGGCAAAAATCAATGAATATTGTAAATGCACAAACAGTAATTTCTCCACATTGCAAAGTGCAATTCTGAATTTTTTTGCTCTTTCCTGCTCCTCTTAGCATGATAAAGAAGATTCAAAGAGAGTGAGATGCCAGCTCTTTTCATTCAGTCAGTAGCTTCAAACATTTCTGGTATATGAATAACATGATGTTTTTCAATGGCAAAAATCAATGAATATTGTAAATGCACAAACAGTAATTTCTCCACATTGCAAGGTGCAATTCTGAAATGTTTTGCTTTTTCCTGCTCCTCTTAGCATGATAAAGAAGATTCAAAGAGAGTGAGATGCCAGGTCTTTTCATTCAGTCAGTAGCTTCAAACATTTCTGGTATATGAATAACATGATGTTTTTCAATGGCAAAAATCAATGAATATTGTAAATGCACAAACAGTAATTTCTCCACATTGCAAGGTGCAATTCTGAAATTTTTTGCTTTTTCCTGCTCCTCTTAGCATGATAAAGAAGATTTAAAGAGAGTGAGATGCCAGCTCTTTTCATTCAGTCAGTAGCTTCAAACATTTCTGGTATATGAATAACATGATGTTTTTCAATGGCAAAAATCAATGAATATTGTAAATGCACAAACAGTCATTTCTCCGCATTGCAAGGTGCAATTCTGAAATTTTTTGCTTTTTCCTGCTCCTCTTAGCATGATAAAGAAGATTCAAAGAGAATGAGATGCCAGCTCCTTTCATTCAGTCAGTAGCTTCAAACATTTCTGGACGTTTTTCAATGGCAAAAATCCATGAATATTGTAAATGCACAAACAGTAATTTCTCCACATTGCAAGGTGCAATTCTGAAATTTTTTGCTTTTTACTTCTCCTCTTAGCATGATAAAGAAGATTCAAAGAGACTGAGATGCCAGCTCTTTTCATTCAGTCAGTAGCTTCAAACATTTCTGGTATATGAATAACATGATGTTTTTCAATGGCAAAAATCAATGAATATTGTAAATGCACAAACAGTAATTTCTCCGCATTGCAAGGAGCAATTCTGAAATTTTTTGCTTTTTCCTGCTCCTCTTAGCATGATAAAGAAGATTCAAAGAGAGTGAGATGCCAGCTCCTTTCATTCAGTCAGTAGCTTCAAACATTTCTGGACGTTTTTCAATGGCAAAACTCAATGAATATTGTAAATGCACAAACAGTAATTTCTCCACATTGCAAGGTGCAATTCTGAAATTTTTTGCTTTTTCCTGCTCCTCTTAGGATGATAAAGAAGATTCAAAGAGAGTGAGATGCCAGCTCTTTTCATTCAGTCAGTAGCTTCAAACATTTCTGGTATATGAATAACATGATGTTTTTCAATGGCAAAAATCAATGAATATTGTAAATGCACAAACAGTAATTTCTCCGCATTGCAAGGTGCAATTCTGAAATTTTTTGCTTTTTCCTGCTCCTCTTAGCATGATAAAGAAGATTCAAAGAGAGTGAGATGCCAGCTCCTTTCATTCAGTCAGTAGCTTCAAACATTTCTGGACGTTTTTCAATGGCAAAAATCAATGAATATTGTAAATGCACAAACAGTAATTTCTCCACATTGCAAGGTGCAATTCTGAAATTTTTTGCTTTTTACTGCTCCTCTTAGCATGATAAAGAAGATTCAAAGAGACTGAGATGCCAGCTCTTTTCATTCAGTCAGTATCTTCAAACATTTCTGGTATATGAATAACATGATGTTTTTCAATGGCAAAAATCAATGAATATTGTAAATGCACAAACAGTAATTTCTCCGCATTGCAAGGTGCAATTCTGAAATTTTTTGCTTTTTCCTGCTCCTCTTAGCATGATAAAGAAGATTCAAAGAGAGTGAGATGCCAGCTCCTTTCATTCAGTCAGTAGCTTCAAACATTTCTGGACGTTTTTCAATGGCAAAAATCAATGAATATTGTAAATGCACAAACAGTAATTTCTCCACATTGCAAGGTGCAATTCTGAATTTTTTTGCTCTTTCCTGCTCCTCTTAGCATGATAAAGAAGATTCAAAGAGAGTGAGATGCCAGGTCTTTTCATTCAGTCAGTAGCTTCAAACATTTCTGGTATATGAATAACATGATGTTTTTCAATGGCAAAAATCAATGAATATTGTAAATGCACAAACAGTAATTTCTCCACATTGCAAGGTGCAATTCTGAAATTTTTTGCTTTTTCCTGCTCCTCTTAGCATGATAAAGAAGATTCAAAGAGAGTGAGATGCCAGCTCTTTTCATTCAGTCAGTAGCTTCAAACATTTCTGGTATATGAATAACATGATGTTTTTCAATGGCAAAAATCAATGAATATTGTAAATGCACAAACAGTCATTTCTCCGCATTGCAAGGTGCAATTCTGAAATTTTTTGCTTTTTCCTGCTCCTCTTAGCATGATAAAGAAGATTCAAAGAGAGTGAGATGCCAGCTCCTTTCATTCAGTCAGTAGCTTCAAACATTTCTGGACGTTTTTCAATGGCAAAAATCAATGAATATTGTAAATGCACAAACAGTAATTTCTCCACATTGCAAGGTGCAATTCTGAAATGTTTTGCTTTTTCCTGCTCCTCTTAGCATGATAAAGAAGATTCAAAGAGAGTGATTTGCCAGCTCTTTTCATTCAGTCAGTAGCTTCAAACATTTCTGGTATATGAATAACATGATGTTTTTCAATGGCAAAAATCAATGAATATTGTAAATGCACAAACAGTAATTTCTCCGCATTGCAAGGTGCAATTCTGAAATTTTTTGCTGTTTCCTGCTCCTCTTAGCATGATAAAGAAGATTCAAAGAGAGTGAGATGCCAGCTCCTTTCATTCAGTCAGTAGCTTCAAACATTTCTGGACGTTTTTCAATGGCAAAAATCAATGAATATTGTAAATGCACAAACAGTAATTTCTCCACATTGCAAAGTGCAATTCTGAATTTTTTTGCTCTTTCCTGCTCCTCTTAGCATGATAAAGAAGATTCAAAGAGAGTGAGATGCCAGCTCTTTTCATTCAGTCAGTAGCTTCAAACATTTCTGGTATATGAATAACATGATGTTTTTCAATGGCAAAAATCAATGAATATTGTAAATGCACAAACAGTAATTTCTCCACATTGCAAGGTGCAATTCTGAAATGTTTTGCTTTTTCCTGCTCCTCTTAGCATGATAAAGAAGATTCAAAGAGAGTGAGATGCCAGCTCTTTTCATTCAGTCAGTAGCTTCAAACATTTCTGGTATATGAATAACATGATGTTTTTCAATTGCAAAAATCAATGAATATTGTAAATGCACAAACAGTAATTTCTCCGCATTGCAAGGTGCAATTCTGAAATGTTTTGCTTTTTCCTGCTCCTCTTAGCATGATAAAGAAGATTCAAAGAGAGTGAGATGCCAACTCCTTTCATTCAGTCAGTAGCTTCAAACATTTCTGGACGTTTTTCAATGGCAAAAATCAATGAATATTGTAAATGCACAAACAGTAATTTCTCCACATTGCAAGGTGCAATTCTGAAATTTTTTGCTTTTTACTGCTCCTCTTAGCATGATAAAGAAGATTCAAATAGACTGAGATGCCAGCTCTTTTCATTCAGTCAGTAGCTTCAAACATTTCTGGTATATGAATAACATGATGTTTTTCAATGGCAAAAATCAATGAATATTGTAAATGCACAAACAGTAATTTCTCCGCATTGCAAGGTGCAATTCTGAAATTTTTTGCGTTTTCCTGCTCCTCTTAGCATGATAAAGAAGATTCAAAGAGAGTGAGATGCCAGCTCCTTTCATTCAGTCAGTAGCTTCAAACATTTCTGGACGTTTTTCAATGGCAAAAATCAATGAATATTGTAAATGCACAAACAGTAATTTCTCCACATTGCAAGGTGCAATTCTGAATTTTTTTGCTCTTTCCTGCTCCTCTTAGCATGATAAAGAAGATTCAAAGAGAGTGAGATGCCAGGTCTTTTCATTCAGTCAGTAGCTTCAAACATTTCTGGTATATGAATAACATGATGTTTTTCAATGGCAAAAATCAATGAATATTGTAAATGCACAAACAGTAATTTCTCCGCATTGCAAGGTGCAATTCTGAAATTTTTTGCTTTTTCCTGCTCCTCTTAGCATGATAAAGAAGATTCAAAGAGAGTGAGATGCCAGCTCCTTTCATTCAGTCAGTAGCTTCAAACATTTCTGGACGTTTTTCAATGGCAAAAATCAATGAATATTGTAAATGCACAAACAGTAATTTCTCCACATTGCAAGGTGCAATTCTGAAATTTTTTGCTTTTTCCTGCTCCTCTTAGCATGATAAAGAAGATTCAAAGAGAGTGAGATGCCAGCTCTTTTCATTCAGTCAGTAGCTTCAAACATTTCTGGTATATGAATAACATGATGTTTTTCAATGGCAAAAATCAATGAATATTGTAAATGCACAAACAGTAATTTCTCCGCATTGCAAGGTGCAATTCTGAAATTTTTTGCTTTTTCCTGCTCCTCTTAGCATGATAAAGAAGATTCAAAGAGAGTGAGATGCCAGCTAATTTTATTCAGTCAGTAGCTTCAAACATTTCTGGACGTTTTTCAATGGCAAAAATCAATGAATATTGTAAATGCACAAACAGTAATTTCTCCACATTGCAAGGTGCAATTCTGAAATTTTTTGCTTTTTCCTGCTCCTCTTAGCATGATAAAGAAGATTCAAAGAGAGTGAGATGCCAGCTCTTTTCATTCAGTCAATAGCTTCAAACATTTCTGGTATATGAATAACATGATGTTTTTCAATGGCAAAAATCAATGAATATTGTAAATGCACAAACAGTAATTTCTCCGCATTGCAAGGTGCAATTCTGAAATTTTTTGCTTTTTCCTGCTCCTCTTAGCATGATAAAGAAGATTCAAAGAGAGTGAGATGCCAGCTCCTTTCATTCAGTCAGTAGCTTCAAACATTTCTGGACGTTTTTCAATGGCAAAAATCAATGAATATTGTAAATGCACAAACAGTAATTTCTCCACATTGTAAGGTGCAATTCTGAAATTTTTTGCTTTTTCCTGCTCCTCTTAGCATGATAAAGAAGATTCAAAGAGAGTGAGATGCCAGCTCTTTCATTCAGTCAGTAGCTTCAAACATTTCTGGTATATGAATAACATGATGTTTTTCAATGGCAAAAATCAATGAATATTGTAAATGCACAAACAGTAATTTCTCCGCATTGCAAGGTGCAATTCTGAAATTTTTTGCTTTTTCCTGCTCCTCTTAGCGAGATAAAGAAGATTCAAAGAGAGTGAGATGCCAGCTCCTTTCATTCAGTCAGTAGCTTCAAACATTTCTGGACGTTTTTCAATGGCAGAAATCAATGAATATTTTAAATGCACAAACAGTAATTTCTCCACATTGCAAGGTGCAATTCTGAAATTTTTTGCTTTTTACTGCTCCTCTTAGCATGATAAAGAAGATTCAAAGAGAGTGAGATGCCAGCTCTTTTCAATCAGTCAGTAGCTTCAAACATTTCTGGTATATGAATAACATGATGTTTTTCAATGGCAAAAATCAATGAATATTGTAAATGCATAAACAGTAATTTCTCCGCATTGCAAGGTGCAATTCTGAAATTTTTTGCTTTTTCCTGCTTCTCTTAGCATGATAAAGAAGATTCAAAGAGAGTGAGATGCCAGCTCTTTTCATTCAGTCAGTAGCTTCAAACATTTCTGGTATATGAATAACATGATGTTTTTCAATGGCAAAAATCAATGAATATTGTAAATGCACAAACAGTAATTGCTCCGCATTGCAAGGTGCAATTCTGAAATTTTTTGCTTTTTCCTGATCCTCTTAGCATGATAAAGAAGATTCAAAGAGAGTGAGATGCCAGCTCCTTTCATTCAGTCAGTAGCTTCAAACATTTCTGGACGTTTTTCAGTGGCAGAAATCAATGAATATTGTAAATGCACAAACAGTAATTTCTCAACATTGCAAGGTGCAATTCTGAAATTTTTTGCTTTTTCCTGCTCCTCTTAGCATGACAAAGAAGATTCAAAGAGAGTGAGATGCCAGCTCTTTTCATTCAGTCAGTAGCTTCAAACATTTCTGGTATATGAATAACATGATGTTTTTCAATGGCAAAAATCAATGAATATTGTAAATGCACAAACAGTAATTTCTCCGCATTGCAAGGTGCAATTCTGAAATTTTTTGCTTTTTCCTGCTCCTCTTAGCATGATAAAGAAGATTCAAAGAGAGTGAGATGCCATCTCCTTTCATTCAGTCAGTAGCTTCAAATATTTCTGGACATTTTTCAATGGCAAAAATCAATGAATATTGTAAATGCACAAACAGTAATTTCTCCACATTGCAAGGTGCAATTCTGAAATTTTTTTGCTTTTTCCTGCTCCTCTTAGCATGATAAAGAAGATTCAAAGAGAGTGAGATGCCAGCTCCTTTCATTCAGTCAGTAGCTTCAAACATTTCTGGACGTTTTTCAATGGCAAAAATCAATGAATATTGTAAATGCACAAACAGTAATTTCTCCACATTGCAAGGTGCAATTCTGAAATTTTTTGCTTTTTCCTGCTCCTCTTAGCATGATAAAGAAGATTCAAAGAGAGTGACATGCCAGCTCTTTTCATTCAGTCAGTAGCTTCAAACATTTCTGGTATATGAATAACATGATGTTTTTCAATGGCAAAAATCAATGAATATTGAAAATGCACAAACAGTAATTTCTCCGCATTGCAAGGTGCAATTCTGAAATTTTTTGCTTTTTCCTGCTCCTCTTAGCATGATAAAGAAGATTCAAAGAGAGTGAGATGCCAGCTCCTTTCATTCAGTCAGTAGCTTCAAACATTTCTGGACGTTTTTCAATGGCAAAAATCAATGAATATTGTAAATGCACAAACAGTAATTTCTCCACATTGCAAGGTGCAATTCTGAAATTTTTTGCTTTTTCCGGCTCCTCTTAGCATGATAAAGAAGATTCAAAGAGAGTGAGATGCCAGCTCTTTTCATTCAGTCAGTAGCTTCAAACATTTCTGGTATATGAATAACATGATGTTTTTCAATGGCAAAAATCAATGAATATTGTAAATGCACAAACAGTAATTTCTCCGCATTGCAAGGTGCAATTCTGAAATTTTTTGCTTTTTCCTGCTCCTCTTAGCATGATAAAGAAGATTCAAAGAGAGTGAGATGCCAGCTAATTTTATTCAGTCAGTAGCTTCAAACATTTCTGGACGTTTTTCAATGGCAAAAATCAATGAATATTGTAAATGCACAAACAGTAATTTCTCCACATTGCAAGGTGCAATTCTGAAATTTTTTGCTCTTTCCTGCTCCTCTTAGCATGATAAAGAAGATTCAAAGAGAGTGAGATGCCAGCTCTTTTCATTCAGTCAGTAGCTTCAAACATTTCTGGTATATGAATAACATGATGTTTTTCAATGGCAAAAATCAATGAATATTGTAAATGCACAAACAGTAATTTCTCCGCATTGCAAGGTGCAATTCTGAAATTTTTTGCTTTTTCCTGCTCCTCTTAGCATGATAAAGAAGATTCAAAGAGAGTGAGATGCCAGCTCCTTTCATTCAGTCAGTAGCTTCAAACATTTCTGGACGTTTTTCAATGGCAAAAATCAATGATTATTGTAAATGCACAAACAGTAATTTCTCCACATTGTAAGGTGCAATTCTGAAATTTTTTGCTTTTTCCTGCTCCTCTTAGCATGATAAAGAAGATTCAAAGAGAGTGAGATGCCAGCTCTTTTCATTCAGTCAGTAGCTTCAAACATTTCTGGTATATGAATAACATGATGTTTTTCAATGGCAAAAATCAATGAATATTGTAAATGCACAAACAGTAATTTCTCCGCATTGCAAGGTGCAATTCTGAAATTTTTTGCTTTTTCCTGCTCCTCTTAGCGAGATAAAGAAGATTCAAAGAGAGTGAGATGCCAGCTCCTTTCATTCAGTCAGTAGCTTCAAACATTTCTGGACGTTTTTCAATGGCAAAAATCAATGAATATTTTAAATGCACAAACAGTAATTTCTCCACATTGCAAGGTGCAATTCTGAAATTTTTTGCTTTTTACTGCTCCTCTTAGCATGATAAAGAAGATTCAAAGAGAGTGAGATGCCAGCTCTTTTCAATCAGTCAGTAGCTTCAAACATTTCTGGTATATGAATAACATGATGTTTTTCAATGGCAAAAATCAATGAATATTGTAAATGCACAAACAGTAATTTCTCCGCATTGCAAGGTGCAATTCTGAAATTTTTTGCTTTTTCCTGCTTCTCTTAGCATGATAAAGAAGATTCAAAGAGAGTGAGATGCCAGCTCTTTTCATTCAGTCAGTAGCTTCAAACATTTCTGGTATATGAATAACATGATGTTTTTCAATGGCAAAAATCAATGAATATTGTAAATGCACAAACAGTAATTGCTCCGCATTGCAAGGTGCAATTCTGAAATTTTTTGCTTTTTCCTGATCCTCTTAGCATGACAAAGAAGATTCAAAGAGAGTGAGATGCCAGCTCCTTTCATTCAGTCAGTAGCTTCAAACATTTCTGGACGTTTTTCAGTGGCAGAAATCAATGAATATTGTAAATGCACAAACAGTAATTTCTCAACATTGCAAGGTGCAATTCTGAAATTTTTTGCTTTTTCCTGCTCCTCTTAGCATGACAAAGAAGATTCAAAGAGAGTGAGATGCCAGCTCTTTTCATTCAGTCAGTAGCTTCAAACATTTCTGGTATATGAATAACATGATGTTTTTCAATGGCAAAAATCAATGAATATTGTAAATGCACAAACAGTAATTTCTCCGCATTGCAAGGTGCAATTCTGAAATTTTTTGCTTTTTCCTGCTCCTCTTAGCATGATAAAGAAGATTCAAAGAGAGTGAGATGCCATCTCCTTTCATTCAGTCAGTAGCTTCAAATATTTCTGGACATTTTTCAATGGCAAAAATCAATGAATATTGTAAATGCACAAACAGTAATTTCTCCACATTGCAAGGTGCAATTCTGAATTTTTTTTGCTTTTTCCTGCTCCTCTTAGCATGATAAAGAAGATTCAAAGAGAGTGAGATGCCAGCTCCTTTCATTCAGTCAGTAGCTTCAAACATTTCTGGACGTTTTTCAATGGCAAAAATCAATGAATATTGTAAATGCACAAACAGTAATTTCTCCACATTGCAAGGTGCAATTCTGAAATTTTTTGCTTTTTCCTGCTCCTCTTAGCATGATAAAGAAGATTCAAAGAGAGTGAGATGCCAGCTCTTTTCATTCAGTCAGTAGCTTCAAACATTTCTGGTATATGAATAACATGATGTTTTTCAATGGCAAAAATCAATGAATATTGAAAATGCACAAACAGTAATTTCTCCGCATTGCAAGGTGCAATTCTGAAATTTTTTGCTTTTTCCTGCTCCTCTTAGCATGATAAAGAAGATTCAAAGAGAGTGAGATGCCAGCTCCTTTCATTCAGTCAGTAGCTTCAAACATTTCTGGACGTTTTTCAATGGCAAAAATCAATGAATATTGTAAATGCACAAACAGTAATTTCTCCACATTGCAAGGTGCAATTCTGAAATTTTTTGCTTTTTCCGGCTCCTCTTAGCATGATAAAGAAGATTCAAAGAGAGTGAGATGCCAGCTCTTTTCATTCAGTCAGTAGCTTCAAACATTTCTGGTATATGAATAACATGATGTTTTTCAATAGCAAAAATCAATGAACATTGTAAATGCACAAACAGTAATTTCTCCGCATTGCAAGGTGCAATTCTGAAATTTTTTGCTTTTTCCTGCTCCTCTTAGCATGATAAAGAAGATTCAAAGAGAGTGAGATGCCAGCTCCTTTCATTCAGTCAGTAGCTTCAAACATTTCTGGACGTTTTTCAATGGCAAAAATCAATGAATATTGTAAATGCACAAACAGTAATTTCTCCATATTGCAAGGTGCAATTCTGAAATTTTTTGCTTTTTCCTGCTCCTCTTAGCATGATAAAGAAGATTCAAAGAGAGTGAGATGCCAGCTCTTTTCATTCAGTCAGTAGCTTCAAACATTTCTGGTATATGAATAACATGATGTTTTTCAATGGCAAAAATCAATGAATATTGTAAATGCACAAACAGTAATTTCTCCGCATTGCAAGGTGCAATTCTGAAATTTTTTGCTTTTTGAATCTCCTCTTAGCATGATAAAGAAGATTCAAAGAGAGTGAGATGCCAGCTCCTTTCATTCAGTCAGTAGCTTCAAACATTTCTGGACGTTTTTCAATGGCAAAAATCAATGAATATTGTAAATGCACAAACAGTAATTTCTCCACATTGCAAGGTGCAATTCTGAAATTTTTTGCTTTTTCCTGCTCCTCTTAGCATGATAAAGAAGATTCAAAGAGAGTGAGATGCCAGCTCTTTTCATTCAGTCAGTAGCTTCAAACATTTCTGGTATATGAATAACATGATGTTTTTCAATGGCAAAAATCAATGAATATTGTAAATGCACAAACAGTAATTTCTCCGCATTGCAAGGTGCAATTCTGAAATTTTTTGCTTTTTCCTGCTCCTCTTAGCATGATAAAGAAGATTCAAAGAGAGTGAGATGCCAGCTCCTTTCATTCAGTCAGTAGCTTCAAACATTTCTGGACGTTTTTCAATGGCAAAAATCAGTGAATATTGTAAATGCACAAACAGTAATTTCTCCACATTGTAAGGTGCAATTCTGAAATTTTTTGCTTTTTCCTGCTCCTCTTAGCATGATAAAGAAGATTCAAAGAGAGTGAGATGCCAGCTCTTTTCATTCAGTCAGTAGCTTCAAACATTTCTGGTATATGAATAACATGATGTTTTTCAATGGCAAAAATCAATGAATATTGTAAATGCACAAACAGTAATTTCTCCGCATTGCAAGGTGCAATTCTGAAATTTTTTGCTTTTTCCTGCTCCTCTTAGCGAGATAAAGAAGATTCAAAGAGAGTGAGATGCCAGCTCCTTTCATTCAGTCAGTAGCTTCAAACATTTCTGGACGTTTTTCAATGGCAAAAATCAATGAATATTTTAAATGCACAAACAGTAATTTCTCCACATTGCAAGGTGCAATTCTGAAATTTTTTGCTTTTTACTGCTCCTCTTAGCATGATAAAGAAGATTCAAAGAGAGTGAGATGCCAGCTCTTTTCAATCAGTCAGTAGCTTCAAACATTTCTGGTATATGAATAACATGATGTTTTTCAATGGCAAAAATCAATGAATATTGTAAATGCACAAACAGTAATTTCTCCGCATTGCAAGGTGCAATTCTGAAATTTTTTGCTTTTTCCTGCTTCTCTTAGCATGATAAAGAAGATTCAAAGAGAGTGAGATGCCAGCTCTTTTCATTCAGTCAGTAGCTTCAAACATTTCTGGTATATGAATAACATGATGTTTTTCAATGGCAAAAATCAATGAATATTGTAAATGCACAAACAGTAATTGCTCCGCATTGCAAGGTGCAATTCTGAAATTTTTTGCTTTTTCCTGATCCTCTTAGCATGATAAAGAATATTCAAAGAGAGTGAGATGCCAGCTCCTTTCATTCAGTCAGTAGCTTCAAACATTTCTGGACGTTTTTCAGTGGCAGAAATCAATGAATATTGTAAATGCACAAACAGTAATTTCTCAACATTGCAAGGTGCAATTCTGAAATTTTTTGCTTTTTCCTGCTCCTCTTAGCATGACAAAGAAGATTCAAAGAGAGTGAGATGCCAGCTCTTTTCATTCAGTCAGTAGCTTCAAACATTTCTGGTATATGAATAACATGATGTTTTTCAATGGCAAAAATCAATGAATATTGTAAATGCACAAACAGTAATTTCTCCGCATTGCAAGGTGCAATTCTGAAATTTTTTGCTTTTTCCTGCTCCTCTTAGCATGATAAAGAAGATTCAAAGAGAGTGAGATGCCATCTCCTTTCATTCAGTCAGTAGCTTCAAATATTTCTGGACATTTTTCAATGGCAAAAATCAATGAATATTGTAAATGCACAAACAGTAATTTCTCCACATTGCAAGGTGCAATTCTGAAATTTTTTTGCTTTTTCCTGCTCCTCTTAGCATGATAAAGAAGATTCAAAGAGAGTGAGATGCCAGCTCCTTTCATTCAGTCAGTAGCTTCAAACATTTCTGGACGTTTTTCAATGGCAAAAATCAATGAATATTGTAAATGCACAAACAGTAATTTCTCCACATTGCAAGGTGCAATTCTGAAATTTTTTGCTTTTTCCTGCTCCTCTTAGCATGATAAAGAAGATTCTAAGAGAGTGACATGCCAGCTCTTTTCATTCAGTCAGTAGCTTCAAACATTTCTGGTATATGAATAACATGATGTTTTTCAATGGCAAAAATCAATGAATATTGAAAATGCACAAACAGTAATTTCTCCGCATTGCAAGGTGCAATTCTGAAATTTTTTGCTTTTTCCTGCTCCTCTTAGCATGATAAAGAAGATTCAAAGAGAGTGAGATGCCAGCTCCTTTCATTCAGTCAGTAGCTTCAAACATTTCTGGACGTTTTTCAATGGCAAAAATGAATGAATATTGTAAATGCACAAACAGTAATTTCTCCACATTGCAAGGTGCAATTCTGAAATTTTTTGCTTTTTCCGGCTCCTCTTAGCATGATAAAGAAGATTCAAAGAGAGTGAGATGCCAGCTCTTTTCATTCAGTCAGTAGCTTCAAACATTTCTGGTATATGAATAACATGATGTTTTTCAATAGCAAAAATCAATGAACATTGTAAATGCACAAACAGTAATTTCTCCGCATTGCAAGGTGCAATTCTGAAATTTTTTGCTTTTTCCTGCTCCTCTTAGCATGATAAAGAAGATTCAAAGAGAGTGAGATGCCAGCTCCTTTCATTCAGTCAGTAGCTTCAAACATTTCTGGACGTTTTTCAATGGCAAAAATCAATGAATATTGTAAATGCACAAACAGTAATTTCTCCATATTGCAAGGTGCAATTCTGAAATTTTTTGCTTTTTCCTGCTCCTCTTAGCATGATAAAGAAGATTCAAAGAGAGTGAGATGCCAGCTCTTTTCATTCAGTCAGTAGCTTCAAACATTTCTGGTATATGAATAACATGATGTTTTTCAATGGCAAAAATCAATGAATATTGTAAATGCACAAACAGTAATTTCTCCGCATTGCAAGGTGCAATTCTGAAATTTTTTGCTTTTTGAATCTCCTCTTAGCATGATAAAGAAGATTCAAAGAGAGTGAGATGCCAGCTCCTTTCATTCAGTCAGTAGCTTCAAACATTTCTGGACGTTTTTCAATGGCAAAAATCAATGAATATTGTAAATGCACAAACAGTAATTTCTCCACATTGCAAGGTGCAATTCTGAAATTTTTTGCTTTTTCCTGCTCCTCTTAGCATGATAAAGAAGATTCAAAGAGAGTGAGATGCCAGCTCTTTTCATTCAGTCAGTAGCTTCAAACATTTCTGGTATATGAATAACATGATGTTTTTCAATGGCAAAAATCAATGAATATTGTAAATGCACAAACAGTAATTTCTCCGCATTGCAAGGTGCAATTCTGAAATTTTTTGCTTTTTCCTGCTCCTCTTAGCATAATAAAGAAGATTCAAAGAGAGTGAGATGCCAGCTCCTTTCATTCAGTCAGTAGCTTCAAACATTTCTGGACGTTTTTCAATGGCAAAAATCAATGAATATTGTAAATGCACAAACAGTAATTTCTCCACATTGCAAGGTGCAATTCTGAAATGTTTTGCTTTTTCCTGCTCCTCTTAGCATGATAAAGAAGATTCAAAGAGAGTGAGATGCCAGCTCTTTTCATTCAGTCAGTAGATTCAAACATTTCTGGTATATGAATAACATGATGTTTTTCAATGGCAAAAATCAATGAATATTGTAAATGTACAAACAGTAATTTCTCCGCATTGCAAGGTGCAATTCTGAAATTTTATGCTTTTTCCTGCTCCTCTTAGCATGATAAAGAAGATTCAAAGAGAGTGAGATGCCAGCTAATTTCATTCAGTCAGTAGCTTCAAACATTTCTGGACGTTTTTCAATGGCAAAAATCAATGAATATTGTAAATGCACAAACAGTAATTTCTCCACATTGCAAGGTGCAATTCTGAAATTTTTTGCTTTTTCCTACTCCTCTTAGCATGATAAAGAAGATTCAAAGAGAGTGAGATGCCAGCTCTTTTCATTCAGTCAGTAGCTTCAACCATTTCTGGTATATGAATAACATGATGTTTTTCAATGGCAAAAATCAATGAATATTGTAAATGCACAAACAGTAATTTCTCCGCATTGCAAGGTGCAATTCTGAAATTTTTTGCTTTTTCCTGCTCCTCTTAGCATGATAAAGAAGATTCAAAGAGAGTGAGATGCCAGCTCCTTTCATTCAGTCAGTAGCTTCAAACATTTCTGGACGTTTTTCAATGGCAAAAATCAATGAATATTGTAAATGCACAAACAGTAATTTCTCCACATTGCAAGGTGCAATTCTGAAATTTTTTGCTTTTTCCTGCTCCTCTTAGCATGATAAAGAAGATTCAAAGAGAGTGAGATGCCAGCTCTTTTCATTCAGTCAGTAGCTTCAAACATTTCTGGTATATGAATAACATGATGTTTTTCAATGGCAAAAATCAATGAATATTGTAAATGCACAAACAGTAATTTCTCCGCATTGCAAGGTGCAATTCTGAAATTTTTTGCTTTTTCCTGCTCCTCTTAGCATGATAAAGAAGATTCAAAGAGAGTGAGATGCCAGCTAATTTTATTCAGTCAGTAGCTTCAAACATTTCTGGACGTTTTTCAATGGCAAAAATCAATGAATATTGTAAATGCACAAACAGTAATTTCTCCACATTGCAAGGTGCAATTCTGAAATTTTTTGCTTTTTCCTGCTCCTCTTAGCATGATAAAGAAGATTCAAAGAGAGTGAGATGCCAGCTCTTTTCATTCAGTCAGTAGCTTCAAACATTTCTGGTATATGAATAACATGATGTTTTTCAATGGCAAAAATCAATGAATATTGTAAATGCACAAACAGTAATTTCTCCGCATTGCAAGGTGCAATTCTGAAATTTTTTGCTTTTTCCTGCTCCTCTTAGCATGATAAAGAAGATTCAAAGAGAGTGAGATGCCAGCTCCTTTCATTCAGTCAGTAGCTTCAAACATTTCTGGACGTTTTTCAATGGCAAAAATCAATGAATATTGTAAATGCACAAACAGTAATTTCTCCACATTGTAAGGTGCAATTCTGAAATTTTTTGCTTTTTCCTGCTCCTCTTAGCATGATAAAGAAGATTCAAAGAGAGTGAGATGCCAGCTCTTTTCATTCAGTCAGTAGCTTCAAACATTTCTGGTATATGAATAACATGATGTTTTTCAATGGCAAAAATCAATGAATATTGTAAATGCACAAACAGTAATTTCTCCGCATTGCAAGGTGCAATTCTGAAATTTTTTGCTTTTTCCTGCTCCTCTTAGCGAGATAAAGAAGATTCAAAGAGAGTGAGATGCCAGCTCCTTTCATTCAGTCAGTAGCTTCAAACATTTCTGGACGTTTTTCAATGGCAAAAATCAATGAATATTTTAAATGCACAAACAGTAATTTCTCCACATTGCAAGGTGCAATTCTGAAATTTTTTGCTTTTTACTGCTCCTCTTAGCATGATAAAGAAGATTCAAAGAGAGTGAGATGCCAGCTCTTTTCAATCAGTCAGTAGCTTCAAACATTTCTGGTATATGAATAACATGATGTTTTTCAATGGCAAAAATCAATGAATATTGTAAATGCACAAACAGTAATTTCTCCGCATTGCAAGGTGCAATTCTGAAATTTTTTGCTTTTTCCTGCTTCTCTTAGCATGATAAAGAAGATTCAAAGAGAGTGAGATGCCAGCTCTTTTCATTCAGTCAGTAGCTTCAAACATTTCTGGTATATGAATAACATGATGTTTTTCAATGGCAAAAATCAATGAATATTGTAAATGCACAAACAGTAATTGCTCCGCATTGCAAGGTGCAATTCTGAAATTTTTTGCTTTTTCCTGATCCTCTTAGCATGATAAAGAAGATTCAAAGAGAGTGAGATGCCAGCTCCTTTCATTCAGTCAGTAGCTTCAAACATTTCTGGACGTTTTTCAGTGGCAGAAATCAATGAATATTGTAAATGCACAAACAGTAATTTCTCAACATTGCAAGGTGCAATTCTGAAATTTTTTGCTTTTTCCTGCTCCTCTTAGCATGACAAAGAAGATTCAAAGAGAGTGAGATGCCAGCTCTTTTCATTCAGTCAGTAGCTTCAAACATTTCTGGTATATGAATAACATGATGTTTTTCAATGGCAAAAATCAATGAATATTGTAAATGCACAAACAGTAATTTCTCCGCATTGCAAGGTGCAATTCTGAAATTTTTTGCTTTTTCCTGCTCCTCTTAGCATGATAAAGAAGATTCAAAGAGAGTGAGATGCCATCTCCTTTCATTCAGTCAGTAGCTTCAAATATTTCTGGACATTTTTCAATGGCAAAAATCAATGAATATTGTAAATGCACAAACAGTAATTTCTCCACATTGCAAGGTGCAATTCTGAAATTTTTTTGCTTTTTCCTGCTCCTCTTAGCATGATAAAGAAGATTCAAAGAGAGTGAGATGCCAGCTCCTTTCATTCAGTCAGTAGCTTCAAACATTTCTGGACGTTTTTCAATGGCAAAAATCAATGAATATTGTAAATGCACAAACAGTAATTTCTCCACATTGCAAGGTGCAATTCTGAAATTTTTTGCTTTTTCCTGCTCCTCTTAGCATGATAAAGAAGATTCAAAGAGAGTGAGATGCCAGCTCTTTTCATTCAGTCAGTAGCTTCAAACATTTCTGGTATATGAATAACATGATGTTTTTCAATGGCAAAAATCAATGAATATTGAAAATGCACAAACAGTAATTTCTCCGCATTGCAAGGTGCAATTCTGAAATTTTTTGCTTTTTCCTGCTCCTCTTAGCATGATAAAGAAGATTCAAAGAGAGTGAGATGCCAGCTCCTTTCATTCAGTCAGTAGCTTCAAACATTTCTGGACGTTTTTCAATGGCAAAAATCAATGAATATTGTAAATGCACAAACAGTAATTTCTCCACATTGCAAGGTGCAATTCTGAAATTTTTTGCTTTTTCCGGCTCCTCTTAGCATGATAAAGACGATTCAAAGAGAGTGAGATGCCAGCTCTTTTCATTCAGTCAGTAGCTTCAAACATTTCTGGTATATGAATAACATGATGTTTTTCAATAGCAAAAATCAATGAACATTGTAAATGCACAAACAGTAATTTCTCCGCATTGCAAGGTGCAATTCTGAAATTTTTTGCTTTTTCCTGCTCCTCTTAGCATGATAAAGAAGATTCAAAGAGAGTGAGATGCCAGCTCCTTTCATTCAGTCAGTAGCTTCAAACATTTCTGGACGTTTTTCAATGGCAAAAATCAATGAATATTGTAAATGCACAAACAGTAATTTCTCCATATTGCAAGGTGCAATTCTGAAATTTTTTGCTTTTTCCTGCTCCTCTTAGCATGATAAAGAAGATTCAAAGAGAGTGAGATGCCAGCTCTTTTCATTCAGTCAGTAGCTTCAAACATTTCTGGTATATGAATAACATGATGTTTTTCAATGGCAAAAATCAATGAATATTGTAAATGCACAAACAGTAATTTCTCCGCATTGCAAGGTGCAATTCTGAAATTTTTTGCTTTTTGAATCTCCTCTTAGCATGATAAAGAAGATTCAAAGAGAGTGAGATGCCAGCTCCTTTCATTCAGTCAGTAGCTTCAAACATTTCTGGACGTTTTTCAATGGCAAAAATCAATGAATATTGTAAATGCACAAACAGTAATTTCTCCACATTGCAAGGTGCAATTCTGAAATTTTTTGCTTTTTCCTGCTCCTCTTAGCATGGTAAAGAAGATTCAAAGAGAGTGAGATGCCAGCTCTTTTCATTCAGTCAGTAGCTTCAAACATTTCTGGTATATGAATAACATGATGTTTTTCAATGGCAAAAATCAATGAATATTGTAAATGCACAAACAGTAATTTCTCCGCATTGCAAGGTGCAATTCTGAAATTTTTTGCTTTTTCCTGCTCCTCTTAGCATGATAAAGAAGATTCAAAGAGAGTGAGATGCCAGCTCCTTTCATTCAGTCACTAGCTTCAAACATTTCTGGACGTTTTTCAATGGCAAAAATCAATGAATATTGTAAATGCACAAACAGTAATTTCTCCACATTGCAAGGTGCAATTCTGAAATTTTTTGCTTTTTCCTGCTCCTCTTAGCATGGTAAAGAAGATTCAAAGAGAGTGAGATGCCAGCTCTTTTCAATCAGTCAGTAGCTTCAAACATTTCTGGTATATGAATAACATGATGTTTTTCAATGGCAAAAATCAATGAATATTGTAAATGCACAAAGAGTAATTTCTCCGCATTGCAAGGTGCAATTCTGAAATTTTTTGCTTTTTCCTGCTCCTCTTAGCATGATAAAGAAGATTCAAAGAGAGTGAGATGCCAGCTCCTTTCATTCAGTCAGTAGCTTCAAACATTTCTGGACGTTTTTCAATGGCAAAAATCAATGAATATTGTAAATGCACAAACAGTAATTTCTCCGCATTGCAAGGTGCTATTCTGAAATTTTTTGCTTTTTCCTGCTCCTCTTAGCATGATAAAGAAAATTCAAAGAGAGTGAGATGCCAGCTCCTTTCATTCAGTCAGTAGCTTCAAACATTTCTGGATGTTTTTCAATGGCAAAAATCAATGAATATTGTAAATGCACAAACAGTAATTTCTCCGCAATGCAAGGTGCAATTCTGAAATTTTTTGCTTTTTCCTGCTCCTCTTAGCATGATAAAGAAGATTCAAAGAGAGTGAGATGCCAGCTCCTTTCATTCAGTCAGTAGCTTCAAACATTTCTGGACGTTTTTCAATGGCAAAAATCAATGAATATTGTAAATGCACAAACAGTAATTTCTCAACATTGCAAATTGCAATTCTGAAATTTTGAGCTTTTTCCAGCTCCTCTTAGCATGATAAAGAAGATTCAAAGAGAGTGAGATGCCAGCTCCTTTCATTCAGTCAGTAGCTTCAAACATTTCTGGACGTTTTTCAATGGAAAAAATCAATGAATATTGTAAATGCACAAACAGTAATTTCTCCACATTGCAAGGTGCAATTCTGAATTTTTTTGCTTTTTCCTGCTCCTCTTAGCATGATAAAGAAGATTCAAAGAGAGTGAGATGCCAGCTCTTTTCATTCAGTCAGTAGCTTCAAACATTTCTGGTATATGAATAACATGATGTTTTTCAATAGCAAAAATCAATGAACATTGTAAATGCACAAACAGTAATTTCTCCGCATTGCAAGGTGCAATTCTGAAATTTTTTGCTTTTTCCTGCTCCTCTTAGCATGATAAAGAAGATTCAAAGAGAGTGAGATGCCAGCTCCTTTCATTCAGTCAGTAGCTTCAAACATTTCTGGACGTTTTTCAATGGCAAAAATCAATGAATATTGTAAATGCACAAACAGTAATTTCTCCATATTGCAAGGTGCAATTCTGAAATTTTTTGCTTTTTCCTGCTCCTCTTAGCATGATAAAGAAGATTCAAAGAGAGTGAGATGCCAGCTCTTTTCATTCAGTCAGTAGCTTCAAACATTTCTGGTATATGAATAACATGATGTTTTTCAATGGCAAAAATCAATGAATATTGTAAATGCACAAACAGTAATTTCTCCGCATTGCAAGGTGCAATTCTGAAATTTTTTGCTTTTTGAATCTCCTCTTAGCATGATAAAGAAGATTCAAAGAGAGTGAGATGCCAGCTCCTTTCATTCAGTCAGTAGCTTCAAACATTTCTGGACGTTTTTCAATGGCAAAAATCAATGAATATTGTAAATGCACAAACAGTAATTTCTCCACATTGCAAGGTGCAATTCTGAAATTTTTTGCTTTTTCCTGCTCCTCTTAGCATGGTAAAGAAGATTCAAAGAGAGTGAGATGCCAGCTCTTTTCATTCAGTCAGTAGCTTCAAACATTTCTGGTATATGAATAACATGATGTTTTTCAATGGCAAAAATCAATGAATATTGTAAATGCACAAACAGTAATTTCTCCGCATTGCAAGGTGCAATTCTGAAATTTTTTGCTTTTTCCTGCTCCTCTTAGCATGATAAAGAAGATTCAAAGAGAGTGAGATGCCAGCTCCTTTCATTCAGTCACTAGCTTCAAACATTTCTGGACGTTTTTCAATGGCAAAAATCAATGAATATTGTAAATGCACAAACAGTAATTTCTCCACATTGCAAGGTGCAATT
This sequence comes from Phyllobates terribilis, assembly GCF_046119375.1. Taxonomy (NCBI): domain Eukaryota; kingdom Metazoa; phylum Chordata; class Amphibia; order Anura; family Dendrobatidae; genus Phyllobates; species Phyllobates terribilis. Next base: position 432,508 of record NW_027363241.1, on the reverse strand, counting down.
CTGAAATTTTTTGCTTTTTCCTGCTCCTCTTAGCATGGTAAAGAAGATTCAAAGAGAGTGAGATGCCAGCTCTTTTCAATCAGTCAGTAGCTTCAAACATTTCTGGTATATGAATAACATGATGTTTTTCAATGGCAAAAATCAATGAATATTGTAAATGCACAAAGAGTAATTTCTCCGCATTGCAAGGTGCAATTCTGAAATTTTTTGCTTTTTCCTGCTCCTCTTAGCATGATAAAGAAGATTCAAAGAGAGTGAGATGCCAGCTCCTTTCATTCAGTCAGTAGCTTCAAACATTTCTGGACGTTTTTCAATGGCAAAAATCAATGAATATTGTAAATGCACAAACAGTAATTTCTCCGCATTGCAAGGTGCTATTCTGAAATTTTTTGCTTTTTCCTGCTCCTCTTAGCATGATAAAGAAAATTCAAAGAGAGTGAGATGCCAGCTCCTTTCATTCAGTCAGTAGCTTCAAACATTTCTGGATGTTTTTCAATGGCAAAAATCAATGAATATTGTAAATGCACAAACAGTAATTTCTCCGCAATGCAAGGTGCAATTCTGAAATTTTTTGCTTTTTCCTGCTCCTCTTAGCATGATAAAGAAGATTCAAAGAGAGTGAGATGCCAGCTCCTTTCATTCAGTCAGTAGCTTCAAACATTTCTGGACGTTTTTCAATGGCAAAAATCAATGAATATTGTAAATGCACAAACAGTAATTTCTCAACATTGCAAATTGCAATTCTGAAATTTTGAGCTTTTTCCAGCTCCTCTTAGCATGATAAAGAAGATTCAAAGAGAGTGAGATGCCAGCTCCTTTCATTCAGTCAGTAGCTTCAAACATTTCTGGACGTTTTTCAATGGAAAAAATCAATGAATATTGTAAATGCACAAACAGTAATTTCTCCACATTGCAAGGTGCAATTCTGAATTTTTTTGCTTTTTCCTGCTCCTCTTAGCATGATAAAGAAGATTCAAAGAGAGTGAGATGCCAGCTCTTTTCATTCAGTCAGTAGCTTCAAACATTTCTGGTATATGAATAACATGATGTTTTTCAATGGCAAAAATCAATGAATATTGTAAATGCACAAACAGTAATTTCTCCGCATTGCAAGGTGCAATTCTGAAATTTTTTGCTTTTTCCTGCTCCTCTTAGCATGATAAAGAAGATTCAAAGAGAGTGAGATGCCAGCTCCTTTCATTCAGTCAGTAGCTTCAAACATTTCTGGATGTTTTTCAATGGCAAAAATCAATGAATATTGTAAATGCACAAGCAGTAATTTCTCCACATTGCAAGGTGCAATTCTGAAATTTTTTGCTTTTTCCTGCTCCTCTTAGCATGATAAAGAAGATTCAAAGAGAGTGAGATGCCAGCTCCTTTCATTCAGTCAGTAGCTTCAAACATTTCTGGACGTTTTTCAATGGCAAAAATCAATGAATATTGTAAATGCACAAACAGTAATTTCTCCACATTGCAAGGTGCAATTCTGAAATTTTTTGCTTTTTCCGGCTCCTCTTAGCATGATAAAGACGATTCAAAGAGAGTGAGATGCCAGCTCTTTTCATTCAGTCAGTAGCTTCAAACATTTCTGGTATATGAATAACATGATGTTTTTCAATAGCAAAAATCAATGAACATTGTAAATGCACAAACAGTAATTTCTCCGCATTGCAAGGTGCAATTCTGAAATTTTTTGCTTTTTCCTGCTCCTCTTAGCATGATAAAGAAGATTCAAAGAGAGTGAGATGCCAGCTCCTTTCATTCAGTCAGTAGCTTCAAACATTTCTGGACGTTTTTCAATGGCAAAAATCAATGAATATTGTAAATGCACAAACAGTAATTTCTCCATATTGCAAGGTGCAATTCTGAAATTTTTTGCTTTTTCCTGCTCCTCTTAGCATGATAAAGAAGATTCAAAGAGAGTGAGATGCCAGCTCTTTTCATTCAGTCAGTAGCTTCAAACATTTCTGGTATATGAATAACATGATGTTTTTCAATGGCAAAAATCAATGAATATTGTAAATGCACAAACAGTAATTTCTCCGCATTGCAAGGTGCAATTCTGAAATTTTTTGCTTTTTGAATCTCCTCTTAGCATGATAAAGAAGATTCAAAGAGAGTGAGATGCCAGCTCCTTTCATTCAGTCAGTAGCTTCAAACATTTCTGGACGTTTTTCAATGGCAAAAATCAATGAATATTGTAAATGCACAAACAGTAATTTCTCCACATTGCAAGGTGCAATTCTGAAATTTTTTGCTTTTTCCTGCTCCTCTTAGCATGGTAAAGAAGATTCAAAGAGAGTGAGATGCCAGCTCTTTTCATTCAGTCAGTAGCTTCAAACATTTCTGGTATATGAATAACATGATGTTTTTCAATGGCAAAAATCAATGAATATTGTAAATGCACAAACAGTAATTTCTCCGCATTGCAAGGTGCAATTCTGAAATTTTTTGCTTTTTCCTGCTCCTCTTAGCATGATAAAGAAGATTCAAAGAGAGTGAGATGCCAGCTCCTTTCATTCAGTCACTAGCTTCAAACATTTCTGGACGTTTTTCAATGGCAAAAATCAATGAATATTGTAAATGCACAAACAGTAATTTCTCCACATTGCAAGGTGCAATTCTGAAATTTTTTGCTTTTTCCTGCTCCTCTTAGCATGGTAAAGAAGATTCAAAGAGAGTGAGATGCCAGCTCTTTTCAATCAGTCAGTAGCTTCAAACATTTCTGGTATATGAATAACATGATGTTTTTCAATGGCAAAAATCAATGAATATTGTAAATGCACAAAGAGTAATTTCTCCGCATTGCAAGGTGCAATTCTGAAATTTTTTGCTTTTTCCTGCTCCTCTTAGCATGATAAAGAAGATTCAAAGAGAGTGAGATGCCAGCTCCTTTCATTCAGTCAGTAGCTTCAAACATTTCTGGACGTTTTTCAATGGCAAAAATCAATGAATATTGTAAATGCACAAACAGTAATTTCTCCGCATTGCAAGGTGCTATTCTGAAATTTTTTGCTTTTTCCTGCTCCTCTTAGCATGATAAAGAAAATTCAAAGAGAGTGAGATGCCAGCTCCTTTCATTCAGTCAGTAGCTTCAAACATTTCTGGATGTTTTTCAATGGCAAAAATCAATGAATATTGTAAATGCACAAACAGTAATTTCTCCGCAATGCAAGGTGCAATTCTGAAATTTTTTGCTTTTTCCTGCTCCTCTTAGCATGATAAAGAAGATTCAAAGAGAGTGAGATGCCAGCTCCTTTCATTCAGTCAGTAGCTTCAAACATTTCTGGACGTTTTTCAATGGCAAAAATCAATGAATATTGTAAATGCACAAACAGTAATTTCTCAACATTGCAAATTGCAATTCTGAAATTTTGAGCTTTTTCCTGCTCCTCTTAGCATGATAAAGAAGATTCAAAGAGAGTGAGATGCCAGCTCCTTTCATTCAGTCAGTAGCTTCAAACATTTCTGGACGTTTTTCAATGGCAAAAATCAATGAATATTGTAAATGCACAAACAGTAATTTCTCCACATTGCAAGGTGCAATTCTGAATTTTTTTGCTTTTTCCTGCTCCTCTTAGCATGATAAAGAAGATTCAAAGAGAGTGAGATGCCAGCTCTTTTCATTCAGTCAGTAGCTTCAAACATTTCTGGTATATGAATAACATGATGTTTTTCAATGGCAAAAATCAATGAATATTGTAAATGCACAAACAGTAATTTCTCCGCATTGCAAGGTGCAATTCTGAAATTTTTTGCTTTTTCCTGCTCCTCTTAGCATGATAAAGAAGATTCAAAGAGAGTGAGATGCCAGCTCCTTTCATTCAGTCAGTAGCTTCAAACATTTCTGGATGTTTTTCAATGGCAAAAATCAATGAATATTGTAAATGCACAAGCAGTAATTTCTCCACATTGCAAGGTGCAATTCTGAAATTTTTTGCTTTTTCCTGCTCCTCTTAGCATGATAAAGAAGATTCAAAGAGAGTGAGGATCCAGCTCTTTTCATTGAGTCAGTAGCTTCAAACATTTCTGGTAAATGAATAACATGATGTTTTTCAATGGCAAAAATCAATGAACATTGTAAATGCACAAACAGTAATTTCTCCGCATTGCAAGGTGCAATTCTGAAATTTTTTGCTTTTTCCTGCTCCTCTTAGCATGATAAAGAAGATTCAAAGAGAGTGAGATGCCAGCTCCTTTCATTCAGTCAGTAGCTTCAAACATTTCTGGACGTTTTTCAATGGCAAAAATCAATGAATATTGTAAATGCACAAACAGTAATTTCTCCACATTGCAAGGTGCAATTCTGAAATTTTTTGCTTTTTCCTGCTCCTCTTAGCATGATAAATAAGATTCAAAGAGAGTGAGATGCCAGCTCTTTTCATTCAGTCAGTAGCTTCAAACATTTCTGGTATATGAATAACATGATGTTTTTCAATGGCAAAAATGAATGAATATTGTAAATGCACAAACAGTAATTTCTCCGCATTGCAACGTGCAATTCTGAAATTTTTTGCTTTTTGAATCTCCTCTTAGCATGATAAAGAAGATTCAAAGAGAGTGAGATGCCAGCTCCTTTCATTCAGTCAGTAGCTTCAAACATTTCTGGACGTTTTTCAATGGCAAAAATCAATGAATATTGTAAATGCACAAACAGTAATTTCTCCACATTGCAAGGTGCAATTCTGAAATTTTTTGCTTTTTCCTGCTCCTCTTAGCATGGTAAAGAAGATTCAAAGAGAGTGAGATGCCAGCTCTTTTCATTCAGTCAGTAGCTTCAAACATTTCTGGTATATGAATAACATGATGTTTTTCAATGGCAAAAATCAATGAATATTGTAAATGCACAAACAGTAATTTCTCCGCATTGCAAGGTGCAATTCTGAAATTTTTTGATTTTCCTGCTCCTCTTAGCATGATAAAGAAGATTCAAAGAGAGTGAGATGCCAGCTCTTTTCAATCAGTCAGTAGCTTCAAACATTTCTGGTATATGAATAACATGATGTTTTTCAATGGCAAAAATCAATGAATATTGTAAATGCACAAACAGTAATTTCTCCGCATTGCAAGGTGCAATTCTGAAATTTTTTGCTTTTTTCTGCTCCTCTTAGCATGATAAAGAAGATTCAAAGAGAGTGAGATGCCAGCTCCTTTCATTCAGTCAGTAGCTTCAAACAATTCTGGACGTTTTTCAATGGCAAAAATCAATGAATATTGTAAATGCACAAACAGTAATTTCTCCGCATTGCAAGGTGCTATTCTGAAATTTTTTGCTTTTTCCTGCTCCTCTTAGCATGATAAAGAAGATTCAAAGAGAGTGAGATGCCAGCTCCTTTCATTCAGTCAGTAGCTTCAAACATTTCTGGATGTTTTTCAATGGCAAAAATCAATGAATATTGTAAATGCACAAACAGTAATTTCTCCACATTGCAAGGTGCAATTCTGAAATTTTTTGCTTTTTCCTGCTCCTCTTAGCATGATAAAGAAGATTCAAAGAGAGTGAGATGCCAGCTCTTTTCATTCAGTCAGTAGCTTCAAACATTTCTGCTATATGAATAACATGATGTTTTTCAAAGGCAAAAATCAATGAATATTGTAAATGCACAAACAGTAATTTCTCCGCGTTACAAGGTGCAATTCTGAAATTTTTTGCTTTTTCCTGCTCCTCTTAGCATGATAAAGAAGATTCAAAGAGAGTGAGATGCCAGCTCCTTTCATTCAGTCAGTAGCTTCAAACATTTCTGGACGTTTTTCAATGGCAAAAATCAATGAATATTGTAAATGCACAAACAGTAATTTCTCCACATTGCAAGGTGTAATTCTGAAATTTTTTGCTTTTTCCTGCTCCTCTTAGCATGATAAATAAGATTCAAAGAGAGTGAGATGCCAGCTCTTTTCATTCAGTCAGTAGCTTCAAACATTTCTGGTATATGAATAACATGATGTTTTTCAATGGCAAAAATCAATGAATATTGTAAACGCACAAACAGTCATTTCTCCGAATTGCAATGTTCAATTCTGAAATTTTTTGCTTTTTCCTGCTCCTCTTAGCATGATAAAGAAGATTCAAAGAGAGTGAGATGCAAGCTCCTTTCATTCAGTCAGTAGCTTCAAACATTTCTGGACGTTTTTCAATGGCAAAAATCAATGAATATTGTAAATGCACAAACAGTAATTTCTCCACATTGCAAGGTGCAATTCTGAAATTTTTTGCTTTTTCCTGCTCCTCTTAGCATGATAAAGAAGATTCAAAGAGAGTGAGGTGCCAGCTCTTTTCATTCAGTCAGTAGCTTCAAACATTTCTGGTATATGAATAACATGATGTTTTTCAATGGCAAAAATCAATGAACATTGTAAATGCACAAACAGTAATTTCTCCGCATTGCAAGGTGCAATTCTGAAATTTTTTGCTTTTTCCTGCTCCTCTTAGCATGATAAAGAAGATTCAAAGAGAGTGAGATGCCAGCTCCTTTCATTCAGTCAGTAGCTTCAAACATTTCTGGACGTTTTTCAAAGGCAAAAATTAATGAATATTGTAAATGCACAAACAGTAATTTCTCCACATTGCAAGGTGCAATTCTGAAATTTTTTGCTTTTTCCTGCTCCTCTTAGCATGATAAAGAAGATTCAAAGAGAGTGAGATGCCAGCTCTTTTCATTCAGTCAGTAGCTTCAAACATTTCTGGTATATGAATAACATGATGTTTTTCAATGGCAAAAATCAATGAATATTGTAAATGCACAAACAGTAATTTCTCCGCATTGCAAGGTGCAATTCTGAAATTTTTTGCTTTTTGAATCTCCTCTTAGCATGATAAAGAAGATTCAAAGAGAGTGAGATGCCATCTCCTTTCATTCAGTCAGTAGCTTCAAACATTTCTGGACGTTTTTCAATGGCAAAAATCAATGAATATTGTAAATGCACAAACAGTAATTTCTCCACATTGCAAGGTGCAATTCTGAAATTTTTTGCTTTTTCCTGCTCCTCTTAGCATGGTAAAGAAGATTCAAAGAGAGTGAGATGCCAGCTCTTTTCATTCAGTCAGTAGCTTCAAACATTTCTGGTATATGAATAACATGATGTTTTTCAATGGCAAAAATCAATGAATATTGTAAATGCACAAACAGTAATTTCTCCGCATTGCAAGGTGCAATTCTGAAATTTTTTGCTTTTTCCTGCTCCTCTTAGCATGATAAAGAAGATTCAAAGAGAGTGAGATGCCAGCTCCTTTCATTCAGTCAGTAGCTTCAAACATTTCTGGACGTTTTTCAATGGCAAAAATCAATGAATATTGTAAATGCACAAACAGTAATTTCTCCACATTGCAAGGTGCAATTCTGAAATTTTTTGCTTTTTCCTGCTCCTCTTAGCATGGTAAAGAAGATTCAAAGAGAGTGAGATGCCAGCTCTTTTCATTCAGTCAGTAGCTTCAAACATTTCTGGTATATGAATAACATGATGTTTTTCAATGGCAAAAATCAATGAATATTGTAAATGCACAAACAGTAATTTCTCCGCATTGCAAGGTGCAATTCTGAAATTTTTTGCTTTTTCCTGCTCCTCTTAGCATGATAAAGAAGATTCAAAGAGAGTGATATGCCAGCTCTTTTCAATCAGTCAGTAGCTTCAAACATTTCTGGTATATGAATAACATGATGTTTTTCAATGGCAAAAATCAATGAATATTGTAAATGCACAAACAATAATTTCTCCGCATTGCAAGGTGCAATTCTGAAATTTTTTGCTTTTTTCTGCTCCTCTTAGCATGATAAAGAAGATTCAAAGAGAGTGAGATGCCAGCTCCTTTCATTCAGTCAGTAGCTTCAAACAATTCTGGACGTTTTTCAATGGCAAAAATCAATGAATATTGTAAATGCACAAACAGTAATTTCTCCGCATTGCAAGGTGCTATTCTGAAATTTTTTGCTTTTTCCTGCTCCTCTTAGCATGATAAAGAAGATTCAAAGAGAGTGAGATGCCAGCTCCTTTCATTCAGTCAGTAGCTTCAAACATTTCTGGATGTTTTTCAATGGCAAAAATCAATGAATATTGTAAATGCACAAACAGTAATTTCTCCACATTGCAAGGTGCAATTCTGAAATTTTTTGCTTTTTCCTGCTCCTCTTAGCATGATAAAGAAGATTCAAAGAGAGTGAGATGCCAGCTCTTTTCATTCAGTCAGTAGCTTCAAACATTTCTGCTATATGAATAACATGATGTTTTTCAAAGGCAAAAATCAATGAATATTGTAAATGCACAAACAGTAATTTCTCCGCGTTACAAGGTGCAATTCTGAAATTTTTTGCTTTTTCCTGCTCCTCTTAGCATGATAAAGAAGATTCAAAGAGAGTGAGATGCCAGCTCCTTTCATTCAGTCAGTAGCTTCAAACATTTCTGGACGTTTTTCAATGGCAAAAATCAATGAATATTGTAAATGCACAAACAGTAATTTCTCCACATTGCAAGGTGTAATTCTGAAATTTTTTGCTTTTTCCTGCTCCTCTTAGCATGATAAATAAGATTCAAAGAGAGTGAGATGCCAGCTCTTTTCATTCAGTCAGTAGCTTCAAACATTTCTGGTATATGAATAACATGATGTTTTTCAATGGCAAAAATCAATGAATATTGTAAACGCACAAACAGTAATTTCTCCGAATTGCAATGTGCAATTCTGAAATTTTTTGCTTTTTCCTGCTCCTCTTAGCATGATAAAGAAGATTCAAAGAGAGTGAGATGCCAGCTCCTTTCATTCAGTCAGTAGCTTCAAACATTTCTGGACGTTTTTCAATGGCAAAAATCAATGAATATTGTAAATGCACAAACAGTAATTTCTCCACATTGCAAGGTGCAATTCTGAAATTTTTTGCTTTTTCCTGCTCCTCTTAGCATGATAAAGAAGATTCAAAGAGAGTGAGGTGCCAGCTCTTTTCATTCAGTCAGTAGCTTCAAACATTTCTGGTATATGAATAACATGATGTTTTTCAATGGCAAAAATCAATGAACATTGTAAATGCACAAACAGTAATTTCTCCGCATTGCAAGGTGCAATTCTGAAATTTTTTGCTTTTTCCTGCTCCTCTTAGCATGATAAAGAAGATTCAAAGAGAGTGAGATGCCAGCTCCTTTCATTCAGTCAGTAGCTTCAAACATTTCTGGACGTTTTTCAAAGGCAAAAATTAATGAATATTGTAAATGCACAAACAGTAATTTCTCCACATTGCAAGGTGCAATTCTGAAATTTTTTGCTTTTTCCTGCTCCTCTTAGCATGATAAAGAAGATTCAAAGAGAGTGAGATGCCAGCTCTTTTCATTCAGTCAGTAGCTTCAAACATTTCTGGTATATGAATAACATGATGTTTTTCAATGGCAAAAATCAATGAGTATTGTAAATGCACAAACAGTAATTTCTCCGCATTGCAAGGTGCAATTCTGAAATTTTTTGCTTTTTGAATCTCCTCTTAGCATGATAAAGAAGATTCAAAGAGAGTGAGATGCCATCTCCTTTCATTCAGTCAGTAGCTTCAAACATTTCTGGACGTTTTTCAATGGCAAAAATCAATGAATATTGTAAATGCACAAACAGTAATTTCTCCACATTGCAAGGTGCAATTCTGAAATTTTTTGCTTTTTCCTGCTCCTCTTAGCATGGTAAAGAAGATTCAAAGAGAGTGAGATGCCAGCTCTTTTCATTCAGTCAGTAGCTTCAAACATTTCTGGTATATGAATAACATGATGTTTTTCAATGGCAAAAATCAATGAATATTGTAAATGCACAAACAGTAATTTCTCCGCATTGCAAGGTGCAATTCTGAAATTTTTTGCTTTTTCCTGCTCCTCTTAGCATGATAAAGAAGATTCAAAGAGAGTGAGATGCCAGCTCCTTTCATTCAGTCAGTAGCTTCAAACATTTCTGGACGTTTTTCAATGGCAAAAATCAATGAATATTGTAAATGCACAAACAGTAATTTCTCCGCATTGCAAGGTGCTATTCTGAAATTTTTTGCTTTTTCCTGCTCCTCTTAGCATGATAAAAAAGATTCAAAGAGAGTGAGATGCCAGCTCTTTTCATTCAGTCAGTAGCTTCAAACATTTCTGCTATATGAATAACATGATGTTTTTCAAAGGCAAAAATCAATGAATATTGTAAATGCACAAACAGTAATTTCTCCGCATTACAAGGTGCAATTCTGAAATTTTTTGCTTTTTCCTGCTCCTCTTAGCATGATAAAGAAGATTCAAAGAGAGTGAGATGCCAGCTCCTTTCATTCAGTCAGTAGCTTCAAACATTTCTGGACGTTTTTCAATGGCAAAAATCAATGAATATTGTAAATGCACAAACAGTAATTTCTCCACATTGCAAGGTGTAATTCTGAAATTTTTTGCTTTTTCCTGCTCCTCTTAGCATGATAAATAAGATTCAAAGAGAGTGAGATGCCAGCTCTTTTCATTCAGTCAGTAGCTTCAAACATTTCTGGTATATGAATAACATGATGTTTTTCAATGGCAAAAATCAATGAATATTGTAAACGCACAAACAGTAATTTCTCCGAATTGCAATGTGCAATTCTGAAATCTTTTGCTTTTTTACTGCTCCTCTTAGCATGATAAAGAAGATTCAAAGAGAGTGAGATGCCAGCTCCTTTCATTCAGTCAGTAGCTTCAAACATTTCTGGACGTTTTTCAATGGCAAAAATCAATGAATATTGTAAATGCACAAACAGTAATTTCTCCACATTGCAAGGTGCAATTCTGAAATTTTTTGCTTTTTCCTGCTCCTCTTAGCATGATAAAGAAGATTCAAAGAGAGTGAGGTGCCAGCTCTTTTCATTCAGTCAGTAGCTTCAAACATTTCTGGTATATGAATAACATGATGTTTTTCAATGGCAAAAATCAATGAACATTGTAAATGCACAAACAGTAATTTCTCCGCATTGCAAGGTGCAATTCTGAAATTTTTTGCTTTTTCCTGCTCCTCTTAGCATGATAAAGAAGATTCAAAGAGAGTGAGATGCCAGCTCCTTTCATTCAGTCAGTAGCTTCAAACATTTCTGGACGTTTTTCAAAGGCAAAAATTAATGAATATTGTAAATGCACAAACAGTAATTTCTCCACATTGCAAGGTGCAATTCTGAAATTTTTTGCTTTTTCCTGCTCCTCTTAGCATGATAAAGAAGATTCAAAGAGAGTGAGATGCCAGCTCTTTTCATTCAGTCAGTAGCTTCAAACATTTCTGGTATATGAATAACATGATGTTTTTCAATGGCAAAAATCAATGAATATTGTAAATGCACAAACAGTAATTTCTCCGCATTGCAAGGTGCAATTCTGAAATTTTTTGCTTTTTGAATCTCCTCTTAGCATGATAAAGAAGATTCAAAGAGAGTGAGATGCCATCTCCTTTCATTCAGTCAGTAGCTTCAAACATTTCTGGACGTTTTTCAATGGCAAAAATCAATGAATATTGTAAATGCACAAACAGTAATTTCTCCACATTGCAAGGTGCAATTCTGAAATTTTTTGCTTTTTCCTGCTCCTCTTAGCATGGTAAAGAAGATTCAAAGAGAGTGAGATGCCAGCTCTTTTCATTCAGTCAGTAGCTTCAAACATTTCTGGTATATGAATAACATGATGTTTTTCAATGGCAAAAATCAATGAATATTGTAAATGCACAAACAGTAATTTCTCCGCATTGCAAGGTGCAATTCTGAAATTTTTTGCTTTTTCCTGCTCCTCTTAGCATGATAAAGAAGATTCAAAGAGAGTGAGATGCCAGCTCCTTTCATTCAGTCAGTAGCTTCAAACATTTCTGGACGTTTTTCAATGGCAAAAATCAATGAATATTGTAAATGCACAAACAGTAATTTCTCCGCATTGCAAGGTGCTATTCTGAAATTTTTTGCTTTTTCCTGCTCCTCTTAGCATGATAAAAAAGATTCAAAGAGAGTGAGATGCCAGCTCTTTTCATTCAGTCAGTAGCTTCAAACATTTCTGCTATATGAATAACATGATGTTTTTCAAAGGCAAAAATCAATGAATATTGTAAATGCACAAACAGTAATTTCTCCGCATTACAAGGTGCAATTCTGAAATTTTTTGCTTTTTCCTGCTCCTCTTAGCATGATAAAGAAGATTCAAAGAGAGTGAGATGCCAGCTCCTTTCATTCAGTCAGTAGCTTCAAACATTTCTGGACGTTTTTCAATGGCAAAAATCAATGAATATTGTAAATGCACAAACAGTAATTTCTCCGCATTGCAAGGTGCTATTCTGAAATTTTTTGCTTTTTCCTGCTCCTCTTAGCATGATAAAAAAGATTCAAAGAGAGTGAGATGCCAGCTCTTTTCATTCAGTCAGTAGCTTCAAACATTTCTGCTATATGAATAACATGATGTTTTTCAAAGGCAAAAATCAATGAATATTGTAAATGCACAAACAGTAATTTCTCCACATTGCAAGGTGCAATTCTGAAATTTTTTGCTTTTTCCTGCTCCTCTTAGCATGATAAAGAAGATTCAAAGAGAGTGAGATGCCAGCTCTTTTCATTCAGTCAGTAGCTTCAAACATTTCTGGTATATGAATAACATGATGTTTTTCAATGGCAAAAATCAATGAATATTGTAAATGCACAAACAGTAATTTCTCCGCATTGCAAGGTGCAATTCTGAAATTTTTTGCTTTTTCCTGCTCCTCTTAGCATGATAAAGAAGATTCAAAGAGAGTGAGATGCCAGCTCCTTTCATTCAGTCAGTAGCTTCAAACATTTCTGGACGTTTTTCAATGGCAAAAATCAATGAATATTGTAAATGCACAAACAGAAATTTCTCCACATTGCAAGGTGCAATTCTGAAATTTTTTGCTTTTTCCTGCTCCTCTTCGCATCATAAAGAAGATTCAAAGAGAGTGAGATGCCAGCTCTTTTCATTCAGTCAGTAGCTTCAAACATTTCTGGTATATGAATAACATGATGTTTTTCAATGGCAAAAATCAATGAACATTGTAAATGCACAAACAGTAATTTCTCCGCATTGCAAGGTGCAATTCTGAAATTTTTTGCTTTTTCCTGCTCCTCTTAGCATGATAAAGAAGATTCAAAGAGAGTGAGATGCCAGCTCCTTTCATTCAGTCAGTAGCTTCAAACATTTCTGGACGTTTTTCAATGGCAAAAATCAATGAATATTGTAAATGCACAAACAGTAATTTCTCCACATTGCAAGGTGCAATTCTGAAATATTTTGCTTTTTCCTGCTCCTCTTAGCATGATAAAGAAGATTCAAAGAGAGTGAGATGCCAGCTCTTTTCATTCAGTCAGTAGCTTCAAACATTTCTGGTATATGAATAACATGATGTTTTTCAATGGCAAAAATCAATGAATATTGTAAATGCACAAACAGTAATTTCTCCGCATTGCAAGGTGCAATTCTTTAATTTTTTGCTTTTTGAATCTCCTCTTAGCATGATAAAGAAGATTCAAAGAGAGTGAGATGCCAGCTCCTTTCATTCAGTCAGTAGCTTCAAACATTTCTGGACGTTTTTCAATGGCAAAAATCAATGAATATTGTAAATGCACAAACAGTAATTTCTCCACATTGCAAGGTGCAATTCTGAAATTTTTTGCTTTTTCCTGCTCCTCTTAGCATGATAAAGAAGATTCAAAGAGAGTGAGATGCCAGCTCTTTTCATTCAGTCAGTAGCTTCAAACATTTCTGGTATATGAATAACATGATGTTTTTCAATGGCAAAAATCAATGAATATTGTAAATGCACAAACAGTAATTTCTCCGCATTGCAAGGTGCAATTCTGAAATTTTTTGCTTTTTCCTGCTCCTCTTAGCATGATAAAGAAGATTCAAAGAGAGTAAGATGCCAGCTCCTTTCATTCAGTCAGTAGCTTCAAACATTTCTGGACGTTTTTCAATGGCAAAAATCAATGAATATTGTAAATGCACAAACAGTAATTTCTCCACATTGCAAGGTGCAATTCTGAAATTTTTTGCTTTTTCCTGCTCCTCTGAGCATGATAAAGAAGATTCAAAGAGAGTGAGATGCCAGCTCTTTTCATTCAGTCAGTAGCTTCAAACATTTCTGGTATATGAATAACATGAAGTTTTTCAATGTCAAAAATCAATGAATATTGTAAATGCACAAACAGTAATTTCTCTGCATTGCAAGGTGCAATTCTGAAATTTTTTGCTTTTTCCTGCTCCTCTTAGCATGATAAAGAAGATTCAAAGAGAGTGAGATGCCAGCTCCTTTCATTCAGTTAGTAGCTTCAAACATTTCTGGACGTTTTTCAATGGCAAAAATCAATGAATATTGTAAATGCACAAACAGTAATTTCTCCACATTGCAAGGTGCAATTCTGAAATTTTTTGCTTTTTCCTGCTCCTCTTAGCATGATAAAGAAGATTCAAAGAGAGTGAGATGCCAGCTCTTTTCATTCAGTCAGTAGCTTCAAACATTTCTGGTATATGAATAACATGATGTTTTTCAATGGCAAAAATCAATGAATATTGTAAATGCACAAAGAGTAATTTCTCCGCATTGCAAGGTGCAATTCTGAAATTTTTTGCTTTTTGAATCTCCTCTTAGCATGATAAAGAAGATTCAAAGAGAGTGAGATGCCAGCTCCTTTCATTCAGTCAGTAGCTTCAAACATTTCTGGACGTTTTTCAATGGCAAAAATCAATGAATATTGTAAATGCACAAACAGTAATTTCTCCACATTGCAAGGTGCAATTCTGAAATTTTTTGCTTTTTCCTGCTCCTCTTCGCATCATAAAGAAGATTCCAAGAGAGTGAGATGCCAGCTCTTTTCATTCAGTCAGTAGCTTCAAACATTTCTGGTATATGAATAACATGATGTTTTTCAATGGCAAAAATCAATGAACATTGTAAATGCACAAACAGTAATTTCTCCGCATTGCAAGGTGCAATTCTGAAATTTTTTGCTTTTTCCTGCTCCTCTTAGCATGATAAAGAAGATTCAAAGAGAGTGAGATGCCAGCTCCTTTCATTCAGTCAGTAGCTTCAAACATTTCTGGACGTTTTTCAATGGCAAAAATCAATGAATATTGTAAATGCACAAACAGTAATTTCTCCGCATTGCAAGGTGCTATTCTGAAATTTTTTGCTTTTTCCTGCTCCTCTTAGCATGATAAAGAAGATTCAAAGAGAGTGAGATGCCAGCTCCTTTCATTCAGTCAGTAGCTTCAAACATTTCTGGATGTTTTTCAATGGCAAAAATCAATGAATATTGTAAATGCACAAACAGTAATTTCTCCACATTGCAAGGTGCAATTCTGAAATTTTTTGCTTTTTCCTGCTCCTCTTAGCATGATAAAGAAGATTCAAAGAGAGTGAGATGCCAGCTCTTTTCATTCAGTCAGTAGCTTCAAACATTTCTGCTATATGAATATCATGATGTTTTTCAAAGGCAAAAATCAATGAATATTGTAAATGCACAAACAGTAATTTCTCCGCATTACAAGGTGCAATTCTGAAATTTTTTGCTTTTTCCTGCTCCTCTTAGCATGATAAAGAAGATTCAAAGAGAGTGAGATGCCAGCTCCTTTCATTCAGTCAGTAGCTTCAAACATTTCTGGACGTTTTTCAATGGCAAAAATCAATGAATATTGTAAATGCACAAACAGTAATTTCTCCACATTGCAAGGTGCAATTCTGAAATTTTTTGCTTTTTCCTGCTCCTCTTAGCATGATAAAGAAGATTCAAAGAGAGTGAGATGCCAGCTCTTTTCATTCAGTCAGTAGCTTCAAACATTTCTGGTATATGAATAACATGATGTTTTTCAATGGCAAAAATCAATGAATATTGTAAATGCACAAACAGTAATTTCTCCGCATTGCAAGGTGCAATTCTGAAATTTTTTGCTTTTTCCTGCTCCTCTTAGCATGATAAAGAAGATTCAAAGAGAGTGAGATGCCAGCTCCTTTCATTCAGTCAGTAGCTTCAAACATTTCTGGACGTTTTTCAATGGCAAAAATCAATGAATATTGTAAATGCACAAACAGTAATTTCTCCACATTGCAAGGTGCAATTCTGAAATTTTTTGCTTTTTCCTGCTCCTCTTCGCATCATAAAGAAGATTCAAAGAGAGTGAGATGCCAGCTCTTTTCATTCAGTCAGTAGCTTCAAACATTTCTGGTATATGAATAACATGATGTTTTTCAATGGCAAAAATCAATGAACATTGTAAATGCACAAACAGTAATTTCTCCGCATTGCAAGGTGCAATTCTGAAATTTTTTGCTTTTTCCTGCTCCTCTTAGCATGATAAAGAAGATTCAAAGAGAGTGAGATGCCAGCTCCTTTCATTCAGTCAGTAGCTTCAAACATTTCTGGACGTTTTTCAATGGCAAAAATCAATGAATATTGTAAATGCACAAACAGTAATTTCTCCACATTGCAAGGTGCAATTCTGAAATATTTTGCTTTTTCCTGCTCCTCTTAGCATGATAAAGAAGATTCAAAGAGAGTGAGATGCCAGCTCTTTTCATTCAGTCAGTAGCTTCAAACATTTCTGGTATATGAATAACATGATGTTTTTCAATGGCAAAAATCAATGAATATTGTAAATGCACAAACAGTAATTTCTCCGCATTGCAAGGTGCAATTCTGAAATTTTTTGCTTTTTGAATCTCCTCTTAGCATGATAAAGAAGATTCAAAGAGAGTGAGATGCCAGCTCCTTTCATTCAGTCAGTAGCTTCAAACATTTCTGGACGTTTTTCAATGGCAAAAATCAATGAATATTGTAAATGCACAAACAGTAATTTCTCCACATTGCAAGGTGCAATTCTGAAATTTTTTGCTTTTTCCTGCTCCTCTTCGCATCATAAAGAAGATTCCAAGAGAGTGAGATGCCAGCTCTTTTCATTCAGTCAGTAGCTTCAAACATTTCTGGTATATGAATAACATGATGTTTTTCAATGGCAAAAATCAATGAACATTGTAAATGCACAAACAGTAATTTCTCCGCATTGCAAGGTGCAATTCTGAAATTTTTTGCTTTTTCCTGCTCCTCTTAGCATGATAAAGAAGATTCAAAGAGAGTGAGATGCCAGCTCCTTTCATTCAGTCAGTAGCTTCAAACATTTCTGGACGTTTTTCAATGGCAAAAATCAATGAATATTGTAAATGCACAAACAGTAATTTCTCCGCATTGCAAGGTGCTATTCTGAAATTTTTTGCTTTTTCCTGCTCCTCTTAGCATGATAAAGAAGATTCAAAGAGAGTGAGATGCCAGCTCCTTTCATTCAGTCAGTAGCTTCAAACATTTCTGGATGTTTTTCAATGGCAAAAATCAATGAATATTGTAAATGCACAAACAGTAATTTCTCCACATTGCAAGGTGCAATTCTGAAATTTTTTGCTTTTTCCTGCTCCTCTTAGCATGATAAAGAAGATTCAAAGAGAGTGAGATGCCAGCTCTTTTCATTCAGTCAGTAGCTTCAAACATTTCTGCTATATGAATATCATGATGTTTTTCAAAGGCAAAAATCAATGAATATTGTAAATGCACAAACAGTAATTTCTCCGCATTACAAGGTGCAATTCTGAAATTTTTTGCTTTTTCCTGCTCCTCTTAGCATGATAAAGAAGATTCAAAGAGAGTGAGATGCCAGCTCCTTTCATTCAGTCAGTAGCTTCAAACATTTCTGGACGTTTTTCAATGGCAAAAATCAATGAATATTGTAAATGCACAAACAGTAATTTCTCCACATTGCAAGGTGCAATTCTGAAATTTTTTGCTTTTTCCTGCTCCTCTTAGCATGATAAAGAAGATTCAAAGAGAGTGAGATGCCAGCTCTTTTCATTCAGTCAGTAGCTTCAAACATTTCTGGTATATGAATAACATGATGTTTTTCAATGGCAAAAATCAATGAATATTGTAAATGCACAAACAGTAATTTCTCCGCATTGCAAGGTGCAATTCTGAAATTTTTTGCTTTTTCCTGCTCCTCTTAGCATGATAAAGAAGATTCAAAGAGAGTGAGATGCCAGCTCCTTTCATTCAGTCAGTAGCTTCAAACATTTCTGGACGTTTTTCAATGGCAAAAATCAATGAATATTGTAAATGCACAAACAGTAATTTCTCCACATTGCAAGGTGCAATTCTGAAATTTTTTGCTTTTTCCTGCTCCTCTTCGCATCATAAAGAAGATTCAAAGAGAGTGAGATGCCAGCTCTTTTCATTCAGTCAGTAGCTTCAAACATTTCTGGTATATGAATAACATGATGTTTTTCAATGGCAAAAATCAATGAACATTGTAAATGCACAAACAGTAATTTCTCCGCATTGCAAGGTGCAATTCTGAAATTTTTTGCTTTTTCCTGCTCCTCTTAGCATGATAAAGAAGATTCAAAGAGAGTGAGATGCCAGCTCCTTTCATTCAGTCAGTAGCTTCAAACATTTCTGGACGTTTTTCAATGGCAAAAATCAATGAATATTGTAAATGCACAAACAGTAATTTCTCCACATTGCAAGGTGCAATTCTGAAATATTTTGCTTTTTCCTGCTCCTCTTAGCATGATAAAGAAGATTCAAAGAGAGTGAGATGCCAGCTCTTTTCATTCAGTCAGTAGCTTCAAACATTTCTGGTATATGAATAACATGATGTTTTTCAATGGCAAAAATCAATGAATATTGTAAATGCACAAACAGTAATTTCTCCGCATTGCAAGGTGCAATTCTGAAATTTTTTGCTTTTTGAATCTCCTCTTAGCATGATAAAGAAGATTCAAAGAGAGTGAGATGCCAGCTCCTTTCATTCAGTCAGTAGCTTCAAACATTTCTGGACGTTTTTCAATGGCAAAAATCAATGAATATTGTAAATGCACAAACAGTAATTTCTCCACATTGCAAGGTGCAATTCTGAAATTTTTTGCTTTTTCCTGCTCCTCTTAGCATGATAAAGAAGATTCAAAGAGAGTGAGATGCCAGCTCTTTTCATTCAGTCAGTAGCTTCAAACATTTCTGGTATATGAATAACATGATGTTTTTCAATGGCAAAAATCAATGAATATTGTAAATGCACAAACAGTAATTTCTCCGCATTGCAAGGTGCAATTCTGAAATTTTTTGCTTTTTCCTGCTCCTCTTAGCATGATAAAGAAGATTCAAAGAGAGTGAGATGCCAGCTCCTTTCATTCAGTCAGTAGCTTCAAACATTTCTGGACGTTTTTCAATGGCAAAAATCAATGAATATTGTAAATGCACAAACAGTAATTTCTCCACATTGCAAGGTGCAATTCTGAAATATTTTGCTTTTTCCTGCTCCTCTTAGCATGATAAAGAAGATTCAAAGAGAGTGAGATGCCAGCTCTTTTCATTCAGTCAGTAGCTTCAAACATTTCTGGTATATGAATAACATGATGTTTTTCAATGGCAAAAATCAATGAATATTGTAAATGCACAAACAGTAATTTCTCCGCATTGCAAGGTGCAATTCTGAAATTTTTTGCTTTTTGAATCTCCTCTTAGCATGATAAAGAAGATTCAAAGAGAGTGAGATGCCAGCTCCTTTCATTCAGTCAGTAGCTTCAAACATTTCTGGACGTTTTTCAATGGCAAAAATCAATGAATATTGTAAATGCACAAACAGTAATTTCTCCACATTGCAAGGTGCAATTCTGAAATTTTTTGCTTTTTCCTGCTCCTCTTAGCATGATAAAGAAGATTCAAAGAGAGTGAGATGCCAGCTCTTTTCATTCAGTCAGTAGCTTCAAACATTTCTGGTATATGAATAACATGATGTTTTTCAATGGCAAAAATCAATGAATATTGTAAATGCACAAACAGTAATTTCTCCGCATTGCAAGGTGCAATTCTGAAATTTTTTGCTTTTTCCTGCTCCTCTTAGCATGATAAAGAAGATTCAAAGAGAGTAAGATGCCAGCTCCTTTCATTCAGTCAGTAGCTTCAAACATTTCTGGACGTTTTTCAATGGCAAAAATCAATGAATATTGTAAATGCACAAACAGTAATTTCTCCACATTGCAAGGTGCAATTCTGAAATTTTTTGCTTTTTCCTGCTCCTCTTAGCATGATAAAGAAGATTCAAAGAGAGTGAGATGCCAGCTCTTTTCATTCAGTCAGTAGCTTCAAACATTTCTGGTATATGAATAACATGAAGTTTTTCAATGGCAAAAATCAATGAATATTGTAAATGCACAAACAGTAATTTCTCTGCATTGCAAGGTGCAATTCTGAAATTTTTTGCTTTTTCCTGCTCCTCTTAGCATGATAAAGAAGATTCAAAGAGAGTGAGATGCCAGCTCCTTTCATTCAGTCAGTAGCTTCAAACATTTCTGGACGTTTTTCAATCGCAAAAATCAATGAATATTGTAAATGCACAAACAGTAATTTCTCCACATTGCAAGGTGCAATTCTGAAATTTTTTGCTTTTTCCTGCCCCTCTTAGCATGATAAAGAAGATTCAAAGAGAGTGAGATGCCAGCTCTTTTCATTCAGTCAGTAGCTTCAAACATTTCTGGTATATGAATAACATGATGTTTTTCAATGGCAAAAATCAATGAATATTGTAAATGCACAAACAGTAATTTCTCCGCATTGCAAGGTGCAATTCTGAAATTTTTTGCTTTTTGAATCTCCTCTTAGCATGATAAAGGAGATTCAAAGAGAGTGAGATGCCAGCTCCTTTCATTCAGTCAGTAGCTTCAAACATTTCTGGATGTTTTTCAATGGCAAAAATCAATGAATATTGTAAATGCACAAACAGTAATTTCTCCACATTGCAAGGTGCAATTCTGAAATTTTTTGCTTTTTCCTGCTCCTCTTAGCATGATAAAGAAGATTCAAAGAGAGTGAGATGCCACCTCTTTTCATTCAGTCAGTAGCTTCAAACATTTCTGGTATATGAATAACATGATGTTTTTCAATGGCAAAAATCAATGAATATTGTAAATGCACAAACAGTAATTTCTCCGCATTGCAAGGTGCAATTCTGAAATTTTTTGCGTTTTCCTGCTCCTCTTAGCATGATAAAGAAGATTCAAAGAGAGTGAGATGCCAGCTCCTTTCATTCAGTCAGTAGCTTCAAACATTTCTGGACGTTTTTCAATGGCAAAAATCAATGAATATTGTAAATGCACAAACAGTAATTTCTCCACATTGCAAGGTGCAATTCTGAAATTTTTTGCTTTTTCCTGCTCCTCTTCGCATCATAAAGAAGATTCCAAGAGAGTGAGATGCCAGCTCTTTTCATTCAGTCAGTAGCTTCAAACATTTCTGGTATATGAATAACATGATGTTTTTCAATGGCAAAAATCAATGAACATTGTAAATGCACAAACAGTAATTTCTCCGCATTGCAAGGTGCAATTCTGAAATTTTTTGCTTTTTCCTGCTCCTCTTAGCATGATAAAGAAGATTCAAAGAGAGTGAGATGCCAGCTCCTTTCATTCAGTCAGTAGCTTCAAACATTTCTGGACGTTTTTCAATGGCAAAAATCAATGAATATTGTAAATGCACAAACAGTAATTTCTCCACATTGCAAGGTGCAATTCTGAAATTTTTTGCTTTTTCCTGCTCCTCTTAGCATGATAAAGAAGATTCAAAGAGAGTGAGATGCTAGCTCTTTTCATTCAGTCAGTAGCTTCAAACATTTCTGGTATATGAATAACATGATGTTTTTCAATGGCAAAAATCAATGAATAATGTAAATGCACAAACAGTAATTTCTCCGCATTGCAAGGTGCAATTCTGAAATGTTTTGCTTTTTGAATCTCCTCTTAGCATGATAAAGAAGATTCAAAGAGAGGGAGATGCCAGCTCCTTTCATTCAGTCAGTAGCTTCAAACATTTCTGGACGTTTTTCAATGGCAAAAATCAATGAATATTGTAAATGCACAAACAGTAATTTCTCCACATTGCAAGGTGCAATTCTGAAATTTTTTGCTTTTTCCTGCTCCTCTTAGCATGATAAAGAAGATTCAAAGAGAGTGAGATGCCAGCTCTTTTCATTCAGTCAGTAGCTTCAAACATGTCTGGTATATGAATAACATGATGTTTTTCAATGGCAAAAATCAATGAATATTGTAAATGCACAAACAGTAATTTCTCCGCATTGCAAGGTGCAATTCTGAAATTTTTTGCTTTTTCCTGCTCCTCTTAGCATGATAAAGAAGATTCAAAGAGAGTGAGATGCCAGCTCCTTTCATTCAGTCAGTAGCTTCAAACATTTCTGGACGTTTTTCAATGGCAAAAATCAATGAATATTGTAAATGCACAAACAGTAATTTCTCCACATTGCAAGGTGCAATTCTGAAATTTTTTGCTTTTTCCTGCTCCTCTTAGCATGATAAAGAAGATTCAAAGAGAGTGAGATGCCAGCTCTTTTCATTCAGTCAGTAGCTTCAAACATTTCTGGTATATGAATAACATGATGTTTTTCAATGTCAAAAATCAATGAATATTGTAAATGCACAAACAGTAATTTCTCCGCATTGCAAGGTGCTATTCTGAAATTTTTTGCTTTTTCCTGCTCCTCTTAGCATGATAAAGAAGATTCAAAGAGAGTGAGATGCCAGCTCCTTTCATTCAGTCAGTAGCTTCAAACATTTCTGGATGTTTTTCAATGGCAAAAATCAATGAATATTGTAAATGCACAAACAGTAATTTCTCCACATTGCAAGGTGCAATTCTGAAATTTTTTGCTTTTTCCTGCTCCTCTTAGCATGATAAAGAAGATTCAAAGAGAGTGAGATGCTAGCTCTTTTCATTCAGTCAGTAGCTTCAAACATTTCTGGTATATGAATAACATGATGTTTTTCAATGGCAAAAATCAATGAATATTGTAAATGCACAAACAGTAATTTCTCCGCATTGCAAGGTGCAATTCTGAAATTTTTTGCGTTTTCCTGCTCCTCTTAGCATGATAAAGAAGATTCAAAGAGAGTGAGATGCCAGCTCCTTTCATTCAGTCAGTAGCTTCAAACATTTCTGGACGTTTTTCAATGGCAAAAATCAATGAATATTGTAAATGCACAAACAGTAATTTCTCCACATTGCAAGGTGCAATTCTGAAATTTTTTGCTTTTTCCTGCTCCTCTTCGCATCATAAAGAAGATTCCAAGAGAGTGAGATGCCAGCTCTTTTCATTCAGTCAGTAGCTTCAAACATTTCTGGTATATGAATAACATGATGTTTTTCAATGGCAAAAATCAATGAACATTGTAAATGCACAAACAGTAATTTCTCCGCATTGCAAGGTGCTATTCTGAAATTTTTTGCTTTTTCCTGCTCCTCTTAGCATGATAAAGAAGATTCAAAGAGAGTGAGATGCCAGCTCCTTTCATTCAGTCAGTAGCTTCAAACATTTCTGGATGTTTTTCAATGGCAAAAATCAATGAATATTGTAAATGCACAAACATTAATTTCTCCACATTGCAAGGTGCAATTCTGAAATTATTTGCTTTTTCCTGCTCCTCTTAGCATGATAAAGAAGATTCAAAGAGAGTGAGATGCCAGCTCTTTTCATTCAGTCAGTAGCTTCAAACATTTCTGCTATATGAATAACATGATGTTTTTCAAAGGCAAAAATCAATGAATATTGTAAATGCACAAACAGTAATTTCTCCGCATTACAAGGTGCAATTCTGAAATTTTTTGCTTTTTCCTGCTCCTCTTAGCATGATAAAGAAGATTCAAAGAGAGTGAGATGCCAGCTCCTTTCATTCAGTCAGTAGCTTCAAACATTTCTGGACGTTTTTCAATGGCAAAAATCAATGAATATTGTAAATGCACAATCAGTAATTTCTCCACATTGCAAGATGCAATTCTGAAATTTTTTGCTTTTTCCTGCTCCTCTTAGCATGATAAAGAAGATTCAAAGAGATTGAGATGCCAGCTCTTTTCATTCAGTCAGTAGCTTCAAACATTTCTGGTATATGAATAACATGATGTTTTTCAATGGCAAAAATCAATGAATATTGTAAATGCACAAACAGTAATTTCTCCGCATTGCAAGGTGCAATTCTGAAATTTTTTGCTTTTTCCTGCTCCTCTTAGCATGATAAAGAAGATTCAAAGAGAGTGAGATGCCAGCTCCTTTCATTCAGTCAGTAGCTTCAAACATTTCTCGACATTTTTCAATGGCAAAAATCAATGAATATTGTAAATGCACAAACAGTAATTTCTCCACATTGCAAGGTGCAATTCTGAAATTTTTTGCTTTTTCCTGCTCCTCTTAGCATGATAAAGAAGATTCAAAGAGAGTGAGATGCCAGCTCTTTTCATTCAGTCAGTAGCTTCAAACATTTCTGGTATATGAATAACATGATGTTTTTCAATGGCAAAAATCAATGAATATCGTAAATGCACAAACAGTAATTTCTCTGCATTGCAAGGTGCAATTCTGAAATTTTTTGCTTTTTCCTGCTCCTCTTAGCATGATAAAGAAGATTCAAAGAGAGTGAGATGCCAGCTCCTTTCATTCAGTTAGTAGCTTTAAACATTTCTGGACGTTTTTCAATGGCAAAAATCAATGAATATTGTAAATGCACAAACAGTAATTTCTCCACATTGCAAGGTGCAATTCTGAAATTTTTTGCTTTTTCCTGCTCCTCTTAGCATGATAAAGAAGATTCAAAGAGAGTGAGATGCCAGCTCTTTTCATTCAGTCAGTAGCTTCAAACATTTCTGGTATATGAATAACATGATGTTTTTCAATGTCAAAAATCAATGAATATTGTAAATGCACAAACAGTAATTTCTCCGCATTGCAAGGTGCTATTCTGAAATTTTTTGCTTTTTCCTGCTCCTCTTAGCATGATAAAGAAGATTCAAAGAGAGTGAGATGCCAGCTCCTTTCATTCAGTCAGTAGCTTCAAACATTTCTGGATGTTTTTCAATGGCAAAAATCAATGAATATTGTAAATGCACAAACAGTAATTTCTCCACATTGCAAGGTGCAATTCTGAAATTTTTTGCTTTTTCCTGCTCCTCTTAGCATGATAAAGAAGATTCAAAGAGAGTGAGATGCCAGCTCTTTTCATTCAGTCAGTAGCTTCAAACATTTCTGGTATATGAATAACATGATGTTTTTCAAAGGCAAAAATCAATGAATATTGTAAATGCACAAACAGTAATTTCTCCGCATTACAAGGTGCAATTCTGAAATTTTTTGCTTTTTCCTGCTCCTCTTAGCATGATAAAGAAGATTCAAAGAGAGTGAGATGCCAGCTCCTTTCATTCAGTCAGTAGCTTCAAACATTTCTGGACGTTTTTCAATGGCAAAAATCAATGAATATTGTAAATGCACAATCAGTAATTTCTCCACATTGCAAGATGCAATTCTGAAATTTTTTGCTTTTTCCTGCTCCTCTTAGCATGATAAAGAAGTTTCAAAGAGATTGAGATGCCAGCTCTTTTCATTCAGTCAGTAGCTTCAAACATTTCTGGTATATGAATAACATGATGTTTTTCAATGGCAAAAATCAATGAATATTGTAAATGCACAAACAGTAATTTCTCCGCATTGCAAGGTGCAATTCTGAAATTTTTTGCCTTTTCCTGCTCCTCTTAGCATGATAAAGAAGATTCAAAGAGAGTGAGATGCCAGCTCCTTTCATTCAGTCAGTAGCTTCAAACATTTCTCGACATTTTTCAATGGCAAAAATCAATGAATATTGTAAATGCACAAACAGTAATTTCTCCACATTGCAAGGTGCAATTCTGAAATTTTTTGCTTTTTCCTGCTCCTCTTAGCATGATAAAGAAGATTCAAAGAGAGTGAGATGCCAGCTCTTTTCATTCAGTCAGTAGCTTCAAACATTTCTGGTATATGAATAACATGATGTTTTTCAATGGCAAAAATCAATGAATATTGTAAATGCACAAACAGTAATTTCTCCGCATTGCAAGGTGCAATTCTGAAATTTTTTGCTTTTTGAATCTCCTTTTAGCATGATAAAGAAGATTCAAAGAGAGTGAGATGCCAGCTCCTTTCATTCAGTCAGTAGCTTCAAACATTTCTGGACGTTTTTCAATGGCAAAAATCAATGAATATTGTAAATGCACAAACAGTAATTTCTCCACATTGCAAGGTGCAATTCTGAAATTTTTTGCTTTTTCCTGCTCCTCTTAGCATGGTAAAGAAGATTCAAAGAGAGTGAGATGCCAGCTCTTTTCATTCAGTCAGTAGCTTCAAACATTTCTGGTATATGAATAACATGATGTTTTTCAATGGCAAAAATCAATGAATATTGTAAATGCACAAACAGTAATTTCTCCGCATTGCAAGGTGCAATTCTGAAATTTTTTGCTTTTTCCTGCTCCTCTTTGCATGATAAAGAAGATTCAAAGAGAGTGAGATGCCAGCTCCTTTCATTCAGTCAGTAGCTTCAAACATTTCTGGACGTTTTTCAATGGCAAAAATCAATGAATATTGTAAATGCACAAACAGTAATTTCTCCACATTGCAAGGTGCAATTCTGAAATTTTTTGCTTTTTCCTGCTCCTCTTAGCATGATAAAGAAGATTCAAAGAGAGTGAGATGCCAGCTCTTTTCATTCAGTCAGTAGCTTCAAACATTTCTGGTATATGAATAACATGATGTTTTTCAATGGCAAAAATCAATGAATATTGTAAATGCACAAACAGTAATTTCTCCGCATTGCAAGGTGCAATTCTGAAATTTTTTGCTTTTTCCTGCTCCTCTTAGCATGATAAAGAAGATTCAAAGAGATTGAGATGCCAGCTCCTTTCATTCAGTCAGTAGCTTCAAACATTTCTGGACGTTTTTCAATGGCAAAAATCAATGAATATTGTAAATGCACAAACAGTAATTTCTCCACATTGCAAGGTGCAATTCTGAAATTTTTTGCTTTTTCCTGCTCCTCTTAGCATGATAAAGAAGATTAAAAGAGAGTGAGATGCCAGCTCTTTTCATTCAATCAGTAGCTTCAAACATTTCTGGTATATGAATAACATGATGTTTTTCAATGGCAAAAATCAATGAATATTGTAAATGCACAAACAGTAATTTCTCCGCATTGCAAGGTGCAATTCTGAAATTTTTTGCTTTTTCCTGCTCCTCTTAGCATGATAAAGAAGATTCAAAGAGCGTGACATGCCAGCTCCTTTCTTTCAGTCAGTAGCTTCAAACATTTCTGGACGTTTTTCAATGGCAAAAATCAATGAATATTGTAAATGCACAAACAGTAATTTCTCCACATTGCAAGGTGCAATTCTGAAATTTTTTGCTTTTTCCTGCTCCTCTTAGCATGATAAAGAAGATTCAAAGAGAGTGAGATGCCAGCTCTTTTCATTCAGTCAGTAGCTTCAAACATTTCTGGTATATGAATAACATGATGTTTTTCAATGGCAAAAATCAATGAATATTGTAAATGCACAAACAGTAATTTCTCCGCATTGCAAGGTGCAATTCTGAAATTTTTTGCTTTTTCCTGCTCCTCTTAGCATGATAAAGAAGATTAAAAGAGAGTGAGATGCCAGCTCTTTTCATTCAGTCAGTAGCTTCAAACATTTCTGCTATATGAATAACATGATGTTTTTCAATGGCAAAAATCAATGAATATTGTAAATGCACAAACAGTAATTTCTCCGCATTGCAAGGTGCAATTCTGAAATTTTTTGCTTTTTCCTGCTCCTCTTAGCATGATAAAGAAGATTCAAAGAGCGTGACATGCCAGCTCCTTTCTTTCAGTCAGTAGCTTCAAACATTTCTGGACGTTTTTCAATGGCAAAAATCAATGAATATTGTAAATGCACAAACAGTAATTTCTCCACATTGCAAGGTGCAATTCTGAAATTTTTTGCTTTTTCCTGCTCCTCTTAGCATGATAAAGAAGATTCAAAGAGAGTGAGATGCCAGCTCTTTTCATTCAGTCAGTAGCTTCAAACATTTCTGGTATATGAATAACATGATGTTTTTCAATGGCAAAAATCAATGAATATTGTAAATGCACAAACAGTCATTTCTCCGCATTGCAAGGTGCAATTCTGAAATTTTTTGCTTTTTCCTGCTCCTCTTAGCATGATAAAGAAGATTCAAAGAGAGTGAGATGCCAGCTCCTTTCATTCAGTCAGTAGCTTCAAACATTTCTGGACGTTTTTCAATGGCAAAAATCAATGAATATTGTAAATGCACAAACAGTAATTTCTCCACATTGCAAGGTGCAATTCTGAAATTTTTTGCTTTTTCCTGCTCCTCTTAGCATGATAAAGAAGATTCAAAGAGAGTGAGATGCCAGCTCTTTTCAGTCAGTCAATAGCTTCAAACATTTCTGGTATATGAATAACATGTTGTTTTTCAATGGCAAAAATCAATGAATATTGTAAATGCACAAACAGTAATTTCTCCGCATTGCAAGGTGCAATTCCGAAATTTTTTGCTTTTTCCTGCTCCTCTTAGCATGATAAAGAAGATTAAAAGAGAGTGAGATGCCAGCTCCTTTCATTCAGTCAGTAGCTTCAAACATTTCTGGACGTTTTTCAATGGCAAAAATCAATGAATATTGTAAATGCACAAACAGTAATTTCTCCACATTGCAAGGTGCAATTCTGAAATTTTTTGCTTTTTCCTGCTCCTCTTAGCATGATAAAGAAGATTCAAAGAGAGTGAGATGCCAGCTCTTTTCATTCAGTCAGTAGCTTCAAACATTTCTGGTATATGAATAACATGATGTTTTTCAATGGCAAAAATCAATGAATATTGTAAATGCACAAACAGTAATTTCTCCGCATTGCAAGGTGCAATTCTGAAATTTTTTGCTTTTTCCTGCTCCTCTTAGCATGATAAAGAAGATTCAAAGAGCGTGACATGCCAGCTCCTTTCTTTCAGTCAGTAGCTTCAAACATTTCTGGACGTTTTTCAATGGCAAAAATCAATGAATATTGTAAATGCACAAACAGTAATTTCTCCACATTGCAAGGTGCAATTCTGAAATTTTTTCCTTTTTCCTGCTCCTCTTAGCATGATAAAGAAGATTCAAAGAGAGTGAGATGCCAGCTCTTTTCATTCAGTCAGTAGCTTCAAACATTTCTGGTATATGAATAACATGATGTTTTTCAATGGCAAAAATCAATGAATATTGTAAATGCACAAACAGTCATTTCTCCGCATTGCAAGGTGCAATTCTGAAATTTTTTGCTTTTTCCTGCTCCTCTTAGCATGATAAAGAAGATTCAAAGAGAGTGAGATGCCAGCTCCTTTCATTCAGTCAGTAGCTTCAAACATTTCTGGACGTTTTTCAATGGCAAAAATCAATGAATATTGTAAATGCACAAACAGTAATTTCTCCACATTGCAAGGTGCAATTCTGAAATTTTTTGCTTTTTCCTGCTCCTCTTAGCATGATAAAGAAGATTCAAAGAGAGTGAGATGCCAGCTCTTTTCATTCAGTCAGTAGCTTCAAACATTTCTGGTATATGAATAACATGATGTTTTTCAATGGCAAAAATGAATGAATATTGTAAATGCACAAACAGTAATTTCTCCGCATTGCAAGGTGCAATTCTGAAATTTTTTGCTTTTTCCTGCTCCTCTTAGCATGATAAAGAAGATTCAAAGAGAGTGAGATGTCAGCTCTTTTCATTCAGTCAGTAGCTTCAAACATTTCTGGACGTTTTTCAATGGCAAAAATCAATGAATATTGTAAATTCACAAACAGTAATTTCTCCACATTGCAAGGTGCAACTCTGAAATTTTTTGCTTTTTCCTGCTTCTCTTAGCATGATAAAGAAGATTCAAAGAGAGTGAGATGCCAGCTCTTTTCATTCAGTCAGTAGCTTCAAACATTTCTGGTATATGAATAACATGATGTTTTTCAATGGCAAAAATCAATGAATATTGTAAATGCACAAACAGTAATTTCTTCGCATTGCAAGGTGCAATTCTGAAATTTTTTACTTTTTCCTGCTCCTCTTAGCATGATAAAGAAGATTCAAAGAGCGTGACATACCAGCTCCTTTCTTTCAGTCAGTAGCTTCAAACATTTCTGGACGTTTTTCAATGCCAAAAATCAATGAATATTGTAAATGCACAAACAGTAATTTCTCCACATTGCAAGGTGCAATTCTGAAATTTTTTGCTTTTTCCTGCTCCTCTTAGCATGATAAAGAAGATTCAAAGAGAGTGAGATGCCAGCTCTTTTCATTCAGTCAGTAGCTTCAAACATTTCTGGTATATGAATAACATGATGTTTTTCAATGGCAAAAATCAATGAATATTGTAAATGCACAAACAGTAATTTCTCCGCATTGCAAGGTGCAATTCTGAAATTTTTTGCTTTTTCCTGCTCCTCTTAGCATGATAAAGAAGATTCAAAGAGAGTGAGATGCCAGCTCTTTTCATTCAGTCAGTAGCTTCAAACATTTCTGGTATATGAATAACATGATGTTTTTCAATGGCAAAAATCAATGAATATTGTAAATGCACAAACAGTCATTTCTCCGCATTGCAAGGTGCAATTCTGAAATTTTTTGCTTTTTCCTGCTCCTCTTAGCATGATAAAGAAGATTCAAAGAGAGTGAGATGCCAGCTCCTTTCATTCAGTCAGTAGCTTCAAACATTTCTGGACGTTTTTCAATGGCAAAAATCAATGAATATTGTAAATGCACAAACAGTAATTTCTCCACATTGCAAGGTGCAATTCTGAAATTTTTTGCCTTTTCCTGCTCCTCTTAGCATGATAAAGAATATCCAAAGAGAGTGAGATGCCAGCTCTTTTCATTCAGTCAGTAGCTTCAAACATTTCTGGTATATGAATAACATGATGTTTTTCAATGGCAAAAATCAATGAATATTGTAAATGCACAAACAGTAATTTCTCCGCATTGCAAGGTGCAATTCCGAAATTTGTTGCTTTTTCCTGCTCCTCTTAGCATGATAAAGAAGATTCAAAGAGAGTGAGATACCAGCTCCTTTCATTCAGTCAGTAGCTTCAAACATTTCTGGACGTTTTTCAATGGCAAAAATCAATGAATATTGTAAATGCACAAACAATAATTTCTCCACATTGCAAGGTGCAATTCTGAAATTTTTTGCTTTTTCCTGCTCCTCTTAGCATGATAAAGAAGATTCAAAGAGAGTGAGATGCCAGCTCTTTTCATTCAGTCAGTAGCTTCAAACATTTCTGGTATATGAATAACATGATGTTTTTCAATGGCAAAAATCAATGAATATTGTAAATGCACAAACAGTAATTTCTCCGCATTGCAAGGTGCAATTCTGAAATTTTTTGCTTTTTCCTGCTCCTCTTAGCATGATAAAGAAGTTTCAAAGAGCGTGACATGCCAGCTCCTTTCTTTCAGTCAGTAGCTTCAAACATTTCTGGACGTTTTTCAATGCCAAAAATCAATGAATATTGTAAATGCACAAACAGTAATTTCTCCACATTGCAAGGTGCAATTCTGAAATTTTTTTGCTTTTTCCTGCTCCTCTTAGCATGATAAAGAAGATTCAAAGAGAGTGAGATGCCAGCTCTTTTCATTCAGTCAGTAGCTTCAAACATTTCTGGTATATGAATAACATGATGTTTTTCAATGGCAAAAATCAATGAATATTGTAAATGCACAAACAGTCATTTCTCCGCATTGCAAGGTGCAATTCTGAAATTTTTTGCTTTTTCCTGCTCCTCTTAGCATGATAAAGAAGATTCAAAGAGAGTGAGATGCCAGCTCCTTTCATTAAGTCAGTAGCTTCAAACATTTCTGGACGTTTTTCAATGGCAAAAATCAATGAATATTGTAAATGCACAAACAGTAATTTCTCCACATTGCAAGGTGCAATTCTGAAATTTTTTGCTTTTTCCTGCTCCTCTTAGCATGATAAAGAAGATTCAAAGAGAGTGAGATGCCAACTCTTTTCATTCAGTCAGTAGCTTCAAACATTTCTGGTATATGAATAACATGTTGTTTTTCAATGGTAAAAATCAATGAATATTGTAAATGCACAAACAGTAATTTCTCCGCATTGCAAGGTGCAATTCTGAAATTTTTTGCTTTTTCCTGCTCCTCTTAGCATGATAAAGAAGATTCAAAGAGAGTGAGATGCCAGCTCTTTTCATTCAGTCAGTAGCTTCAAACATTTCTGGTATATGAATAACATGATGTTTTTCAATGGCAAAAATCAATGAATATTGTAAATGCACAAACAGTCATTTCTCCGCATTGCAAGGTGCAATTCTGAAATTTTTTGCTTTTTCCTGCTCCTCTTAGCATGATAAAGAAGATTCAAAGAGAGTGAGATGCCAGCTCCTTTCATTCAGTCAGTAGCTTCAAACATTTCTGGACGTTTTTCAATGGCAAAAATCAATGAATATTGTAAATGCACAAACAGTAATTTCTCCACATTGCAAGGTGCAATTCTGAAATTTTTTGCTTTTTCCTGCTCCTCTTAGCATGATAAAGAAGATTCAAAGAGAGTAAGATGCCAGCTCTTTTCATTCAGTCAGTAGCTTCAAACATTTCTGGTATATGAATAACATGATGTTTTTCAATGGCAAAAATCAATGAATATTGTAAATGCACAAACAGTAATTTCTCCGCATTGCAAGGTGCAATTCTGAAATTTTTTGCTTTTTCCTGCTCCTCTTAGCATGATAAAGAATATTCAAAGAGCGTGACATGCCAGCTCCTTTCTTTCAGTCAGTAGCTTCAAACATTTCTGGACGTTTTTCAATGGCAAAAATCAATGAATATTGTAAATGCACAAACAGTAATTTCTCCAAATTGCAAGGTGCAATTCTGAAATTTTTTGCTTTTTCCTGCTCCTCTTAGCATGATAAAGAAGATTCAAAGAGAGTGAGATGCCAGCTCTTTTCATTCAGTCAGTAGCTTCAAACATTTCTGGTATATGAATAACATGATGTTTTTCAATGGCAAAAATCAATGAATATTGTAAATGCACAAACAGTAATTTCTCCGCATTGCAAGGTGCAATTCTGAAATTTTTTGCTTTTTCCTGCTCCTCTTAGCATGATAAAGAAGATTCAAAGAGAGTGAGATGCCAGCTCCTTTCATTCAGTCAGTAGCTTCAAACATTTCTGGACGTTTTTCAATGGCAAAAATCAATGAATATTGTAAATGCACAAACAGTAATTTCTCCACATTGCAAGGTGCAATTCTGAAATTTTTTGCTTTTTCCTGCTCCTCTTAGCATGATAAAGAAGATTCAAAGAGAGTGAGATGCCAGCTCTTTTCATTCAGTCAGTAGCTTCAAACATTTCTGCTATATGAATAACATGATGTTTTTCAATGGCAAAAATCAATGAATATTGTAAATGCACAAACAGTAATTTCTCCACATTGCAAGGTGCAATTCTGAAATTTTTTGCTTTTTCCTGCTCCTCTTAGCATGATAAAGAAGATTCAAAGAGATTGAGATGCCAGCTCCTTTCATTCAGTCAGTAGCTTCAAACATTTCTGGACGTTTTTCAATGGCAAAAATCAATGAATATTGTAAATGCACAAACAGTAATTTCTCCACATTGCAAGGTGCAATTCTGAAATATTTTGCTTTTTCCTGCTCCTCTTAGCATGATAAAGAAGATTCAAAGAGAGTGAGATGCCAGCTCTTTTCATTCAGTCAGTAGCTTCAAACATTTCTGGTATATGAATAACATGATGTTTTTCAATGGCAAAAATCAATGAATATTGTAAATGCACAAACAGTAATTTCTCCGCATTGCAAGGTGCAATTCTGAAATTTTTTGCTTTTTCCTGCTCCTCTTAGCATGATAAAGAAGATTCAAAGAGAGTGAGATGCCAGCTCCTTTCATTCAGTCAGTAGCTTCAAACATTTCTGGACGTTTTTCAATGGCAAAAATCAATGAATATTGTAAATGCACAAACAGTAATTTCTCCACATTGCAAGGTGCAATTCTGAAATTTTTTGCTTTTTCCTGCTCCTCTTAGCATGATAAAGAAGATTCAAAGAGAGTGAGATGCCAGCTCTTTTCATTCAGTCAGTAGCTTCAAACATTTCTGCTATATGAATAACATGATGTTTTTCAATGGCAAAAATCAATGAATATTGTAAATGCACAAACAGTAATTTCTCCACATTGCAAGGTGCAATTCTGAAATTTTTTGCTTTTTCCTGCTCCTCTTAGCATGATAAAGAAGATTCAAAGAGAGTGAGATGCCAGCTCCTTTCATTCAGTCAGTAGCTTCAAACATTTCTGGACGTTTTTCAATTGCAAAAATCAATGAATATTGTAAATGCACAAACAGTAATTTCTCCACATTGCAAGGTGCAATTCTGAAATTTTTTGCTTTTTTCTGCTCCTCTTAGCATGATAAAGAAGATTCAAAGAGAGTGAGATGCCAGCTCTTTTCATTCAGTCAGTAGCTTCAAACATTTCTGGTATATGAATAACATGATGTTTTTCAATGGCAAAAATCAATGAATATTGTAAATGCACAAACAGTAATTTCTCCGCATTGCAAGGTGCAATTCTGAAATTTTTTGCTTTTTCCTGCTCCTCTTAGCATGATAAAGAAGATTCAAAGAGAGTGAGATGCCAGCTCTTTTCATTCAGTCAGTAGCTTCAAACATTTCTGGACGTTTTTCAATGGCAAAAATCAATGAATATTGTAAATGCACAAACAGTAATTTCTCCACATTGCAAGGTGCAATTCTGAAATTTTTTGCTTTTTCCTGCTCCTCTTAGCATGATAAAGAAGATTCAAAGAGAGTGAGATGCCAGCTCTTTTCATTCAGTCAGTAGCTTCAAACATTTCTGCTATATGAATAACATGATGTTTTTCAATGGCAAAAATCAATGAATATTGTAAATGCACAAACAGTAATTTCTCCGCATTGCAAGGTGCAATTCCAAAATTTTTTGCTTTTTCCTGCTCCTCTTAGCATGATAAAGAAGATTCAAAGAGAGTGAGATACCAGCTCCTTTCATTCAGTCAGTAGCTTCAAACATTTCTGGACGTTTTTCAATGGCAAAAATCAATGAATATTGTAAATGCACAAACAGTAATTTCTCCACATTGCAAGGTGCAATTCTGAAATTTTTTGCTTTTTCCTGCTCCTCTTAGCATGATAAAGAAGATTCAAAGAGAGTGAGATGCCAGCTCTTTTCATTCAGTCAGTAGTTTCAAACATTTCTGGACGTTTTTCAATGGCAAAAATCAATGAATATTGTAAATGCACAAACAGTAATTTCTCCACATTGCAAGGTGCAATTCTGAAATTTTTTGCTTTTTCCTGCTCCTCTTAGCATGATAAAGAATATTCAAAGAGAGTGAGATGCCAGCTCTTTTCATTCAGTCAGTAGCTTCAAACATTTCTGGTATATGAATAACATGATGTTTTTCAATGGCAAAAATCAATGAATATTGTAAATGCACAAACAGTAATTTCTCCGCATTGCAAGGTGCAATTCCAAAATTTTTTGCTTTTTCCTGCTCCTCTTAGCATGATAAAGAAGATTCAAAGAGAGTGAGATACCAGCTCCTTTCATTCAGTCAGTAGCTTCAAACATTTCTGGACGTTTTTCAATGGCAAAAATCAATGAATATTGTAAATGCACAAACAGTAATTTCTCCACATTGCAAGGTGCAATTCTGAAATTTTTTGCTTTTTCCTGCTCCTCTTAGCATGATAAAGAAGATTCAAAGAGAGTGAGATGCCAGCTCTTTTCATTCAGTCAGTAGCTTCAAACATTTCTGGTATATGAATAACATGATGTTTTTCAATGGCAAAAATCAATGAATATTGTAAATGCACAAACAGTAATTTCTCCGCATTGCAAGGTGCAATTCTGAAATTTTTTGCTTTTTCCTGCTCCTCTTAGCATGATAAAGAAGATTCAAAGAGCGTGACATGCCAGCTCCTTTCTTTCAGTCAGTAGCTTCAAACATTTCTGGACGTTTTTCAATGGCAAAAATCAATGAATATTGTAAATGCACAAACAGTAATTTCTCCACATTGCAAGGTGCAATTCTGAAATTTTTTGCTTTTTCCTGCTCCTCTTAGCATGATAAAGAAGATTCAAAGAGAGTGAGATGCCAGCTCTTTTCATTCAGTCAGTAGCTTCAAACATTTCTGGTATATGAATAACATGATGTTTTTCAATGGCAAAAATCAATGAATATTGTAAATGCACAAACAGTAATTTCTCCGCATTGCAAGGTGCAATTCTGAAATTTTTTGCTTTTTCCTGCTCCTCTTAGCATGATAAAGAAGATTCAAAGAGAGTGAGATGCCAGCTCTTTTCATTCAGTCAGTAGCTTCAAACATTTCTGGACGTTTTTCAATGGCAAAAATCAATGAATATTGTAAATGCACAAACAGTAATTTCTCCACATTGCAAGGTGCAATTCTGAAATTTTTTGCTTTTTCCTGCTCCTCTTAGCATGATAAAGAAGATTCAAAGAGAGTGAGATGCCAGCTCTTTTCATTCAGTCAGTAGCTTCAAACATTTCTGCTATATGAATAACATGATGTTTTTCAATGGCAAAAATCAATGAATATTGTAAATGCACAAACAGTAATTTCTCCGCATTGCAAGGTGCAATTCCAAAATTTTTTGCTTTTTCCTGCTCCTCTTAGCATGATAAAGAAGATTCAAAGAGAGTGAGATACCAGCTCCTTTCATTCAGTCAGTAGCTTCAAACATTTCTGGACGTTTTTCAATGGCAAAAATCAATGAATATTGTAAATGCACAAACAGTAATTTCTCCACATTGCAAGGTGCAATTCTGAAATTTTTTGCTTTTTCCTGCTCCTCTTAGCATGATAAAGAAGATTCAAAGAGAGTGAGATGCCAGCTCTTTTCATTCAGTCAGTAGTTTCAAACATTTCTGGACGTTTTTCAATGGCAAAAATCAATGAATATTGTAAATGCACAAACAGTAATTTCTCCACATTGCAAGGTGCAATTCTGAAATTTTTTGCTTTTTCCTGCTCCTCTTAGCATGATAAAGAATATTCAAAGAGAGTGAGATGCCAGCTCTTTTCATTCAGTCAGTAGCTTCAAACATTTCTGGTATATGAATAACATGATGTTTTTCAATGGCAAAAATCAATGAATATTGTAAATGCACAAACAGTAATTTCTCCGCATTGCAAGGTGCAATTCCAAAATTTTTTGCTTTTTCCTGCTCCTCTTAGCATGATAAAGAAGATTCAAAGAGAGTGAGATACCAGCTCCTTTCATTCAGTCAGTAGCTTCAAACATTTCTGGACGTTTTTCAATGGCAAAAATCAATGAATATTGTAAATGCACAAACAGTAATTTCTCCACATTGCAAGGTGCAATTCTGAAATTTTTTGCTTTTTCCTGCTCCTCTTAGCATGATAAAGAAGATTCAAAGAGAGTGAGATGCCAGCTCTTTTCATTCAGTCAGTAGCTTCAAACATTTCTGGTATATGAATAACATGATGTTTTTCAATGGCAAAAATCAATGAATATTGTAAATGCACAAACAGTAATTTCTCCGCATTGCAAGGTGCAATTCTGAAATTTTTTGCTTTTTCCTGCTCCTCTTAGCATGATAAAGAAGATTCAAAGAGCGTGACATGCCAGCTCCTTTCTTTCAGTCAGTAGCTTCAAACATTTCTGGACGTTTTTCAATGGCAAAAATCAATGAATATTGTAAATGCACAAACAGTAATTTCTCCACATTGCAAGGTGCAATTCTGAAATTTTTTGCTTTTTCCTGCTCCTCTTAGCATGATAAAGAAGATTCAAAGAGAGTGAGATGCCAGCTCTTTTCATTCAGTCAGTAGCTTCAAACATTTCTGGTATATGAATAACATGTTGTTTTTCAATGGCAAAAATCAATGAATATTGTAAATGCACAAACAGTCATTTCTCCGCATTGCAAGGTGCAATTCTGAAATTTTTTGCTTTTTCCTGCTCCTCTTAGCATGATAAAGAAGATTCAAAGAGAGTGAGATGCCAGCTCCTTTCATTCAGTCAGTAGCTTCAAACATTTCTGGACGTTTTTCAATGGCAAAAATCAATGAATTTTGTAAATGCACAAACAGTAATTTCTCCACATTGCAAGGTGCAATTCTGAAATTTTTTGCTTTTTCCTGCTCCTCTTAGCATGATAAAGAAGATTCAAAGAGAGTGAGATGCCAGCTCTTTTCATTCAGTCAGTAGCTTCAAACATTTCTGGTATATGAATAACATGATGTTTTTCAATGGCAAAAATGAATGAATATTGTAAATGCACAAACAGTAATTTCTCCGCATTGCAAGGTGCAATTCTGAAATTTTTTGCTTTTTCCTGCTCCTCTTAGCATGATAAAGAAGATTCAAAGAGAGTGAGATGCCAGCTCCTTTCATTCAGTCAGTAGCTACAAACATTTCTGGACGTTTTTCAATGGCAAAAATCAATGAATATTGTAAATGCGCAAACAGTAATTTCTCCACATTGCAAGGTGCAATCCTGAAATTTTTTGCTTTTTCCTGCTCCTCTTAGCATGATAAAGAAGATTCAAAGAGAGTGAGATGCCAGCTCTTTTCATTCAGTCAGTAGCTTCAAACATTTCTGGTATATGAATAACATGATGTTTTTCAATGGCAAAAATCAATGAATATTGTAAATGCACAAACAGTAATTTCTCCGCATTGCAGGGTGCAATTCTGAAATTTTTTGCTTTTTCCTGCTCCTCTTAGCATGATAAAGAAGATTCAAAGAGAGTGAGATGCCAGCTCCTTTCATTCAGTCAGTAGCTTCAAACATTTCTGGACGTTTTTCAATTGCAAAAATCAATGAATATTGTAAATGCACAAACAGTAATTTCTCCACATTGCAAGGTGCAATTCTGAAATTTTTTGCTTTTTTCTGCTCCTCTTAGCATGATAAAGAAGATTCAAAGAGAGTGAGACGCCAGCTCTTTTCATTCAGTCAGTAGCTTCAAACATTTCTGGTATATGAATAACATGATGTTTTTCAATGGCAAAAATCAATGAATATTGTAAATGCACAAACAGTAATTTCTCCGCATTGCAAGGTGCAATTCTGAAATTTTTTGCTTTTTCCTGCTCCTCTTAGCATGATAAAGAAGATTCAAAGAGAGTGAGATGCCAGCTCCTTTCATTCAGTCAGTAGCTTCAAACATTTCTGGACGTTTTTCAATTGCAAAAATCAATGAATATTGTAAATGCACAAACAGTAATTTCTCCACATTGCAAGGTGCAATTCTGAAATTTTTTGCTTTTTTCTGCTCCTCTTAGCATGATAAAGAAGATTCAAAGAGAGTGAGATGCCAGCTCTTTTCATTCAGTCAGTAGCTTCAAACATTTCTGGTATATGAATAACATGATGTTTTTCAATGGCAAAAATCAATGAATATTGTAAATGCACAAACAGTAATTTCTCCGCATTGCAAGGTGCAATTCTGAAATTTTTTGCTTTTTCCTGCTCCTCTTAGCATGATAAAGAAGATTCAAAGAGAGTGAGATGCCAGCTCCTTTCATTCAGTCAGTAGCTTCAAACATTTCTGGACGTTTTTCAATGGCAAAAATCAATGAATATTGTAAATGCACAAACAGTAATTTCTCCACATTGCAAGGTGCAATTCTGAAATTTTTTGCTTTTTCCTGCTCCTCTTAGCATGATAAAGAAGATTCAAAGAGAGTGAGATGTCAGCTCTTTTCATTCAGTCAGTAGCTTCAAACATTTCTGCTATATGAATAACATGATGTTTTTCAATGGCAAAAATCAATGAATATTGTAAATGCACAAACAGTAATTTCTCCGCATTACAAGGTGCAATTCTGAAATTTTTTGCTTTTTCCTGCTCCTCTTAGCATGATAAAGAAGATTCAAAGAGAGTGA
Organism: Phyllobates terribilis; assembly: GCF_046119375.1. Taxonomy (NCBI): domain Eukaryota; kingdom Metazoa; phylum Chordata; class Amphibia; order Anura; family Dendrobatidae; genus Phyllobates; species Phyllobates terribilis. Next base: position 392,696 of record NW_027363241.1, on the reverse strand, counting down.
GATGCCAGCTCCTTTCATTCAGTCAGTAGCTTCAAACATTTCTGGACGTTTTTCAATGGCAAAAATCAATGAATATTGTAAATGCACAAACAGTAATTTCTCCACATTGCAAGGTGCAATTCTGAAATTTTTTGCTTTTTCCTGCTCCTCTTAGCATGATAAAGAAGATTCAAAGAGAGTGAGATGCCAGCTCTTTTCATTCAGTCAGTAGCTTCAAACATTTCTGGTATATGAATAACATGATGTTTTTCAATGGCAAAAATCAATGAATATTGTAAATGCACAAACAGTAATTTCTCCGCATTGCAAGGTGCAATTCTGAAATTTTTTGCTTTTTACTGCTCCTCTTAGCATGATAAAGAAGATTCAAAGAGAGTGAGATGCCAGCTCCTTTCTTTCAGTCAGTAGCTTCAAACATTTCTGGACGTTTTTCAATGGCAAAAATCAATGAATATTGTAAATGCACAAACAGTAATTTCTCCACATTGCAAGGTGCAATTCTGAAATTTTTTGCTTTTTCCTGCTCCTCTTAGCATGATAAAGAAGATTCAAAGAGAGTGAGATGCCAGCTCTTTTCATTCAGTCAGTAGCTTCAAACATTTCTGGTATATGAAAAACATGATGTTTTTCAATGGCAAAAATCAATGAATATTGTAAATGCACAAAGAGTAATTTCTCCGCATTGCAAGGTGCAATTCTGAAATTTTTTGCTTTTTCCTGCTCCTCTTAGCATGATAAAGAAGATTCAAAGAGAGTGAGATGCCAGCTCCTTTCATTCAGTCAGTAGCTTCAAACATTTCTGGACGTTTTTCAATGGCAAAAATCAATGAATATTGTAAATGCACAAACAGTAATTTCTCCGCATTGCAAGGTGCAATTCTGAAATTTTTTGCTTTTTCCTGCTCCTCTTAGCATGATAAAGAAGATTCAAAGAGAGTGAGATGCCAGCTCTTTTCATTCAGTCAGTAGCTTCAAACATTTCTGGTATATGAATAACATGTTGTTTTTCAATGGCAAAAATCAATGAATATTGTAAATGCACAAACAGTAATTTCTCCGCATTGCAAGGTGCAATTCTGAAATTTTTTGCTTTTTCCTGCTCCTCTTAGCATGATAAAGAAGTTTCAAAGAGCGTGACATGCCAGCTCCTTTCTTTCAGTCAGTAGCTTCAAACATTTCTGGACGTTTTTCAATGCCAAAAATCAATGAATATTGTAAATGCACAAACAGTAATTTCTCCACATTGCAAGGTGCAATTCTGAAATTTTTTGCTTTTTCCTGCTCCTCTTAGCATGATAAAGAAGATTCAAAGAGAGTGAGATGCCAGCTCTTTTCATTCAGTCAGTAGCTTCAAACATTTCTGGTATATGAATAACATGATGTTTTTCAATGGCAAAAATCAATGAATATTGTAAATGCACAAACAGTCATTTCTCCGCATTGCAAGGTGCAATTCTGAAATTTTTTGCTTTTTCCTGCTCCTCTTAGCATGATAAAGAAGATTCAAAGAGAGTGAGATGCCAGCTCCTTTCATTCAGTCAGTAGCTTCAAACATTTCTGGACGTTTTTCAATGGCAAAAATCAATGAATATTGTAAATGCACAAACAGTAATTTCTCCACATTGCAAGGTGCAATTCTGAAATTTTTTGCTTTTTCCTGCTCCTCTTAGCATGATAAAGAAGATTCAAAGAGAGTGAGATGCCAACTCTTTTCATTCAGTCAGTAGCTTCAAACATTTCTGGTATATGAATAACATGTTGTTTTTCAATGGCAAAAATCAATGAATATTGTAAATGCACAAACAGTAATTTCTCCGCATTGCAAGGTGCAATTCTGAAATTTTTTGCTTTTTCCTGCTCCTCTTAGCATGATAAAGAAGATTCAAAGAGAGTGAGATGCCAGCTCTTTTCATTCAGTCAGTAGCTTCAAACATTTCTGGTATATGAATAACATGATGTTTTTCAATGGCAAAAATCAATGAATATTGTAAATGCACAAACAGTCATTTCTCCGCATTGCAAGGTGCAATTCTGAAATTTTTTGCTTTTTCCTGCTCCTCTTAGCATGATAAAGAAGATTCAAAGAGAGTGAGATGCCAGCTCCTTTCATTCAGTCAGTAGCTTCAAACATTTCTGGACGTTTTTCAATGGCAAAAATCAATGAATATTGTAAATGCACAAACAGTAATTTCTCCACATTGCAAGGTGCAATTCTGAAATTTTTTGCTTTTTCCTGCTCCTCTTAGCATGATAAAGAAGATTCAAAGAGAGTGAGATGCCAGCTCTTTTCATTCAGTCAGTAGCTTCAAACATTTCTGGTATATGAATAACATGATGTTTTTCAATGGCAAAAATCAATGAATATTGTAAATGCACAAACAGTAATTTCTCCGCATTGCAAGGTGCAATTCTGAAATTTTTTGCTTTTTCCTGCTCCTCTTAGCATGATAAAGAATATTCAAAGCGCGTGACATGCCAGCTCCTTTCTTTCAGTCAGTAGCTTCAAACATTTCTGGACGTTTTTCAATGGCAAAAATCAATGAATATTGTAAATGCACAAACAGTAATTTCTCCAAATTGCAAGGTGCAATTCTGAAATTTTTTGCTTTTTCCTGCTCCTCTTAGCATGATAAAGAAGATTCAAAGAGAGTGAGATGCCAGCTCTTTTCATTCAGTCAGTAGCTTCAAACATTTCTGGTATATGAATAACATGATGTTTTTCAATGGCAAAAATCAATGAATATTGTAAATGCACAAACAGTAATTTCTCCGCATTGCAAGGTGCAATTCTGAAATTTTTTGCTTTTTCCTGCTCCTCTTAGCATGATAAAGAAGATTCAAAGAGAGTGAGATGCCAGCTCCTTTCATTCAGTCAGTAGCTTCAAACATTTCTGGACGTTTTTCAATGGCAAAAATCAATGAATATTGTAAATGCACAAACAGTAATTTCTCCACATTGCAAGGTGCAATTCTGAAATATTTTGCTTTTTCCTGCTCCTCTTAGCATGATAAAGAAGATTCAAAGAGAGTGAGATGCCAGCTCTTTTCATTCAGTCAGTAGCTTCAAACATTTCTGGTATATGAATAACATGATGTTTTTCAATGGCAAAAATCAATCAATATTGTAAATGCACAAACAGTAATTTCTCCGCATTGCAAGGTGCAATTCTGAAATTTTTTGCTTTTTCCTGCTCCTCTTAGCATGATAAAGAAGATTCAAAGAGAGTGAGATGCCAGCTCCTTTCATTCAGTCAGTAGCTTCAAACATTTCTGGACGTTTTTCAATGGCAAAAATCAATGAATATTGTAAATGCACAAACAGTAATTTCTCCACATTGCAAGGTGCAATTCTGAAATTTTTCGCTTTTTCCTGCTCCTCTTAGCATGATAAAGAAGATTCAAAGAGAGTGAGATGCCAGCTCTTTTCATTCAGTCAGTAGCTTCAAACATTTCTGCTATATGAATAACATGATGTTTTTCAATGGCAAAAATCAATGAATATTGTAAATGCACAAACAGTAATTTCTCCACATTGCAAGGTGCAATTCTGAAATTTTTTGCTTTTTCCTGCTCCTCTTAGCATGATAAAGAAGATTCAAAGAGAGTGAGATGCCAGCTCCTTTCATTCAGTCAGTAGCTTCAAACATTTCTGGACGTTTTTCAATTGCAAAAATCAATGAATATTGTAAATGCACAAACAGTAATTTCTCCACATTGCAAGGTGCAATTCTGAAATTTTTTGCTTTTTTCTGCTCCTCTTAGCATGATAAAGAAGATTCAAAGAGAGTGAGATGCCAGCTCTTTTCATTCAGTCAGTAGCTTCAAACATTTCTGGTATATGAATAACATGATGTTTTTCAATGGCAAAAATCAATGAATATTGTAAATGCACAAACAGTAATTTCTCCGCATTGCAAGGTGCAATTCTGAAATTTTTTGCTTTTTCCTGCTCCTCTTAGCATGATAAAGAAGATTCAAAGAGAGTGAGATGCCAGCTCCTTTCATTCAGTCTGTAGCATCAAACATTTCTGGACGTTTTTCAATGGCAAAAATCAATGAATATTGTAAATGCGCAAACAGTAATTTCTCCACATTGCAAGGTGCAATTCTGAAATTTTTTGCTTTTTCCTGCTCCTCTTAGCATGATAAAGAAGATTCAAAGAGAGTGAGATGCCAGCTCTTTTCATTCAGTCAGTAGCTTCAAACATTTCTGGTATATGAATAACATGATGTTTTTCAATGGCAAAAATCAATGAATATTGTAAATGCACAAACAGTAATTTCTCCGCATTGCAAGGTGCAATTCTGAAATTTTTTGCTTTTTCCTGCTCCTCTTAGCATGATAAAGAAGATTCAAAGAGAGTGAGATGCCAGCTCTTTTCATTCAGTCAGTAGCTTCAAACATTTCTGGTCGTTTTTCAATGGCAAAAATCAATGAATATTGTAAATGCACAAACAGTAATTTCTCCACATTGCAAGGTGCAATTCTGAAATTTTTTGCTTTTTCCTGCTCCTCTTAGCATGATAAAGAAGATTCAAAGAGAGTGAGATGCCAGCTCTTTTCATTCAGTCAGTAGCTTCAAACATTTCTGCTATATGAATAACATGATGTTTTTCAATGGCAAAAATCAATGAATATTGTAAATGCACAAACAGTAATTTCTCCGCATTGCAAGGTGCAATTCCAAAATTTTTTGCTTTTTCCTTCTCCTCTTAGCATGATAAAGAAGATTCAAAGAGAGTGAGATACCAGCTCCTTTCATTCAGTCAGTAGCTTCAAACATTTCTGGACGTTTTTCAATGGCAAAAATCAATGAATATTGTAAATGCACAAACAGTAATTTCTCCACATTACAAGGTGCAATTCTGAAATTTTTTGCTTTTTCCTGCTCCTCTTAGCATGATAAAGAAGATTCAAAGAGAGTGAGATGCCAGCTCTTTTCATTCAGTCAGTAGTTTCAAACATTTCTGGACGTTTTTCAATGGCAAAAATCAATGAATATTGTAAATGCACAAACAGTAATTTCTCCACATTGCAAGGTGCAATTCTGAAATTTTTTGCTTTTTCCTGCTCCTCTTAGCATGATAAAGAATATTCAAAGAGAGTGAGATGCCAGCTCTTTTCATTCAGTCAGTAGCTTCAAACATTTCTGGTATATGAATAACATGATGTTTTTCAATGGCAAAAATCAATGAATATTGTAAATGCACAAACAGTAATTTCTCCGCATTGCAAGGTGCAATTCCAAAATTTTTTGCTTTTTCCTGCTCCTCTTAGCATGATAAAGAAGATTCAAAGAGAGTGAGATACCAGCTCCTTTCATTCAGTCAGTAGCTTCAAACATTTCTGGACGTTTTTCAATGGCAAAAATCAATGAATATTGTAAATGCACAAACAGTAATTTCTCCACATTGCAAGGTGCAATTCTGAAATTTTTTGCTTTTTCCTGCTCCTCTTAGCATGATAAAGAAGATTCAAAGAGAGTGAGATGCCAGCTCTTTTCATTCAGTCAGTAGCTTCAAACATTTCTGGTATATGAATAACATGATGTTTTTCAATGGCAAAAATCAATGAATATTGTAAATGCACAAACAGTAATTTCTCCGCATTGCAATGTGCAATTCTGAAATTTTTTGCTTTTTCCTGCTCCTCTTAGCATGATAAAGAAGATTCAAAGAGCGTGACATGCCAGCTCCTTTCTTTCAGTCAGTAGCTTCAAACATTTCTGGACGTTTTTCAATGGCAAAAATCAATGAATATTGTAAATGCACAAACAGTAATTTCTCCACATTGCAAGGTGCAATTCTGAAATTTTTTGCTTTTTCCTGCTCCTCTTAGCATGATAAAGAAGATTCAAAGAGAGTGAGATGCCAGCTCTTTTCATTCAGTCAGTAGCTTCAAACATTTCTGGTATATGAATAACATGTTGTTTTTCAATGGCAAAAATCAATGAATATTGTAAATGCACAAACAGTCATTTCTCCGCATTGCAAGGTGCAATTCTGAAATTTTTTGCTTTTTCCTGCTCCTCTTAGCATGATAAAGAAGATTCAAAGAGAGTGAGATGCCAGCTCCTTTCATTCAGTCAGTAGCTTCAAACATTTCTGGACGTTTTTCAATGGCAAAAATCAATGAATATTGTAAATGCACAAACAGTAATTTCTCCACATTGCAAGGTGCAATTCTGAAATTTTTTGCTTTTTCCTGCTCCTCTTAGCATGATAAAGAAGATTCAAAGAGAGTGAGATGCCAGCTCTTTTCATTCAGTCAGTAGCTTCAAACATTTCTGGTATATGAATAACATGATGTTTTTCAATGGCAAAAATGAATGAATATTGTAAATGCACAAACAGTAATTTCTCCGCATTGCAAGGTGCAATTCCAAAATTTTTTGCTTTTTCCTGCTCCTCTTAGCATGATAAAGAAGATTCAAAAAGAGTGAGATACCAGCTCCTTTCATTCAGTCAGTAGCTTCAAACATTTCTGGACGTTTTTCAATGGCAAAAATCAATGAATATTGTAAATGCACAAACAGTAATTTCTCCACATTGCAAGGTGCAATTCTGAAATTTTTTGCTTTTTCCTGCTCCTCTTAGCATGATAAAGAAGATTCAAAGAGAGTGAGATGCCAGCTCTTTTCATTCAGTCAGTAGCTTCAAACATTTCTGGTATATGAATAACATGATGTTTTTCAATGGCAAAAATCAATGAATATTGTAAATGCACAAACAGTAATTTCTCCGCATTGCAAGGTGCAATTCTGAAATTTTTTGCTTTTTCCTGCTCCTCTTAGCATGATAAAGAAGATTCAAAGAGCGTGACATGCCAGCTCCTTTCTTTCAGTCAGTAGCTTCAAACATTTCTGGACGTTTTTCAATGGCAAAAATCAATGAATATTGTAAATGCACAAACAGTAATTTCTCCACATTGCAAGGTGCAATTCTGAAATTTTTTGCTTTTTCCTGCTCCTCTTAGCATGATAAAGAAGATTCAAAGAGAGTGAGATGCCAGCTCTTTTCATTCAGTCAGTAGCTTCAAACATTTCTGGTATATGAATAACATGTTGTTTTTCAATGGCAAAAATCAATGAATATTGTAAATGCACAAACAGTCATTTCTCCGCATTGCAAGGTGCAATTCTGAAATTTTTTGCTTTTTCCTGCTCCTCTTAGCATGATAAAGAAGATTCAAAGAGAGTGAGATGCCAGCTCCTTTCATTCAGTCAGTAGCTTCAAACATTTCTGGACGTTTTTCAATGGCAAAAATCAATGAATATTGTAAATGCACAAACAGTAATTTCTCCACATTGCAAGGTGCAATTCTGAAATTTTTTGCTTTTTCCTGCTCCTCTTAGCATGATAAAGAAGATTCAAAGAGAGTGAGATGCCAGCTCTTTTCATTCAGTCAGTAGCTTCAAACATTTCTGGTATATGAATAACATGATGTTTTTCAATGGCAAAAATGAATGAATATTGTAAATGCACAAACAGTAATTTCTCCGCATTGCAAGGTGCAATTCTGAAATTTTTTGCTTTTTCCTGCTCCTCTTAGCATGATAAAGAAGATTCAAAGAGAGTGAGATGCCAGCTCCTTTCATTCAGTCAGTAGCTACAAACATTTCTGGACGTTTTTCAATGGCAAAAATCAATGAATATTGTAAATGCGCAAACAGTAATTTCTCCACATTGCAAGGTGCAATCCTGAAATTTTTTGCTTTTTTCTGCTCCTCTTAGCATGATAAAGAAGATTCAAAGAGAGTGAGATGCCAGCTCTTTTCATTCAGTCAGTAGCTTCAAACATTTCTGGTATATGAATAACATGATGTTTTTCAATTGCAAAAATCAATGAATATTGTAAATGCACAAACAGTAATTTCTCCGCATTGCAGGGTGCAATTCTGAAATTTTTTGCTTTTTCTTGCTCCTCTTAGCATGATAAAGAAGATTCAAAGAGAGTGAGATGCCAGCTCCTTTCATTCAGTCAGTAGCTTCAAACATTTCTGGACGTTTTTCAATTGCAAAAATTAATGAATATTGTAAATGCACAAACAGTAATTTCTCCACATTGCAAGGTGCAATTCTGAAATTTTTTGCTTTTTTCTGCTCCTCTTAGCATGATAAAGAAGATTCAAAGAGAGTGAGATGCCAGCTCTTTTCATTCAGTCAGTAGCTTCAAACATTTCTGGTATATTTATAACATGATGTTTTTCAATGGCAAAAATCAATGAATATTGTAAATGCACAAACAGTAATTTCTCCGCATTGCAAGGTGCAATTCTGAAATTTTTTGCTTTTTCCTGCTCCTCTTAGCATGATAAAGAAGATTCAAAGAGAGTGAGATGCCAGCTCCTTTCATTCAGTCAGTAGCTTCAAACATTTCTGGACGTTTTTCAATTGCAAAAATCAATGAATATTGTAAATGCACAAACAGTAATTTCTCCACATTGCAAGGTGCAATTCTGAAATTTTTTGCTTTTTCCTGCTCCTCTTAGCATGATAAAGAAGATTCAAAGAGAGTGAGATGCCAGCTCTTTTCATTCAGTCAGTAGCTTCAAACATTTCTGGTATATGAATAACATGATGTTTTTCAATGGCAAAAATCAATGAATATTGTAAATGCACAAACAGTAATTTCTCCGCATTGCAAGGTGCAATTCTGAAATTTTTTGCTTTTTCCTGCTCCTCTTAGCATGATAAAGAAGATTCAAAGAGAGTGAGATGCCAGCTCCTTTCATTCAGTCAGTAGCTTCAAACATTTCTGGACATTTTTCAATGGCAAAAATCAATGAATATTGTAAATGCACAAACAGTAATTTCTCCACATTGCAAGGTGCAATTCTGAAATTTTTTGCTTTCTCCTGCTCCTCTTAGCATGACAAAGAAGATTCAAAGAGAGTGAGATGTCAGCTCTTTTCATTCAGTCAGTAGCTTCAAACATTTCTGCTATATGAATAACATAATGTTTTTCAAAGGCAAAAATCAATGAATATTGTAAATGCACAAACAGTAATTTCTCCGCATTACAAGGTGCAATTCTGAAATTTTTTGCTTTTTCCTGCTCCTCTTAGCATGATAAAGAAGATTCAAAGAGAGTGAGATGCCAGCTCCTTTCATTCAGTCAGTAGCTTCAAACATTTCTGGACGTTTTTCAATGGCAAAAATCAATGAATATTGTAAATGCACAAACAGTAATTTCTCCACATTGCAAGGTGCAATTCTGAAATTTTTTGCTTTTTCCTGCTCCTCTTAGCATGATAAAGAAGATTCAAAGAGAGTGAGATGCCAGCTCTTTTCATTCAGTAAGTAGCTTCAAACATTTCTGGTATATGAATAACATGATGTTTTTCAATGGCAAAAATCAATGAATATTGTAAATGCACAAACAGTAATTTCTCCGCATTGCAAGGTGCAATTCTGAAATTTTTTGCTTTTTACTGCTCCTCTTAGCATGATAAAGAAGATTCAAAGAGAGTGAGATGCCAGCTCCTTTCTTTCAGTCAGTAGCTTCAAACATTTCTGGACGTTTTTCAATGGCAAAAATCAATGAATATTGTAAATGCACAAACAGTAATTTCTCCACATTGCAAGGTGCAATTCTGAAATTTTTTGCTTTTTCCTGCTCCTCTTAGCATGATAAAGAAGATTCAAAGAGAGTGAGATGCCAGCTCCTTTCATTCAGTCAGTAGCTTCAAACATTTCTGGACGTTTTTCAATGGCAAAAATCAATGAATATTGTAAATGCACAAACAGTAATTTCTCCACATTGCAAGGTGCAATTCTGAAATTTTTTGCTTTTTCCTGCTCCTCTTAGCATGATAAAGAAGATTCAAAGAGAGTGAGATGCCAGCTCTTTTCATTCAGTCAGTAGCTTCAAACATTTCTGGTATATGAAAAACATGATGTTTTTCAATGGCAAAAATCAATGAATATTGTAAATGCACAAAGAGTAATTTCTCCGCATTGCAAGGTGCAATTCTGAAATTTTTTGCTTTTTCCTGCTCCTCTTAGCATGATAAAGAAGATTCAAAGAGAGTGAGATGCCAGCTCCTTTCATTCAGTCAGTAGCTTCAAACATTTCTGGACGTTTTTCAATGGCAAAAATCAATGAATATTGTAAATGCACAAACAGTAATTTCTCCGCATTGCAAGGTGCAATTCTGAAATTTTTTGCTTTTTCCTGCTCCTCTTAGCATGATAAAGAAGATTCAAAGAGAGTGAGATGCCAGCTCTTTTCATTCAGTCAGTAGCTTCAAACATTTCTGGTATATGAATAACATGTTGTTTTTCAATGGCAAAAATCAATGAATATTGTAAATGCACAAACAGTCATTTCTCCGCATTGCAAGGTGCAATTCTGAAATTTTTTGCTTTTTCCTGCTCCTCTTAGCATGATAAAGAAGATTCAAAGAGAGTGAGATGCCAGCTCCTTTCATTCAGTCAGTAGCTTCAAACATTTCTGGACGTTTTTCAATGGCAAAAATCAATGAATATTGTAAATGCACAAACAGTAATTTCTCCACATTGCAAGGTGCAATTCTGAAATTTTTTGCTTTTTCCTGCTCCTCTTAGCATGATAAAGAAGATTCAAAGAGAGTGAGATGCCAGCTCTTTTCATTCAGTCAGTAGCTTCAAACATTTCTGGTATATGAATAACATGATGTTTTTCAATGGCAAAAATGAATGAATATTGTAAATGCACAAACAGTAATTTCTCCGCATTGCAAGGTGCAATTCTGAAATTTTTTGCTTTTTCCTGCTCCTCTTAGCATGATAAAGAAGATTCAAAGAGAGTGAGATGCCAGCTCCTTTCATTCAGTCAGTAGCTTCAAACATTTCTGGACGTTTTTCAATGGCAAAAATCAATGAATATTGTAAATTCACAAACAGTAATTTCTCCACATTGCAAGGTGCAATTCTGAAATTTTTTGCTTTTTCCTGCTTCCCTTAGCATGATAAAGAAGATTCAAAGAGAGTGAGATGCCAGCTCTTTTCATTCAGTCAGTAGCTTCAAACATTTCTGGTATATGAATAACATGATGTTTTTCAATGGCAAAAATCAATGAATATTGTAAATGCACAAACAGTAATTTCTCCGCATTGCAAGGTGCAATTCTGAAATTTTTTGCTTTTTCCTGCTCCTCTTAGCATGATAAAGAAGCTTCAAAGAGAGTGAGATGCCAGCTCCTTTCATTCAGTCAGTAGCTTGAAACATTTCTGGACGTTTTTCAATGGCAAAAATCAATGAATATTGTAAATGCACAAACAGTAATTTCTCCACATTGCACGGTGCAATTCTGAAATTTTTTGCTTTTTCCTGCTCCTCTTAGCATGATAAAGAAGATTCAAAGAGAGTGAGATGCCAGCTCTTTTCATTCAGTCAGTAGCTTCAAACATTTCTGGTATATGAATAACATGATGTTTTTCAATGGCAAAAATCAATGAATATTGTAAATGCACAAACAGTAATTTCTCCGCATTGCAAGGTGCAATTCTGAAATTTTTTGCTTTTTCCTGCTCCTCTTAGCATGATAAAGAAGATTCAAAGAGAGTGAGATGCCAGCTCCTTTCATTCAGTCAGTAGCTTCAAACATTTCTGGACGTTTTTCAATTGCAAAAATCAATGAATATTGTAAATGCACAAACAGTAATTTCTCCACATTGCAAGGTGCAATTCTGAAATTTTTTGCTTTTTTCTGCTCCTCTTAGCATGACAAAGAAGATTCAAAGAGAGTGAGATGCCAGCTCTTTTCATTCAGTCAGTAGCTTCAAACATTTCTGGTATATGAATAACATGATGTTTTTCAATGGCAAAAATCAATGAATATTGTAAATGCACAAACAGTAATTTCTCCGCATTGCAAGGTGCAATTCTGAAATTTTTTGCTTTTTACTGCTCCTCTTAGCATGATAAAGAAGATTCAAAGAGAGTGAGATGCCAGCTCCTTTCTTTCAGTCAGTAGCTTCAAACATTTCTGGACGTTTTTCAATGGCAAAAATCAATGAATATTGTAAATGCACAAACAGTATTTTCTCCACATTGCAAGGTGCAATTCTGAAATTTTTTGCTTTTTCCTGCTCCTCTTAGCATGATAAAGAAGATTCAAAGAGAGTGAGATGCCAGCTCCTTTCATTCAGTCAGTAGCTTCAAACATTTCTGGACGTTTTTCAATGGCAAAAATCAATGAATATTGTAAATGCACAAACAGTAATTTCTCCACATTGCAAGGTGCAATTCTGAAATTTTTTGCTTTTTCCTGCTCCTCTTAGCATGATAAAGAAGATTCAAAGAGAGTGAGATGCCAGCTCTTTTCATTCAGTCAGTAGCTTCAAACATTTCTGGTATATGAAAAACATGATGTTTTTCAATGGCAAAAATCAATGAATATTGTAAATGCACAAAGAGTAATTTCTCCGCATTGCAAGGTGCAATTCTGAAATTTTTTGCTTTTTCCTGCTCCTCTTAGCATGATAAAGAAGATTCAAAGAGAGTGAGATGCCAGCTCCTTTCATTCAGTCAGTAGCTTCAAACATTTCTGGACGTTTTTCAATGGCAAAAATCAATGAATATTGTAAATGCACAAACAGTAATTTCTCCGCATTGCAAGGTGCAATTCTGAAATTTTTTGCTTTTTCCTGCTCCTCTTAGCATGATAAAGAAGATTCAAAGAGAGTGAGATGCCAGCTCTTTTCATTCAGTCAGTAGCTTCAAACATTTCTGGTATATGAATAACATGTTGTTTTTCAATGGCAAAAATCAATGAATATTGTAAATGCACAAACAGTCATTTCTCCGCATTGCAAGGTGCAATTCTGAAATTTTTTGCTTTTTCCTGCTCCTCTTAGCATGATAAAGAAGATTCAAAGAGAGTGAGATGCCAGCTCCTTTCATTCAGTCAGTAGCTTCAAACATTTCTGGACGTTTTTCAATGGCAAAAATCAATGAATATTGTAAATGCACAAACAGTAATTTCTCCACATTGCAAGGTGCAATTCTGAAATTTTTTGCTTTTTCCTGCTCCTCTTAGCATGATAAAGAAGATTCAAAGAGAGTGAGATGCCAGCTCTTTTCATTCAGTCAGTAGCTTCAAACATTTCTGGTATATGAATAACATGATGTTTTTCAATGGCAAAAATGAATGAATATTGTAAATGCACAAACAGTAATTTCTCCGCATTGCAAGGTGCAATTCTGAAATTTTTTGCTTTTTCCTGCTCCTCTTAGCATGATAAAGAAGATTCAAAGAGAGTGAGATGCCAGCTCCTTTCATTCAGTCAGTAGCTTCAAACATTTCTGGACGTTTTTCAATGGCAAAAATCAATGAATATTGTAAATTCACAAACAGTAATTTCTCCACATTGCAAGGTGCAATTCTGAAATTTTTTGCTTTTTCCTGCTTCTCTTAGCATGATAAAGAACATTCAAAGAGAGTGAGATGCCAGCTCTTTTCATTCAGTCAGTAGCTTCAAACATTTCTGGTATATGAATAACATGATGTTTTTCAATGGCAAAAATCAATGAATATTGTAAATGCACAAACAGTAATTTCTCCGCATTGCAAGGTGCAATTCTGAAATGTTTTGCTTTTTCCTGCTCCTCTTAGCATGATAAAGAAGATTCAAAGAGAGTGAGATGCCAGCTCCTTTCATTCAGTCAGTAGCTTCAAACATTTCTGGACGTTTTTCAATGGCAAAAATCAATGAAAATTGTAAATGCACAAACAGTAATTTCTCCACATTGCACGGTGCAATTCTGAAATTTTTTGCTTTTTCCTGCTCCTCTTAGCATGATAAAGAAGATTCAAAGAGAGTGAGATGCCAGCTCTTTTCATTCAGTCAGTAGCTTCAAACATTTCTGGTATATGAATAACATGATGTTTTTCAATGGCAAAAATCAATGAATATTGTAAATGCACAAACAGTAATTTCTCCGCATTGCAAGGTGCAATTCTGAAATTTTTTGCTTTTTCCTGCTCCTCTTAGCATGATAAAGAAGATTCAAAGAGAGTGAGATGCCAGCTCCTTTCATTCAGTCAGTAGCTTCAAACATTTCTGGACGTTTTTCAATTGCAAAAATCAATGAATATTGTAAATGCACAAACAGTAATTTCTCCACATTGCAAGGTGCAATTCTGAAATTTTTTGCTTTTTTCTGCTCCTCTTAGCATGACAAAGAAGATTCAAAGAGAGTGAGATGCCAGCTCTTTTCATTCAGTCAGTAGCTTCAAACATTTCTGGTATATGAATAACATGATGTTTTTCAATGGCAAAAATCAATGAATATTGTAAATGCACAAACAGTAATTTCTCCGCATTGCAAGGTGCAATTCTGAAATTTTTTGCTTTTTCCTGCTCCTCTTAGCATGATAAAGAAGATTCAAAGAGAGTGAGATGCCAGCTCCTTTCATTCAGTCAGTAGCTTCAAACATTTCTGGACGTTTTTCAATGGCAAAAATCAATGAATATTGTAAATGCGCAAACAGTAATTTCTCCACATTGCAAGGTGCAATCCTGAAATTTTTTGCTTTTTCCTGCTCCTCTTAGCATGATAAAGAAGATTCAAAGAGAGTGAGATGCCAGCTCTTTTCATTCAGTCAGTAGCTTCAAACATTTCTGGTATATGAATAACATGTTGTTTTTCAATGGCAAAAATCAATGAATATTGTAAATGCACAAACAGTCATTTCTCCGCATTGCAAGGTGCAATTCTGAAATTTTTTGCTTTTTCCTGCTCCTCTTAGCATGATAAAGAAGATTCAAAGAGAGTGAGATGCCAGCTCCTTTCATTCACTCAGTAGCTTCAAACATTTCTGGACGTTTTTCAATGGCAAAAATCAATGAATATTGTAAATGCACAAACAGTAATTTCTCCACATTGCAAGGTGCAATTCTGAAATATTTTGCTTTTTCCTGCTCCTCTTAGCATGATAAAGAAGATTCAAAGAGAGTGAGATGCCAGCTCCTTTCATTCAGTCAGTAGCTTCAAACATTTCTGGACGTTTTTCAATGGCAAAAATCAATGAATATTGTAAATGCACAAACAGTAATTTCTCCACATTGCACGGTGCAATTCTGAAATTTTTTGCTTTTTCCTGCTCCTCTTAGCATGATAAAGAAGATTCAAAGAGAGTGAGATGCCAGCTCTTTTCATTCAGTCAGTAGCTTCAAACATTTCTGGCATATGAATAACATGATGTTTTTCAATGGCAAAAATCAATGAATATTGTAAATGCACAAACAGTAATTTCTCCGCATTGCAAGGTGCAATTCTGAAATTTTTTGCTTTTTCCTGCTCCTCTTAGCATGATAAAGAAGATTCAAAGAGAGTGAGATGCCAGCTCCTTTCATTCAGTCAGTAGCTTCAAACATTTCTGGACGTTTTTCAATTGCAAAAATCAATGAATATTGTAAATGCACAAACAGTAATTTCTCCACATTGCAAGGTGCAATTCTGAAATTTTTTGCTTTTTTCTGCTCCTCTTAGCATGACAAAGAAGATTCAAAGAGAGTGAGATGCCAGCTCTTTTCATTCAGTCAGTAGCTTCAAACATTTCTGGTATATGAATAACATGATGTTTTTCAATGGCAAAAATCAATGAATATTGTAAATGCACAAACAGTAATTTCTCCGCATTGCAAGGTGCAATTCTGAAATTTTTTGCTTTTTCCTGCTCCTCTTAGCATGATAAAGAAGATTCAAAGAGAGTGAGATGCCAGCTCCTTTCATTCAGTCAGTAGCTTCAAACATTTCTGGACGTTTTTCAATGGCAAAAATCAATGAATATTGTAAATGCGCAAACAGTAATTTCTCCACATTGCAAGGTGCAATCCTGAAATTTTTTGCTTTTTCCTGCTCCTCTTAGCATGATAAAGAAGATTCAAAGAGAGTGAGATGCCAGCTCTTTTCATTCAGTCAGTAGCTTCAAACATTTCTGGTATATGAATAACATGATGTTTTTCAATGGCAAAAATCAATGAATATTGTAAATGCACAAACAGTAATTTGTCCGCATTGCAGGGTGCAATTCTGAAATTTTTTGCTTTTTCCTGCTCCTCTTAGCATGATAAAGAAGATTCAAAGAGAGTGAGATGCCAGCTCCTTTCATTCAGTCAGTAGCTTCAAACATTTCTGGACGTTTTTCAATTGCAGAAATCAATGAATATTGTAAATGCACAAACAGTAATTTCTCCACATTGCAAGGTGCAATTCTGAAATTTTTTGCTTTTTTCTGCTCCTCTTAGCATGATAAAGAAGATTCAAAGAGAGTGAGATGCCAGCTCTTTTCATTCAGTCAGTAGCTTCAAACATTTCTGGTATATGAATAACATGATGTTTTTCAATGGCAAAAATCAATGAATATTGTAAATGCACAAACAGTAATTTCTCCGCATTGCAAGGTGCAATTCTGAAATTTTTTGCTTTTTCCTGCTCCTCTTAGCATGATAAAGAAGATTCAAAGAGAGTGAGATGCCAGCTCCTTTCATTCAGTCAGTAGCTTCAAACATTTCTGGACGTTTTTCAATTGCAAAAATCAATGAATATTGTAAATGCACAAACAGTAATTTCTCCACTTTGCAAGGTGCAATTCTGAAATTTTTTGCTTTTTTCTGCTCCTCTTAGCATGACAAAGAAGATTCAAAGAGAGTGAGATGCCAGCTCTTTTCATTCAGTCAGTAGCTTCAAACATTTCTGGTATATGAATAACATGATGTTTTTCAATGGCAAAAATCAATGAATATTGTAAATGCACAAACAGTAATTTCTCCGCATTGCAAGGTGCAATTCTGAAATTTTTTGCTTTTTCCTGCTCCTCTTAGCATGATAAAGAAGATTCAAAGAGAGTGAGATGCCAGCTCCTTTCATTCAGTCAGTAGCTTCAAACATTTCTGGACGTTTTTCAATGGCAAAAATCAATGAATATTGTAAATGCGCAAACAGTAATTTCTCCACATTGCAAGGTGCAATCCTGAAATTTTTTGCTTTTTCCTGCTCCTCTTAGCATGATAAAGAAGATTCAAAGAGAGTGAGATGCCAGCTCTTTTCATTCAGTCAGTAGCTTCAAACATTTCTGGTATATGAATAACATGATGTTTTTCAATGGCAAAAATCAATGAATATTGTAAATGCACAAACAGTAATTTGTCCGCATTGCAGGGTGCAATTCTGAAATTTTTTGCTTTTTCCTGCTCCTCTTAGCATGATAAAGAAGATTCAAAGAGAGTGAGATGCCAGCTCCTTTCATTCAGTCAGTAGCTTCAAACATTTCTGGACGTTTTTCAATTGCAGAAATCAATGAATATTGTAAATGCACAAACAGTAATTTCTCCACATTGCAAGGTGCAATTCTGAAATTTTTTGCTTTTTTCTGCTCCTCTTAGCATGATAAAGAAGATTCAAAGAGAGTGAGATGCCAGCTCTTTTCATTCAGTCAGTAGCTTCAAACATTTCTGGTATATGAATAACATGATGTTTTTCAATGGCAAAAATCAATGAATATTGTAAATGCACAAACAGTAATTTCTCCGCATTGCAAGGTGCAATTCTGAAATTTTTTGCTTTTTCCTGCTCCTCTTAGCATGATAAAGAAGATTCAAAGAGAGTGAGATGCCAGCTCCTTTCATTCAGTCAGTAGCTTCAAACATTTCTGGACGTTTTTCAATTGCAAAAATCAATGAATATTGTAAATGCACAAACAGTAATTTCTCCACATTGCAAGGTGCAATTCTGAAATTTTTTGCTTTTTTCTGCTCCTCTTAGCATGATAAAGAAGATTCAAAGAGAGTGAGATGCCAGCTCTTTTCATTCAGTCAGTAGCTTCAAACATTTCTGGTATATGAATAACATGATGTTTTTCAATGGCAAAAATCAATGAATATTGTAAATGCACAAACAGTAATTTCTCCGCATTGCAAGGTGCAATTCTGAAATTTTTTGCTTTTTCCTGCTCCTCTTAGCATGATAAAGAAGATTCAAAGAGAGTGAGATGCCAGCTCCTTTCATTCAGTCAGTAGCTTCAAACATTTCTGGATGTTTTTCAATGGCAAAAATCAATGAATATTGTAAATGCACAAACAGTAATTTCTCCACATTGCAAGGTGCAATTCTGAAATTTTTTGATTTTTCCTGCTCCTCTTAGCATGATATAGAAGATTCACAGAGAGTGAGATGTCAGCTCTTTTCATTCAGTCAGTAGCTTCAAACATTTCTGCTATATGAATAACATGATGTTTTTCAAAGGCAAAAATCAATGAATATTGTAAATGCACAAACAGTAATTTCTCCGCATTACAAGGTGCAATTCTGAAATTTTTTGCTTTTTCCTGCTCCTCTTAGCATGATAAAGAAGATTCAAAGAGAGTGAGATGCCAGCTCCTTTCATTCAGTCAGTAGCTTCAAACATTTCTGGACGTTTTTCAATGGCAAAAATCAATGAATATTGTAAATGCACAAACAGTAATTTCTCCACATTGCAAGGTGCAATTCTGAAATTTTTTGCTTTTTCCTGCTCCTCTTAGCATGATAAAGAAGATTCAAAGAGAGTGAGATGCCAGCTCTTTTCATTCAGTCAGTAGCTTCAAACATTTCTGGTATATGAATAACATGATGTTTTTCAATGGCAAAAATCAATGAATATTGTAAATGCACAAACAGTAATTTCTCCGCATTGCAAGGTGCAATTCTGAAATTTTTTGCTTTTTACTGCTCCTCTTAGCATGATAAAGAAGATTCAAAGAGAGTGAGATGCCAGCTCCTTTCTTTCAGTCAGTAGCTTCAAACATTTCTGGACGTTTTTCAATGGCAAAAATCAATGAATATTGTAAATGCACAAACAGTAATTTCTCCACATTGCAAGGTGCAATTCTGAAATTTTTTGCTTTTTCCTGCTCCTCTTAGCATGATAAAAAGATTCAAAGAGAGTGAGATGCCAGCTATTTTCATTCAGTCAGTAGCTTCAAACATTTCTGGTATATGAAAAACATGATGTTTTTCAATTTCAAAAATCAATGAATATTGTAAATGCACAAAGAGTAATTTCTCCGCATTGCAAGGTGCAATTCTGAAATTTTTTGCTTTTTCCTGCTCCTCTTAGCATGATAAAGAAGATTCAAAGAGAGTGAGATGCCAGCTCCTTTCATTCAGTCAGTAGCTTCAAACATTTCTGGACGTTTTTCAATGGCAAAAATCAATGAATATTGTAAATGCACAAACAGTAATTTCTCCACATTGCAAGGTGCAATTCTGAAATTTTTTGTTTTTCCTGCTCCTCTTAGCATGATAAAGAAGATTCAAAGAGAGTGAGATGCCAGTTCTTTTCATTCAGTCAGTAGCTTCAAACATTTCTGGTATATGAATAACATGATGTTTTTCAATAGCAAAAATCAATGAATATTGTAAATGCACAAACAGTAATTTCTCCGCATTGCAAGGTGCAATTCTGAAATTTTTTGCTTTTTCCTGCTCCTCTTAGCATGATAAAGAAGATTCAAAGAGAGTGAGATGCCAGCTCCTTTCATTCAGTCAGTAGCTTCAAACATTTCTGGACGTTTTTCAATGGCAAAAATCAATGAATATTGTAAATGCACAAACAGTAATTTCTCCACATTGCAAGGTGCAATTCTGAAATTTTTTGCTTTTTCCTGCTCCTCTTAGCATGATAAAGAAGATTCAAAGAGAGTGAGATGCCAGCTCTTTTCATTCAGTCAGTAGCTTCAAACATTTCTGCTATATGAATAACATGATGTTTTTCAATGGCAAAAATCAATGAATATTGTAAATGCACAAACAGTAATTTCTCCACATTGCAAGGTGCAATTCTGAAATTTTTTGCTTTTTCCTGCTCCTCTTAGCATGATAAAGAAGATTCAAAGAGAGTGAGATGCCAGCTCCTTTCATTCAGTCAGTAGCTTCAAACATTTCTGGACGTTTTTCAATGGCAAAAATCAATGAATATTGTAAATGAACAAACAGTAATTTCTCCACATTGCAAGGTGCAATTCTGAAATATTTTGCTTTTTCCTGCCCCTCTTAGCATGATAAAGAAGATTCAAAGAGAGTGAGATGCCAGCTCTTTTCATTCAGTCAGTAGCTTCAAACATTTCTGGTATATGAATAACATGATGTTTTTCAATGGCAAAAATCAATGAATATTGTAAATGCACAAACAGTAATTTCTCCGCATTGCAAGGTGCAATTCTGAAATTTTTTGCTTTTTCCTGCTCCTCTTAGCATGATAAAGAAGATTCAAAGAGAGTGAGATGCCAGCTCCTTTCATTCAGTCAGTAGCTTCAAACATTTCTGGACGTTTTTCAATGGCAAAAATCAATGAATATTGTAAATGCACAAACAGTAATTTCTCCACATTGCAAGGTGCAATTCTGAAATTTTTTGCTTTTTCCTGCTCCTCTTAGCATGATATAGAAGATTCAAAGAGAGTGAGATGTCAGCTCTTTTCATTCAGTCAGTAGCTTCAAAC
Organism: Phyllobates terribilis; assembly: GCF_046119375.1. Lineage (NCBI taxonomy): Eukaryota > Metazoa > Chordata > Amphibia > Anura > Dendrobatidae > Phyllobates > Phyllobates terribilis. Next base: position 372,225 of record NW_027363241.1, on the reverse strand, counting down.
ATTTCTGCTATATGAATAACATGATGTTTTTCAAAGGCAAAAATCAATGAATATTGTAAATGCACAAACAGTAATTTCTCGGCATTACAAGGTGCAATTCTGAAATTTTTTGCTTTTTCCTGCTCCTCTTAGCATGATAAAGAAGATTCAAAGAGAGTGAGATGCCAGCTCCTTTCATTCAGTCAGTAGCTTCAAACATTTCTGGACGTTTTTCAATGGCAAAAATCAATGAATATTGTAAATGCACAAACAGTAATTTCTCCACATTGCAAGGTGCAATTCCGAAATTTTTTGCTTTTTCCTGCTCCTCTTAGCATGATAAAGAAGATTCAAAGAGAGTGAGATGCCAGCTCTTTTCATTCAGTCAGTAGCTTCAAACATTTCTGGTATATGAATAACATGATGTTTTTCAATGGCAAAAATCAATGAATATTGTAAATGCACAAACAGTAATTTCTCCGCATTGCAAGGTGCAATTCTGAAATTTTTTGCTTTTTACTGCTCCTCTTAGCATGATAAAGAAGATTCAAAGAGAGTGAGATGCCAGCTCCTTTCTTTCAGTCAGTAGCTTCAAACATTTCTGGACGTTTTTCAATGGCAAAAATCAATGAATATTGTAAATGCACAAACAGTAATTTCTCCACATTGCAAGGTGCAATTCTGAAATTTTTTGCTTTTTCCTGCTCCTCTTAGCATGATAAAGAAGATTCAAAGAGAGTGAGATGCCAGCTCTTTTCATTCAGTCAGTAGCTTCAAACATTTCTGGTATATGAAAAACTTGATGTTTTTCAATGGCAAAAATCAATGAATATTGTAAATGCACAAAGAGTAATTTCTCCGCATTGCAAGGTGCAATTCTGAAATTTTTTGCTTTTTCCTGCTCCTCTTAGCATGATAAAGAAGATTCAAAGAGAGTGAGATGCCAGCTCCTTTCATTCAGTCAGTAGCTTCAAACATTTCTGGACGTTTTTCAATGGCAAAAATCAATGAATATTGTAAATGCACAAACAGTAATTTCTCCACATTGCAAGGTGCAATTCTGAAATTTTTTGTTTTTCCTGCTCCTCTTAGCATGATAAAGAAGATTCAAAGAGAGTGAGATGCCAGTTCTTTTCATTCAGTCAGTAGCTTCAAACATTTCTGGTATATGAATAACATGATGTTTTTCAATAGCAAAAATCAATGAATATTGTAAATGCACAAACAGTAATTTCTCCGCATTGCAAGGTGCAATTCTGAAATTTTTTGCTTTTTCCTGCTCCTCTTAGCATGATAAAGAAGATTCAAAGAGAGTGAGATGCCAGCTCCTTTCATTCAGTCAGTAGCTTCAAACATTTCTGGACGTTTTTCAATGGCAAAAATCAATGAATATTGTAAATGCACAAACAGTAATTTCTCCACATTGCAAGGTGCAATTCTGAAATTTTTTGCTTTTTCCTGCTCCTCTTAGCATGATAAAGAAGATTCAAAGAGAGTGAGATGCCAGCTCCTTTCATTCAGTCAGTAGCTTCAAACATTTCTGGACGTTTTTCAATGGCAAAAATCAATGAATATTGTAAATGCACAAACAGTAATTTCTCCACATTGCAAGGTGCAATTCTGAAATATTTTGCTTTTTCCTGCTCCTCTTAGCATGATAAAGAAGATTCAAAGAGAGTGAGATGCCAGCTCTTTTCATTCAGTCAGTAGCTTCAAACATTTCTGCTATATGAATAACATGATGTTTTTCAATGGCAAAAATCAATGAATATTGTAAATGCACAAACAGTAATTTCTCCGCATTGCAAGGTGCAATTCTGAAATTTTTTGCTTTTTACTGCTCCTCTTAGCATGATAAAGAAGATTCAAAGAGAGTGAGATGCCAGCTCCTTTCTTTCAGTCAGTAGCTTCAAACATTTCTGGACGTTTTTCAATGGCAAAAATCAATGAATATTGTAAATGCACAAACAGTAATTTCTCCACATTGCAAGGTGCAATTCTGAAATTTTTTGCTTTTTCCTGCTCCTCTTAGCATGATAAAGAAGATTCAAAGAGAGTGAGATGCCAGCTCCTTTCATTCAGTCAGTAGCTTCAAACATTTCTGGACGTTTTTCAATGGCAAAAATCAATGAATATTGTAAATGCACAAACAGTAATTTCTCCACATTGCAAGGTGCAATTCTGAAATTTTTTGCTTTTTCCTGCTCCTCTTAGCATGATAAAGAAGATTCAAAGAGAGTGAGATGCCAGTTCTTTTCATTCAGTCAGTAGCTTCAAACATTTCTGGTATATGAATAACATGATGTTTTTCAATAGCAAAAATCAATGAATATTGTAAATGCACAAACAGTAATTTCTCCGCATTGCAAGGTGCAATTCTGAAATTTTTTGCTTTTTGCTGCTCCTCTTAGCATGATAAAGAAGATTCAAAGAGAGTGAGATGCCAGCTCCTTTCATTCAGTCAGTAGCTTCAAACATTTCTGGACGTTTTTCAATGGCAAAAATCAATGAATATTGTAAATGCACAAACAGTAATTTCTCCACATTGCAAGGTGCAATTCTGAAATTTTTTGCTTTTTCCTGCTCCTCTTAGCATGATAAAGAAGATTCAAAGAGAGTGAGATGCCAGCTTTTTTCATTCAGTCAGTAGCTTCAAACATTTCTGGTATATGAATAACATGATGTTTTTCAATGGCAAAAATCAATGAATATTGTAAATGCACAAACAGTCATTTCTCCGCATTGCAGGGTGCAATTCTGAAATTTTTTGCTTTTTCCTGCTCCTCTTAGCATGATAAAGAAGATTCAAAGAGAGTGAGATGCCAGCTCCTTTCATTCAGTCAGTAGCTTCAAACATTTCTGGACGTTTTTCAATTGCAAAAATCAATGAATATTGTAAATGCACAAACAGTAATTTCTCCACATTGCAAGGTGCAATTCTGAAATTTTTTGCTTTTTCCTGCTCCTCTTAGCATGATAAAGAAGATTCAAAGAGAGTGAGATGCCAGCTCCTTTCATTCAGTCAGTAGCTTCAAACATTTCTGGACGTTTTTCAATGGCAAAAATCAATGAATATTGTAAATGAACAAACAGTAATTTCTCCACATTGCAAGGTGCAATTCTGAAATATTTTGCTTTTTCCTGCCCCTCTTAGCATGATAAAGAAGATTCAAAGAGAGTGAGATGCCAGCTCTTTTCATTCAGTCAGTAGCTTCAAACATTTCTGGTATATGAATAACATGATGTTTTTCAATGGCAAAAATCAATGAATATTGTAAATGCACAAACAGTAATTTCTCCGCATTGCAAGGTGCAATTCTGAAATTTTTTGCTTTTTCCTGCTCCTCTTAGCATGATAAAGAAGATTCAAAGAGAGTGAGATGCCAGCTCCTTTCATTCAGTCAGTAGCTTCAAACATTTCTGGACGTTTTTCAATGGCAAAAATCAATGAATATTGTAAATGCACAAACAGTAATTTCTCCACATTGCAAGGTGCAATTCTGAAATTTTTTGCTTTTTCCTGCTCCTCTTAGCATGATATAGAAGATTCAAAGAGAGTGAGATGTCAGCTCTTTTCATTCAGTCAGTAGCTTCAAACATTTCTGCTATATGAATAACATGATGTTTTTCAAAGGCAAAAATCAATGAATATTGTAAATGCACAAACAGTAATTTCTCGGCATTACAAGGTGCAATTCTGAAATTTTTTGCTTTTTCCTGCTCCTCTTAGCATGATAAAGAAGATTCAAAGAGAGTGAGATGCCAGCTCCTTTCATTCAGTCAGTAGCTTCAAACATTTCTGGACGTTTTTCAATGGCAAAAATCAATGAATATTGTAAATGCACAAACAGTAATTTCTCCACATTGCAAGGTGCAATTCCGAAATTTTTTGCTTTTTCCTGCTCCTCTTAGCATGATAAAGAAGATTCAAAGAGAGTGAGATGCCAGCTCTTTTCATTCAGTCAGTAGCTTCAAACATTTCTGGTATATGAATAACATGATGTTTTTCAATGGCAAAAATCAATGAATATTGTAAATGCACAAACAGTAATTTCTCCGCATTGCAAGGTGCAATTCTGAAATTTTTTGCTTTTTACTGCTCCTCTTAGCATGATAAAGAAGATTCAAAGAGAGTGAGATGCCAGCTCCTTTCTTTCAGTCAGTAGCTTCAAACATTTCTGGACGTTTTTCAATGGCAAAAATCAATGAATATTGTAAATGCACAAACAGTAATTTCTCCACATTGCAAGGTGCAATTCTGAAATTTTTTGCTTTTTCCTGCTCCTCTTAGCATGATAAAGAAGATTCAAAGAGAGTGAGATGCCAGCTCTTTTCATTCAGTCAGTAGCTTCAAACATTTCTGGTATATGAAAAACTTGATGTTTTTCAATGGCAAAAATCAATGAATATTGTAAATGCACAAAGAGTAATTTCTCCGCATTGCAAGGTGCAATTCTGAAATTTTTTGCTTTTTCCTGCTCCTCTTAGCATGATAAAGAAGATTCAAAGAGAGTGAGATGCCAGCTCCTTTCATTCAGTCAGTAGCTTCAAACATTTCTGGACGTTTTTCAATGGCAAAAATCAATGAATATTGTAAATGCACAAACAGTAATTTCTCCACATTGCAAGGTGCAATTCTGAAATTTTTTGTTTTTCCTGCTCCTCTTAGCATGATAAAGAAGATTCAAAGAGAGTGAGATGCCAGTTCTTTTCATTCAGTCAGTAGCTTCAAACATTTCTGGTATATGAATAACATGATGTTTTTCAATAGCAAAAATCAATGAATATTGTAAATGCACAAACAGTAATTTCTCCGCATTGCAAGGTGCAATTCTGAAATTTTTTGCTTTTTCCTGCTCCTCTTAGCATGATAAAGAAGATTCAAAGAGAGTGAGATGCCAGCTCCTTTCATTCAGTCAGTAGCTTCAAACATTTCTGGACGTTTTTCAATGGCAAAAATCAATGAATATTGTAAATGCACAAACAGTAATTTCTCCACATTGCAAGGTGCAATTCTGAAATTTTTTGCTTTTTCCTGCTCCTCTTAGCATGATAAAGAAGATTCAAAGAGAGTGAGATGCCAGCTCCTTTCATTCAGTCAGTAGCTTCAAACATTTCTGGACGTTTTTCAATGGCAAAAATCAATGAATATTGTAAATGCACAAACAGTAATTTCTCCACATTGCAAGGTGCAATTCTGAAATATTTTGCTTTTTCCTGCTCCTCTTAGCATGATAAAGAAGATTCAAAGAGAGTGAGATGCCAGCTCTTTTCATTCAGTCAGTAGCTTCAAACATTTCTGCTATATGAATAACATGATGTTTTTCAATGGCAAAAATCAATGAATATTGTAAATGCACAAACAGTAATTTCTCCGCATTGCAAGGTGCAATTCTGAAATTTTTTGCTTTTTACTGCTCCTCTTAGCATGATAAAGAAGATTCAAAGAGAGTGAGATGCCAGCTCCTTTCTTTCAGTCAGTAGCTTCAAACATTTCTGGACGTTTTTCAATGGCAAAAATCAATGAATATTGTAAATGCACAAACAGTAATTTCTCCACATTGCAAGGTGCAATTCTGAAATTTTTTGCTTTTTCCTGCTCCTCTTAGCATGATAAAGAAGATTCAAAGAGAGTGAGATGCCAGCTCCTTTCATTCAGTCAGTAGCTTCAAACATTTCTGGACGTTTTTCAATGGCAAAAATCAATGAATATTGTAAATGCACAAACAGTAATTTCTCCACATTGCAAGGTGCAATTCTGAAATTTTTTGCTTTTTCCTGCTCCTCTTAGCATGATAAAGAAGATTCAAAGAGAGTGAGATGCCAGTTCTTTTCATTCAGTCAGTAGCTTCAAACATTTCTGGTATATGAATAACATGATGTTTTTCAATAGCAAAAATCAATGAATATTGTAAATGCACAAACAGTAATTTCTCCGCATTGCAAGGTGCAATTCTGAAATTTTTTGCTTTTTGCTGCTCCTCTTAGCATGATAAAGAAGATTCAAAGAGAGTGAGATGCCAGCTCCTTTCATTCAGTCAGTAGCTTCAAACATTTCTGGACGTTTTTCAATGGCAAAAATCAATGAATATTGTAAATGCACAAACAGTAATTTCTCCACATTGCAAGGTGCAATTCTGAAATTTTTTGCTTTTTCCTGCTCCTCTTAGCATGATAAAGAAGATTCAAAGAGAGTGAGATGCCAGCTTTTTTCATTCAGTCAGTAGCTTCAAACATTTCTGGTATATGAATAACATGATGTTTTTCAATGGCAAAAATCAATGAATATTGTAAATGCACAAACAGTCATTTCTCCGCATTGCAGGGTGCAATTCTGAAATTTTTTGCTTTTTCCTGCTCCTCTTAGCATGATAAAGAAGATTCAAAGAGAGTGAGATGCCAGCTCCTTTCATTCAGTCAGTAGCTTCAAACATTTCTGGACGTTTTTCAATTGCAAAAATCAATGAATATTGTAAATGCACAAACAGTAATTTCTCCACATTGCAAGGTGCAATTCTGAAATTTTTTGCTTTTTTCTGCTCCTCTTAGCATGATAAAGAAGATTCAAAGAGAGTGAGATGCCAGCTCTTTTCATTCAGTCAGTAGCTTCAAACATTTCTGGTATATGAATAACATGATGTTTTTCAATGGCAAAAATCAATGAATATTGTAAATGCACAAACAGTAATTTCTCCGCATTGCAAGGTGCAATTCTGAAATTTTTTGCTTTTTACTGCTCTTCTTAGCATGATAAAGAAGATTCAAAGAGAGTGAGATGCCAGCTCCTTTCTTTCAGTCAGTAGCTTCAAACATTTCTGGACGTTTTTCAATGGCAAAAATCAATGAATATTGTAAATGCACAAACAGTAATTTCTCCACATTGCAAGGTGCAATTCTGAAATTTTTTGCTTTTTCCTGCTCCTCTTAGCATGATAAAGAAGATTCAAAGAGAGTGAGATGCCAGCTCCTTTCATTCAGTCAGTAGCTTCAAACATTTCTGGACGTTTTTCAATGGCAAAAATCAATGAATATTGTAAATGCACAAACAGTAATTTCTCCACATTGCAAGGTGCAATTCTGAAATTTTTTGCTTTTTCCTGCTCCTCTTAGCATGATAAAGAAGATTCAAAGAGAGTGAGATGCCAGCTCTTTTCATTCAGTCAGTAGCTTCAAACATTTCTGGTATATGAAAAACATGATGTTTTTCAATGGCAAAAATCAATGAATATTGTAAATGCACAAAGAGTAATTTCTCCACATTGCAAGGTGCAATTCTGAAATTTTTTGCTTTTTCCTGCTCCTCTTAGCATGATAAAGAAGATTCAAAGAGAGTGAGATGCCAGCTCCTTTCATTCAGTCAGTAGCTTCAAACATTTCTGGACGTTTTTCAATGGCAAAAATCAATGAATATTGTAAATGCACAAACAGTAATTTCTCCACATTGCAAGGTGCAATTCTGAAATTTTTTGCTTTTTCCTGCTCCTCTTAGCATGATAAAGAAGATTCAAAGAGAGTGAGATGCCAGTTCTTTTCATTCAGTCAGTAGCTTCAAACATTTCTGGTATATGAATAACATGATGTTTTTCAATAGCAAAAATCAATGAATATTGTAAATGCACAAACAGTAATTTCTCCGCATTGCAAGGTGCAATTCTGAAATTTTTTGCTTTTTGCTGCTCCTCTTAGCATGATAAAGAAGATTCAAAGAGAGTGAGATGCCAGCTCCTTTCATTCAGTCAGTAGCTTCAAACATTTCTGGACGTTTTTCAATGGCAAAAATCAATGAATATTGTAAATGCACAAACAGTAATTTCTCCACATTGCAAGGTGCAATTCTGAAATTTTTTGTTTTTCCTGCTCCTCTTAGCATGATAAAGAAGATTCAAAGAGAGTGAGATGCCAGTTCTTTTCATTCAGTCAGTAGCTTCAAACATTTCTGGTATATGAATAACATGATGTTTTTCAATAGCAAAAATCAATGAATATTGTAAATGCACAAACAGTAATTTCTCCGCATTGCAAGGTGCAATTCTGAAATTTTTTGCTTTTTCCTGCTCCTCTTAGCATGATAAAGAAGATTCAAAGAGAGTGAGATGCCAGCTCCTTTCATTCAGTCAGTAGCTTCAAACATTTCTGGACGTTTTTCAATGGCAAAAATCAATGAATATTGTAAATGCACAAACAGTAATTTCTCCACATTGCAAGGTGCAATTCTGAAATTTTTTGCTTTTTCCTGCTCCTCTTAGCATGATAAAGAAGATTCAAAGAGAGTGAGATGCCAGCTCTTTTCATTCAGTCAGTAGCTTCAAACATTTCTGCTATATAAATAACATAATGTTTTTCATTGGCAAAAATCAATGAATATTGTAAATGCACAAACAGTAATTTCTCCACATTGCAAGGTGCAATTCTGAAATTTTTTGCTTTTTCCTGCTCCTCTTAGCATGATAAAGAAGATTCAAAGAGAGTGAGATGCCAGCTCCTTTCATTCAGTCAGTAGCTTCAAACATTTCTGGACGTTTTTCAATGGCAAAAATCAATGAATATTGTAAATGCACAAACAGTAATTTCTCCACATTGCAAGGTGCAATTCTGAAATATTTTGCTTTTTCCTGCTCCTCTTAGCATGATAAAGAAGATTCAAAGAGAGTGAGATGCCAGCTCTTTTCATTCAGTCAGTAGCTTCAAACATTTCTGGTATATGAATAACATGATGTTTTTCAATGGCAAAAATCAATGAATATTGTAAATGCACAAACAGTAATTTCTCCGCATTGCAAGGTGCAATTCTGAAATTTTTTGCTTTTTACTGCTCCTCTTAGCATGATAAAGAAGATTCAAAGAGAGTGAGATGCCAGCTCCTTTCTTTCAGTCAGTAGCTTCAAACATTTCTGGACGTTTTTCAATGGCAAAAATCAATGAATATTGTAAATGCACAAACAGTAATTTCTCCACATTGCAAGGTGCAATTCTGAAATTTTTTGCTTTTTCCTGCTCCTCTTAGCATGATAAAGAAGATTCAAAGAGAGTGAGATGCCAGCTCTTTTCATTCAGTCAGTAGCTTCAAACATTTCTGGTATATGAAAAACATGATGTTTTTCAATGGCAAAAATCAATGAATATTGTAAATGCACAAACAGTAATTTCTCCGCATTGCAAGGTGCAATTCTGAAATTTTTTGCTTTTTCCTGCTCCTCTTAGCATGATAAAGAAGATTCAAAGAGAGTGAGATGCCAGCTCCTTTCATTCAGTCAGTAGCTTCAAACATTTCTGGACGTTTTTCAATGGCAAAAATCAATGAATATTGTAAATGCACAAACAGTAATTTCTCCACATTGCAAGGTGCAATTCTGAAATTTTTTGCTTTTTCCTGCTCCTCTTAGCATGATAAAGAAGATTCAAAGAGAGTGAGATGCCAGTTCTTTTCATTCAGTCAGTAGCTTCAAACATTTCTGGTATATGAATAACATGATGTTTTTCAGTAGCAAAAATCAATGAATATTGTAAATGCACAAACAGTAATTTCTCCGCATTGCAAGGTGCAATTCTGAAATTTTTTGCTTTTTGCTGCTCCTCTTAGCATGATAAAGAAGATTCAAAGAGAGTGAGATGCCAGCTCCTTTCATTCAGTCAGTAGCTTCAAACATTTCTGGACGTTTTTCAATGGCAAAAATCAATGAATATTGTAAATGCACAAACAGTAATTTCTCCACATTGCAAGGTGCAATTCTGAAATTTTTTGCTTTTTCCTGCTCCTCTTAGCATGATAAAGAAGATTCAAAGAGAGTGAGATGCCAGCTCTTTTCATTCAGTCAGTAGCTTCAAACATTTCTGCTATATGAATAACATGATGTTTTTCAATGGCAAAAATCAATGAATATTGTAAAAGCACAAACAGTCATTTCTCCGCATTGCAAGGTGCAATTCTGAAATTTTTGCTTTTTCCTGCTCCTCTTAGCATGATAAAGAAGATTCAAAGAGAGTGAGATGCCAGCTCCTTTCATTCAGTCAGTAGCTTCAAACATTTCTGGACGTTTTTCAATGGCAAAAATCAATGAATATTGTAAATGCACAAACAGTAATTTCTCCACATTGCAAGGTGCAATTCTGAAATTTTTTGCTTTTTCCTGCTCCTCTTAGCATGATAAATAAGATTCAAAGAGAGTGAGATGCCAGCTCTTTTCATTCAGTCAGTAGCTTCAAACATTTCTGGACGTTTTTCAATGGCAAAAATCAATGAATATTGTAAATGCACAAACAGTAATTTCTCCACATTGCAAGGTGCAATTCTGAAATATTTTGCTTTTTCCTGCTCCTCTTAGCATGATAAAGAAGATTCAAAGAGAGTGAGATGCCAGCTCTTTTCATTCAGTCAGTAGCTTCAAACATTTCTGGTATATGAATAACATGATGTTTTTCAATGGCAAAAATCAATGAATATTGTAAATGCACAACCAGTAATTTCTCCGCATTGCAAGGTGCAATTCTGAAATTTTTTGCTTTTTCCTGCTCCTCTTAGCATGATAAAGAAGATTCAAAGAGAGTGAGATGCCAGCTCCTTTCATTCAGTCAGTAGCTTCAAACATTTCTGGACGTTTTTCAATGGCAAAAATCAATGAATATTGTAAATGCACAAACAGTAATTTCTCCACATTGCAAGGTGCAATTCTGAAATTTTTTGCTTTTTCCTGCTCCTCTTAGCATGATAAAGAAGATTCAAAGAGAGTGAGATGCCAGCTCTTTTCATTCAGTCAGTAGCTTCAAACATTTCTGGTATATGAATAACATGATGTTTTTCAATGGCAAAAATCAATGAATATTGTAAATGCACAAACAGTAATTTCTCCGCATTGCAAGGTGCAATTCTGAAATTTTTTGCTTTTTCCTGCTCCTCTTAGCATGATAAAGAAGATTCAAAGAGAGTGAGATGCCAGCTCCTTTCATTCAGTCAATAGCTTCAAACATTTCTGGATGTTTTTCAATTGCAAAAATCAATGAATATTGTAAATGCACAAACAGTAATTTCTCCACATTGCAAGGTGCAATTCTGAAATTTTTTGCTTTTTCCTGCTCCTCTTAGCATGATAAAGAATATTCAAAGAGAGTGAGATGCCAGCTCTTTTCATTCAGTCAGTAGCTTCAAACATTTCTGGTATATGAATAACATGATGTTTTTCAATGGCAAAAATCAATGAATATTGTAAATGCACAAACAGTAATTTCTCCGCATTGCAAGGTGCAATTCTGAAATTTTTTGCTTTTTCCTGCTCCTCTTAGCATGATAAAGAAGATTCAAAGAGAGTGAGATGCCAGCTCCTTTCATTCAGTCAGTAGCTTCAAACATTTCTGGACGTTTTTCAATGGCAAAAATCAATGAATATTGTAAATGCACAAACAGTAATTTCTCCACATTGCAAGGTGCAATTCTGAAATTTTTTGCTTTTTCCTGCTCCTCTTAGCATGATAAAGAAGATTCAAAGAGAGTGAGATGCCAGCTCTTTTCATTTAGTCAGTAGCTTCAAACATTTCTGGTATATGAATAACATGATGTTTTTCAATGGCAAAAATCAATGAATATTGTAAATGCACAAACACTAATTTCTCCGCATTGCAAGGTGCAATTCTGAAATTTTTTGCTTTTTCCTGCTCCTCTTAGCATGATAAAGAAGATTCAAAGAGAGTGAGATGCCAGTTCCTTTCATTCAGTCAGTAGCTTCAAACTTTTCTGGACGTTTTTCAATGGCAAAAATCAATGAATATTGTAAATGCACAAACAGTAATTTCTCCACATTGCAAGGTGCAATTCTGAAATTTTTTGCTTTTTCCTGCTCCTCTTAGCATGATAAAGAAGATTCAAAGAGAGTGAGATGCCAGCTCTTTTCATTCAGTCAGTAGCTTCAAACATTTCTGCTATATGAATAACATGATGTTTTTCAATGGCAAAAATCAATGAATATTGTAAAAGCACAAACAGTCATTTCTCCACATTGCAAGGTGCAATTCTGAAATTTTTGCTTTTTCCTGCTCCTCTTAGCATGATAAAGAAGATTCAAAGAGAGTGAGATGCCAGCTCCTTTCATTCAGTCAGTAGCTTCAAACATTTCTGGACGTTTTTCAATGGCAAAAATCAATGAATATTGTAAATGCACAAACAGTAATTTCTCCACATTGCAAGGTGCAATTCTGAAATTTTTTGCTTTTTCCTGCTCCTCTTAGTATGATAAATAAGATTCAAAGAGAGTGAGATGCCAGCTCTTTTCATTCAGTCAGTAGCTTCAAACATTTCTGGACGTTTTTCAATGGCAAAAATCAATGAATATTGTAAATGCACAAACAGTAATTTCTCCACATTGCAAGGTGCAATTCTGAAATATTTTGCTTTTTCCTGCTCCTCTTAGCATGATAAAGAAGATTCAAAGAGAGTGAGATGCCAGCTCCTTTCATTCAGTCAGTAGCTTCAAACATTTCTGGACGTTTTTCAATGGCAAAAATCAATGAATATTGTAAATGCACAAACAGTAATTTCTCCACATTGCAAGGTGCAATTCTGAAATTTTTTGCTTTTTCCTGCTCCTCTTAGCATGATAAAGAAGATTCAAAGAGAGTGAGATGCCAGCTCTTTTCATTCAGTCAGTAGCTTCAAACATTTCTGGTATATGAATAACATGATGTTTTTCAATGGCAAAAATCAATGAATATTGTGAATGCACAAACAGTAATTTCTAAGCATTGCAAGGTGCAATTCTGAAATTTTTGCTTTTTCCTGCTCCTCTTAGCATGATAAAGAAGATTCAAAGAGAGTGAGATGCCAGATCCTTTCATTCAGTCAGTAGCTTCAAACATTTCTGGTATATGAATAACATGATGTTTTTCAATGGCAAAAATCAATGAATATTGTAAAAGCACAAACAGTCATTTCTCCGCATTGCAAGGTGCAATTCTGAAATTTTTGCTTTTTCCTGCTCCTCTTAGCATGATAAAGAAGATTCAAAGAGAGTGAGATGCCAGCTCCTTTCATTCAGTCAGTAGCTTCAAACATTTCTGGACGTTTTTCAATGGCAAAAATCAATGAATATTGTAAATGCACAAACAGTAATTTCTCCACATTGCAAGGTGCAATTCTGAAATTTTTTGCTTTTTCCTGCTCCTCTTAGCATGATAAATAAGATTCAAAGAGAGTGAGATGCCAGCTCTTTTCATTCAGTCAGTAGCTTCAAACATTTCTGGACGTTTTTCAATGGCAAAAATCAATGAATATTGTAAATGCACAAACAGTAATTTCTCCACATTGCAAGGTGCAATTCTGAAATATTTTGCTTTTTCCTGCTCCTCTTAGCATGATAAAGAAGATTCAAAGAGAGTGAGATGCCAGCTCTTTTCATTCAGTCAGTAGCTTCAAACATTTCTGGTATATGAATAACATGATGTTTTTCAATGGCAAAAATCAATGAATATTGTAAATGCACAAACAGTAATTTCTCCGCATTGCAAGGTGCAATTCTGAAATTTTTTGCTTTTTCCTGCTCCTCTTAGCATGATAAAGAAGATTCAAAGAGAGTGAGATGCCAGCTCCTTTCATTCAGTCAGTAGCTTCAAACATTTCTGGACGTTTTTCAATGGCAAAAATCAATGAATATTGTAAATGCACAAACAGTAATTTCTCCACATTGCAAGGTGCAATTCTGAAATTTTTTGCTTTTTCCTGCTCCTCTTAGCATGATAAAGAAGATTCAAAGAGAGTGAGATGCCAGCTCTTTTCATTCAGTCAGTAGCTTCAAAGATTTCTGGTATATGAATAACATGATGTTTTTCAATGGCAAAAATCAATGAATATTGTAAATGCACAAACAGTAATTTCTCCGCATTGCAAGGTGCAATTCTGAAATTTTTTGCTTTTTCCTGCTCCTCTTAGCATGATAAAGAAGATTCAAAGAGAGTGAGATGCCAGCTCCTTTCATTCAGTCAGTAGCTTCAAACATTTCTGGACGTTTTTCAATGGCAAAAATCAATGAATATTGTAAATGCACAAACAGTAATTTCTCCACATTGCAAGGTGCAATTCTGAAATTTTTTGCTTTTTCCTGCTCCTCTTAGCATGATAAATAAGATTCAAAGAAAGTGAGATGCCAGCTCTTTTCATTCAGTCAGTAGCTTCAAACATTTCTGGACGTTTTTCAATGGCAAAAATCAATGAATATTGTAAATGCACAAACAGTAATTTCTCCACATTGCAAGGTGCAATTCTGAAATATTTTGCTTTTTCCTGCTCCTCTTAGCATGATAAAGAAGATTCAAAGAGAGTGAGATGCCAGCTCTTTTCATTCAGTCAGTAGCTTCAAACATTTCTGGTATATGAATAACATGATGTTTTTCAATGGCAAAAATCAATGAATATTGTAAATGCACAAACAGTAATTTCTCCGCATTGCAAGGTGCAATTCTGAAATTTTTTGCTTTTTCCTGCTCCTCTTAGCATGATAAAGAAGATTCAAAGAGAGTGAGATGCCAGCTCCTTTCATTCAGTCAGTAGCTTCAAACATTTCTGGACGTTTTTCAATGGCAAAAATCAATGAATATTGTAAATGCACAAACAGTAATTTCTCCACATTGCAAGGTGCAATTCTGAAATTTTTTGCTTTTTCCTGCTCCTCTTAGCATGATAAAGAAGATTCAAAGAGAGTGAGATGCCAGCTCTTTTCATTTAGTCAGTAGCTTCAAACATTTCTGGTATATGAATAACATGATGTTTTTCAATGGCAAAAATCAATGAATATTGTAAATGCACAAACACTAATTTCTCCGCATTGCAAGGTGCAATTCTGAAATTTTTTGCTTTTTCCTGCTCCTCTTAGCATGATAAAGAAGATTCAAAGAGAGTGAGATGCCAGTTCCTTTCATTCAGTCAGTAGCTTCAAACTTTTCTGGACGTTTTTCAATGGCAAAAATCAATGAATATTGTAAATGCACAAACAGTAATTTCTCCACATTGCAAGGTGCAATTCTGAAATTTTTTGCTTTTTCCTGCTCCTCTTAGCATGATAAAGAAGATTCAAAGAGAGTGAGATGCCAGCTCTTTTCTTTCAGTCAGTAGCTTCAAACATTTCTGGTATATGAATAACATGATGTTTTTCAATGGCAAAAATCAATGAATATTGTAAATGCACAAACAGTAATTTCTCCGCATTGCAAGGTGCAATTCTGAAATTTTTTGCTTTTTCCTGCTCCTCTTAGCATGATAAAGAAGATTCAAAGAGAGTGAGATGCCAGCTCCTTTCATTCAGTCAGTAGCTTCAAACATTTCTGGACGTTTTTCAATGGCAAAAATCAATGAATATTGTAAATGCACAAACAGTAATTTCTCCACATTGCAAGGTGCAATTCTGAAATTTTTTGCTTTTTCCTGCTCCTCTTAGCATGATAAAGAAGATTCAAAGAGAGTGAGATGCCAGCTCTTTTCATTCAGTCAGTAGCTTCAAACATTTCTGGTATATGAATAACATGATGTTTTTCAATGGCAAAAATCAATGAATATTGTGAATGCACAAACAGTAATTTCTAAGCATTGCAAGGTGCAATTCTGAAATTTTTGCTTTTTCCTGCTCCTCTTAGCATGATAAAGAAGATTCAAAGAGAGTGAGATGCCAGATCCTTTCATTCAGTCAGTAGCTTCAAACATTTCTGGTATATGAATAACATGATGTTTTTCAATGGCAAAAATCAATGAATATTGTAAAAGCACAAACAGTCATTTCTCCGCATTGCAAGGTGCAATTCTGAAATTTTTGCTTTTTCCTGCTCCTCTTAGCATGATAAAGAAGATTCAAAGAGAGTGAGATGCCAGCTCCTTTCATTCAGTCAGTAGCTTCAAACATTTCTGGACGTTTTTCAATGGCAAAAATCAATGAATATTGTAAATGCACAAACAGTAATTTCTCCACATTGCAAGGTGCAATTCTGAAATTTTTTGCTTTTTCCTGCTCCTCTTAGCATGATAAAGAAGATTCAAAGAGAGTGAGATGCCAGCTCTTTTCATTCAGTCAGTAGCTTCAAACATTTCTGGTATATGAATAACATGATGTTTTTCAATGGCAAAAATCAATGAATATTGTAAATGCACAAACAGTAATTTCTCCGCATTGCAAGGTGCAATTCTGAAATTTTTTGCTTTTTCCTGCTCCTCTTAGCATGATAAAGAAGATTCAAAGAGAGTGAGATGCCAGCTCCTTTCATTCAGTCAATAGCTTCAAACATTTCTGGATGTTTTTCAATTGCAAAAATCAATGAATATTGTAAATGCACAAACAGTAATTTCTCCACATTGCAAGGTGCAATTCTGAAATTTTTTGCTTTTTCCTGCTCCTCTTAGCATGATAAAGAATATTCAAAGAGAGTGAGATGCCAGCTCTTTTCATTCAGTCAGTAGCTTCAAACATTTCTGGTATATGAATAACATGATGTTTTTCAATGGCAAAAATCAATGAATATTGTAAATGCACAAACAGTAATTTCTCCGCATTGCAAGGTGCAATTCTGAAATTTTTTGCTTTTTCCTGCTCCTCTTAGCATGATAAAGAAGATTCAAAGAGAGTGAGATGCCAGCTCCTTTCATTCAGTCAGTAGCTTCAAACATTTCTGGACGTTTTTCAATGGCAAAAATCAATGAATATTGTAAATGCACAAACAGTAATTTCTCCACATTGCAAGGTGCAATTCTGAAATTTTTTGCTTTTTCCTGCTCCTCTTAGCATGATAAAGAAGATTCAAAGAGAGTGAGATGCCAGCTCTTTTCATTTAGTCAGTAGCTTCAAACATTTCTGGTATATGAATAACATGATGTTTTTCAATGGCAAAAATCAATGAATATTGTAAATGCACAAACACTAATTTCTCCGCATTGCAAGGTGCAATTCTGAAATTTTTTGCTTTTTCCTGCTCCTCTTAGCATGATAAAGAAGATTCAAAGAGAGTGAGATGCCAGTTCCTTTCATTCAGTCAGTAGCTTCAAACTTTTCTGGACGTTTTTCAATGGCAAAAATCAATGAATATTGTAAATGCACAAACAGTAATTTCTCCACATTGCAAGGTGCAATTCTGAAATTTTTTGCTTTTTCCTGCTCCTCTTAGCATGATAAAGAAGATTCAAAGAGAGTGAGATGCCAGCTCTTTTCTTTCAGTCAGTAGCTTCAAACATTTCTGGTATATGAATAACATGATGTTTTTCAATGGCAAAAATCAATGAATATTGTAAATGCACAAACAGTAATTTCTCCGCATTGCAAGGTGCAATTCTGAAATTTTTTGCTTTTTCCTGCTCCTCTTAGCATGATAAAGAAGATTCAAAGAGAGTGAGATGCCAGCTCCTTTCATTCAGTCAGTAGCTTCAAACATTTCTGGACGTTTTTCAATGGCAAAAATCAATGAATATTGTAAATGCACAAACAGTAATTTCTCCACATTGCAAGGTGCAATTCTGAAATTTTTTGCTTTTTCCTGCTCCTCTTAGCATGATAAAGAAGATTCAAAGAGAGTGAGATGCCAGCTCTTTTCATTCAGTCAGTAGCTTCAAACATTTCTGGTATATGAATAACATGATGTTTTTCAATGGCAAAAATCAATGAATATTGTGAATGCACAAACAGTAATTTCTAAGCATTGCAAGGTGCAATTCTGAAATTTTTGCTTTTTCCTGCTCCTCTTAGCATGATAAAGAAGATTCAAAGAGAGTGAGATGCCAGATCCTTTCATTCAGTCAGTAGCTTCAAACATTTCTGGTATATGAATAACATGATGTTTTTCAATGGCAAAAATCAATGAATATTGTAAATGCACAAACAGTAATTGATCCGCATTGCAAGGTGCAATTCTGAAATTTTTTGCTTTTTCCTGCTCCTCTTAGCATGATAAAGAAGATTCAAAGAGAGTGAGATGCCAGCTCCTTTCATTCAGTCAGTAGCTTCAAACATTTCTGGACGTTTTTCAATGGCAAAAATCAATGAATATTGTAAATGCACAAACAGTAATTTCTCCACATTGCAAGGTGCAATTCTGAAATATTTTGCTTTTTAGTGCTCCTCTTAGCATGATAAAGAAGATTCAAAGAGAGTGAGATGCCAGCTCTTTTCATTCAGTCAGTAGCTTCAAACATTTCTGGTATATGAATAACATGATGTTTTTCAATGGCAAAAATCAATGAATATTGTAAATGCACAAACAGTAATTTCTCCGCATTGCAAGGTGCAATTCTGAAATTTTTTGCTTTTTCCTGCTCCTCTTAGCATGATAAAGAAGATTCAAAGAGAGTGAGATGCCAGCTCCTTTCATTCAGTCAGTAGCTTCAAACATTTCTGGACTTTTTTCAATTGCAAAAATCAATGAATATTGTAAATGCACAAACAGTAATTTCTCCACATTGCAAGGTGCAATTCTGAAATTTTTTGCTTTTTCCTGCTCCTCTTAGCATGATAAAGAAGATTCAAAGAGAGTGAGATGCCAGCTCTTTTCATTCAGTCAGTAGCTTCAAACATTTCTGGTATATGAATAACATGATGTTTTTCAATGGCAAAAATCAATGAATATTGTAAATGCACAAACAGTAATTTCTCCGCATTGCAAGGTGCAATTCTGAAATTTTTTGCTTTTTCCTGCTCCTCTTAGCATGATAAAGAAGATTCAAAGAGAGTGAGATGCCAGCTCCTTTCATTCAGTCAGTAGCTTCAAACATTTCTGGACGTTTTTCAATGGCAAAAATCAATGAATATTGTAAATGCACAAACAGTAATTTCTCCACATTGCAAGGTGCAATTCTGAAATTTTTTGCTTTTTCCTGCTCCTCTTAGCATGATAAAGAAGATTCAAAGAGAGTGAGATGCCAGCTCTTTTCATTCAGTCAGAAGCTTCAAACATTTCTGGTATATGAATAACATGATGTTTTTCAATGGCAAAAATCAATGAATATTGTAAATGCACAAACAGTAATTTCTCCACATTGCAAGGTGCAATTCTGAAATTTTTTGCTTTTTCCTGCTCCTCTTAGCATGATAAAGAAGATTCAAAGAGAGTGAGATGCCAGCTCCTTTCATTCAGTCAGTAGCTTCAAACATTTCTGGACGTTTTTCAATGGCAAAAATCAATGAATATTGTAAATGCACAAACAGTAATTTCTCCACATTGCAAGGTGCAATTCTGAAATTTTTTGCTTTTTCCTGCTCCTCTTAGCATGATAAAGAAGATTCAAAGAGAGTGAGATGCCAGCTCTTTTCATTCAGTCAGTAGCTTCAACCATTTCTGGTATATGAATAACATGATGTTTTTCAATGGCAAAAATCAATGAATATTGTAAATGCACAAACAGAAATTTCTCCGCATTGCAAGGTGCAATTCTGAAATTTTTAGCTTTTTCCTGCTCCTCTTAGCATGATAAAGAAGATTCAAAGAGAGTGAGATGCCAGCTCCTTTCATTCAGTCAGTAGCTTCAAACATTTCTGGACGTTTTTCAATGGCAAAAATCAATGAATATTGTAAATGCACAAACAGTAATTTCTCCACATTGCAAGGTGCAATTCTGAAATTTTTTGCTTTTTCTTGCTCCTCTTAGCATGATAAAGAAGATTCAAAGAGAGTGAGATGCCAGCTCTTTTCATTCAGTCAGTAGCTTCAAACATTTCTGGTATATGAATAACATGATGTTTTTCAATGGCAAAAATCAATGAATATTGTAAATGCACAAACAGTAATTTCTCCGCATTGCAAGGTGCAATTCTGAAATTTTTTGCTTTTTCCTGCTCCTCTTAGCATGATAAAGAAGATTCAAAGAGAGTGAGATGCCAGCTCCTTTCATTCAGTCAGTAGCTTCAAACATTTCTGGACGTTTTTCAATGGCAAAAATCAATGAATATTGTAAATGCACAAACAGTAATTTCTCCACATTGCAAGGTGCAATTCTGAAATTTTTTGCTTTTTCCTGCTCCTCTAAGCATGATAAAGAATATTCAAAGAGAGTGAGATGCCAGCTCTTTTCATTCAGTCAGTAGCTTGAAACATTTCTGGTATATGAATAACATGATGTTTTTCAAGGCAAAAATCAATGAATATTGTAAATGCACAAACAGCAATTTCTCCGCATTGCAAGGTGCAATTCTGAAATTTTTTGCTTTTTCCTGCTCCTCTTAGCATGATAAAGAAGTTTCAAAGAGAGTGAGATGCCAGCTCCCTTCATTCAGTCAGTAGCTTCAAACATTTCTGGACGTTTTTCAATGGCAAAAATCAATGAATATTGTAAATGCACAAACAGTAATTTCTCCACATTGCAAGGTGCAATTCTGAAATTGTTTGCTTTTTCCTGCTCCTCTTAGCATGATAAAGAAGATTCACAGAGAGTGAGATGCCAGCTCTTTTCATTCAGTCAGTAGCTTCAAACATTTCTAGTATATGAATAACATGATGTTTTTCAATGGCAAAAATCAATGAATATTGTAAATGCACAAACAGTAATTTCTCCGCATTACAAGGTGCAATTCTGAAATTTTTTGCTTTTTCCTGCTCCTCTTAGCATGATAAAGAAGATTCAAAGAGAGTGAGATGCCAGCTCCTTTCATTCAGTCAGTAGCTTCAAACATTTCTGGACGTTTTTCAATGGCAAAAATCAATGAATATTGTAAATGCACAAACAGTAATTTCTCCACATTGCAAGGTGCAATTCTGAAATTTTTTGCTTTTTCTTGCTCATCTTAGCATGATAAAGAAGATTCAAAGAGAGTGAGATGCCAGCTCTTTTCATTCAGTCAGTAGCTTCAAACATTTCTGGTATATGAATAACATGATGTTTTTCAATGGCAAAAATCAATGAATATTGTAAATGCACAAACAGTAATTTCTCCGCATTGCAAGGTGCAATTCTGAAATTTTTTGCTTTTTCCTGCTCCTCTTATCATGATAAAGAAGATTCAAAGAGAGTGAGATGCCAGCTCCTTTCATTCAGTCAGTAGCTTCAAACATTTCTGGACGTTTTTCAATGGCAAAAATCAATGAATATTGTAAATGCACAAACAGTAATTTCTCCACATTGCAAGGTGCAATTCTGAAATTTTTTGCTTTTTCCTGCTCCTCTTAGCATGATAAAGAAGATTCAAAGAGAGTGAGATGCCAGCTCTTTTCATTCAGTCAGTAGCTTCAACCATTTCTGGTATATGAATAACATGATGTTTTTCAATGGCAAAAATCAATGAATATTGTAAATGCACAAACAGAAATTTCTCCGCATTGCAAGGTGCAATTCTGAAATTTTTTGCTTTTTCCTGCTCCTCTTAGCATGATAAAGAAGATTCAAAGAGAGTGAGATGCCAGCTCCTTTCATTCAGTCAGTAGCTTCAAACATTTCTGGACGTTTTTCAATGGCAAAAATCAATGAATATTGTAAATGCACAAACAGTAATTTCTCCACATTGCAAGGTGCAATTCTGAAATTTTTTGCTTTTTCCTGCTCCACTTAGCATGATAAAGAAGATTCAAAGAGATTGAGATGCCAGCTCTTTTCATTCAGTCAGTAGCTTCAAACATTTCTGGTATATGAATAACATGATGTTTTTCAATGGCAAAAATCAATGAATATTGTAAATGCACAAACAGTAATTTCTCCGCATTACAAGGTGCAATTCTGAAATTTTTTGCTTTTTCCTGCTCCTCTTAGCATGATAAAGAAGATTCAAAGAGAGTGAGATGCCAGCTCCTTTCATTCAGTCAGTAGCTTCAAACATTTCTGGACGTTTTTCAATGGCAAAAATCAATGAATATTGTAAATGCACAAACAGTAATTTCTCCACATTGCAAGGTGCAATTCTGAAATTTTTTGCTTTTTCTTGCTCATCTTAGCATGATAAAGAAGATTCAAAGAGAGTGAGATGCCAGCTCTTTTCATTCAGTCAGTAGCTTCAAACATTTCTGGTATATGAATAACATGATGTTTTTCAATGGCAAAAATCAATGAATATTGTAAATGCACAAACAGTAATTTCTCCGCATTGTCAGGTGCAATTCTGAAATTTTTTGCTTTTTCCTGCTCCTCTTAGCATGATAAAGAAGATTCAAAGAGAGTGAGATGCCAGCTCCTTTCATTCAGTCAGTAGCTTCAAACATTTCTGGACGTTTTTCAATGGCAAAAATCAATGAATATTGTAAATGCACAAACAGTAATTTCTCCACATTGCAAGGTGCAATTCTGAAATTTTTTGCTTTTTCCTGCTCCTCTTAGCATGATAAAGAAGATTCAAAGAGAGTGAGATGCCAGCTCTTTTCATTCAGTCAGTAGCTTCAACCATTTCTGGTATATGAATAACATGATGTTTTTCAATGGCAAAAATCAATGAATATTGTAAATGCACAAACAGAAATTTCTCCGCATTGCAAGGTGCAATTCTGAAATTTTTTGCTTTTTCCTGCTCCTCTTAGCATGATAAAGAAGATTCAAAGAGAGTGAGATGCCAGCTCCTTTCATTCAGTCAGTAGCTTCAAACATTTCTGGACGTTTTTCAATGGCAAAAATCAATGAATATTGTAAATGCACAAACAGTAATTTCTCCACATTGCAAGGTGCAATTCTGAAATTTTTTGCTTTTTCCTGCTCCACTTAGCATGATAAAGAAGATTCAAAGAGATTGAGATGCCAGCTCTTTTCATTCAGTCAGTAGCTTCAAACATTTCTGGTATATGAATAACATGATGTTTTTCAATGGCAAAAATCAATGAATATTGTAAATGCACAAACAGTAATTTCTCCGCATTACAAGGTGCAATTCTGAAATTTTTTGCTTTTTCCTGCTCCTCTTAGCATGATAAAGAAGATTCAAAGAGAGTGAGATGCCAGCTCCTTTCATTCAGTCAGTAGCTTCAAACATTTCTGGACGTTTTTCAATGGCAAAAATCAATGAATATTGTAAATGCACAAACAGTAATTTCTCCACATTGCAAGGTGCAATTCTGAAATTTTTTGCTTTTTCTTGCTCATCTTAGCATGATAAAGAAGATTCAAAGAGAGTGAGATGCCAGCTCTTTTCATTCAGTCAGTAGCTTCAAACATTTCTGGTATATGAATAACATGATGTTTTTCAATGGCAAAAATCAATGAATATTGTAAATGCACAAACAGTAATTTCTCCGCATTGCAAGGTGCAATTCTGAAATTTTTTGCTTTTTCCTGCTCCTCTTATCATGATAAAGAAGATTCAAAGAGAGTGAGATGCCAGCTCCTTTCATTCAGTCAGTAGCTTCAAACATTTCTGGACGTTTTTCAATGGCAAAAATCAATGAATATTGTAAATGCACAAACAGTAATTTCTCCACATTGCAAGGTGCAATTCTGAAATTTTTTGCTTTTTCCTGCTCCTCTTAGCATGATAAAGAAGATTCAAAGAGAGTGAGATGCCAGCTCTTTTCATTCAGTCAGTAGCTTCAAACATTTCTGGTATATGAATAACATGATGTTTTTCAATGGCAAAAATCAATGAATATTGTAAATGCACAAACAGTAATTTCTCCGCATTGCAAGGTGCAATTCTGAAATTTTTTGCTTTTTCCTGCTCCTCTTAGCATGATAAAGAAGATTCAAAGAGAGTGAGATGCCAGCTCCTTTCATTCAGTCAGTAGCTTCAAACATTTCTGGACGTTTTTCAATGGCAAAAATCAATGAATATTGTAAATGCACAAACAGTAATTTCTCCACATTGCAAGGTGCAATTCTGAAATTTTTTGCTTTTTCCTGCTCCTCTTAGCATGATAAAGAAGATTCAAAGAGAGTGAGATGCCAGCTCTTTTCATTCAGTCAGTAGCTTCAAACTTTTCTGGTATATGAATAACATGATGTTTTTCAATGGCAAAAATCAATGAATATTGTAAATGCACAAACAGTAATTTCTCCGCATTGCAAGGTGCAATTCTGAAATTTTTTGCTTTTTCCTGCTCCTCTTAGCATGATAAAGAAGATTCAAAGAGAGTGAGATGCCAGCTCCTTTCATTCAGTCAGTAGCTTCAAACATTTCTGGACGTTTTTCAATGGCAAAAATCAATGAATATTGTAAATGCACAAACAGTAATTTCTCCACATTGCAAGGTGCAATTCTGAAATTTTTTGCTTTTTCCTGCTCCTCTTAGCATGATAAAGAAGATTCAAAGAGAGTGAGATGCCAGATATTTTCATTCAGTCAGTAGCTTCAAACATTTCTGGTATATGAATAACATGATGTTTTTCAATGGCAAAAATCAATGAATATTGTAAATGCACAAACAGTAATTTCTCCGCATTGCAAGGTGCAATTCTGAAATTTTTTGCTTTTTCCTGCTCCTCTTAGCATGATAAAGAAGATTCAAAGAGAGTGAGATGCCAGCTCCTTTCATTCAGTCAGTAGCTTCAAACATTTCTGGACGTTTTTCAATGGCAAAAATCAATGAATATTGTAAATGCACAAACAGTAATTTCTCCACATTGCAAGGTGCAATTCTGAAATTTTTTGCTTTTTCCTGCTCCTCTTATCATGATAAAGAAGATACAAAGAGAGTGAGATGCCAGCTCTTTTCATTCAGTCAGTAGCTTCAAACATTTCTGGTATATGAATAACATGATGTTTTTCAATGGCAAAAATCAATATTGTAAATGCACAAACAGTAATTTCTCCGCATTACAAGGTGCAATTCTGAAATTTTTTGCTTTTTCCTGCTCCTCTTAGCATGATAAAGAAGATTCAAAGAGAGTGAGATGCCAGCTCCTTTCATTCAGTCAGTAGCTTCAAACATTTCTGGACGTTTTTCAATGGCAAAAATCAATGAATATTGTAAATGCACAAACAGTAATTTCTCCACATTGCAAGGTGCAATTCTGAAATTTTTTGCTTTTTCTTGCTCATCTTAGCATGATAAAGAAGATTCAAAGAGAGTGAGATGCCAGCTCTTTTCATTCAGTCAGTAGCTTCAAACATTTCTGGTATATGAATAACATGATGTTTTTCAATGGCAAAAATCAATGAATATTGTAAATGCACAAACAGTAATTTCTCCGCATTGTCAGGTGCAATTCTGAAATTTTTTGCTTTTTCCTGCTCCTCTTAGCATGATAAAGAAGATTCAAAGAGAGTGAGATGCCAGCTCCTTTCATTCAGTCAGTAGCTTCAAACATTTCTGGACGTTTTTCAATGGCAAAAATCAATGAATATTGTAAATGCACAAACAGTAATTTCTCCACATTGCAAGGTGCAATTCTGAAATTTTTTGCTTTTTCCTGCTCCTCTTAGCATGATAAAGAAGATTCAAAGAGAGTGAGATGCCAGCTCTTTTCATTCAGTCAGTAGCTTCAACCATTTCTGGTATATGAATAACATGATGTTTTTCAATGGCAAAAATCAATGAATATTGTAAATGCACAAACAGAAATTTCTCCGCATTGCAAGGTGCAATTCTGAAATTTTTTGCTTTTTCCTGCTCCTCTTAGCATGATAAAGAAGATTCAAAGAGAGTGAGATGCCAGCTCCTTTCATTCAGTCAGTAGCTTCAAACATTTCTGGACGTTTTTCAATGGCAAAAATCAATGAATATTGTAAATGCACAAACAGTAATTTCTCCACATTGCAAGGTGCAATTCTGAAATTTTTTGCTTTTTCCTGCTCCACTTAGCATGATAAAGAAGATTCAAAGAGATTGAGATGCCAGCTCTTTTCATTCAGTCAGTAGCTTCAAACATTTCTGGTATATGAATAACATGATGTTTTTCAATGGCAAAAATCAATGAATATTGTAAATGCACAAACAGTAATTTCTCCGCATTACAAGGTGCAATTCTGAAATTTTTTGCTTTTTCCTGCTCCTCTTAGCATGATAAAGAAGATTCAAAGAGAGTGAGATGCCAGCTCCTTTCATTCAGTCAGTAGCTTCAAACATTTCTGGACGTTTT
This sequence comes from Phyllobates terribilis, assembly GCF_046119375.1. Lineage (NCBI taxonomy): Eukaryota > Metazoa > Chordata > Amphibia > Anura > Dendrobatidae > Phyllobates > Phyllobates terribilis. The sequence continues at coordinate 346,316 of NW_027363241.1, read as the reverse complement.
TCAATGGCAAAAATCAATGAATATTGTAAATGCACAAACAGTAATTTCTCCACATTGCAAGGTGCAATTCTGAAATTTTTTGCTTTTTCTTGCTCATCTTAGCATGATAAAGAAGATTCAAAGAGAGTGAGATGCCAGCTCTTTTCATTCAGTCAGTAGCTTCAAACATTTCTGGTATATGAATAACATGATGTTTTTCAATGGCAAAAATCAATGAATATTGTAAATGCACAAACAGTAATTTCTCCGCATTGCAAGGTGCAATTCTGAAATTTTTTGCTTTTTCCTGCTCCTCTTATCATGATAAAGAAGATTCAAAGAGAGTGAGATGCCAGCTCCTTTCATTCAGTCAGTAGCTTCAAACATTTCTGGACGTTTTTCAATGGCAAAAATCAATGAATATTGTAAATGCACAAACAGTAATTTCTCCACATTGCAAGGTGCAATTCTGAAATTTTTTGCTTTTTCCTGCTCCTCTTAGCATGATAAAGAAGATTCAAAGAGAGTGAGATGCCAGCTCTTTTCATTCAGTCAGTAGCTTCAAACATTTCTGGTATATGAATAACATGATGTTTTTCAATGGCAAAAATCAATGAATATTGTAAATGCACAAACAGTAATTTCTCCGCATTGCAAGGTGCAATTCTGAAATTTTTTGCTTTTTCCTGCTCCTCTTAGCATGATAAAGAAGATTCAAAGAGAGTGAGATGCCAGCTCCTTTCATTCAGTCAGTAGCTTCAAACATTTCTGGACGTTTTTCAATGGCAAAAATCAATGAATATTGTAAATGCACAAACAGTAATTTCTCCACATTGCAAGGTGCAATTCTGAAATTTTTTGCTTTTTCCTGCTCCTCTTAGCATGATAAAGAAGATTCAAAGAGAGTGAGATGCCAGCTCTTTTCATTCAGTCAGTAGCTTCAAACTTTTCTGGTATATGAATAACATGATGTTTTTCAATGGCAAAAATCAATGAATATTGTAAATGCACAAACAGTAATTTCTCCGCATTGCAAGGTGCAATTCTGAAATTTTTTGCTTTTTCCTGCTCCTCTTAGCATGATAAAGAAGATTCAAAGAGAGTGAGATGCCAGCTCCTTTCATTCAGTCAGTAGCTTCAAACATTTCTGGACGTTTTTCAATGGCAAAAATCAATGAATATTGTAAATGCACAAACAGTAATTTCTCCACATTGCAAGGTGCAATTCTGAAATTTTTTGCTTTTTCCTGCTCCTCTTAGCATGATAAAGAAGATTCAAAGAGAGTGAGATGCCAGATATTTTCATTCAGTCAGTAGCTTCAAACATTTCTGGTATATGAATAACATGATGTTTTTCAATGGCAAAAATCAATGAATATTGTAAATGCACAAACAGTAATTTCTCCGCATTGCAAGGTGCAATTCTGAAATTTTTTGCTTTTTCCTGCTCCTCTTAGCATGATAAAGAAGATTCAAAGAGAGTGAGATGCCAGCTCCTTTCATTCAGTCAGTAGCTTCAAACATTTCTGGACGTTTTTCAATGGCAAAAATCAATGAATATTGTAAATGCACAAACAGTAATTTCTCCACATTGCAAGGTGCAATTCTGAAATTTTTTGCTTTTTCCTGCTCCTCTTATCATGATAAAGAAGATACAAAGAGAGTGAGATGCCAGCTCTTTTCATTCAGTCAGTAGCTTCAAACATTTCTGGTATATGAATAACATGATGTTTTTCAATGGCAAAAATCAATATTGTAAATGCACAAACAGTAATTTCTCCGCATTGCAAGGTGCAATTCTGAAATTTTTTGCTTTTTCCTGCTCCTCTTAGCATGATAAAGAAGATTCAAAGAGAGTGAGATGCCAGCTCCTTTCATTCAGTCAGTAGCTTCAAACATTTCTGGACGTTTTTCAATGGCAAAAATCAATGAATAATGTAAATGCACCAACAGTAATTTCTCCACAATGCAAGGTGCAATTCTGAAATTCTTTGCTTTTTCCTGCTCCTCTTAGCATGATAAAGAAGATTCAAAGAGAGTGAGATGCCAGCTCCTTTCATTCAGTCAGTAGCTTCAAACATTTCTGGACGTTTTTCAATGGCAAAAATCAATGAATATTGTAAATGCACAAATAGTAATTTCTCCACATTGCAAGGTGCAATTCTGAAATTTTTTGCTTTTTCCTGCTCCACTTAGCATGATAAAGAAGATTCAAAGAGAGTGAGATGCCAGCTCTTTTCATTCAGTCAGTAGCTTCAAACATTTCTGGTGTATGAATAACATGATGTTTTTCAAGGCAAACATCAATGAATATTGTAAATGCACAAACAGCAATTTCTCCGCATTGCAAGGTGCAATTCTGAAATTTTTTGCTTTTTCCTGCTCCTCTTAGCATGATAAAGAAGATTCAAAGAGAGTGAGATGCCAGCTCCTTTCATTCAGTCAGTAGCTTCAAACATTTCTGGACGTTTTTCAATGGCAAAAATCAATGAATATTGTAAATGCACAAACAGTAATTTCTCCACATTGCAAGGTGCAATTCTGAAATTTTTTGCTTTTTCTTGCTCATCTTAGCATGATAAAGAAGATTCAAAGAGAGTGAGATGCCAGCTCTTTTCATTCAGTCAGTAGCTTCAAACATTTCTGGTATATGAATAACATGATGTTTTTCAATGGCAAAAATCAATGAATATTGTAAATGCACAAACAGTAATTTCTCCGCATTGCAAGGTGCAATTCTGAAATTTTTTGCTTTTTCCTGCTCCTCTTAGCATGATAAAGAAGATTCAAAGAGAGTGAGATGCCAGCTCCTTTCATTCAGTCAGTAGCTTCAAACATTTCTGGACGTTTTTCAATGGCAAAAATCAATGAATATTGTAAATGCACAAACAGTAATTTCTCCACATTGCAAGGTGCAATTCTGAAATTTTTTGCTTTTTCCTGCTCCTCTTAGCATGATAAAGAAGATTCAAAGAGAGTGAGATGCCAGCTCTTTTCATTCAGTCAGTAGCTTCAAACATTTCTGGTATATGAATAACATGATGTTTTTCAATGGCAAAAATCAATGAATATTGTAAATGCACAAACAGTAATTTCTCCGCATTGTCAGGTGCAATTCTGAAATTTTTTGCTTTTTCCTGCTCCTCTTAGCATGATAAAGAAGATTCAAAGAGAGTGAGATGCCAGCTCCTTTCATTCAGTCAGTAGCTTCAAACATTTCTGGTCGTTTTTCAATGGCAAAAATCAATGAATATTGTAAATGCACAAACAGTAATTTCTCCACATTGCAAGGTGCAATTCTGAAATTTTTTGCTTTTTCCTGCTCCTCTTAGCATGATAAAGAAGATTCAAAGAGAGTGAGATGCCAGCTCTTTTCATTCAGTCAGTAGCTTCAAACATTTCTGGTATATGAATAACATGATGTTTTTCAATGGCAAAAATCAATGAATATTGTAAATGCACAAACAGTAATTTCTCCGCATTGCAAGGTGCAATTCTGAAATTTTTTGCTTTTTCCTGCTCCTCTTAGCATGCTAAAGAAGATTCAAAGAGAGTGAGATGCCAGCTCCTTTCATTCAGTCAGTAGCTTCAAACATTTCTGGACGTTTTTCAATGGCAAAAATCAATGAACATTGTAAATGCACAAACACTAATTTCTCCACATTGCAAGGTGCAATTCTGAAATTTTTTGCTTTTTCCTGCTCCTCTTAGCATGATAAAGAAGATTCAAAGAGAGTGAGATGCCAGCTCTTTTCATTCAGTCAGTAGCTTCAAACATTTCTGGTATATGAATAACATGATGTTTTTCAATGGCAAAAATCAATGAATATTGTAAATGCACAAACAGTAATTTCTCCGCATTGCAAGGTGCAATTCTGAAATTTTTTGCTTTTTCCTGCTCCTCTTAGCATGATAAAGAAGATTCAAAGAGAGTGAGATGCCAGCTCCTTTCATTCAGTCAGTAGCTTCAAACATTTCTGGACGTTTTTCAATGGCAAAAATCAATGAATATTGTAAATGCACAAACAGTAATTTCTCCACATTGCAAGGTGCAATTCTGAAATTTTTTGCTTTTTCCTGCTCCTCTTAGCATGATAAAGAAGATTCAAAGAGAGTGAGATGCCAGCTCTTTTCATTCAATCAGTAGCTTCAAACATTTCTGGTATATGAATAACATGATGTTTTTCAATGGCAAAAATCAATGAATATTGTAAATGCACAAACAGTAATTTCTCCGCATTGTCAGGTGCAATTCTGAAATTTTTTGCTTTTTCCTGCTCCTCTTAGCATGATAAAGAAGATTCAAAGAGAGTGAGATGCCAGCTCCTTTCATTCAGTCAGTAGCTTCAAACATTTCTGGTCGTTTTTCAATGGCAAAAATCAATGAATATTGTAAATGCACAAACAGTAATTTCTCCACATTGCAAGGTGCAATTCTGAAATTTTTTGCTTTTTCCTGCTCCTCTTAGCATGATAAAGAAGATTCAAAGAGAGTGAGATGCCAGCTCTTTTCATTCAGTCAGTAGCTTCAAACATTTCTGGTATATGAATAACATGATGTTTTTCAATGGCAAAAATCAATGAATATTGTAAATGCACAAACAGTAATTTCTCCGCATTGCAAGGTGCAATTCTGAAATTTTTTGCTTTTTCCTGCTCCTCTTAGCATGCTAAAGAAGATTCAAAGAGAGTGAGATGCCAGCTCCTTTCATTCAGTCAGTAGCTTCAAACATTTCTGGACGTTTTTCAATGGCAAAAATCAATGAACATTGTAAATGCACAAACACTAATTTCTCCACATTGCAAGGTGCAATTCTGAATTTTTTTGCTTTTTCCTGCTCCTCTTAGCATGATAAAGAAGATTCAAAGAGAGTGAGATGCCAGCTCTTTTCATTCAGTCAGTAGCTTCAAACATTTCTGGTATATGAATAACATGATGTTTTTCAATGGCAAAAATCAATGAATATTGTAAATGCACAAACAGTAATTTCTCCGCATTGCAAGGTGCAATTCTGAAATTTTTTGCTTTTTCCTGCTCCTCTTAGCATGATAAAGAAGATTCAAAGACAGTGAGATGCCAGCTCCTTTTATTCAGTCAGTAGCTTCAAACATTTCTGGACGTTTTTCAATGGCAAAAATCAATGAATATTGTAAATGCACAAACAGTAATTTCTCCACATTGCAAGGTGCAATTCTGAAATTTTTTGCTTTTTCCTGCTCCTCTTAGCATGATAAAAAAGATTCAAAGAGAGTGAGATGCCAGCTCTTTTCATTCAGTCAGTAGCTTCAAACATTTCTGGTATATGAATAACATGATGTTTTACAATGGCAAAAATCAATGAATATTGTAAATGCACAAACAGTAATTTCTCCGCATTGCAAGGTGCAATTCTGAAATTTTATGCTTTTTCCTGCTCCTCTTAGCATGATAAAGAAGATTCAAAGAGAGTGAGATGCCAGCTCCTTTCATTCAGTCAGTAGCTTCAAACATTTCTGGACGTTTTTCAATGGCAAAAATCAATGAATATTGTAAATGCACAAACAGTAATTTCTCCACATTGCAAGGTGCAATTCTGAAATTTTTTGCTTTTTCCTGCTCCTCTTAGCATGATAAAGAAGATTCAAAGAGAGTGAGATGCCAGCTCTTTTCATTCAGTCAGTAGCTTCAAACATTTCTGGTATATGAATAACATGATGTTTTTCAATGGCAAAAATCAATGAATATTGTAAATGCACAAACAGTAATTTCTCCGCATTGCAAGGTGCAATTCTGAAATTTTTTGCTTTTTCCTGCTCCTCTTAGCATGATAAAGAAGATTCAAAGAGAGTGAGATGCCAGCTCCTTTCATTCAGTCAGTAGCTTCAAACATTTCTGGACGTTTTTCAATGGCAAAAATCAATGAATATTGTAAATGCACAAACAGTAATTTCTCCACATTGCAAGGTGCAATTCTGAAATTTTTTGCTTTTTCCTGCTCCGCTTAGCATGATAAAGAAGATTCAAAGAGAGTGAGATGCCAGCTCTTTTCATTCAGTCAGTAGCTTCAAACATTTCTGGTATATGAATAACATGATGTTTTTCAATGGCAAAAATCAATGAATATTGTAAATGCACAAACAGTATTTTCTCCGCATTGCAAGGTGCAATTCTGAAATTTTTTGCTTTTTCCTGCTCCTCTTAGCATGATAAAGAAGATTCAAAGAGAGCGAGATGCCAGCTCCTTTCATTCAGTCAGTAGCTTTAAACAATTCTGGACGTTTTTCAATGGCAAAAATCAATGAATATTGTAAATGCACAAACAGTAATTTCTCCACATTGCAAGGTGCAATTCTGAAATTTTTTGCTTTTTCCTGCTCCTCTTATCATGATAAAGAAGATTCAAAGAGAGTGAGATGCCAGCTCTTTTCATTCAGTCAGTAGCTTCAAACATTTCTGGTATATGAATAACATGATGTTTTTCAATAGCAAAAATCAATGAATATTGTAAATGCACAAACAGTAATTTCTCCGCATTGCAAGGTGCAATTCTGAAATTTTTTGCTTTTTCCTCCTCCTCTTAGCATGATAAAGAAGATTCAAAGAGAGTGAGATGCCAGCTCCTTTCATTCAGACAGTAGCTTCAAACATTTCTGGATGTTTTTCAATATCAAAAATTAATGAATATTGTAAATGCACAAACAGTAATTTCTCCACATTGCAAGGTGCAATTCTGAAATTTTTTGCTTTTTCCTGCTCCTCTTAGCATGATAAAGAAGATTCAAAGAGAGTGAGATGCCAGCTCTTTTCATTCAGTCAGTAGCTTCAAACATTTCTGGTATATGAATAACATGATGTTTTTCAATGGCAAAAATCAATGAATATTGTAAATGCACAAACAGTAATTTCTCCGCATTGCAAGTGCAATTCTGAAATTTTTTGCTTTTTCCTGCTCCTCTTAGCATGATAAAGAAGATTCAAAGAGAGTGAGATGCCAGCTCCTTTCATTCAGTCAGTAGCTTCAAACATTTCTGGACGTTTTTCAATGGCAAAAATCAATGAATATTGTAAATGCACAAACAGTAATTTCTCCACATTAGAAGGTGCAATTCTGAAATTTTTTGCTTTTTCCTGCTCCTCTTAGCATGATAAAGAAGATTCAAAGAGAGTGAGATGCCAGCTCTTTTCATTCAGTCAGTAGCTTCAAACATTTCTGGTATATGAATAACATGATGTTTTTCAATGGCAAAAATCAATGAATATTGTAAATGCACAAACAGTAATTTCTCCGCATTGTCAGGTGCAATTCTGAAATTTTTTGCTTTTTCCTGCTCCTCTTAGCATGATAAAGAAGATTCAAAGAGAGTGAGATGCCAGCTCCTTTCATTCAGTCAGTAGCTTCAAACATTTCTGGTCGTTTTTCAATGGCAAAAATCAATGAATATTGTAAATGCACAAACAGTAATTTCTCCACATTGCAAGGTGCAATTCTGAAATTTTTTGCTTTTTCCTGCTCCTCTTAGCATGATAAAGAAGATTCAAAGAGAGTGAGATGCCAGCTCTTTTCATTCAGTCAGTAGCTTCAAACATTTCTGGTATATGAATAACATGATGTTTTTCAATGGCAAAAATCAATGAATATTGTAAATGCACAAACAGTAATTTCTCCGCATTGCAAGTGCAATTCTGAAATTTTTTGCTTTTTCCTGCTCCTCTTAGCATGATAAAGAAGATTCAAAGAGAGTGAGATGCCAGCTCCTTTCATTCAGTCAGTAGCTTCAAACATTTCTGGACGTTTTTCAATGGCAAAAATCAATGAATATTGTAAATGCACAAACAGTAATTTCTCCACATTAGAAGGTGCAATTCTGAAATTTTTTGCTTTTTCCTGCTCCTCTTAGCATGATAAAGAAGATTCAAAGAGAGTGAGATGCCAGCTCTTTTCATTCAGTCAGTAGCTTCAAACATTTCTGGTATATGAATAACATGATGTTTTTCAATGGCAAAAATCAATGAATATTGTAAATGCACAAACAGTAATTTCTCCGCATTGTCAGGTGCAATTCTGAAATTTTTTGCTTTTTCCTGCTCCTCTTAGCATGATAAAGAAGATTCAAAGAGAGTGAGATGCCAGCTCCTTTCATTCAGTCAGTAGCTTCAAACATTTCTGGTCGTTTTTCAATGGCAAAAATCAATGAATATTGTAAATGCACAAACAGTAATTTCTCCACACTGCAAGGTGCAATTCTGAAATTTTTTGCTTTTTCCTGCTCCTCTTAGCATGATAAAGAAGATTCAAAGAGAGTGAGATGCCAGCTCTTTTCATTCAGTCAGTAGCTTCAAACATTTCTGGTATATGAATAACATGATGTTTTTCAATGGCAAAAATCAATGAATATTGTAAATGCACAAACAGTAATTTCTCCGCATTGCAAGGTGCAATTCTGAAATTTTTTGCTTTTTCCTGCTCCTCTTAGCATGCTAAAGAAGATTCAAAGAGAGTGAGATGCCAGCTCCTTTCATTCAGTCAGTAGCTTCAAACATTTCTGGACGTTTTTCAAAGGCAAAAATCAATGAACATTGTAAATGCACAAACACTAATTTCTCCACATTGCAAGGTGCAATTCTGAATTTTTTTGCTTTTTCCTGCTCCTCTTATCATGATAAAGAAGATTCAAAGAGAGTGAGATGCCAGCTCTTTTCATTCAGTCAGTAGCTTCAAACATTTCTGGTATATGAATAACATGATGTTTTTCAATGGCAAAAATCAATGAATATTGTAAATGCACAAACAGTAATTTCTCCGCATTGCAAGGTGCAATTCTGAAATTTTTTGCTTTTTCCTGCTCCTCTTAGCATGATAAAGAAGATTCAAAGAGAGTGAGATGCCAGCTCCTTTTATTCAGTCAGTAGCTTCAAACATTTCTGGACGTTTTTCAATGGCAAAAATCAATGAATATTGTAAATGCACAAACAGTAATTTCTCCACATTGCAAGGTGCAATTCTGAAATTTTTTGCTTTTTCCTGCTCCTCTTAGCATGATAAAGAAGATTCAAAGAGAGTGAGATGCCAGCTCTTTTCATTCAGTCAGTAGCTTCAAACATTTCTGGTATATGAATAACATGATGTTTTACAATGGCAAAAATCAATGAATATTGTAAATGCACAAACAGTAATTTCTCCGCATTGCAAGGTGAAATTCTGAAATTTTATGCTTTTTCCTGCTCCTCTTAGCATGATAAAGAAGATTCAAAGAGAGTGAGATGCCAGCTCCTTTCATTCAGTCAGTAGCTTCAAACATTTCTGGACGTTTTTCAATGGCAAAAATCAATGAATATTGTAAATGCACAAACAGTAATTTCTCCACATTAGAAGGTGCAATTCTGAAATTTTTTGCTTTTTCCTGCTCCTCTTAGCATGATAAAGAAGATTCAAAGAGAGTGAGATGCCAGCTCTTTTCATTCAGTCAGTAGCTTCAAACATTTCTGGTATATGAATAACATGATGTTTTTCAATGGCAAAAATCAATGAATATTGTAAATGCACAAACAGTAATTTCTCCCCATTGTCAGGTGCAATTCTGAAATTTTTTGCTTTTTCCTGCTCCTCTTAGCATGATAAAGAAGATTCAAAGAGAGTGAGATGCCAGCTCCTTTCATTCAGTCAGTAGCTTCAAACATTTCTGGTCGTTTTTCAATGGCAAAAATCAATGAATATTGTAAATGCACAAACAGTAATTTCTCCACATTGCAAGGTGCAATTCTGAAATTTTTTGCTTTTTCCTGCTCCTCTTAGCATGATAAAGAAGATTCAAAGAGAGTGAGATGCCAGCTCTTTTCATTCAGTCAGTAGCTTCAAACATTTCTGGTATATGAATAACATGATGTTTTTCAATGGCAAAAATCAATGAATATTGTAAATGCACAAACAGTAATTTCTCCGCATTGCAAGGTGCAATTCTGAAATTTTTTGCTTTTTCCTGCTCCTCTTAGCATGCTAAAAAAGATTCAAAGAGAGTGAGATGCCAGCTCCTTTCATTCAGTCAGTAGCTTCAAACATTTCTGGACGTTTTTCAATGGCAAAAATCAATGAACATTGTAAATGCACAAACACTAATTTCTCCACATTGCAAGGTGCAATTCTGAATTTTTTTGCTTTTTCCTGCTCCTCTTAGCATGATAAAGAAGATTCAAAGAGAGTGAGATGCCAGCTCTTTTCATTCAGTCAGTAGCTTCAAACATTTCTGGTATATGAATAACATGATGTTTTTCAATGGCAAAAATCAATGAATATTGTAAATGCACAAACAGTAATTTCTCCGCATTGCAAGGTGCAATTCTGAAATTTTATGCTTTTTCCTGCTCCTCTTAGCATGATAAAGAAGATTCAAAGAGAGTGAGATGCCAGCTCCTTTCATTCAGTCAGTAGCTTCAAACATTTCTGGACGTTTTTCAATGGCAAAAATCAATGAATATTGTAAATGCACAAACAGTAATTTCTCCACATTGCAAGGTGCAATTCTGAAATGTTTTGCTTTTTGCTGCTCCTCTTAGCATGATAAAGAAGATTCAAAGAGAGTGAGATGCCAGCTCTTTTCATTCAGTCAGTAGCTTCAAACATTTCTGGTATATGAATAACATGATGTTTTTCAATGGCAAAAATCAATGAATATTGTAAATGCACAAACAGTAATTTCTCCGCATTGCAAGGTGCAATTCTGAAATTTTTTGCTTTTTCCTGCTCCTCTTAGCATGATAAAGAAGATTCAAAGAGAGTGAGATGCCAGCTCCTTTCATTCAGTCAGTAGCTTCAAACATTTCTGGACGTTTTTCAATGGCAAAAATCAATGAATATTGTAAATGCACAAACAGTAATTTCTCCACATTGCAAGGTGCAATTCAGAAATTTTTTGCTTTTTCCTGCTCCTCTTAGCATGATAAAGAAGATTCAAAGAGAGTGAGATGCCAGCTCTTTTCATTCAGTCAGTAGCTTCAAACATTTCTGGTATATGAATAACATGATGTTTTTCAATGGCAAAAATCAATGAATATTGTAAATGCACAAACAGTAATTTCTCCGCATTGCAAGGTGCAATTCTGAAATTTTTTGCTTTTTCCTGCTCCTCTTAGCATGATAAAGAAGATTCAAAGAGAGTGAGATGCCAGCTCCTTTCATTCAGTCAGTAGCTTCAAACATTTCTGGACGTTTTTCAATGGCAAAAATCAATGAATATTGTAAATGCACAAACAGTAATTTCTCCACATTGCAAGGTGCAATTCAGAAATTTTTTGCTTTTTCCTGCTCCTCTTAGCATGATAAAGAAGATTCAAAGAGAGTGAGATGCCAGCTCTTTTCATTCAGTCAGTAGCTTCAAACATTTCTGGTATATGAATAACATGATGTTTTTCAATGGCAAAAATCAATGAATATTGTAAATGCACAAACAGTAATTTCTCCGCATTGCAAGGTGCAATTCTGAAATTTTTTGTTTTTTTCTGCTCCTCTTAGCATGATAAAGAAGATTCAAAGAGAGTGAGATGCCAGCTCCTTTCATTCAGTCAGTAGCTTCAAACATTTCTGGACGTTTTTCAATGGCAAAAATCAATGAATATTGTAAATGCACAAACAGTAATTTCTCCACATTGCAAGGTGCAATTCTGAAATTTTTTGCTTTTTCCTGCTCCTCTTAGCATGATAAAGAAGATTCAAAGAGAGTGAGATGCCAGCTCTTTTCATTCAGTCAGTAGCTTCAAACATTTCTGGTATATGAATAACATGATGTTTTTCAATGGCAAAAATCAATGAATATTGTAAATGCACAAACAGTAATTTCTCCGCATTGCAAGGTGCAATTCTGAAATTTTTTGCTTTTTCCTGCTCCTCTTAGCATGATAAAGAAGATTCAAAGAGAGTGAGATGCCAGCTCCTTTCATTCAGTCAGTAGCTTCAAACATTTCTGGACGTTTTTCAATGGCAAAAATCAATGAATATTGTAAATGCACAAACAGTAATTTCTCCACATTGCAAGGTGCAATTCTGAAATTTTTTGCTTTTTCCTGCTCCTCTTAGCATGATAAAGAAGATTCAAAGAGAGTGAGATGCCAGCTCTTTTCATTCAGTCAGTAGCTTCAAACATTTCTGGTATATGAATAACATGATGTCTTTCAATAGCAAAAATCAATGAATATTGTAAATGCACAAACAGTAATTTCTCCGCATTGCAAGGTGCAATTCTTAAATTTTTTGCTTTTTCCTCCTCCTCTTAGCATGATAAAGAAGATTCAAAGAGAGTGAGATGCCAGCTCCTTTCATTCAGACAGTAGCTTCAAACATTTCTGGACGTTTTTCAATGGCAAAAATCAATGAATATTGTAAATGCACAAACAGTAATTTCTCCACATTGCAAGGTGCAATTCTGAAATTTTTTGCTTTTTCCTGCTCCTCTTAGCATGATAAAGAAGATTCAAAGAGAGTGAGATTCCAGCTCTTTTCATTCAGTCAGTAGCTTCAAACATTTCTGGTATATGAAAAACATGATGTTTTTCAATGGCAAAAATCAATGAATATTGTAAATGCACAAACAGTAATTTCTCCGCATTGCAAGGTGCAATTCTGAAATTTTTTGCTTTTTCCTGCTCCTCTTAGCATGATAAAGAAGATTCAAAGAGAGTGAGATGCCAGCTCCTTTCATTCAGTCAGTAGCTTCAAACATTTCTGGACGTTTTTCAATGGCAAAAATCAATGAATATTGTAAATGCACAAAGAGTAATTTCTCCACATTGCAAGGTGCAATTCTGAAATTTTTTGCTTTTTCCTGCTCCTCTTAGCATGATAAAGAAGATTCAAAGAGAGTGAGATGCCAGCTCTTTTCATTCAGTCAGTAGCTTCAAACATTTCTGTTATATGAATAACATGATGTTTTTCAATGGCAAAATCAATGAATATTGTAAATGCACAAACAGTAATTTCTCCGCATTGCAAGGTGCAATTCTGAAATTATTTGCTTTTTCCTGCTCCTCTTAGCATGATAAAGAAGATTCAAAGAGAGTGAGATGCCAGCTCCTTTCATTCAGTCAGTAGCTTCAAACATTTCTGGACGTTTTTAAATGGCAAAAATCAATGAATATTGTAAATGCACAAACAGTAATTTCTCCACATTGCAAGGTGCAATTCTGAAATTATTTGCTTTTTCCTGCTCCTCTTAGCATGATAAAGAAGATTCAAAGAGAATGAGATGCCAGCTCTTTTCATTCAGTCAGTAGCTTCAAACATTTCTGGTATATGAATAACATGATGTTTTTCAATGGCAAAAATCAATGAATATTGTAAATGCACAAACAGTAATTTCTCCGCATTGCAAGGTGCAATTCTGAAATTTTTAGCTTTTTCCTGCTCCTCTTAGCATGATAAAGAAGATTCAAAGAGAGTGAGATGCCAGCTCCTTTCATTCAGTCAGTAGTTTCAAACATTTCTGGACGTTTTTCAATGGCAAAAATCAATGAATATTGTAAATGCACAAACAGTAATTTCTCCACATTGCAAGGTGCAATTCAGAAATTTTTTGCTTTTTCCTGCTCCTCTTAGCATGATAAAGAAGATTCAAAGAGAGTGAGATGCCAGCTCTTTTCATTCAGTCAGTAGCTTCAAACATTTCTGGTATATGAATAACATGATGTTTTTCAATGGCAAAAATCAATGAATATTGTAAATGCACAAACAGTAATTTCTCCGCATTGCAAGGTGCAATTCTGAAATTTTTTGTTTTTTTCTGCTCCTCTTAGCATGATAAAGAAGATTCAAAGAGAGTGAGATGCCAGCTCCTTTCATTCAGTCAGTAGCTTCAAACATTTCTGGACGTTTTTCAATGGCAAAAATCAATGAATATTGTAAATGCACAAACAGTAATTTCTCCACATTGCAAGGTGCAATTCTGAAATTTTTTGCTTTTTCCTGCTCCTCTTAGCATGATAAAGAAGATTCAAAGAGAGTGAGATGCCAGCTCTTTTCATTCAGTCAGTAGCTTCAAACATTTCTGGTATATGAATAACATGATGTTTTTCAATGGCAAAAATCAATGAATATTGTAAATGCACAAACAGTAATTTCTCCGCATTGCAAGGTGCAATTCTGAAATTTTTTGCTTTTTCCTGCTCCTCTTAGCATGATAAAGAAGATTCAAAGAGAGTGAGATGCCAGCTCCTTTCATTCAGTCAGTAGCTTCAAACATTTCTGGACGTTTTTCAATGGCAAAAATCAATGAATATTGTAAATGCACAAACAGTAATTTCTCCACATTGCAAGGTGCAATTCTGAAATTTTTTGCTTTTTCCTGCTCCTCTTAGCATGATAAAGAAGATACAAAGAGAGTGAGATGCCAGCTCTTTTCATTCAGTCAGTAGCTTCAAACATTTCTGGTATATGAATAACATGATGTTTTTCAATGGCAAAAATCAATGAATATTGTAAATGCACAAACAGTAATTTCTCCGCATTGCAAGGTGCAATTCTGAAATTTTTTGCTTTTTCCTGCTCCTCTTAGCATGATAAAGAAGATTCAAAGAGAGTGAGATGCCAGCTCCTTTCATTCAGTCAGTAGCTTCAAACATTTCTGGACGTTTTTCAATGGCAAAAATCAATGAATATTGTAAGTGCACAAACAGTAATTTCTCCACATTGCAAGGTGCAATTCTGAAATTTTTTGCTTTTTCCTGCTCCTCTTAGCATGATAGAGAAGATTCAAAGAGAGTGAGATGCCAGCTCTTTTCATTCAGTCAGTAGCTTCAAACATTTCTGGTATATGAATAACATGATGTTTTTCAATGGCAAAAATCAATGAATATTGTAAATGCACAAACAGTAATTTCTCCGCATTGTCAGGTGCAATTCTGAAATTTTTTGCTTTTTCCTGCTCCTCTTAGCATGATAAAGAAGATTCAAAGAGAGTGAGATGCCAGCTCCTTTCATTCAGTCAGTAGCTTCAAACATTTCTGGTCGTTTTTCAATGGCAAAAATCAATGAATATTGTAAATGCACAAACAGTAATTTCTCCACATTGCAAGGTGCAATTCTGAAATTTTTTGCTTTTTCCTGCTCCTCTTAGCATGATAAAGAAGATTCAAAGAGAGTGAGATGCCAGCTCTTTTCATTCAGTCAGTAGCTTCAAACATTTCTGGTATATGAATAACATGATGTTTTTCAATGGCAAAAATCAATGAATATTGTAAATGCACAAACAGTAATTTCTCCGCATTGCAAGGTGCAATTCTGAAATTTTTTGCTTTTTCCTGCTCCTCTTAGCATGCTAAAGAAGATTCAAAGAGAGTGAGATGCCAGCTCCTTTCATTCAGTCAGTAGCTTCAAACATTTCTGGACGTTTTTCAATGGCAAAAATCAATGAACATTGTAAATGCACAAACACTAATTTCTCCACATTGCAAGGTGCAATTCTGAATTTTTTTGCTTTTTCCTGCTCCTCTTAGCATGATAAAGAAGATTCAAAGAGAGTGAGATGCCAGCTCTTTTCATTCAGTCAGTAGCTTCAAACATTTCTGGTATATGAATAACATGATGTTTTTCAATGGCAAAAATCAATGAATATTGTAAATGCACAAACAGTAATTTCTCCGCATTGCAAGGTGCAATTCTGAAATTTTTTGCTTTTTCCTGCTCCTCTTAGCATGATAAAGAAGATTCAAAGACAGTGAGATGCCAGCTCCTTTTATTCAGTCAGTAGCTTCAAACATTTCTGGACGTTTTTCAATGGCAAAAATCAATGAATATTGTAAATGCACAAACAGTAATTTCTCCACATTGCAAGGTGCAATTCTGAAATTTTTTGCTTTTTCCTGCTCCTCTTAGCATGATAAAGAAGATTCAAAGAGAGTGAGATGCCAGCTCTTTTCATTCAGTCAGTAGCTTCAAACATTTCTGGTATATGAATAACATGATGTTTTTCAATGGCAAAAATCAATGAATATTGTAAATGCACAAACAGTAATTTCTCCGCATTGCAAGGTGCAATTCTGAAATTTTTTGCTTTTTCCTGCTCCTCTTAGCATGATAAAGAAGATTCAAAGAGAGTGAGATGCCAGCTCCTTTCATTCAGTCAGTAGCTTCAAACATTTCTGGACGTTTTTCAATGGCAAAAATCAATGAATATTGTAAATGCACAAACAGTAATTTCTCCACATTGCAAGGTGCAATTCTGAAATGTTTTGCTTTTTCCTGCTCCTCTTAGCATGATAAAGAAGATTCAAAGAGAGTGAGATGCCAGCTCTTTTCATTCAGTCAGTAGCTTCAAACATTTCTGGTATATGAATAACATGATGTTTTTCAATGGCAAAAATCAATGAATATTGTAAATGCACAAACAGTAATTTCTCCGCATTGCAAGGTGCAATTCTGAAATTTTTTGCTTTTTCCTGCTCCTCTTAGCATGATAAAGAAGATTCAAAGAGAGTGAGATGCCAGCTCCTTTCATTCAGTCAGTAGCTTCAAACATTTCTGGACGTTTTTCAATGGCAAAAATCAATGAATATTGTAAATGCACAAATAGTAATTTCTCCACATTGCAAGGTGCAATTCTGAAATTTTTTGCTTTTTCCTGCTCCACTTAGCATGATAAAGAAGATTCAAAGAGAGTGAGATGCCAGCTCTTTTCATTCAGTCAGTAGCTTCAAACATTTCTGGTATATGAATAACATGATGTTTTTCAAGGCAAAAATCAATGAATATTGTAAATGCACAAACAGCAATTTCTCCGCATTGCAAGGTGCAATTCTGAAATTTTTTGCTTTTTCCTGCTCCTCTTAGCATGATAAAGAAGATTCAAAGAGAGTGAGATGCCAGCTCCTTTCATTCAGTCAGTAGCTTCAAACATTTCTGGACGTTTTTCAATGGCAAAAATCAATGAATATTGTAAATGCACAAACAGTAATTTCTCCACATTGCAAGGTGCAATTCTGAAATTTTTTGCTTTTTCTTGCTCATCTTAGCATGATAAAGAAGATTCAAAGAGAGTGAGATGCCAGCTCTTTTCATTCAGTCAGTAGCTTCAAACATTTCTGGTATATGAATAACATGATGTTTTTCAATGGCAAAAATCAATGAATATTGTAAATGCACAAACAGTAATTTCTCCGCATTGCAAGGTGCAATTCTGAAATTTTTTGCTTTTTCCTGCTCCTCTTAGCATGATAAAGAAGATTCAAAGAGAGTGAGATGCCAGCTCCTTTCATTCAGTCAGTAGCTTCAAACATTTCTGGACGTTTTTCAATGGCAAAAATCAATGAATATTGTAAGTGCACAAACAGTAATTTCTCCACATTGCAAGGTGCAATTCTGAAATTTTTTGCTTTTTCCTGCTCCTCTTAGCATGATAAAGAAGATTCAAAGAGAGTGAGATGCCAACTATTTTCATTCAGTCAGTAGCTTCAAACATTTCTGGTATATGAATAACATGATGTTTTTCAATGGCAAAAATCAATGAATATTGTAAATGCACAAACAGTAATTTCTCCGCATTGTCAGGTGCAATTCTGAAATTTTTTGCTTTTTCCTGCTCCTCTTAGCATGATAAAGAAGATTCAAAGAGAGTGAGATGCCAGCTCCTTTCATTCAGTCAGTAGCTTCAAACATTTCTGGTCGTTTTTCAATGGCAAAAATCAATGAATATTGTAAATGCACAAACAGTAATTTCTCCACATTGCAAGGTGCAATTCTGAAATTTTTTGCTTTTTCCTGCTCCTCTTAGCATGATAAAGAAGATTCAAAGAGAGTGAGATGCCAGCTCTTTTCATTCAGTCAGTAGCTTCAAACATTTCTGGTATATGAATAACATGATGTTTTTCAATGGCAAAAATCAATGAATATTGTAAATGCACAAACAGTAATTTCTCCGCATTGCAAGGTGCAATTCTGAAATTTTTTGCTTTTTCCTGCTCCTCTTAGCATGCTAAAGAAGATTCAAAGAGAGTGAGATGCCAGCTCCTTTCATTCAGTCAGTAGCTTCAAACATTTCTGGACGTTTTTCAATGGCAAAAATCAATGAACATTGTAAATGCACAAACACTAATTTCTCCACATTGCAAGGTGCAATTCTGAATTTTTTTGCTTTTTCCTGCTCCTCTTAGCATGATAAAGAAGATTCAAAGAGAGTGAGATGCCAGCTCTTTTCATTCAGTCAGTAGCTTCAAACATTTCTGGTATATGAATAACATGATGTTTTTCAATGGCAAAAATCAATGAATATTGTAAATGCACAAACAGTAATTTCTCCGCATTGCAAGGTGCAATTCTGAAATTTTTTGCTTTTTCCTGCTCCTCTTAGCATGATAAAGAAGATTCAAAGACAGTGAGATGCCAGCTCCTTTTATTCAGTCAGTAGCTTCAAACATTTCTGGACGTTTTTCAATGGCAAAAATCAATGAATATTGTAAATGCACAAACAGTAATTTCTCCACATTGCAAGGTGCAATTCTGAAATTTTTTGCTTTTTCCTGCTCCTCTTAGCATGATAAAAAAGATTCAAAGAGAGTGAGATGCCAGCTCTTTTCATTCAGTCAGTAGCTTCAAACATTTCTGGTATATGAATAACATAATGTTTTTCAATGGCAAAAATCAATGAATATTGTAAATGCACAAACAGTAATTTCTCCGCATTGCAAGGTGCAATTCTGAAATTTTATGCTTTTTCCTGCTCCTCTTAGCATGATAAAGAAGATTCAAAGAGAGTGAGATGCCAGCTCCTTTCATTCAGTCAGTAGCTTCAAACATTTCTGGACGTTTTTCAATGGCAAAAATCAATGAATATTGTAAATGCACAAACAGTAATTTCTCCACATTGCAAGGTGCAATTCTGAAATTTTTTGCTTTTTCCTGCTCCTCTTAGCATGATAAAGAAGATTCAAAGAGAGTGAGATGCCAGCTCTTTTCATTCAGTCAGTAGCTTCAAACATTTCTGGTATATGAATAACATGATGTTTTTCAATGGCAAAAATCAATGAATATTGTAAATGCACAAACAGTAATTTCTCCGCATTGCAAGGTGCAATTCTGAAATTTTTTGCTTTTTCCTGCTCCTCTTAGCATGATAAAGAAGATTCAAAGAGAGTGAGATGCCAGCTCCTTTCATTCAGTCAGTAGCTTCAAACATTTCTGGACGTTTTTCAATGGCAAAAATCAATGAATATTGTAAATGCACAAACAGTAATTTCTCCACATTGCAAGGTGCAATTCTGAAATGTTTTGCTTTTTCCTGCTCCTCTTAGCATGATAAAGAAGATTCAAAGAGAGTGAGATGCCAGCTCTTTTCATTCAGTCAGTAGCTTCAAACATTTCTGGTATATGAATAACATGATGTTTTTCAATGGCAAAAATCAATGAATATTGTAAATGCACAAACAGTAATTTCTCCGCATTGCAAGGTGCAATTCTGAAATTTTTTGCTTTTTCCTGCTCCTCTTAGCATGATAAAGAAGATTCAAAGAGAGTGAGATGCCAGCTCCTTTCATTCAGTCAGTAGCTTCAAACATTTCTGGACGTTTTTCAATGGCAAAAATCAATGAATATTGTAAATGCACAAACAGTAATTTCTCCACATTGCAAGGTGCAATTCTGAAATTTTTTGCTTTTTCCTGCTGCTCTTAGCATGATAAAGAAGATTCAAAGAGAGTGAGATGCCAGCTCTTTTCATTCAGTCAGTAGCTTCAAACATTTCTGGTATATGAATAACATGATGTTTTTCAATGGCAAAAATCAATGAATATTGTAAATGCACAAACAGTATTTTCTCCGCATTGCAAGGTGCAATTCTGAAATTTTTTGCTTTTTCCTGCTCCTCTTAGCATGATAAAGAAGATTCAAAGAGAGCGAGATGCCAGCTCCTTTCATTCAGTCAGTAGCTTTAAACAATTCTGGACGTTTTTCAATGGCAAAAATCAATGAATATTGTAAATGCACAAACAGTAATTTCTCCACATTGCAAGGTGCAATTCTGAAATTTTTTGCTTTTTCCTGCTCCTCTTATCATGATAAAGAAGATTCAAAGAGAGTGAGATGCCAGCTCTTTTCATTCAGTCAGTAGCTTCAAACATTTCTGGTATATGAATAACATGATGTTTTTCAATAGCAAAAATCAATGAATATTGTAAATGCACAAACAGTAATTTCTCCGCATTGCAAGGTGCAATTCTGAAATTTTTTGCTTTTTCCTCCTCCTCTTAGCATGATAAAGAAGATTCAAAGAGAGTGAGATGCCAGCTCCTTTCATTCAGACAGTAGCTTCAAACATTTCTGGATGTTTTTCAATGGCAAAAATCAATGAATATTGTAAATGCACAAACAGTAATTTCTCCACATTGCAAGGTGCAATTCTGAAATTTTTTGCTTTTTCCTGCTCCTCTTAGCATGATAAAGAAGATTCATAGAGAGTGAGATGCCAGCTCTTTTCATTCAGTCAGTAGCTTCAAACATTTCTGGTATATGAATAACATGATGTTTTTCAATGGCAAAAATCAATGAATATTGTAAATGCACAAACAGTAATTTCTCCGCATTGCAAGTGCAATTCTGAAATTTTTTGCTTTTTCCTGCTCCTCTTAGCATGATAAAGAAGATTCAAAGAGAGTGAGATGCCAGCTCCTTTCATTCAGTCAGTAGCTTCAAACATTTCTGGACGTTTTTCAATGGCAAAAATCAATGAATATTGTAAATGCACAAACAGTAATTTCTCCACATTAGAAGGTGCAATTCTGAAATTTTTTGCTTTTTCCTGCTCCTCTTAGCATGATAAAGAAGATTCAAAGAGAGTGAGATGCCAGCTCTTTTCATTCAGTCAGTAGCTTCAAACATTTCTGGTATATGAATAACATGATGTTTTTCAATGGCAAAAATCAATGAATATTGTAAATGCACAAACAGTAATTTCTCCGCATTGTCAGGTGCAATTCTGAAATTTTTTGCTTTTTCCTGCTCCTCTTAGCATGATAAAGAAGATTCAAAGAGAGTGAGATGCCAGCTCCTTTCATTCAGTCAGTAGCTTCAAACATTTCTGGTCGTTTTTCAATGGCAAAAATCAATGAATATTGT
Source organism: Phyllobates terribilis (assembly GCF_046119375.1). NCBI lineage: Eukaryota > Metazoa > Chordata > Amphibia > Anura > Dendrobatidae > Phyllobates > Phyllobates terribilis. The sequence continues at coordinate 325,272 of NW_027363241.1, read as the reverse complement.
AAATGCACAAACAGTAATTTCTCCACATTGCAAGGTGCAATTCTGAAATTTTTTGCTTTTTCCTGCTCCTCTTAGCATGATTAAGAAGATTCAAAGAGAGTGAGATGCCAGCTCTTTTCATTCAGTCAGTAGCTTCAAACATTTCTGGTATATGAATAACATGATGTTTTTCAATGGCAAAAATCAATGAATATTGTAAATGCACAAACAGTAATTTCTCCGCATTGCAAGGTGCAATTCTGAAATTTTTTGCATTTTCCTGCTCCTCTTAGCATGCTAAAGAAGATTCAAAGAGAGTGAGATGCCAGCTCCTTTCATTCAGTCAGTAGCTTCAAACATTTCTGGACGTTTTTCAATGGCAAAAATCAATGAACATTGTAAATGCACAAACACTAATTTCTCCACATTGCAAGGTGCAATTCTGAATTTTTTTGCTTTTTCCTGCTCCTCTTAGCATGATAAAGAAGATTCAAAGAGAGTGAGATGCCAGCTCTTTTCATTCAGTCAGTAGCTTCAAACATTTCTGGTATATGAATAACATGATGTTTTTCAATGGCAAAAATCAATGAATATTGTAAATGCACAAACAGCAATTTCTCCGCATTGCAAGGTGCAATTCTGAAATTTTTTGCTTTTTCCTGCTCCTCTTAGCATGATAAAGAAGATTCAAAGAGAGTGAGATGCCAGCTCCTTTTATTCAGTCAGTAGCTTCAAACATTTCTGGACGTTTTTCAATGGCAAAAATCAATGAATATTGTAAATGCACAAACAGTAATTTCTCCACATTGCAAGGTGCAATTCTGAAATTTTTTGCTTTTTCCTGCTCCTCTTAGCATGATAAAGAAGATTCAAAGAGAGTGAGATGCCAGCTCTTTTCATTCAGTCAGTAGCTTCAAACATTTCTGGTATATGAATAACATGATGTTTTACAATGGCAAAAATCAATGAATATTGTAAATGCACAAACAGTAATTTCTCCGCATTGCAAGGTGAAATTCTGAAATTTTATGCTTTTTCCTGCTCCTCTTAGCATGATAAAGAAGATTCAAAGAGAGTGAGATGCCAGCTCCTTTCATTCAGTCAGTAGCTTCAAACATTTCTGGACGTTTTTCAATGGCAAAAATCAATGAATATTGTAAATGCACAAACAGTAATTTCTCCACATTAGAAGGTGCAATTCTGAAATTTTTTGCTTTTTCCTGCTCCTCTTAGCATGATAAAGAAGATTCAAAGAGAGTGAGATGCCAGCTCTTTTCATTCAGTCAGTAGCTTCAAACATTTCTGGTATATGAATAACATGATGTTTTTCAATGGCAAAAATCAATGAATATTGTAAATGCACAAACAGTAATTTCTCCGCATTGTCAGGTGCAATTCTGAAATTTTTTGCTTTTTCCTGCTCCTCTTAGCATGATAAAGAAGATTCAAAGAGAGTGAGATGCCAGCTCCTTTCATTCAGTCAGTAGCTTCAAACATTTCTGGTCGTTTTTCAATGGCAAAAATCAATGAATATTGTAAATGCACAAACAGTAATTTCTCCACATTGCAAGGTGCAATTCTGAAATTTTTTGCTTTTTCCTGCTCCTCTTAGCATGATAAAGAAGATTCAAAGAGAGTGAGATGCCAGCTCTTTTCATTCAGTCAGTAGCTTCAAACATTTCTGGTATATGAATAACATGATGTTTTTCAATGGCAAAAATCAATGAATATTGTAAATGCACAAACAGTAATTTCTCCGCAATGCAAGGTGCAATTCTGAAATTTTTTGCTTTTTCCTGCTCCTCTTAGCATGATAAAGAAGATTCAAAGAGAGTGAGATGCCAGCTCCTTTTATTCAGTCAGTAGCTTCAAACATTTCTGGACGTTTTTTAATGGCAAAAATCAATGAATATTGTAAATGCACAAACAGTAATTTCTCCACATTGCAAGGTGCAATTCTGAAATTTTTTGCTTTTTCCTGCTCCTCTTAGCATGATAAAGAAGTTTCAAAGAGAGTGAGATGCCAGCTCTTTTCATTCAGTCAGTAGCTTCAAACATTTCTGGTATATGAATAACATGATGTTTTTCAATGGCAAAAATCAATGAATATTGTAAATGCACAAACAGTAATTTCTCCGCATTGTCAGGTGCAATTCTGAAATTTTTTGCTTTTTCCTGCTCCTCTTAGCATGATAAAGAAGATTCAAAGAGAGTGAGATGCCAGCTCCTTTCATTCAGTCAGTAGCTTCAAACATTTCTGGTCGTTTTTCAATGGCAAAAATCAATGAATATTGTAAATGCACAAACAGTAATTTCTCCACATTGCAAGGTGCAATTCTGAAATTTTTTGCTTTTTCCTGCTCCTCTTAGCATGATAAAGAAGATTCAAAGAGAGTGAGATGCCAGCTCTTTTCATTCAGTCAGTAGCTTCAAACATTTCTGGTATATGAATAACATGATGTTTTTCAATGGCAAAAATCAATGAATATTGTAAATGCACAAACAGTAATTTCTCCGCAATGCAAGGTGCAATTCTGAAATTTTTTGCTTTTTCCTGCTCCTCTTAGCATGATAAAGAAGATTCAAAGAGAGTGAGATGCCAGCTCCTTTTATTCAGTCAGTAGCTTCAAACATTTCTGGACGTTTTTTAATGGCAAAAATCAATGAATATTGTAAATGCACAAACAGTAATTTCTCCACATTGCAAGGTGCAATTCTGAAATTTTTTGCTTTTTCCTGCTCCTCTTAGCATGATAAAGAAGTTTCAAAGAGAGTGAGATGCCAGCTCTTTTCATTCAGTCAGTAGCTTCAAACATTTCTGGTATATGAATAACATGATGTTTTACAATGGCAAAAATCAATGAATATTGTAAATGCACAAACAGTAATTTCTCCGCATTGCAAGGTGAAATTCTGAAATTTTATGCTTTTTCCTGCTCCTCTTAGCATGATAAAGAAGATTCAAAGAGAGTGAGATGCCAGCTCCTTTCATTCAGTCAGTAGCTTCAAACATTTCTGGACGTTTTTCAATGGCAAAAATCAATGAATATTGTAAATGCACAAACAGTAATTTCTCCACATTAGAAGGTGCAATTCTGAAATTTTTTGCTTTTTCCTGCTCCTCTTAGCATGATAAAGAAGATTCAAAGAGAGTGAGATGCCAGCTCTTTTCATTCAGTCAGTAGCTTCAAACATTTCTGGTATATGAATAACATGATGTTTTTCAATGGCAAAAATCAATGAATATTGTAAATGCACAAACAGTAATTTCTCCACATTGCAAGGTGCAATTCTGAAATTTTTTGCTTTTTCCTGCTCCTCTTAGCATGATAAAGAAGATTCAAAGAGAGTGAGATGCCAGCTCTTTTCATTCAGTCAGTAGCTTCAAACATTTCTGGTATATGAATAACATGATGTTTTTCAATAGCAAAAATCAATGAATATTGTAAATGCACAAACAGTAATTTCTCCGCATTGCAAGGTGCAATTCTGAAATTTTTTGCTTTTTCCTGCTCCTCTTAGCATGATAAAGAAGATTCAAAGAGAGTGAGATGCCAGCTCCTTTCATTCAGTCAGTAGCTTCAAACATTTCTGGTCGTTTTTCAATGGCAAAAATCAATGAATATTGTAAATGCACAAACAGTAATTTCTCCACATTGCAAGGTGCAATTCTGAAATTTTTTGCTTTTTCCTGCTCCTCTTAGCATGATAAAGAAGATTCAAAGAGAGTGAGATGCCAGCTCTTTTCATTCAGTCAGTAGCTTCAAACATTTCTGGTATATGAATAACATGATGTTTTTCAATGGCAAAAATCAATGAATATTGTAAATGCACAAACAGTAATTTCTCCGCAATGCAAGGTGCAATTCTGAAATTTTTTGCTTTTTCCTGCTCCTCTTAGCATGATAAAGAAGATTCAAAGAGAGTGAGATGCCAGCTCCTTTTATTCAGTCAGTAGCTTCAAACATTTCTGGACGTTTTTCAATGGCAAAAATCAATGAATATTGTAAATGCACAAACAGTAATTTCTCCACATTGCAAGGTGGAATTCTGAAATTTTTTGCTTTTTCCTGCTCCTCTTAGCATGATAAAGAAGATTCAAAGAGAGTGAGATGCCAGCTCTTTTCATTCAGTCAGTAGCTTCAAACATTTCTGGTATATGAATAACATGATGTTTTACAATGGCAAAAATCAATGAATATTGTAAATGCACAAACAGTAATTTCTCCGCATTGCAAGGTGAAATTCTGAAATTTTATGCTTTTTCCTGCTCCTCTTAGCATGATAAAGAAGATTCAAAGAGAGTGAGATGCCAGCTCCTTTCATTCAGTCAGTAGCTTCAAACATTTCTGGACGTTTTTCAATGGCAAAAATCAATGAATATTGTAAATGCACAAACAGTAATTTCTCCACATTAGAAGGTGCAATTCTGAAATTTTTTGCTTTTTCCTGCTCCTCTTAGCATGATAAAGAAGATTCAAAGAGAGTGAGATGCCAGCTCTTTTCATTCAGTCAGTAGCTTCAAACATTTCTGGTATATGAATAACATGATGTTTTTCAATGGCAAAAATCAATGAATATTGTAAATGCACAAACAGTAATTTCTCCACATTGCAAGGTGCAATTCTGAAATTTTTTGCTTTTTCCTGCTCCTCTTAGCATGATAAAGAAGATTCAAAGAGAGTGAGATGCCAGCTCTTTTCATTCAGTCAGTAGCTTCAAACATTTCTGGTATATGAATAACATGATGTTTTTCAATAGCAAAAATCAATGAATATTGTAAATGCACAAACAGTAATTTCTCCGCATTGCAAGGTGCAATTCTGAAATTTTTTGCTTTTTCCTGCTCCTCTTAGCATGATAAAGAAGATTCAAAGAGAGTGAGATGCCAGCTCCTTTCATTCAGTCAGTAGCTTCAAACATTTCTGGTCGTTTTTCAATGGCAAAAATCAATGAATATTGTAAATGCACAAACAGTAATTTCTCCACATTGCAAGGTGCAATTCTGAAATTTTTTGCTTTTTCCTGCTCCTCTTAGCATGATAAAGAAGATTCAAAGAGAGTGAGATGCCAGCTCTTTTCATTCAGTCAGTAGCTTCAAACATTTCTGGTATATGAATAACATGATGTTTTTCAATGGCAAAAATCAATGAATATTGTAAATGCACAAACAGTAATTTCTCCGCAATGCAAGGTGCAATTCTGAAATTTTTTGCTTTTTCCTGCTCCTCTTAGCATGATAAAGAAGATTCAAAGAGAGTGAGATGCCAGCTCCTTTTATTCAGTCAGTAGCTTCAAACATTTCTGGACGTTTTTCAATGGCAAAAATCAATGAATATTGTAAATGCACAAACAGTAATTTCTCCACATTGCAAGGTGGAATTCTGAAATTTTTTGCTTTTTCCTGCTCCTCTTAGCATGATAAAGAAGATTCAAAGAGAGTGAGATGCCAGCTCTTTTCATTCAGTCAGTAGCTTCAAACATTTCTGGTATATGAATAACATGATGTTTTACAATGGCAAAAATCAATGAATATTGTAAATGCACAAACAGTAATTTCTCCGCATTGCAAGGTGCAATTCTGAAATTTTATGCTTTTTCCTGCTCCTCTTAGCATGATAAAGAAGATTCAAAGAGAGTGAGATGCCAGCTCCTTTCATTCAGTCAGTAGCTTCAAACATTTCTGGACGTTTTTCAATGGCAAAAATCAATGAATATTGTAAATGCACAAACAGTAATTTCTCCACATTGCAAGGTGCAATTCTGAAATTTTTTGCTTTTTCCTGCTCCTCTTAGCATGATAAAGAAGATTCAAAGAGAGTGAGATGCCAGCTCTTTTCATTCAGTCAGTAGCTTCAAACATTTCTGGTATATGAATAACATGATGTTTTTCAATGGCAAAAATCAATGAATATTGTAAATGCACAAACAGTAATTTCTCCGCATTGCAAGGTGCAATTCTGAAATTTTATGCTTTTTCCTGCTCCTCTTAGCATGATAAAGAAGATTCAAAGAGAGTGAGATGCCAGCTCCTTTCATTCAGTCAGTAGCTTCAAACATTTCTGGACGTTTTTCAATGGCAAAAATCAATGAATATTGTAAATGCACAAACAGTAATTTCTCCACATTGCAAGGTGCAATTCTGAAATGTTTTGCTTTTTCCTGCTCCTCTTAGCATGATAAAGAAGATTCAAAGAGAGTGAGATGCCAGCTCTTTTCATTCAGTCAGTAGCTTCAAACATTTCTGGTATATGAATAACATGATGTTTTTCAATGGCAAAAATCAATGAATATTGTAAATGCACAAACAGTAATTTCTCCGCATTGCAAGGTGCAATTCTGAAATTTTTTGCTTTTTCCTGCTCCTCTTAGCATGATAAAGAAGATTCAAAGAGAGTGAGATGCCAGCTCCTTTCATTCAGTCAGTAGCTTCAAACATTTCTGGACGTTTTTCAATGGCAAAAATCAATGAATATTGTAAATGCACAAACAGTAATTTCTCCACATTGCAAGGTGCAATTCAGAAATTTTTTGCTTTTTCCTGCTCCTCTTAGCATGATAAAGAAGATTCAAAGAGAGTGAGATGCCAGCTCTTTTCATTCAGTCAGTAGCTTCAAACATTTCTGGTATATGAATAACATGATGTTTTTCAATGGCAAAAATCAATGAATATTGTAAATGCACAAACAGTAATTTCTCCGCATTGCAAGGTGCAATTCTGAAATTTTATGCTTTTTCCTGCTCCTCTTAGCATGATAAAGAAGATTCAAAGAGAGTGAGATGCCAGCTCCTTTCATTCAGTCAGTAGCTTCAAACATTTCTGGACGGTTTTCAATGGCAAAAATCAATGAATATTGTAAATGCACAAACAGTAATTTCTCCACATTGCAAGGTGCAATTCTGAAATGTTTTGCTTTTTCCTGCTCCTCTTAGCATGATAAAGAAGATTCAAAGAGAGTGAGATGCCAGCTCTTTTCATTCAGTCAGTAGCTTCAAACATTTCTGGTATATGAATAACATGATGTTTTTCAATGGCAAAAATCAATGAATATTGTAAATGCACAAACAGTAATTTCTCCGCATTGCAAGGTGCAATTCTGAAATTTTTTGCTTTTTCCTGCTCCTCTTAGCATGATAAAGAAGATTCAAAGAGAGTGAGATGCCAGCTCCTTTCATTCAGTCAGTAGCTTCAAACATTTCTGGACGTGTTTCAATGGCAAAAATCAATGAATATTGTAAATGCACAAACAGTAATTTCTCCACATTGCAAGGTGCAATTCAGAAATTTTTTGCTTTTTCCTGCTCCTCTTAGCATGATAAAGAAGATTCAAAGAGAGTGAGATGCCAGCTCTTTTCATTCAGTCAGTAGCTTCAAACATTTCTGGTATATGAATAACATGATGTTTTTCAATGGCAAAAATCAATGAATATTGTAAATGCACAAACAGTAATTTCTCCGCATTGCAAGGTGCAATTCTGAAATTTTTTGTTTTTTTCTGCTCCTCTTAGCATGATAAAGAAGATTCAAAGAGAGTGAGATGCCAGCTCCTTTCATTCAGTCAGTAGCTTCAAACATTTCTGGACGTTTTTCAATGGCAAAAATCAATGAATATTGTAAATGCACAAACAGTAATTTCTCCACATTGCAAGGTGCAATTCTGAAATTTTTTGCTTTTTCCTGCTCCTCTTAGCATGATAAAGAAGATTCAAAGAGAGTGAGATGCCAGCTCTTTTCATTCAGTCAGTAGCTTCAAACATTTCTGGTATATGAATAACATGATGTTTTTCAATGGCAAAAATCAATGAATATTGTAAATGCACAAACAGTAATTTCTCCGCATTGCAAGGTGCAATTCTGAAATTTTTTGCTTTTTCCTGCTCCTCTTAGCATGATAAAGAAGATTCAAAGAGAGTGAGATGCCAGCTCCTTTCATTCAGTCAGTAGCTTCAAACATTTCTGGACGTTTTTCAATGGCAAAAATCAATGAATATTGTAAATGCACAAACAGTAATTTCTCCACATTGCAAGGTGCAATTCTGAAATTTTTTGCTTTTTCCTGCTCCTCTTAGCATGATAAAGAAGATTCAAAGAGAGTGAGATGCCAGATCTTTTCATTCAGTCAGTAGCTTCAAACATTTCTGGTATATGAATAACATGATGTTTTTCAATGGCAAAAATCAATGAATATTGTAAATGCACAAACAGTAATTTCTCCACATTGCAAGGTGCAATTCTGAAATTTTTTGCTTTTTCCTGCTCCTCTTAGCATGATAAAGAAGATTCAAAGAGAGTGAGATGCCAGCTCTTTTCATTCAGTCAGTAGCTTCAAACATTTCTGGTATATGAATAACATGATGTTTTTCAATGGCAAAAATCAATGAATATTGTAAATGCACAAACAGTAATTTCTCCGCATTACAAGTGCAATTCTGAAATTTTTTGCTTTTTCCTGCTCCTCTTAGCATGATAAAGAAGATTCAAAGAGAGTGAGATGCCAGCTCCTTTCATTCAGTCAGTAGCTTCAAACATTTCTGGACGTTTTTCAATGGCAAAAATCAATGAATATTGTAAATGCACAAAGAGTAATTTCTCCACATTGCAAGGTGCAATTCTGAAATTTTTTGCTTTTTCCTGCTCCTCTTAGCATGATAAAGAAGATTCAAAGAGAGTGAGATGCCAGCTCTTTTCATTCAGTCAGTAGCTTCAAACATTTCTGTTATATGAATAACATGATGTTTTTCAATGGCAAAAATCAATGAATATTGTAAATGCACAAACAGTAATTTCTCCGCATTGCAAGGTGCAATTCTGAAATTATTTGCTTTTTCCTGCTCCTCTTAGCATGATAAAGAAGATTCAAAGAGAGTGAGATGCCAGCTCCTTTCATTCAGTCAGTAGCTTCAAACATTTCTGGACGTTTTTCAATGGCAAAAATCAATGAATATTGTAAATGCACAAACAGTAATTTCTCCGCATTGCAAGGTGCAATTCTGAAATTTTTAGCTTTTTCCTGCTCCTCTTAGCATGATAAAGAAGATTCAAAGAGAGTGAGATGCCAGCTCCTTTCATTCAGTCAGTAGCTTCAAACATTTCTGGACGTTTTTCAATGGCAAAAATCAATGAATATTGTAAATGCACAAACAGTAATTTCTCCACATTGCAAGGTGCAATTCAGAAATTTTTTGCTTTTTCCTGCTCCTCTTAGCATGATAAAGAAGATTCAAAGAGAGTGAGATGCCAGATCTTTTCATTCAGTCAGTAGCTTCAAACATTTCTGGTATATGAATAACATGATGTTTTTCAATGGCAAAAATCAATGAATATTGTAAATGCACAAACAGTAATTTCTCCGCATTGCAAGGTGCAATTCTGAAATTTTTTGTTTTTTTCTGCTACTCTTAGCATAATAAAGAAGATTCAAAGAGAGTGAGATGCCAGCTCCTTTCATTCAGTCAGTAGCTTCAAACATTTCAGGACGTTTTTCAATGGCAAAAATCAATGAATATTGTAAATGCACAAACAGTAATTTCTCCACATTGCAAGGTGCAATTCTGAAATTTTTTGCTTTTTCCTGCTCCTCTTAGCATGATAAAGAAGATTCAAAGAGAGTGAGATGCCAGCTCTTTTCATTCAGTCAGTAGCTTCAAACATTTCTGGTATATGAATAACATGATGTTTTTCAATGGCAAAAATCAATGAATATTGTAAATGCACAAACAGTAATTTCTCCGCATTGCAAGGTGCAATTCTGAAATTTTTTGCTTTTTCCTGCTCCTCTTAGCATGATAAAGAAGATTCAAAGAGAGTGAGATGCCAGCTCCTTTCATTCAGTCAGTAGCTTCAAACATTTCTGGACGTTTTTCAATGGCAAAAATCAATGAATATTGTAAATGCACAAACAGTAATTTCTCCACATTGCAAGGTGCAATTCTGAAATTTTTTGCTTTTTCCTGCTCCTCTTAGCATGATAAAGAAGATTCAAAGAGAGTGAGATGCCAGCTCTTTTCATTCAGTCAGTAGCTTCAAACATTTCTGGTATATGAATAACATGATGTTTTTCAATGGCAAAAATCAATGAATATTGTAAATGCACAAACAGTATTTTCTCCGCATTGCAAGGTGCAATTCTGAAATTTTTTGCTTTTTCCTGCTCCTCTTAGCATGATAAAGAAGATTCAAAGAGAGCGAGATGCCAGCTCCTTTCATTCAGTCAGTAGCTTTAAACAATTCTGGACGTTTTTCAATGGCAAAAATCAATGAATATTGTAAATGCACAAACAGTAATTTCTCCACATTGCAAGGTGCAATTCTGAAATTTTTTGCTTTTTCCTGCTCCTCTTAGCATGATAAAGAAGATTCAAAGAGAGTGAGATGCCAGCTCTTTTCATTCAGTCAGTAGCTTCAAACATTTCTGGTATATGAATAACATGATGTTTTTCAATAGCAAAAATCAATGAATATTGTAAATGCACAAACAGTAATTTCTCCGCATTGCAAGGTGCAATTCTGAAATTTTTTGCTTTTTCCTCCTCCTCTTAGCATGATAAAGAAGATTCAAAGAGAGTGAGATGCCAGCTCCTTTCATTCAGACAGTAGCTTCAAACATTTCTGGATGTTTTTCAATGGCAAAAATCAATGAATATTGTAAATGCACAAACAGTAATTTCTCCACATTGCAAGGTGCAATTCTGAAATTTTTTGCTTTTTCCTGCTCCTCTTAGCATGATAAAGAAGATTCAAAGAGAGTGAGATGCCAGCTCTTTTCATTCAGTCAGTAGCTTCAAACATTTCTGGTATATGAATAACATGATGTTTTTCAATGGCAAAAATCAATGAATATTGTAAATGCACAAACAGTAATTTCTCCGCATTGCAAGTGCAATTCTGAAATTTTTTGCTTTTTCCTGCTCCTCTTAGCATGATAAAGAAGATTCAAAGAGAGTGAGATGCCAGCTCCTTTCATTCAGTCAGTAGCTTCAAACATTTCTGGACGTTTTTCAATGGCAAAAATCAATGAATATTGTAAATGCACAAACAGTAATTTCTCCACATTGCAAGGTGCCATTCTGAAATTTTTTGCTTTTTCCTGCTCCTCTTAGCATGATAAAGAAGATTCAAAGAGAGTGAGATTCCAGCTCTTTTCATTCAGTCAGTAGCTTCAAACATTTCTGGTATATGAATAACATGATGTTTTTCAATAGCAAAAATCAATGAATATTGTAAATGCACAAACAGTAATTTCTCCGCATTGCAAGGTGCAATTCTGAAATTTTTTGCTTTTTCCTGCTCCTCTTAGCATGATAAAGAAGATTCAAAGAGAGTGAGATGCCAGCTCCTTTCATTCAGTCAGTAGCTTCAAACATTTCTGGACGTTTTTCAATGGCAAAAATCAATGAATATTGTAAATGCACAAAGAGTAATTTCTCCACATTGCAAGGTGCAATTCTGAAATTTTTTGCTTTTTCCTGCTCCTCTTAGCATGGTAAAGAAGATTCAAAGAGAGTGAGATGCCAGCTCCTTTCATTCAGTCAGTAGCTTCAAACATTTCTGGACGTTTTTAAATGTCAAAAATCAATGAATATTGTAAATGCACAAACAGTAATTTCTCCACATTGCAAGGTGCAATTCTGAAATTATTTGCTTTTTCCTGCTCCTCTTAGCATGATAAAGAAGATTCAAAGAGAGTGAGATGCCAGCTATTTTCATTCAGTCAGCAGCTTCAAACATTTCTGGTATATGAATAACATGATGTTTTTCAATGGCAAAAATCAATGAATATTGTAAATGCACAAACAGTAATTTCTCCGTATTGCAAGGAGCAATTCTGAATTTTTTTGCTTTTTCCTGCTCCTCTTAGCATGATAAAGAAGGTTCAAAGAGAGTGAGATGCCAGCTCCTTTCATTCAGACAGTAGCTTCAAACATTTCTGGATGTTTTTCAATGGCAATTATCAATGAATATTGTAAATGCACAAACAGTAATTTCTCCACATTGCAAGGTGCAATTCTGAAATTTTTTGCTTTTTCCTGCTCCTCTTAGCATGATAAAGAAGATTCAAAGAGAGTGAGATGCCAGCTCTTTTCATTCAGTCAGTAGCTTCAAACATTTCTGGTATATGAATAACATGATGTTTTTCAATGGCAAAAATCAATGAATATTGTAAATGCACAAACAGTAATTTCTCCGCATTGCAAGTGCAATTCTGAAATTTTTTGCTTTTTCCTGCTCCTCTTAGCATGATAAAGAAGATTCAAAGAGAGTGAGATGCCAGCTCCTTTCATTCAGTCAGTAGCTTCAAACATTTCTGGACGTTTTTCAATGGCAAAAATCAATGAATATTGTAAATGCACAAACAGTAATTTCTCCACATTGCAAGGTGCAATTCTGAAATTTTTTGCTTTTTCCTGCTCATCTTAGCATGATAAAGAAGATTCAAAGAGAGTGAGATTCCAGCTCTTTTCATTCAGTCAGTAGCTTCAAACATTTCTGGTATATGAATAACATGATGTTTTTCAATGGCAAAAATCAATGAATATTGTAAATGCACAAACAGTAATTTCTCCGCATTGCAAGGTGCAATTCTGAAATTTTTTGCTTTTTCCTGCTCCTCTTAGCATGATAAAGAAGATTCAAAGAGAGTGAGATGCCAGCTCCTTTCATTCAGTCAGTAGCTTCAAACATTTCTGGACGTTTTTCAAAGGCAAAAATCAATGAATATTGTAAATGCACAAAGAGTAATTTCTCCACATTGCAAGGTGCAATTCTGAAATTTTTTGCTTTTTCCTGCTCCTCTTAGCATGATAAAGAAGATTCAAAGAGAGTGAGATGCCAGCTCTTTTCATTCAGTCAGTAGCTTCAAACATTTCTGGTATATGAATAACATGATGTTTTTCAATGGCAAAAATCAATGAATATTGTAAATGCACAAACAGTAATTTCTCCACATTGCAAGGTGCAATTCTGAAATTTTTTGCTTTTTCCTGCTCCTCTTAGCATGATAAAGAAGATTCAAAGAGAGTGAGATGCCAGCTCCTTTCATTCAGTCAGTAGCTTCAAACATTTCTGGACGTTTTTAAATGGCAAAAATCAATGAATATTGTAAATGCACAAACAGTAATTTCTCCACATTGCAAGATGCAATTCTGAAATTATTTGCTTTTTCATGCTCCTCTTAGCATGATAAAGAAGATTCAAAGAGAGTGAGATGCCAGCTCTTTTCATTCAGTCAGTAGCTTCAAACATTTCTGGTATATGAATAACATGATGTTTTTCAATGGCAAAAATCAATGAATATTGTAAATGCACAAACAGTAATTTCTCCGTATTGCAAGGAGCAATTCTGAAATTTTTTGCTTTTTCCTGCTCCTCTTAGCATGATAAAGAAGATTCAAAGAGAGTGAGATGCCAGCTCCTTTCATTCAGTCAGTAGCTTCAAACATTTTTGGACGTTTTTCAATGGCAAAAATCAATGAATATTGTAAATGCACAAACAGTAATTTCTCCACATTGCAAGGTGCAATTCTGAAATTTTTTGCTTTTTCCTGCTCCTCTTAGCATGATAAAGAAGATTCAAAGAGAGTGAGATGCCAGCTCTTTTCATTCAGTCAGTAGCTTCAAACATTTCTGGTAAATGAATAACATGATGTTTTTCAATGGCAAAAATCAATGAATATTGTAAATGCACAAACAGTAATTTCTCCGCATTGCAAGGTGCAATTCTGAAATTTTTTGCTTTTTCCTGCTCCTCTTAGCATGATAAAGAAGATTCAAAGAGAGTGAGATGCCAGCTCCTTTCATTCAGTCAGTAGCTTCAAACATTTCTGGACGTTTTTCAATGGCAAAAATCAATGAATATTGTAAATGCACAAACAGTAATTTCTCCGCATTGCAAGGTGCAATTCTGAAATTTTTAGCTTTTTCCTGCTCCTCTTAGCATGATAAAGAAGATTCAAAGAGAGTGAGATGCCAGCTCCTTTCATTCAGTCAGTAGCTTCAAACATTTCTGGACGTTTTTCAATGGCAAAAATCAATGAATATTGTAAATGCACAAACAGTAATTTCTCCACATTGCAAGGTGCAATTCAGAAATTTTTTGCTTTTTCCTGCTCCTCTTAGCATGATAAAGAAGATTCAAAGAGAGTGAGATGCCAGATCTTTTCATTCAGTCAGTAGCTTCAAACATTTCTGGTATATGAATAACATGATGTTTTTCAATGGCAAAAATCAATGAATATTGTAAATGCACAAACAGTAATTTCTCCGCATTGCAAGGTGCAATTCTGAAATTTTTTGTTTTTTTCTGCTACTCTTAGCATAATAAAGAAGATTCAAAGAGAGTGAGATGCCAGCTCCTTTCATTCAGTCAGTAGCTTCAAACATTTCAGGACGTTTTTCAATGGCAAAAATCAATGAATATTGTAAATGCACAAACAGTAATTTCTCCACATTGCAAGGTGCAATTCTGAAATTTTTTGCTTTTTCCTGCTCCTCTTAGCATGATAAAGAAGATTCAAAGAGAGTGAGATGCCAGCTCTTTTCATTCAGTCAGTAGCTTCAAACATTTCTGGTATATGAATAACATGATGTTTTTCAATGGCAAAAATCAATGAATATTGTAAATGCACAAACAGTAATTTCTCCGCATTGCAAGGTGCAATTCTGAAATTTTTTGCTTTTTCCTGCTCCTCTTAGCATGATAAAGAAGATTCAAAGAGAGTGAGATGCCAGCTCCTTTCATTCAGTCAGTAGCTTCAAACATTTCTGGACGTTTTTCAATGGCAAAAATCAATGAATATTGTAAATGCACAAACAGTAATTTCTCCACATTGCAAGGTGCAATTCTGAAATTTTTTGCTTTTTCCTGCTCCTCTTAGCATGATAAAGAAGATTCAAAAAGAGTGAGATGCCAGCTCTTTTCATTCAGTCAGTAGCTTCAAACATTTCTGGTATATGAATAACATGATGTTTTTCAATGGCAAAAATCAATGAATATTGTAAATGCACAAACAGTATTTTCTCCGCATTGCAAGGTGCAATTCTGAAATTTTTTGCTTTTTCCTGCTCCTCTTAGCATGATAAAGAAGATTCAAAGAGAGCGAGATGCCAGCTCCTTTCATTCAGTCAGTAGCTTTAAACAATTCTGGACGTTTTTCAATGGCAAAAATCAATGAATATTGTAAATGCACAAACAGTAATTTCTCCACATTGCAAGGTGCAATTCTGAAATTTTTTGCTTTTTCCTGCTCCTCTTAGCATGATAAAGAAGATTCAAAGAGAGTGAGATGCCAGCTCTTTTCATTCAGTCAGTAGCTTCAAACATTTCTGGTATATGAATAACATGATGTTTTTCAATGGCAAAAATCAATGAATATTGTGAATGCACAAACAGTAATTTCTCCGCATTGCAAGTGCAATTCTGAAATTTTTTGCTTTTTCCTGCTCCTCTTAGCATGATAAAGAAGATTCAAAGAGAGTGAGATGCCAGCTCCTTTCATTCAGTCAGTAGCTTCAAACATTTCTGGACGTTTTTCAATGGCAAAAATCAATGAATATTGTAAATGCACAAACAGTAATTTCTCCACATTGCAAGGTGCCATTCTGAAATTTTTTGCTTTTTCCTGCTCCTCTTAGCATGATAAAGAAGATTCAAAGAGAGTGAGATTCCAGCTCTTTTCATTCAGTCAGTAGCTTCAAACATTTCTGATATATGAATAACATGATGTTTTTCAATAGCAAAAATCAATGAATATTGTAAATGCACAAACAGTAATTTCTCCGCATTGCAAGGTGCAATTCTGAAATTTTTTGCTTTTTCCTGCTCCTCTTAGCATGATAAAGAAGATTCAAAGAGAGTGAGATGCCAGCTCCTTTCATTCAGTCAGTAGCTTCAAACATTTCTGGACGTTTTTCAATGGCAAAAATCAATGAATATTGTAAATGCACAAAGAGTAATTTCTCCACATTGCAAGGTGCAATTCTGAAATTTTTTGCTTTTTCCTGCTCCTCTTAGCATGGTAAAGAAGATTCAAAGAGAGTGAGATGCCAGCTCCTTTCATTCAGTCAGTAGCTTCAAACATTTCTGGACGTTTTTAAATGGCAAAAATCAATGAATATTGTAAATGCACAAACAGTAATTTCTCCACATTGCAAGGTGCAATTCTGAAATTATTTGCTTTTTCCTGCTCCTCTTAGCATGATAAAGAAGATTCAAAGAGAGTGAGATGCCAGCTCTTTTCATTCAGTCAGCAGCTTCAAACATTTCTGGTATATGAATAACATGATGTTTTTCAATGGCAAAAATCAATGAATATTGTAAATGCACAAACAGTAATTTCTCCGTATTGCAAGGAGCAATTCTGAATTTTTTTGCTTTTTCCTGCTCCTCTTAGCATGATAAAGAAGGTTCAAAGAGAGTGAGATGCCAGCTCCTTTCATTCAGACAGTAGCTTCAAACATTTCTGGATGTTTTTCAATGGCAATTATCAATGAATATTGTAAATGCACAAACAGTAATTTCTCCACATTGCAAGGTGCAATTCTGAAATTTTTTGCTTTTTCCTGCTCCTCTTAGCATGATAAAGAAGATTCAAAGAGAGTGAGATGCCAGCTCTTTTCATTCAGTCAGTAGCTTCAAACATTTCTGGTATATGAATAACATGATGTTTTTCAATGGCAAAAATCAATGAATATTGTAAATGCACAAACAGTAATTTCTCCGCATTGCAAGTGCAATTCTGAAATTTTTTGCTTTTTCCTGCTCCTCTTAGCATGATAAAGAAGATTCAAAGAGAGTGAGATGCCAGCTCCTTTCATTCAGTCAGTAGCTTCAAACATTTCTGGACGTTTTTCAATGGCAAAAATCAATGAATATTGTAAATGCACAAACAGTAATTTCTCCACATTGCAAGGTGCAATTCTGAAATTTTTTGCTTTTTCCTGCTCCTCTTAGCATGATAAAGAAGATTCAAAGAGAGTGAGATTCCAGCTCTTTTCATTCAGTCAGTAGCTTCAAACATTTCTGGTATATGAATAACATGATGTTTTTCAATGGCAAAAATCAATGAATATTGTAAATGCACAAACAGTAATTTCTCCGCATTGCAAGGTGCAATTCTGAAATTTTTTGCTTTTTCCTGCTCCTCTTAGCATGATAAAGAAGATTCAAAGAGAGTGAGATGCCAGCTCCTTTCATTCAGTCAGTAGCTTCAAACATTTCTGGACGTTTTTCAAAGGCAAAAATCAATGAATATTGTAAATGCACAAAGAGTAATTTCTCCACATTGCAAGGTGCAATTCTGAAATTTTTTGCTTTTTCCTGCTCCTCTTAGCATGATAAAGAAGATTCAAAGAGAGTGAGATGCCAGCTCTTTTCATTCAGTCAGTAGCTTCAAACATTTCTGGTATATGAATAACATGATGTTTTTCAATGGCAAAAATCAATGAATATTGTAAATGCACAAACAGTAATTTCTCCACATTGCAAGGTGCAATTCTGAAATTTTTTGCTTTTTCCTGCTCCTCTTAGCATGATAAAGAAGATTCAAAGAGAGTGAGATGCCAGCTCCTTTCATTCAGTCAGTAGCTTCAAACATTTCTGGACGTTTTTAAATGGCAAAAATCAATGAATATTGTAAATGCACAAACAGTAATTTCTCCACATTGCAAGATGCAATTCTGAAATTATTTGCTTTTTCATGCTCCTCTTAGCATGATAAAGAAGATTCAAAGAGAGTGAGATGCCAGCTCTTTTCATTCAGTCAGTAGCTTCAAACATTTCTGGTATATGAATAACATGATGTTTTTCAATGGCAAAAATCAATGAATATTGTAAATGCACAAACAGTAATTTCTCCGTATTGCAAGGAGCAATTCTGAAATTTTTTGCTTTTTCCTGCTCCTCTTAGCATGATAAAGAAGATTCAAAGAGAGTGAGATGCCAGCTCCTTTCATTCAGTCAGTAGCTTCAAACATTTTTGGACGTTTTTCAATGGCAAAAATCAATGAATATTGTAAATGCACAAACAGTAATTTCTCCACATTGCAAGGTGCAATTCTGAAATTTTTTGCTTTTTCCTGCTCCTCTTAGCATGATAAAGAAGATTCAAAGAGAGTGAGATGCCAGCTCTTTTCATTCAGTCAGTAGCTTCAAACATTTCTGGTATATGAATAACATGATGTTTTTCAATGGCAAAAATCAATGAATATTGTAAATGCACAAACAGTAATTTCTCCGCATTGCAAGGTGCAATTCTGAAATTTTTTGCTTTTTCCTGCTCCTCTTAGCATGATAAAGAAGATTCAAAGAGAGTGAGATGCCAGCTCCTTTCATTCAGTCAGTAGCTTCAAACATTTCTGGACGTTTTTCAATGGCAAAAATCAATGAATATTGTAAATGCACAAACAGTAATTTCTCCACATTGCAAGGTGCAATTCTGAAATTTTTTGCTTTTTCCTGCTCCTCTTAGCATGATAAAGAAGATTCAAAGAGAGTGAGATGCCAGCTCTTTTCATTCAGTCAGTAGCTTCAAACATTTCTGGTATATGAATAACATGATGTTTTTCAATGGCAAAAATTAATGAATATTGTAAATGCACAAACAGTAATTTCTCCGCATTGCAAGTGCAATTCTGAAATTTTTTGCTTTTTCCTGCTCCTCTTAGCATGATAAAGAAGATTCAAAGAGAGTGAGATGCCAGCTCCTTTCATTCAGTCAGTAGCTTCAAACATTTCTGGACGTTTTTCAATGGCAAAAATCAATGAATATTGTAAATGCACAAACAGTAATTTCTCCACATTGCAAGGTGCAATTCTGAAATTTTTTGCTTTTTCCTGATCCTCTTAGCATGATAAAGAAGATTCAAAGAGAGTGAGATTCCAGCTCTTTTCATTCAGTCAGTAGCTTCAAACATTTCTGGTATATGAATAACATGATGTTTTTCAATGGCAAAAATCAATGAATATTGTAAATGCACAAACAGTAATTTCTCCGCATTGCAAGGTGCAATTCTGAAATTTTTTGCTTTTTCCTGCTCCTCTTAGCATGATAAAGAAGATTCAAAGAGAGTGAGATGCCAGCTCCTTTCATTCAGTCAGTAGCTTCAAACATTTCTGGACGTTTTTCAATGGCAAAAATCAATGAATATTGTAAATGCACAAACAGTAATTTCTCCACATTGCAAGGTGCAATTCTGGAATTTTTTGCTTTTTCCTGCTCCTCTTAGCATGATAAAGAAGATTCAAAGAGAGTGAGATGCCAGCTCTTTTCATTCAGTCAGTAGCTTCAAACATTTCTGGTATATGAATAACATGATGTTTTTCAATGGCAAAAATCAATGAATATTGTAAATGCACAAACAGTAATTTCTTCGTATTGCAAGGTGCAATTCTGAAATTTTTTGCTTTTTCCTGCTCCTCTTTGCATGATAAAGAAGATTCAAAGAGAGTGAGATGCCAGCTCCTTTCATTCAGTCAGTAGCTTCAAACATTTCTGGACGTTTTTCAATGGCAAAAATCAATGAATATTGTAAATGCACAAACAGTAATTTCTCCACATTGCAAGGTGCAATTCTGAAATTTTTTGCTTTTTCCTGCTCCTCTTAGCATGATAAAGAAGATTCAAAGAGAGTGAGATGCCAGCTCTTTTCATTCAGTCAGTAGCTTCAAACATTTCTGGTATATGAATAACATGATGTTTTTCAATGGCAAAAATCAATGAATATTGTAAATGCACAAACAGTAATTTCTCCGCATTGCAAGGTGCAATTCTGAAATTTTTTGCTTTTTCCTGCTCCTCTTAGCATGATAAAGAAGATTCAAAGAGAGTGAGATGCCAGCTCCTTTCATTCAGTCAGTAGCTTCAAACATTTCTGGTATATGAATAACATGATGTTTTTCAATGGCAAAAATCAATGAATAATGTAAATGCACAAACAGTAATTTCTCCACATTGCAAGGTGCAATTCTGAAATTTTTTGCTTTTTCCTGCTCCTCTTAGCATGATAAAGAAGATTCAAAGAGAGTGAGATGCCAGCTCTTTTCATTCAGTCAGTAGCTTCAAACATTTCTGGTATATGAATAACATGATGTTTTTCAATGGCAAAAATCAATGAATATTGTAAATGCACAAACAGTAATTTCTCCGCATTGCAAGGTGCAATTCTGAAATTTTTTGCTTTTTCCTGCTCCTCTTAGCATGATAAAGAAGATTCAAAGAGAGTGAGACGCCAGCTCCTTTCATTCAGTCAGTAGCTTCAAACATTTCTGGATGTTTTTCAATGGCAAAAATCAATGAATATTGTAAATGCACAAACAGTAATTTCTCCACATTGCAAGGTGCAATTCTGAAATTTTTTGCTTTTTGCTGCTTCTCTTAGCATGATAAAGAAGATTCAAAGAGAGTGAGATGCCAGCTCTTTTCATTCAGTCAGTAGCTTCAAACATTTCTGGTATATGAATAACATGATGTTTTTCAATGGCAAAAATCAATGAATATTGTAAATGCACAAACAGTAATTTCTCCGCATTGCAAGGTGCAATTCTGAAATTTTTTGCTTTTTCCTGCTCCTCTTAGCATGATAAAGAAGATTCAAAGAGAGTGAGATGCCAGCTCCTTTCATTCAGTCAGTAGCTTCAAACATTTCTGGACGTTTTTCAATGGCAAAAATCAATGAATATTGTAAATGCACAAACAGTAATTTATCCATATTGCAAGGTGCAATTCTGAAATTTTTTGCTTTTTCCTGCTCCTCTTAGCATGATAAAGAAGATTCAAAGAGAGTGAGATGCCAGCTCTTTTCATTCAGTCAGTAGCTTCAAACATTTCTGGTATATGAATAACATGATGTTTTTCAATGGCAAAAATCAATGAATATTGTAAATGCACAAACAGTAATTTCTCCGCATTGCAAGGTGCAATTCTGAAATTTTTTGCTGTTTCCTGCTCCTCTTAGCATGATAAAGAAGATTCAAAGAGAGTGAGATGCCAGCTCCTTTCATTCAGTCAGTAGCTTCAAACATTTCTGGATGTTTTTCAATGGCAAAAATCAATGAATATTGTAAATGCACAAACAGTAATTTCTCCACATTGCAAGGTGCAATTCTGAAATTTTTTGCTTTTTCCTGCTTCTCTTAGCATGATAAAGAAGATTCAAAGAGAGTGAGATGCCAGCTCTTTTCATTCAGTCAGTAGCTTCAAACATTTCTGGTATATGAATAACATGATGTTTTTCAATGGCAAAAATCAATGAATATTGTAAATGCACAAACAGTCATTTCTCCGCATTGCAAGGTGCAATTCTGAATTTTTTTGCTTTTTCCTGCTCCTCTTAGCATGATAAAGAAGATTCAAAGAGAGTGAGATGCCAGCTCCTTTCATTCAGTCAGTAGCTTCAAACATTTCTGGATGTTTTTCAATGGCAAAAATCAATGAATATTGTAAATGCACAAACAGTAATTTCTCCACATTGCAAGGTGCAATTCTGAAATTTTTTGCTTTTTCCTGCTTCTCTTAGCATGATAAAGAAGATTAAAAGAGAGTGAGATGCCAGCTCTTTTCATTCAGTCAGTAGCTTCAAACATTTCTGGTATATGAATAACATGATGTTTTTCAATGGCAAAAATCAATGAATATTGTAAATGCACAAACAGTAATTTCTCCGCATTGCAAGGTGCAATTCTGAAATTTTTTGCTTTTTCCTGCTCCTCTTAGCATGATAAAGAAGATTCAAAGAGAGTGACATGCCAGCTCCTTTCATTCAGTCAGTAGCTTCAAACATTTCTGGACGTTTTTCAATGGCAAAAATCAATGAATATTGTAAATGCACAAACAGTAATTTCTCCACATTGCAAGGTGCAATTCTGAAATTTTTTGCTTTTTCCTGCTCCTCTTAGCATGATAAAGAAGATTCAAAGAGAGTGAGATGCCAGCTCTTTTCATTCAGTCAGTAGCTTCAAACATTTCTGGTATATGAATAACATGATGTTTTTCAATGGCAAAAATCAATGAATATTGTAAATGCACAAACAGTAATTTCTCCGCATTGCAAGGTGCAATTCTGAAATTTTTTGCTTTTTCCTGCTCCTCTTAGCATGATAAAGAAGATTCAAAGAGAGTGAGATGCCAGCTCCTTTCATTCAGTCAGTAGCTTCAAACATTTTTGGACGTTTTTCAATGGCAAAAATCAATGAATATTGTAAATGCACAAACAGTAATTTCTCCACATTGCAAGGTGCAATTCGGAAATTTTTTGCTTTTTCCTGCTCCTCTTAGCATGATAAAGATGATTCAAAGAGAGTGAGATGCCAGCTCTTTTCATTCAGTCAGTAGCTTCAAACATTTCTGGTATATGAATAACATGATGTTTTTCAATGGCAAAAATCAATGAATATTGTAAATGCACAAACAGTAATTTCTCCGCATTGCAAGGTGCAATTCTGAAATTTTTTGCTTTTTCCTGCTCCTCTTAGCATGATAAAGAAGATTCAAAGAGAGTGAGATGCCAGCTCCTTTCATTCAGACAGTAGCTTCAAACATTTCTGGACGTTTTTCAATTGCAAAAATCAATGAATATTGTAAATGCACAAACAGTAATTTCTCCACATTGCAAGGTGCAATTCTGAAATTTTTTGCTTTTTCCTGCTCCTCTTAGCATGATAAAGAAGATTCAAAGAGAGTGAGATGCCAGCTCTTTTCATTCAGTCAGTAGCTTCAAACATTTCTGGTATATGAATAACATGATGTTTTTCAATGGCAAAAATCAATGAATATTGTAAATGCACAAACAGTAATTTCTCCGCATTGCAAGTGCAATTCTGAAATTTTTTGCTTTTTCCTGCTCCTCTTAGCATGATAAAGAAGATTCAAAGAGAGTGAGATGCCAGCTCCTTTCATTCAGTCAGTAGCTTCAAACATTTCTGGACGTTTTTCAATGGCAAAAATCAATGAATATTGTAAATGCACAAACAGTAATTTCTCCACATTGCAAGGTGCAATTCTGAAATTTTTTTGCTTTTTCCTGCTCCTCTTAGCATGATAAAGAATATTCAAAGAGAGTGAGATGCCAGCTCTTTTCATTCAGTCAGTAGCTTCAAACATTTCTGGTATATGAATAACATGATGTTTTTCAATGGCAAAAATCAATGAATATTGTAAATGCACAAACAGTAATTTCTCCACATTGCAAGGTGCAATTCTGAAATTTTTTTGCTTTTTCCTGCTCCTCTTAGCATGATAAAGAATATTCAAAGAGAGTGAGATGCCAGCTCTTTTCATTCAGTCAGTAGCTTCAAACATTTCTGGTATATGAATAACATGATGTTTTTCAATGGCAAAAGTCAATGAATATTGTAAATGCACAAACAGTAATTTCTCCGCATTGCAAGATGCAATTCTGAAATTTTTTGCTTTTTCCTGCTCCTCTTAGCATGATAAAGAAGATTCAAAGAGAGTGAGATGCCAGCTCCTTTCATTCAGTCAGTAGCCTCAAACATTTCTGGACGTTTTTCAATGGCAAAAATCAATGAATATTGTAAATACACAAACAGTAATTTCTCCACATTGCACGGTGCAATTCTGAAATGTTTTGCTTTTTCCTGCTCCTCTTAGCATGATAAAGAAGATTCAAAGAGAGTGAGATGCCAGCTCTTTTCATTCAGTCAGTAGCTTCAAACATTTCTGGTATATGAATAACATGATGTTTTTCAATGGCAAAAATCAATGAATATTGTAAATGCACAAACAGTAATTTCTCCGCATTGCAAGGTGCAATTCTGAAATTTTTTGCTTTTTCCTGCTCCTCTTAGCATGATAAAGAAGATTCAAAGAGAGTGAGATGCCAGCTCCTTTCATTCAGTCAGTAGCTTCAAACATTTCTGGACGTTTTTCAAAGGCAAAAATCAATGAATATTGTAAATGCACAAACAGTAATTTCTCCACATTGCAAGGTGCAATTCTGAAATTTTTTGCTTTTTCCTGCTCCTCTTAGCATGATAAAGAAGATTCAAAGAGAGTGAGATGCCAGCTCTTTTCATTCAGTCAGTAGATTCAAACATTTCTGGTATATGAATAACATGATGTTTTTCAAAGGCAAAAATCAATGAATATTGTAAATGCACAAACAGTAATTTCTCCGCATTGCAAGGTGCAATTCTGAAATTTTTTGCTTTTTCCTGCTCCTCTTAGCATGATAAAGAAGATTCAAAGAGAGTGAGATGCCAGCTCCTTTCATTCAGTCAGTAGCTTCAAACATTTCTGGACGTTTTTCAATGGCAAAAATCAATGAATATTGTAAATGCACAAACAGTAATTTCTCCACATTGCAAGGTGCAATTCTGAAATTTTTTGCTTTTTCCTGCTCCTCTTAGCATGATAAAGAAGATTCAAAGAGAGTGAGATGCCAGCTCCTTTCATTCAGTCAGTAGCTTCAAACATTTCTGGACGTTTTTCAATGGCAAAAATCAATGAATATTGTAAATGCACAAACAGTAATTTCTCCACATTGCAAGGTGCAATTCTGAAATTTTTTGCTTTTTCCTGCTCCACTTAGCATGATAAAGAAGATTCAAAGAGAGTGAGATGCCAGCTCCTTTCATTCAGTCAGTAGCTTCAAACATTTATGGACATTTTTCAATGGCAAAAATCAATGAATATTGTAAATGCACAAACAGTAATTTCTCCGCATTGCAAGGTGCAATTCTGAAATTTTTTGCTTTTTCCTGCTCCTCTTAGCATGATAAAGAAGTTTCAAAGAGAGTGAGATGCCAGCTCCTTTCATTCAGTCAGTAGCTTCAAACATTTCTGGACATTTGTCAATGGCAAAAATCAATGAGTATTATAAATGCACAAACAGTAATTTCTCCACATTGCAAGGTGCAATTCTGAAATTTTTTGCTTTTTCCTGCTCCTCTTAGCATGATAAAGAAGATTCAAAGAGAGTGAGATGCCAGCTCTTTTCATTCAGTCAGTAGCTTCAAACATTTCTGGTATATGAATAACATGATGTTTTTCAATGGCAAAAATCAATGAATATTGTAAATGCACAAACAGTAATTTCTCCGCATTGCAAGGTGCAATTCTGAAATTTTTTGCTTTTTCCTGCTCCTCTTAGCATGATAAAGAAGATTCAAAGAGAGTGAGATGCCAGCTCCTTTCATTCAGTCAGTAGCTTCAAACATTTCTGGACGTTTTTCAATGGCAAAAATCAATGAATATTGTAAATGCACAAACAGTAATTTCTCCACATTGCAAGGTGCAATTCTGAAATTTTTTGCTTTTTCTTGCTCCTCTTAGCATGATAAAGAAGATTCAAAGAGAATGAGATGCCAGCTCTTTTCATTCAGTCAGTAGCTTCAAACATTTCTGGTATATGAATAACATGATGTTTTTCAATGGCAAAAATCAATGAATATTGTAAATGCACAAACAGTAATTTCTCCGCATTGCAAGGAGCAATTCTGAAATTTTTTGCTTTTTTCTGCTCCTCTTAGCATGATAAAGAAGATTCAAAGAGAGTGAGATGCCAGCTCCTTTCATTCAGTCAGTAGCTTCAAACATTTCTGGACGTTTTTCAATGGCAAAAATCAATGAATATTGTAAATGCACAAACAGTAATTTCTCCACATTGCAAGGTGCAATTCTGAAATTTTTTGCTTTTTCCTGCTCCTCTTAGCATGATTAAGAAGATTCAAAGAGAGTGAGATGCCAGCTCTTTTCATTCAGTCAGTAGCTTCAAACATTTCTGGTATATGAATAACATGATGTTTTTCAATGGCAAAAATCAATGAATATTGTAAATGCACAAACAGTAATTTCTCCGCATTGCAATGTGCAATTCTGAAATTTTTTGCTTTTTCCTGCTCCTCTTAGCATGAAAAAGAAGATTCAAAGAGAGTGAGATGCCAGCTCCTTTCATTCAGTCAGTAGCTTCAAACATTTCTGGACGTTTTTCAATGGCAAAAATCAATGAATATTGTAAATGCACAAACTGTAATTTCTCCACATTGCAAGGTGCAATTCTGAAATTTTTTGCTTTTTCCTGCTCCTCTTAGCATGATAAAGAAGATTCAAAGACAGTGAGATGCCAGCTCTTTTCATTCAGTCAGTAGCTTCAAACATTTCTGGACGTTTTTCAATTGGAAAAATCAATGAATATTGTAAATGCACAAACAGTAATTTCTCCACATTGCAAGGTGCAATTCTGAAATTTTTTGCTTTTTCCTGCTCCTCTTAGCATGATAAAGAAGATTCAAAGAGAGTGAGATGCCAGCTCTTTTCATTCAGTCAGTAGCTTCAAACATTTCTGGTATATGAATAACATGATGTTTTTCAATGGCAAAAATCAATGAATATTGTAAATGCACAAACAGTAATTACTCCGCATTGCAAGGTGCAATTCTGAAATTGTTTGCTTTTTCCTGCTCCTCTTAGCATGATAAAGAAGATTCAAAGAGAGTGAGATGCCAGCTCCTTTCATTCAGTCAGTAGCTTCAAACATTTCTGGACGTTTTTCAATGGCAAAAATCAATGAATATTGTAAATGCACAAACAGTAATTTCTCCATATTGCAAGGTGCAATTTTGAAATTTTTTGCTTTTTCCTGCTCCTCTTAGCATGATAAAGAAGATTCAAAGAGAGTGAGATGCCAGCTCCTTTCATTCAGTCAGTAGCTTCAAACATTTCTGGACGTTTTTCAATGGCAAAAATCAATGAATATTTTAAATGCACAAACAGTAATTTCTCCACATTGCAAGGTGCAATTCTGAAATTTTTTGCTTTTTCCTGCTCCTCTTAGCATGATTAAGAAGATTCAAAGAGAGTGAGATGCCAGCTCTTTTCATTCAGTCAGTAGCTTCAAACATTTCTGGTATATGAATAACATGATGTTTTTCAATGGCAAAAATCAATGAATATTGTAAATGCACAAACAGTAATTTCTCCGCATTGCAATGTGCAATTCTGAAATTTTTTGCTTTTTCCTGCTCCTCTTAGCATGATAAAGAAGATTCAAAGAGAGTGAGATGCCAGCTCCTTTCATTCAGTCAGTAGCTTCAAACATTTCTGGACGTTTTTCAATGGCAAAAATCAATGAATATTGTAAATGCACAAACAGTAATTTCTCCACATTGCAAGGTGCAATTCTGAAATTTTTTGCTTTTTCCTGCTCCTCTTAGCATGCTAAAGAAGATTCAAAGAGAGTGAGATGCCAGCTCTTTTCATTCAGTCAGTAGCTTCAAACATTTCTGGTATATGAATAACATGATGTTTTTCAATGGCAAAAATCAATGAATATTGTAAATGCACAAACAGTAATTTCTCCGCATTGCAATGTGCAATTCTGAAATTTTTTGCTTTTTCCTGCTCCTCTTAGCATGATAAAGAAGATTCAAAGAGAGTGAGATGCCAGCTCCTTTCATTCAGTCAGTAGCTTCAAACATTTCTGGACGTTTTTCAATGGCAAAAATCAATGAATATTCTAAATGCACAAACAGTAATTTCTCCACATTGCAAGGTGAAATTCTGAAATTTTTTGCTTTTTCCTGCTCCTCTTAGCATGATAAAGAAGATTCAAAGAGAGTGAGATGCCAGCTCCTTTCATTCAGTCAGTAGCTTCAAACATTTCTGGACGTTTTTCAATGGCAAAAATCAATGAATATTGTAAATGCACAAACAGTAATTTCTCCACATTGCAAGGTGCAATTCTGAAATTTTTTGCTTTTTCCTGCTCCTCTTAGCATGATAAAGAAGATTCAAAGAGAGTGAGATGCCAGCTCTTTTCATTCAGTCAGCAGCTTCAAACATTTCTGGTATATGAATAACATGATGTTTTTCAATGGCAAAAATCAATGAATATTGTAAATGCACAAACAGTAATTTCTCCACATTGCAAGGTGCAATTCTGAATTTTTTTGCTTTTTCCTGCTCCTCTTAGCATGATAAAGAAGATTCAAAGAGAGTGAGATGCCAGCTCCTTTCATTCAGTCAGTAGCTTCAAACATTTCTGGACGTTTTTCAATGGCAAAAATCAATGAATATTGTAAATGCACAAACAGTAATTTCTCCACATTGCAAGGTGCAATTCTGAAATTTTTTGCTTTTTTCTGCTCCTCTTAGCATGATAAAGAAGATTCAAAGAGAGTAAGATGCCAGCTCCTTTCATTCAGTCAGTAGCTTCAAACATTTCTGGACGTTTTTCAATGGCAAAAATCAATGACTATTGTAAATGCACAAACAGTAATTTCTCCACATTGCAAGGTGCAATTCTGAAATTTTTTGCTTTTTCCTACTCCTCTTAGCATGATAAAGAAGATTCAAAGAGAGTGAGATGCCAGCTCCTTTCATTCAGTCAGTAGCTTCAAACATTTCTGGACGTTTTTCAATGGCAAAAATCAATGAATATTGTAAATGCACAAACAGTAATTTCTACACATTGCAAGGTGCAATTCTGAAATTTTTAGCTTTTTCCTGCTCCTCTTAGCATGATAAAGAAGATTAAAAGAGAGTGAGATGCCAGCTCTTTTCATTCAGTCAGTAGCTTCAAACATTTCTGGTATATGAATAACATGATGTTTTTCAATGGCAAAAATCAATGAATATTGTAAATGCACAAACAGTAATTTCTCCGCATTGCAAGGTGCAATTCTCAAATTTTTTGCTTTTTCCTGCTCCTCTTAGCATGATAAAGAAGAATCAAAGAGAGTGAGATGCCAGCTCCTTTCATTCAGTCAGTAGCTTCAAACATTTCTGGACGTTTTTCAATGGCAAAAATCAATGAATATTGTAAATGCACAAACAGTAATTTCTCCACATTGCAAGGTGCAATTCTGAAATTTTTTGCTTTTTCCTGCTCCTCTTAGCATGATAAAGAAGATTCAAAGAGAGTGAGATGCCAGCTCTTTTCATTCAGTCAGTAGCTTCAAACATTTCTGGTATATGAATAACATGATGTTTTTGAATGGCAAAAATCAATGAATATTGTAAATGCACAAACAGTAATTTCTCCGCATTGCAAGGTGCAATTCTGAAATTTTTTGCTTTTTCCTGCTCCTCTTAGCATGATAAAGAAGATTCAAAGAGAGTGAGATGCCAGCTCCTTTCATTCAGTCAGTAGCTTCAAACATTTCTGGACGTTTTTCAATGGCAAAAATCAATGAATATTGTAAATGCACAAACAGTAATTTCTCCACATTGCAAGGTGCAATTCTCAAATTTTTTGCTTTTTCCTGCTCCTCTTAGCATGATAAAGAAGATTCAAAGAGAGTGAGATGCCAGCTCTTTTCATTCAGTCAGTAGCTTCAAACATTTCTGGTATATGAATAACATGATGTTTTTCAATGGCAAAAATCAATGAATATTGTAAATGCACAAACAGTAATTTCTCCGCATTGCAAGGTGCAATTCTGAAATTTTTTGCTTTTTCCTGCTCCTCTTAGCATGATAAAGAAGATTCAAAGAGAGTGAGATGCCAGCTCCTTTCATTCAGTCAGTAGCTTCAAACATTTCTGGACGTTTTTCAATGGCAAAAATCAATGAATATTGTAAATGCACAAACAGTAATTTCTCCGCATTGCAAGGTGCAATTCTGAAATTTTTTGCTTTTTCCTGCTCCTCTTAGCATGATAAAGAAGATTCAAAGAGAGTGAGATGCCAGCTCCTTTCATTCAGTCAGTAGCTTCAAACATTTCTGGACGTTTTTCAATGGCAAAAATCAATGAATATTGTAAATGCACAAACAGTAATTCCTCCACATTGCAAAGTGCAATTCTGAAATTTTTCGCTTTTTCCTGCTCCTATTAGCATGATAAAGAAGATTCAAAGAGAGTGAGATGCCAGCTCTTTTCATTCAGTCAGTAGCTTCAAACATTTCTGGTATATGAATAACATGATGTTTTTCAATGGCAAAAATCAATGAATATTGTAAATGCACAAACAGTAATTTCTCCGCATTGCAAGGTGCAATTTTGAAATTTTTTGCTTTTTCCTGCTCCTCTTAGCATGATAAAGAAGATTCAAAGAGAGTGACATGCCAGCTCCTTTCATTCAGTCAGTAGCTTCAAACATTTCTGGACGTTTTTCAATGGCAAAAATCAATGAATTTTGTAAATGCACAAACAGTAATTTCTCCACATTGCAAGGTGCAATTCTGAAATTTTTTGCTTTTTCCTGCTCCTCTTAGCATGATAAAGAAGATTCAAAGAGAGTGAGATGCCAGCTCTTTTCATTCAGTCAGTAGCTTCAAACATTTCTGGTATATGAATAACATGATGTTTTTCAATGGCAAAAATCAATGAATATTGTAAATGCACAAACAGTAATTTCTCCGCATTGCAAGGTGCAATTCTGAAATTTTTTGCTTTTTCCTGCTCCTCTTAGCATGATAAAGAATATTCAAAGAGAGTGAGATGCCAGCTCCTTTCATTCAGTCAGTAGCTTCAAACATTTCTGGACGTTTTTCAATGGCAAAAATCAATG
This sequence comes from Phyllobates terribilis, assembly GCF_046119375.1. NCBI lineage: Eukaryota > Metazoa > Chordata > Amphibia > Anura > Dendrobatidae > Phyllobates > Phyllobates terribilis. The sequence continues at coordinate 294,828 of NW_027363241.1, read as the reverse complement.
AATATTGTAAATGCACAAACAGTAATTTCTCCACATTGCAAGGTGCAATTCTGAAATTTTTTGCTTTTTCCTGCTCCTCTTAGCATGATAAAGAAGATTCAAAGAGAGTGAGATGCCAGCTCCTTTCATTCAGTCAGTAGCTTCAAACATTTCTGGACGTTTTTCAATGGCAAAAATCAATGAATATTGTAAATTCAAAACAGTAATTTCTCCACATTGCAAGTTGCAATTCTGAAATTTTTTGCTTATTCCTGCTCCTATTAGCATGATAAAGAAGATTCAAAGAGAGTGAGATGCCAGCTCTTTTCATTCAGTCAGTAGCTTCAAACATTTCTGGTATATGAATAACATGATGTTTTTCAATGGCAAAAATCAATGAATATTGTAAATGCACAAACAGTAATTTCTCTGCACTGCAAGGTGCAATTCTGAAATTTTTTGCTTTTTCCTGCTCCTCTTAACATGATAAAGAAGATTCAAAGAGAGTGAGATGCCAGCTCTTTTCATTCAGTCAGTAGCTTCAAACATTTCTGGTATATGAATAACATGATGTTTTTCCATGGCAAAAATCAATGAATATTGTAAATGCACAAACAGTAATTTCTCCGCATTTCAAGGTGCAATTCTGAAATTTTTTGCTTTTTCCTGCTCCTCTTAGCATGATAAAGAAGATTCAAAGAGAGTGACATGCCAGCTCCTTTCATTCAGTCAGTAGCTTCAAACATTTCTGGACGTTTTTCAATGGCAAAAATCAATGAATATTGTAAATGCACAAACAGTAATTTCTCCACATTGCAAGGTGCAATTCTGAAATTTTTTGCTTTTTCCTGCTCCTCTTAGCATGATAAAGAAGATTCAAAGAGAGTGAGATGCCAGCTCTTTTCATTCAGTCAGTAGCTTCAAACATTTCTGGTATATGAATAACATGATGTTTTTCAATGGCAAAAATCAATGATTATCGTAAATGCACAAACAGTAATTTCTCCACATTGCAAGGTGCAATTCTGAAATTTTTTGCTTTTTCCTGCTCCTCTTAGCATGATAAAGAAGATTCAAAGAGAGTGAGATGCCAGCTCCTTTCATTCAGTCAGTAGCTTCAAACATTTCTGGACGTTTTTCAATGGCAAAAATCAATGAATATTGTAAATGCACAAACAGTAATTTCTCCACATTGCAAGGTGCAATTCTGAAATTTTTTGCTTTTTCCTGCTCCTCTTAACATGATAAAGAAGATTCAAAGAGAGTGAGATGCCAGCTCTTTTCATTCAGTCAGTAGCTTCAAACATTTCTGGTATATGAATAACATGATGTTTTTCCATGGCAAAAATCAATGAATATTGTAAATGCACAAACAGTAATTTCTCCGCATTGCAAGGTGCAATTCTGAAATTTTTTGCTTTTTCCTGCTCCTCTTAGCATGATAAAGAAGATTCAAAGAGAGTGACATGCCAGCTCCTTTCATTCAGTCAGTAGCTTCAAACATTTCTGGACGTTTTTCAATGGCAAAAATCAATGAATATTGTAAATGCACAAACAGTAATTTCTCCACATTGCAAGGTGCAATTCTGAAATTTTTTGCTTTTTCCTGCTCCTCTTAGCATGATAAAGAAGATTCAAAGAGAGTGAGATGCCAGCTCTTTTCATTCAGTCAGTAGCTTCAAACATTTCTGGTATATGAATAACATGATGTTTTTCAATGGCAAAAATCAATGAATATTGTAAATGCACAAACAGTAATTTCTCCGCATTGCAAGGTGCAATTCTGAAATTTTTTGCTTTTTCCTGCTCCTCTTAGCATGATAAAGAAGATTCAAAGAGAGTGAGATGCCAGCTCCTTTCATTCAGTCAGTAGCTTCAAACATTTCTGGACGTTTTTCAATGGCAAAAATCAATGAATATTGTAGATGCACAAACAGTAATTTCTCCACATTGCAAGGTGCAATTCTGAAATTTTTTGCTTTTTCCTGCTCCTCTTAGCATCATAAAGAATATTCAAAGAGAGTGAGATGCCAGCTCTTTTCATTCAGTCAGTAGCTTCAAACATTTCTGGTATATGAATAACATGATGTTTTTCAATGGCAAAAATCAATGAATATTGTAAATGCACAAACAGTAATTTCTCCGCATTGCAAGGTGCAATTCTGAAATTTTTGGCTTTTTCCTGCTCCTCTTAGCATGATAAAGAAGATTCAAAGAGAGTGAGATGCCAGCTCCTTTCATTCAGTCAGTAGCTTCAAACATTTCTGGACGTTTTTCAATGGCAAAAATCAATGAATATTGTAAATGCACAAACAGTAATTTCTCCACATTGCAAGGTGCAATTCTGAAATTTTTTGCTTTTTCCTGCTCCTCTTAGCATGATAAAGAACATTCAAAGAGAGTGAGATGCCAGCTCTTTTCATTCAGTCAGTAGCTTCAAACATTTCTGGTATATGAATAACATGATGTTTTTCAATGGCAAAAATCAATGAATATTGTAAATGCACAAACAGTAATTTCTCCGCATTGCAAGGTGCAATTCTGAAATTTTTTGCTTTTTCCTGCTCCTCTTAGCATGATAAAGAAGATTCAAAGAGAGTGAGATGCCAGCTCCTTAAATTCAGTCAGTAGCTTCAAACATTTCTGGACGTTTTTCAATGGCAAAAATCAATGAATATTGTAGATGCACAAACAGTAATTTCTCCACATTGCAAGGTGCAATTCTGAAATTTTTTGCTTTTTCCTGCTCCTCTTAGCATCATAAAGAAGATTCAAAGAGAGTGAGATGCCAGCTCTTTTCATTCAGTCAGTAGCTTCAAACATTTCAGGTATATGAATAACATGATGTTTTTCAATGGCAAAAATCAATGAATATTGTAAATGCACAAACAGTAATTTCTCCGCATTGCAAGGTGCAATTCTGAAATTTTTGGCTTTTTCCTGCTCCTCTTAGCATGATAAAGAAGATTCAAAGAGAGTGAGATGCCAGCTCCTTTCATTCAGTCAGTAGCTTCAAACATTTCTGGACGTTTTTCAATGGCAAAAATCAATGAATATTGTAAATGCACAAACAGTAATTTCTCCACATTGCAAGGTGCAATTCTGAAATTTTTTGCTTTTTCCTGCTCCTCTTAGCATGATAAAGAAGATTCAAAGAGAGTGAGATGCCAGCTCTTTTCATTCAGTCAGTAGCTTCAAACATTTCTGGTATATGAATAACATGATGTTTTTCAATGGCAAAAATCAATGAATATTGTAAATGCACAAACAGTAATTTCTCCGCATTGCAAGGTGCAATTCTGAAATTTTTTGCTTTTTCCTGCTCCTCTTAGCATGATAAAGAAGATTCAAAGAGAGTGAGATGCCAGCTCCTTTCATTCAGTCAGTAGCTTCAAACATTTCTGGACGTTTTTCAATGGCAAAAATCAATGAATATTGTAAATGCACAAACAGTAATTTCTAGGCATTGCAAGGTGCAATTCTTAAATTTTTTGCTTTTTCCTGCTCCTCTTAGCATGATAAAGAAGATTCAAAGAGAGTGAGATGCCAGCTCCTTTCATTCAGTCAGTAGCTTCAAACATTTCTGGACGTTTTTCAATGGCAAACATCAATGAATATTGTAAATGCACAAACAGTAATTCCTCCACATTGCAAGGTGCAATTCTGAAATTTTTTGCTTTTTCCTGCTCCTCTTAGCATGATAAAGAAGATTCAAAGAGAGTGAGATGCCAGCTCTTTTCATTCAGTCAGTAGCTTCAAACATTTCTGGTATATGAATAACATGATGTTTTTCAATGGCAAAAATCAATGAATATTGTAAATGCACAAACAGTAATTTCTCCGCATTGCAAGGTGCAATTTTGAATTTTTTTGCTTTTTCCTGCTCCTCTTAGCATGATAAAGAAGATTCAAAGAGAGTGACATGCCAGCTCCTTTCATTCAGTCAGTAGCTTCAAACATTTCTGGACGTTTTTCAATGGCAAAAATCAATGAATATTGTAAATGCACAAACAGTAATTTCTCCACATTGCAAGGTGCAATTCTGAAATTTTTTGCTTTTTCCTGCTCCTCTTAGCATGATAAAGAAGATTCAAAGAGAGTGAGATGCCAGCTCTTTTCATTCAGTCAGTAGCTTCAAACATTTCTGGTATATGAATAACATGATGTTTTTCAATGGCAAAAATCAATGAATATTGTAAATGCACAAACAGTAATTTCTCCGCATTGCAAGGTGCAATTCTGAATTTTTTTGCTTTTTCCTGCTCCTCTTAGCATGATAAAGAAGATTCAAAGATAGTGAGATGCCAGCTCCTTTCATTCAGTCAGTAGCTTCAAACATTTCTGGACGTTTTTCAATGACAAAAATCAATGAATATTGTAAATTCAAAACAGTAATTTCTCCACATTGCAAGTTGCAATTCTGAAATTTTTTGCTTTTTCCTGCTCCTCTTAGCATGATAAAGAAGATTCAAAGAGAGTGAGATGCCAGCTCTTTTCATTCAGTCAGTAGCTTCAAACATTTCTGGTATATGAATAACATGATGTTTTTCAATTGCAAAAATCAATGAATATTGTAAATGCACAAACAGTAATTTCTCTGCACTGTAAGGTGCAATTCTGAAATTTTTTGTTTTTTCCTGCTCCTCTTAGCATGATAAAGAAGATTCAAAGAGAGTGAGATGCCAGCTCCTTTCATTCAGTCAGTAGCTTCAAACATTTCTGGACGTTTTTCAATTGCAAAAATCAATGATTATCGTAAATGCACAAACAGTAATTTTTCCACATTGCAAGGTGCAATTCTGAAATTTTTTGCTTTTTCCTGCTCCTCTTAGCATGATTAAAAAGATTCAAAGAGAGTGAGATGCCAGCTCCTTTCATTCAGTCAGTAGCTTCAAACATTTCTGGACGTTTTTCAATGGCAAAAATCAATGAATATTGTAAATGCACAAACAGTAATTTCTCCACATTGCAAGGTGCAATTCTGAAATTTTTTGCTTTTTCCTGCTCCTCTTAGCATGATAAAGAAGATTCAAAGAGAGTGAGATGCCAGCTCTTTTCATTCAGTCAGTAGCTTCAAACATTTCTGGTATATGAATAACATGATGTTTTTCAATGGCAAAAATCAATGAATATTGTAAATGCACAAACCGTAATTTCTCCGCATTGCAAGGTGCAGTTCTGAAATTTTTTGCTTTTTCCTGCTCCTCTTAGCATGATAAAGAAGATTCAAAGAGAGTGACATGCCAGCTCCTTTCATTCAGTCAGTAGCTTCAAACATTTCTGGACGTTTTTCAATGGCAAAAATCAATGAATATTGTAAATGCACAAACAGTAATTTCTCCACATTGCAAGGTGCAATTCTGAAATTTTTTGCTTTTTCCTGCTCCTCTTAGCATGATAAAGAAGATTCAAAGAGAGTGAGATGCCAGCTCTTTTCATTCAGTCAGTAGCTTCAAACATTTCTGGTATATGAATAACATGATGTTTTTCAATGGCAAAAATCAATGATTATCGTAAATGCACAAACAGTAATTTCTCCACATTGCAAGGTGCAATTCTGAAATTTTTTGCTTTTTCCTGCTCCTCTTAGCATGATAAAGAAGATTCAAAGAGAGTGAGATGCCAGCTCCTTTCATTCAGTCAGTAGCTTCAAACATTTCTGGACGTTTTTCAATGGCAAAAATCAATGAATATTGTAAATGCACAAACAGTAATTTCTCCACATTGCAAGGTGCAATTCTGAAATTTTTTGCTTTTTCCTGCTCCTCTTAACATGATAAAGAAGATTCAAAGAGAGTGAGATGCCAGCTCTTTTCATTCAGTCAGTAGCTTCAAACATTTCTGGTATATGAATAACATGATGTTTTTCCATGGCAAAAATCAATGAATATTGTAAATGCACAAACAGTAATTTCTCCGCATTGCAAGGTGCAATTCTGAAATTTTTTGCTTTTTCCTGCTCCTCTTAGCATGATAAAGAAGATTCAAAGAGAGTGACATGCCAGCTCCTTTCATTCAGTCAGTAGCTTCAAACATTTCTGGACGTTTTTCAATGGCAAAAATCAATGAATATTGTAAATGCACAAACAGTAATTTCTCCACATTGCAAGGTGCAATTCTGAAATTTTTTGCTTTTTCCTGCTCCTCTTAGCATGATAAAGAAGATTCAAAGAGAGTGAGATGCCAGCTCTTTTCATTCAGTCAGTAGCTTCAAACATTTCTGGTATATGAATAACATGATGTTTTTCAATGGCAAAAATCAATGAATATTGTAAATGCACAAACAGTAATTTCTCCGCATTGCAAGGTGCAATTCTGAAATTTTTTGCTTTTTCCTGCTCCTCTTAGCATGATAAAGAAGATTCAAAGAGAGTGAGATGCCAGCTCCTTTCATTCAGTCAGTAGCTTCAAACATTTCTGGACGTTTTTCAATGGCAAAAATCAATGAATATTGTAGATGCACAAACAGTAATTTCTCCACATTGCAAGGTGCAATTCTGAAATTTTTTGCTTTTCCTGCTCCTCTTAGCATCATAAAGAATATTCAAAGAGAGTGAGATGCCAGCTCTTTTCATTCAGTCAGTAGCTTCAAACATTTCTGGTATATGAATAACATGATGTTTTTCAATGGCAAAAATCAATGAATATTGTAAATGCACAAACAGTAATTTCTCCGCATTGCAAGGTGCAATTCTGAAATTTTTGGCTTTTTCCTGCTCCTCTTAGCATGATAAAGAAGATTCAAAGAGAGTGAGATGCCAGCTCCTTTCATTCAGTCAGTAGCTTCAAACATTTCTGGACGTTTTTCAATGGCAAAAATCAATGAATATTGTAAATGCACAAACAGTAATTTCTCCACATTGCAAGGTGCAATTCTGAAATTTTTTGCTTTTTCCTGCTCCTCTTAGCATGATAAAGAAGATTCAAAGAGAGTGAGATGCCAGCTCTTTTCATTCAGTCAGTAGCTTCAAACATTTCTGGTATATGAATAACATGATGTTTTTCAATGGCAAAAATCAATGAATATTGTAAATGCACAAACAGTAATTTCTCCACATTGCAAGGTGCAATTCTGAAATTTTTTGCTTTTTCCTGCTCCTCTTAGCATGATAAAGAAGATTCAAAGAGAGTGAGATGCCAGCTCCTTTCATTCAGTCAGTAGCTTCAAACATTTCTGGACGTTTTTCAATGGCAAAAATCAATGAATATTGTAGATGCACAAACAGTAATTTCTCCACATTGCAAGGTGCAATTCTGAAATTTTTTGCTTTTTCCTGCTCCTCTTAGCATCATAAAGAAGATTCAAAGAGAGTGAGATGCCAGCTCTTTTCATTCAGTCAGTAGCTTCAAACATTTCTGGTATATGAATAACATGATGTTTTTCAATGGCAAAAATCAATGAATATTGTAAATGCACAAACAGTAATTTCTCCGCATTGCAAGGTGCAATTCTGAAATTTTTGGCTTTTTCCTGCTCCTCTTAGCATGATAAAGAAGATTCAAAGAGAGTGAGATGCCAGCTCCTTTCATTCAGTCAGTAGCTTCAAACATTTCTGGACGTTTTTCAATGGCAAAAATCAATGAATATTGTAAATGCACAAACAGTAATTTCTCCACATTGCAAGGTGCAATTCTGAAATTTTTTGCTTTTTCCTGCTCCTCTTAGCATGATAAAGAAGATTCAAAGAGAGTGAGATGCCAGCTCTTTTCATTCAGTCAGTAGCTTCAAACATTTCTGGTATATGAATAACATGATGTTTTTCAATGGCAAAAATCAATGAATATTGTAAATGCACAAACAGTAATTTCTCCGCATTGCAAGGTGCAATTCTGAAATTTTTTGCTTTTTCCTGCTCCTCTTAGCATGATAAAGAAGATTCAAAGAGAGTGAGATGCCAGCTCCTTTCATTCAGTCAGTAGCTTCAAACATTTCTGGACGTTTTTCAATGGCAAAAATCAATGAATATTGTAAATGCACAAACAGTAATTTCTCCGCATTGCAAGGTGCAATTTTGAATTTTTTTGCTTTTTCCTGCTCCTCTTAGCATGATAAAGAAGATTCAAAGAGAGTGACATGCCAGCTCCTTTCATTCAGTCAGTAGCTTCAAACATTTCTGGACGTTTTTCAATGGCAAAAATCAATGAATATTGTAAATGCACAAACAGTAATTTCTCCACATTGCAAGGTGCAATTCTGAAATTTTTTGTTTTTTCCTGCTCCTCTTAGCATGATAAAGAAGATTCAAAGAGAGTGAGATGCCAGCTCTTTTCATTCAGTCAGTAGCTTCAAACATTTCTGGTATATGAATAACATGATGTTTTTCAATGGCAAAAATCAATGAATATTGTAAATGCACAAACAGTAATTTCTCCGCATTGCAAGGTGCAATTCTGAATTTTTTTGCTTTTTCCTGCTCCTCTTAGCATGATAAAGAAGATTCAAAGATAGTGAGATGCCAGCTCCTTTCATTCAGTCAGTAGCTTCAAACATTTCTGGACGTTTTTCAATGACAAAAATCAATGAATATTGTAAATTCAAAACAGTAATTTCTCCACATTGCAAGTTGCAATTCTGAAATTTTTTGCTTTTTCCTGCTCCTCTTAGCATGATAAAGAAGATTCAAAGAGAGTGAGATGCCAGCTCTTTTCATTCAGTCAGTAGCTGCAAACATTTCTGGTATATGAATAACATGATGTTTTTCAATTGCAAAAATCAATGAATATTGTAAATGCACAAACAGTAATTTCTCTGCACTGCAAGGTGCAATTCTGAAATTTTTTGTTTTTTCCTGCTCCTCTTAGCATGATAAAGAAGATTCAAAGAGAGTGAGATGCCAGCTTCTTTCATTCAGTCAGTAGCTTCAAACATTTCTGGACGTTTTTCAGTTGCAAAAATCAATGATTATCGTAAATGCACAAACAGTAATTTTTCCACATTGCAAGGTGCAATTCTGAAATTTTTTGCTTTTTCCTGCTCCTCTTAGCATGATTAAAAAGATTCAAAGAGAGTGAGATGCCAGCTCCTTTCATTCAGTCAGTAGCTTCAAACATTTCTGGACGTTTTTCAATGGCAAAAATCAATGAATATTGTAAATGCACAAACAGTAATTTCTCCACATTGCAAGGTGCAATTCTGAAATTTTTTGCTTTTTCCTGCTCCTCTTAGCATGATAAAGAAGATTCAAAGAGAGTGAGATGCCAGCTCTTTTCATTCAGTCAGTAGCTTCAAACATTTCTGGTATATGAATAACATGATGTTTTTCAATGGCAAAAATCAATGAATATTGTAAATGCACAAACCGTAATTTCTCCGCATTGCAAGGTGCAATTCTGAAATTTTTTGCTTTTTCCTGCTCCTCTTAGCATGATAAAGAAGATTCAAAGAGAGTGAGATGCCAGCTCCTTTCATTCAGTCAGTAGCTTCAAACATTTCTGGACGTTTTTCAATGGCAAAAATCAATGAATATTGTAAATTCAAAACAGTAATTTCTCCACATTGCAAGTTGCAATTCTGAAATTTTTTGCTTTTTCCTGCTCCTCTTAGCATGATAAAGAAGATTCAAAGAGAGTGAGATGCCAGCTCTTTTCATTCAGTCAGTAGCTTCAAACATTTCTGGTATATGAATAACATGATGTTTTTCAATGGCAAAAATCAATGAATATTGTAAATGCACAAACAGTAATTTCTCCGCATTGCAAGGTGCAATTCTGAAATTTTTTGCTTTTTCCTGCTCCTCTTAGCATGATAAAGAAGATTGAAAGAGAGTGAGATGCCAGCTCTTTTCATTCAGTCAGTAGCTTCAAACATTTCTGGTATATGAATAACATGATGTTTTTCAATGGCAAAAATCAATGAATATTGTAAATGCACAAACAGTAATTTCTCCGCATTGCAAGGTGCAATTCTGAAATTTTTTGCTTTTTCCTGCTCCTCTTAGCATGATAAAGAAGATTCAAAGAGAGTGAGATGCCAGCTCCTTTCATTCAGTCAGTAGCTTCAAACATTTCTGGACGTTTTTCAATGGCAAAAATCAATGAATATTGTAAATGCACAAACAGTAATTTCTCCACATTGCAAGGTGCAATTCTGAAATTTTTTGCTTTTTCCTGCTCCTCTTAGCATGATAAAGAAGATTCAAAGAGAGTGAGATGCCAGCTCTTTTCATTCAGTCAGTAACTTCAAACATTTCTGGTATATGATTAACATGATGTTTTTCAGTGGCAAAAATCAATGAATATTGTAAATGCACAAACAGTAATTTCTCCGCATTGCAAGGTGCAATTCTGAAATTTTTTACTTTTTCCTGCTCCTCTTAGCATGATAAAGAAGATTCAAAGAGAGTGAGATGCCAGCTCCTTTCATTCAGTCAGTAGCTTCAAACATTTCTGAACATTTTTCAATGGCAAAAATCAATGAATATTGTATATGCACAAACAGTAATTTCTCCACATTGCAAGGTGCAATTCTGAAATTTTTTGCTTTTTCCTGCTCCTTTTAGCATGATAAAGAAGATTCAAAGAGAGTGAGATGCCAGCTCTTTTCATTCAGTCAGTAGCTTCAAGCATTTCTGGTATATGAATAACATGATGTTTTTCAATGGCAAAAATCAATGAATATTGTAAATGCACAAACAGTAATTTCTCCGCATTGCAAGGTGCAATTCTGAAATTTTTTGCTTTTTTCTGCTTCTCTTAGCATGATAAGGAAGATTCAAAGAGAGTGAGATGCTAGCTCCTTTCATTCAGTCAGTAGCTTCAAACATTTCTGGACGTTTTTCAATGGCAAAAATCAATGAATATTGTAAATGCACAAACAGTAATTTCTCCACATTGCAAGGTGGAATTCTGAAATTTTTTGATTTTTCCTGCTCCTCTTAGCATGATAAAGAAGATTCAAAGAGAGTGAGATGCCAGCTCTTTTCATTCAGTCAGTAGCTTCAAACATTTCTGGTATATGAATAACATGATGTTTTTCAATGGCAAAAATCAATGAATATTGTAAATGCACAAACAGTAATTTCTCCGCATTGCAAGGTGCAATTCTGAAATTTTTGGCTTTTTCCTGCTCCTCTTAGCATGATAAAGAAGATTCAAAGAGAGTGAGATGCCAGCTCCTTTCATTCAGTCAGTAGCTTCAAACATTTCTGGACGTTTTTCAATGGCAAAAATCAATGAATATTGTAAATGCACAAACAGTAATTTCTCCACATTGCAAGGTGCAATTCTGAAATTTTTTGCTTTTTCCTGCTCCTCTTAGCATGATAAAGAAGATTCAAAGAGAGTGAGATGCCAGCTCTTTTCATTCAGTCAGTAGCTTCAAACATTTCTGGTATATGAATAACATGATGTTTTTCAATGGCAAAAATCAATGAATATTGTAAATGCACAAACAGTAATTTCTCCTCATTGCAAGGTGCAATTCTGAAATTTTTTGCTTTTTCCTGCTCCTCTTAGCATGATAAAGAAGATTCAAAGAGAGTGAGATGCCAGCTCCTTTCATTCAGTCAGTAGCTTCAAACATTTCTGGACGTTTTTCAATGGCAAAAATCAATGAATATTGTAAATGCACAAATAGTAATTTCTCCACATTGCAAGGTGCAATTCTGAAATTTTTTGCTTTTTCCTGCTCCTCTTAGCATGATAAAGAAGATTCAAAGAGAGTGAGGTCCCAGCTCTTTTCATTCAGTCAGTAGCTTCAAACATTTCTGGTATATGAATAACATGATGTTTTTCAATGGCAAAAATCAATGAATATTGTAAATGCACAAACAGTAATTTCTCCGCATTGCAAGGTGCAATTCTGAAATTTTTTGCTGTTTCCTGCTCCTCTTAGCATGATAAAGAAGATTCAAAGAGAGTGAGATGCCAGCTCCTTTCATTCAGTCAGTAGCTTCAAACATTTCTGGACGTTTTTCAATGGCAAAAATCAATGAATATTGTAAATGCACAAACAGTAATTTCTCCACATTGCAAGGTGCAATTCTGAAATTTTTTGCTTTTTCCTGCTCCTCTTAGCATGATAAAGAAGATTCAAAGGGAGTGAGATGCCAGCTCCTTTCATTCAGTCAGTAGCTTCAAACATTTCTGGTATATGAATAACATGATGTTTTTCAATGGCAAAAATCAATGAATATTGTAAATGCACAAACAGTAATTTCTCCGCATTGCAAGGTGCAATTCTGAAATTTTTTGCTTTTTCCTGCTCCTCTTAGCCTGATAAAGAAGATTCAAAGAGAGTGAGATGCCAGCTCTTTTCATTCAGTCAGTAGCTTCAAACATTTCTTTACGTTTTTCAATGGCAAAAATCAATGAATATTGTAAATGCACAAACAGTAATTTCTCCACATTGCAAGGTGCAAATCTGAAATTTTTTGCTTTTTCCTGCTCCTCTTAGCATGATAAAGAAGATTCAAAGAGAGTGAGATGCCAGCTCTTTTCATTCAGTCAGTAGCTTCAAACATTTCTGGTATATGAATAACATGATGTTTTTCAATGGCAAAAATCAATGAATATTGTAAATGCACAAACAGTAATTTCTCCGCATTGCAAGGTGCAATTCTGAAATTTTTTGCTATTTCCTGCTCCACTTAGCATGATAAAGAAGATTCAAAGAGAGTGAGATGCCAGCTCCTTTCATTCAGTCAGTAGCTTCAAACATTTCTGGACGTTTTTCAATGGCAAAAATCAATGAATATTGTAAATGCACAAACAGTAATTTCTCCACATTGCAAGGTGCAATTTTGAAATTTTTTGCTTTTTCCTGCTCCTCTTAGCATGATAAAGAAGATTCAAAGAGAGTGAGATGCCAGCTCTTTTCATTCAGTCAGTAGCTTCAAACATTTCTGGTATATGAATAACATGATGTTTTTCAAAGGCAAAAATCAATGAATATTGTAAATGCACAAACAGTAATTTCTCCGCATTGCATGGTGCAATTCTGAAATTTTTTGCTTTTTCCTGCTCCTCTTAGCATGATAAAGAAGATTCAAAGAGAGTGAGATGCCAGCTCCTTTCATTCAGTCAGTAGCTTCAAACATTTCTGGACGTTTTTAAATGGCAAAAATCAATGAATATTGTAAATGCACAAACAGTAATTTCTCCACATTGCAAGGTGCAATTCTGAAATTTTTTGCTTTTTCCTGCTCCTCTTAGCATGATAAAGAAGATTCAAAGAGAGTGAGATGCCAGCTCTTTTCATTCAGTCAGTAGCTTCAAACATTTCTGGTATATGAATAACATGATGTTTTTCAGTGGCAAAAATCAATGAATATTGTAAATGCACAAACAGTAATTTCTCCGCATTGCAAGGTGCAATTCTGAAATGTTTTGCTTTTTCCTGCTCCTCTTAGCATGATAAAGAAGATTCAAAGAGAGTGAGATGCCAGCTCCTTTCATTCAGTCAGTAGCTTCAAACATTTCTGGACATTTTTCAATGGCAAAAATCAATGAATATTGTAAAAGCACAAACAGTAATTTCTCCACATTTCAAGGTGCAATTCTGAAATTTTTTGCTTTTTCCTGCTCCTCTTAGCATGATAAAGAAGATTCAAAGAGAGTGAGATGCCAGCTCTTTTCATTCAGTCAGTAGCTTCAAACATTTCTGGTATATGAATAACATGATGTTTTTCAATGGCAAAAATCAATGAATATTGTAAATGCACAAACAGTAATTTCTCCGCATTGCAAGGTGCAATTCTGAAATTTTTTGCTTTTTCCTGCTCCTCTTAGCATGATAAAGAAGATTCAAAGAGAGTGAGATGCCAGCTCCTTTCATTCAGTCAGTAGCTTCAAACATTTCTGGACGTTTTTCAATGGCAAAAATCAATGAATATTGTAAATGCACAAACAGTAATTTCTCCACATTGCAAGGTGCAATTCTGAAATTTTTTGCTTTTTCCTGCTCCTCTTAGCATGATAAAGAAGATTCAAAGAGAGTGAGATGCCAGCTCTTTTCATTCAGTCAGTAGCTTCAAACATTTCTAGTATAAGAATAACATGATGTTTTTCAATGGCAAAAATCAATGAATATTGTAAATGCACAAACAGTAATTTCTCCGCATTGCAAGGTGCAATTCTGAAATTTTTTGCTTTTTCCTGCTCCTCTTAGCATGATAAAGACGATTCAAAGAGAGTGAGATGCCAGCTCATTTCATTCAGTCAGTAGCTTCAAACATTTCTGGTATATGAATAACATGATGTTTTTCAATGGCAAAAATCAATGAATATTGTAAATGCACAAACAGTAATTTCTCAGCATTGCAACGTGCAATTCTGAAATTTTTTGCTTTTTCCTGCTCCTCTTAGCATGATAAAGAAGATTCAAAGAGAGTGAGATGCCAGCTCCTTTCATTCAGTCAGTAGCTTCAAACATTTCTGGACGTTTTTCAATGGCAAAAATCAATGAATATTGTAAATGCACAAATAGTAATTTCTCCACATTGCAAGGTGCAATTCTGAAATTTTTTGCTTTTTCCTGCTCCTCTTAGCATGATAAAGAAGATTCAAAGAGAGTGAGATGCCAGCTCTTTTCATTCAGTCAGTAGCTTCAAACATTTCTGGTATATGAATAACATGATGTTTTTCAATGGCAAAAATCAATGAATATTGTAAATGCACAAACAGTAATTTCTCCGCATTGCAAGGTGCAATTCTGAAATGTTTTGCTTTTCCCTGCTCCTCTTAGCATGATAAAGAAGATTCAAAAAGAGTGAGATGCCAGCTCCTTTCATTCAGTCAGTAGCTTCAAACATTTCTGGACGTTTTTCAATGGCAAAAATCAATGAATATTGTAAATGCACAAACAGTAATTTCTCCACATTGCAAGGTGAAATTCTGAAATTTTTTGCTTTTTCCTGCTCCTCTTAGCATGATAAAGAAGATTCAAAGAGAGTGAGATGCCAGCTCTTTTCATTCAGTCAGTAGCTTAAAACATTTCTGGTATATGAATAACATGATGTTTTTCAATGGCAAAAATCAATGAATATTGTAAATGCACAAACAGTAATTTCTCCGCATTGCAAGGTGCAATTCTGAAATTTTTTGCTTTTTCCTGCTCCTCTTAGCATGATAAAGAAGATTCAAAGAGAGTGAGATGCCAGCTCCTTTCATTCAGTCAGTAGCTTCAAACATTTCTGGACGTTTTTCAATGGCAAAAATCAATGAATATTGTAAATGCACAAATAGTAATTTCTCCACATTGCAAGGTGCAATTCTGAAATTTTTTGCTTTTTCCTGCTCCTCTTAGCATGATAAAGAAGATTCAAAGAGAGTGAGATGCCAGCTCTTTTCATTCAGTCAGTAGCTTCAATCATTTCTGGTATATGAATAACATGATGTTTTTCAATGGCAAAAATCAATGAATATTGTAAATGCACAAACAGTAATTTCTCCGCATTGCAAGGTGCAATTCTGAAATTTTTTGCTTTTTCCTGCTCCTCTTAGCATGATAAAGAAGATTCAAAGAGAGTGAGATGCCAGCTCCTTTCATTCAGTCAGTAGCTTCAAACATTTCTGGACGTTTTTCAATGGCAAAAATCAATGAATATTGTAAATGCACAAACAGTAATTTCTCCACATTGCAAGGTGCAATTCTGAAATTTTTTGCTTTTTCCTGCTCCTCTTAGCATGATAAAGAAGATTCAAAGACAGTGAGATGCCAGCTCTTTTCATTCAGTCAGTAGCTTCAAACATTTCTGGTATATGAATAACATGATGTTTTTCAATGGCAAAAATCAATGAATATTGTAAATGCACAAACAGTAATTTCTCCGCATTGCAAGGTGCAATTCTGAAATTTTTTGCTTTTTCCTGCTCCTCTTAGCCTGATAAAGAAGATTCAAAAAGAGTGAGATGCCAGCTCCTTTCATTCAGTCAGTAGCTTCAAACATTTCTGGACGTTTTTCAATGGCAAAAATCAATGAATATTGTAAATGCACAAACAGTAATTTCTCCACATTGCAAGGTGCAATTCTGAAATTTTTTGCTTTTTCCTGCTCCTCTTAGCATGATAAAGAAGATTCAAAGAGAGTGAGATGCCAGCTCTTTTCATTCAGTCAGTAGCTTCAAACATTTCTGGTATATGAATAACATGATGTTTTTCCATGGCAAAAATCAATGAATATTGTAAATACACAAACAGTAATTTCTCCGCATTGCAAGGTGCAATTCTGAAATTTTTTGCTTTTTCCTGCTCCTCTTAGCATGATAAAGAAGATTCAAAGAGAGTGAGATGCCAGCTCCTTTCATTCAGTCAGTAGCTTCAATCATTTCTGGACGTTTTTCAGTGGCAAAAATCAATGAATATTGTAAATGCACAAACAGTAATTTCTTCACATTGCAAGGTGCAATTCTGAAATTTTTTGCTTTTTCCTGCTCCTCTTAGCATGATAAAGAAGATTCAAAGAGAGTGAGATGCCAGCTCTTTTCATTCAGTCAGTAGCTTCAAACATTTCTGGTATATATATAACATGATGTTTTTCAATGGCAAAAATCAATGAATATTGTAAATACACAAACAGTAATTTCTCCGCATTGCAAGGTGCAATTCTGAAATTTTTTGCTTTTTCCTGCTCCTCTTAGCATGATAAAGAAGATTCAAAGAGAGTGAGATGCCATCTCCTTTCATTCAGTCAGTAGCTTCAAACATTTCTGGACATTTTTCAATGGCAAAAATCAATGAATATTGTAAATGCACAAACAGTAATTTCTCCATATTGCAAGGTGCAATTCTGAAATTTTTTGCTTATTCCTGCTCCTCTTAGCATGATAAAGAAGATTCAAAGAGAGTGAGATGCCAGCTCTTTTCATTCAGTCAGTAGCTTCAAACATTTCTAGTATATGAATAACATGATGTTTTTCAATGGCAAAAATCAATGAATATTGTAAAGGCACAAACAGTAATTTCTCCGCATTGCAAGGTGCAATTCTGAAATTTTTTGCTTTTTCCTGCTCCTCTTAGCATGATAAAGACGATTCAAAGAGAGTGAGATGCCAGCTCTTTTCATTCAGTCAGTAGCTTCAAACATTTCTGGTATATGAATAACATGATGTTTTTCAATGGCAAAAATCAATGAATATTGTAAATGCACAAACAGTAATTTCTCAGCATTGCAAGGTGCAATTCTGAAATTTTTTGCTTTTTCCTTCTCCTCTTAGCATGATAAAGAAGATTCAAAGAGAGTGAGATGCCAGCTCCTTTCATTCAGTCAGTAGCTTCAAACATTTCTGGACTTTTTCAATGGCAAAAATCAATGAATATTGTAAATGCACAAACAGTAATTTCTCCACATTGCAAGGTGCAATTCTGAAATTTTTTGCTTTTTCCTGCTCCTCTTAGCATGATAAAGAAGATTCAAAGAGAGTGAGATGCCAGCTCTTTTCATTCAGTCAGTAGCTATAAACATTTCTGGTATATGAATAACATGATGTTTTTCAATGGCAAAAATCAATGAATATTGTAAATGCACAAACAGTAATTTCTCCGCATTGCAAGGTGCAATTCTGAAATGTTTTGCTTTTTCCTGCTCCTCTTAGCATGATAAAGAAGATTCAAAGAGAGTGAGATGCCAGCTCCTTTCATTCAGTCAGTAGCTTCAAACATTTCTGGACGTTTTTCAATGGCAAAAATCAATGAATATTGTAAATGCACAAACAGTAATTTCTCCACATTGCAAGGTGAAATTCTGAAATTTTTTGCTTTTTCCTGCTCCTCTTAGCATGATAAAGAAGATTCAAAGAGAGTGAGTTGCCAGCTCTTTTCATTCAGTCAGTAGCTTCAAACATTTCTGGTATATAAATAACATGATGTTTTTCAATGGCAAAAATCAATGAATATTGTAAATGCACAAACAGTAATTTCTCCGCATTGCAAGGTGCAATTCTGAAATTTTTTGCTTTTTCCTGCTCCTCTTAGCATGATAAAGAAGATTCAAAGAGAGTGAGATGCCAGCTCTTTTCATTCAGTCAGTAGCTTAAAACATTTCTGGTATATGAATAACATGATGTTTTTCAATGGCAAAAATCAATGAATATTGTAAATGCACAAACAGTAATTTCTCCGCATTGCAAGGTGCAATTCTGAAATTTTTTGCTTTTTCCTGCTCCTCTTAGCATGATAAAGAAGATTCAAAGAGAGTGAGATGCCAGCTCCTTTCATTCAGTCAGTAGCTTCAAACATTTCTGGACGTTTTTCAATGGCAAAAATCAATGAATATTGTAAATGCACAAATAGTAATTTCTCCACATTGCAAGGTGCAATTCTGAAATTTTTTGCTTTTTCCTGCTCCTCTTAGCATGATAAAGAAGATTCAAAGAGAGTGAGATGCCAGCTCTTTTCATTCAGTCAGTAGCTTCAATCATTTCTGGTATATGAATAACATGATGTTTTTCAATGGCAAAAATCAATGAATATTGTAAATGCACAAACAGTAATTTCTCCGCATTGCAAGGTGCAATTCTGAAATTTTTTGCTTTTTCCTGCTCCTCTTAGCATGATAAAGAAGATTCAAAGAGAGTGAGATGCCAGCTCCTTTCATTCAGTCAGTAGCTTCAAACATTTTTGGACGTTTTTCAATGGCAAAAATCAATGAATATTGTAAATGCACAAACAGTAATTTCTCCACATTGCAAGGTGCAATTCTGAAATTTTTTGCTTTTTCCTGCTCCTCTTAGCATGATAAAGAAGATTCAAAGAGAGTGAGATGCCAGCTCTTTTCATTCAGTCAGTAGCTTCAAACATTTCTGGTATATGAATAACATGATGTTTTTCAATGGCAAAAATCAATGAATATTGTAAATGCACAAACAGTAATTTCTCCACATTGCAAGGTGCAATTCTGAAATTTTTTGCTTTTTCCTGCTCCTCTTAGCATGATAAAGAAGATTCAAAGAGAGTGAGATGCCAGCTCTTTTCATTCAGTCAGTAGCTTCAATCATTTCTGGTATATGAATAACATGATGTTTTTCAATGGCAAAAATCAATGAATATTGTAAATGCACAAACAGTAATTTCTCCGCATTGCAAGGTGCAAATCTGAAATTTTTTGCTTTTTCCTGCTCCTCTTAGCATGATAAAGAAGATTCAAAGAGAGTGAGATGCCAGCTCCTTTCATTCAGTCAGTAGCTTCAATCATTTCTGGACGTTTTTCAGTGGCAAAAATCAATGAATATTGTAAATGCACAAACAGTAATTTCTCCACATTGCAAGGTGCAATTCTGAAATTTTTTGCTTTTTCCTGCTCCTCTTAGCATGATAAAGAAGATTCAAAGAGAGTGAGATGCCAGCTCTTTTCATTCAGTCAGTAGCTTCAAACATTTCTGGTATATGAATAACATGATGTTTTTCAATGGCAAAAATCAATGAATATTGTAAATACACAAACAGTAATTTCTCCGCATTGCAAGGTGCAATTCTGAAATTTTTTGCTTTTTCCTGCTCCTCTTAGCATGATAAAGAAGATTCAAAGAGAGTGAGATGCCATCTCCTTTCATTCAGTCAGTAGCTTCAAACATTTCTGGACATTTTTCAATGGCAAAAATCAATGAATATTGTAAATGCACAAACAGTAATTTCTCCATATTGCAAGGTGCAATTCTGAAATTTTTTGCTTATTCCTGCTCCTCTTAGCATGATAAAGAAGATTCAAAGAGAGTGAGATGCCAGCTCTTTTCATTCAGTCAGTAGCTTCAAACATTTCTAGTATATGAATAACATGATGTTTTTCAATGGCAAAAATCAATGAATATTGTAAAGGCACAAACAGTAATTTCTCCGCATTGCAAGGTGCAATTCTGAAATTTTTTGCTTTTTCCTGCTCCTCTTAGCATGATAAAGACGATTCAAAGAGAGTGAGATGCCAGCTCTTTTCATTCAGTCAGTAGCTTCAAACATTTCTGGTATATGAATAACATGATGTTTTTCAATGGCAAAAATCAATGAATATTGTAAATGCACAAACAGTAATTTCTCAGCATTGCAAGGTGCAATTCTGAAATTTTTTGCTTTTTCCTTCTCCTCTTAGCATGATAAAGAAGATTCAAAGAGAGTGAGATGCCAGCTCCTTTCATTCAGTCAGTAGCTTCAAACATTTCTGGACTTTTTCAATGGCAAAAATCAATGAATATTGTAAATGCACAAACAGTAATTTCTCCACATTGCAAGGTGCAATTCTGAAATTTTTTGCTTTTTCCTGCTCCTCTTAGCATGATAAAGAAGATTCAAAGAGAGTGAGATGCCAGCTCTTTTCATTCAGTCAGTAGCTATAAACATTTCTGGTATATGAATAACATGATGTTTTTCAATGGCAAAAATCAATGAATATTGTAAATGCACAAACAGTAATTTCTCCGCATTGCAAGGTGCAATTCTGAAATGTTTTGCTTTTTCCTGCTCCTCTTAGCATGATAAAGAAGATTCAAAGAGAGTGAGATGCCAGCTCCTTTCATTCAGTCAGTAGCTTCAAACATTTCTGGACGTTTTTCAATGGCAAAAATCAATGAATATTGTAAATGCACAAACAGTAATTTCTCCACATTGCAAGGTGAAATTCTGAAATTTTTTGCTTTTTCCTGCTCCTCTTAGCATGATAAAGAAGATTCAAAGAGAGTGAGATGCCAGCTCTTTTCATTCAGTCAGTAGCTTCAAACATTTCTGGTATATAAATAACATGATGTTTTTCAATGGCAAAAATCAATGAATATTGTAAATGCACAAACAGTAATTTCTCCGCATTGCAAGGTGCAATTCTGAAATTTTTTGCTTTTTCCTGCTCCTCTTAGCATGATAAAGAAGATTCAAAGAGAGTGAGATGCCAGCTCCTTTCATTCAGTCAGTAGCTTCAAACATTTCTGGACGTTTTTCAATGGCAAAAATCAATGAATATTGTAAATGCACAAATAGTAATTTCTCCACATTGCAAGGTGCAATTCTGAAATTTTTTGCTTTTTCCTGCTCCTCTTAGCATGATAAAGAAGATTCAAAGAGAGTGAGATGCCAGCTCTTTTCATTCAGTCAGTAGCTTCAATCATTTCTGGTATATGAATAACATGATGTTTTTCAATGGCAAAAATCAATGAATATTGTAAATGCACAAACAGTAATTTCTCCGCAATGCAAGGTGCAATTCTGAAATTTTTTGCTTTTTCCTGCTCCTCTTAGCATGATAAAGAAGATTCAAAGAGAGTGAGATGCCAGCTCCTTTCATTCAGTCAGTAGCTTCAAACATTTCTGGACGTTTTTCAATGGCAAAAATCAATGAATATTGTAAATGCACAAACAGTAATTTCTCCACATTGCAAGGTGCAATTCTGAAATTTTTTGCTTTTTCCTGCTCCTCTTAGCATGATAAAGAAGATTCAAAGAGAGTGAGATGCCAGCTCTTTTCATTCAGTCAGTAGCTTCAAACATTTCTGGTATATGAATAACATGATGTTTTTCAATGGCAAAAATCAATGAATATTGTAAATGCACAAACAGTAATTTCTCCACATTGCAAGGTGCAATTCTGAAATTTTTTGCTTTTTCCTGCTCCTCTTAGCATGATAAAGAAGATTCAAAGAGAGTGAGATGCCAGCTCTTTTCATTCAGTCAGTA
This sequence comes from Phyllobates terribilis, assembly GCF_046119375.1. Taxonomy (NCBI): domain Eukaryota; kingdom Metazoa; phylum Chordata; class Amphibia; order Anura; family Dendrobatidae; genus Phyllobates; species Phyllobates terribilis. Next base: position 273,260 of record NW_027363241.1, on the reverse strand, counting down.
GCTTCAATCATTTCTGGTATATGAATAACATGATGTTTTTCAATGGCAAAAATCAATGAATATTGTAAATGCACAAACAGTAATTTCTCCGCATTGCAAGGTGCAATTCTGAAATTTTTTGCTTTTTCCTGCTCCTCTTAGCATGATAAAGAAGATTCAAAGAGAGTGAGATGCCAGCTCCTTTCATTCAGTCAGTAGCTTCAAACATTTCTGGACGTTTTTCAATGGCAAAAATCAATGAATATTGTAAATGCACAAACAGTAATTTCTCCACATTGCAAGGTGCAATTCTGAAATTTTTTGCTTTTTCCTGCTCCTCTTAGCATGATAAAGAAGATTCAAAGAGAGTGAGATGCCAGCTCTTTTCATTCAGTCAGTAGCTTCAAACATTTCTGGTATATGAATAACATGATGTTTTTCAATGGCAAAAATCAATGAATATTGTAAATGCACAAACAGTAATTTCTCCACATTGCAAGGTGCAATTCTGAAATTTTTTGCTTTTTCCTGCTCCTCTTAGCATGATAAAGAAAATTCAAAGAGAGTGAGATGCCAGCTCTTTTCATTCAGTCAGTAGCTTCAAACATTTCTGGTATATGAATAACATGATGTTTTTCAATGGCAAAAATCAATGAATATTGTAAATGCACAAACAGTAATTTCTCCGCATTGCAAGGTGCAATTGTGAAATTGTTTGCTTTTTCCTGCTCCTCTTAGCATGATAAAGAAGATTCAAAGAGAGTGAGATGCCAGCTCCTTTCATTCAGTCAGTAGCTTCAAACATTTCTGAACGTTTTTCAATGGCAAAAATCAATGAATATTGTAAATGCACAAATAGTAATTTCTCCACATTGCAAGGTGCAATTCTGAAATTTTTTGCTTTTTCCTGCTCCTCTTAGCATGATAAAGAATATTCAAAGAGAGTGAGATGCCAGCTCTTTTCATTCAGTCAGTAGCTTCAAACATTTCTGGTATATGAATAACATGATGTTTTTCAATGGCAAAAATCAATGAATATTGTAAATGCACAAACAGTAATTTCTCCGCATTGCAAGGTGCAATTCTGAAATTTTTTGCTTTTTCCTGCTCCTCTTAGCCTGATAAAGAAGATTCAAAAAGAGTGAGATGCCAGCTCCTTTCATTCAGTCAGTAGCTTCAAACATTTCTGGACGTTTTTCAATGGCAAAAATCAATGAATATCGTAAATGCACAAACAGTAATTTCTCCACATTGCAAGGTGCAATTCTGAAATTTTTTGCTTTTTCCTGCTCCTCTTAGCATGATAAAGAAGATTCAAAGAGAGTGAGATGCCAGCTCTTTTCATTCAGTCAGTAGCTTCAATCATTTCTGGTATATGAATAACATGATGTTTTTCAATGGCAAAAATCAATGAATATTGTAAATGCACAAACAGTAATTTCTCCGCATTGCAAGGTGCAATTCTGAAATTGTTTGCTTTTTCCTGCTCCTCTTAGCATGATAAAGAAGATTCAAAGAGAGTGAGATGCCAGCTCCTTTCATTCAGTCAGTAGCTTCAAACATTTCTGAACGTTTTTCAATGGCAAAAATCAATGAATATTGTAAATTCACAAATAGTAATTTCTCCACATTGCAAGGTGCAATTCTGAAATTTTTTGCTTTTTCCTGCTCCTCTTAGCATGATAAAGAAGATTCAAAGAGAGTGAGATGCCAGCTCTTTTCATTCAGTCAGTAGCTTCAAACATTTCTGGTATATGAATAACATGATGTTTTTCAATGGCAAAAATCAATGAATATTGTAAATGCACAAACAGTAATTTCTCCGCATTGCAAGGTGCAATTCTGAAATTTTTTGCTTTTTCCTGCTCCTCTTAGCCTGATAAAGAAGATTCAAAAAGAGTGAGATGCCAGCTCCTTTCATTCAGTCAGTAGCTTCAAACATTTCTGGACGTTTTTCAATGGCAAAAATCAAGGAATATTGTAAATGCACAAACAGTAATTTCTCCACATTGCAAGGTGCAATTCTGAAATTTTTTGCTTTTTCCTGCTCCTCTTAGCATGATAAAGAAGATTCAAAGAGAGTGAGATGCCAGCTCTTTTCATTCAGTCAGTAGCTTCAAACATTTCTGGTATATGAATAACATGATGTTTTTCAATGGCAAAAATCAATGAATATTGTAAATACACAAACATTAATTTCTCCGCATTGCAAGGTGCAATTCTGAAATTTTTTGCTTTTTCCTGCTCCTCTTAGCATGACAAAAAAGATTCAAAGAGAGTGAGATGCCAGCTCCTTTCATTCAGTCAGTAGCTTCAAACATTTCTGGACGTTTTTCAATGGCAAAAATCAATGAATATTGTAAATGCACAAACAGTAATTTCTCCATATTGCAAGGTGCAATTCTGAAATTTTTTGCTTTTTCCTGCTCCTCTTAGCATGATAAAGAACATTCAAAGAGAGTGAGATGCCAGCTCTTTTCATTCAGTCAGTAGCTTCAAACATTTCTGGTATATGAATAACATGATGTTTTTCAATGGCAAAAATCAATGAATATTGTAAATGCACAAATAGTAATTTCTCCACATTGCAAGGTGCAATTCTGAAATTTTTTGCTTTTTCCTGCTCCTCTTAGCATGATAAAGAAGATTCAAAGAGAGTGAGATGCCAGCTCTTTTCATTCAGTCAGTAGCTTCAATCATTTCTGGTATATGAATAACATGATGTTTTTCAATGGCAAAAATCAATGAATATTGTAAATGCACAAACAGTAATTTCTCCGCATTGCAAGGTGCAATTCTGAAATTTTTTGCCTTTTCCTGCTCCTCTTAGCATGATAAAGAAGATTCAAAGAGAGTGAGATGTCAGCTCCTTTCATTCAGTCAGTAGCTTCAAACATTTCTGGACGTTTTTCAATGGCAAAAATCAATGAATATTGTAAATGCACAAACAGTAATTTCTACACATTGCAAGGTGCAATTCTGAAATTTTTTGCTTTTTCCTGCTCCTCTTAGCATGATAAAGAAGATTCAAAGAGAGTGAGATGCCAGCTCTTTTCATTCAGTCAGTAGCTTCAAACATTTCTAGTATATGAATAACATGATGTTTTTCAATGGCAAAAATCAATGAATATTGTAAATGCACAAACAGTAATTTCTCCGCATTGCAAGGTGCAATTCTGAAATTTTTTGCTTTTTCCTGCTCCTCTTAGCATGATAAAGAAGATTAAAAGAGAGTGAGATGCCAGCTCCTTTCATTCAGTCTGTAGCTTCAAACATTTCTGGACGTTTTTCAATGGCAAAAAGCAATGAATATTGTAAATGCACAAACAGTAATTTCTCCACATTGCAAGGTGCAATTCTGAAATTTTTTGCTTTTTCCTGCTCCTCTTAGCATGATAAAGAAGATTCAAAGAGAGTGAGATGCCAGCTCTTTTCATTCAGTCAGTAGCTTCAAACATTTCTGGTATATGAATAACATGATGTTTTTCAATGGCAAAAATCAATGAATATTGTAAATGCACTAACAGTAATTTCTCCGCATTGCATGGTGCAATTCTGAAATTTTTTGCTTTTTCCTGCTCCTCTTAGCATGATAAAGAAGATTCAAAGAGAGTGAGATGCCAGCTCTTTTCATTCAGTCAGTAGCTTCAAACATTTCTGGTATATGAATAACATGATGTTTTTCAATGGCAAAAATCAATGAATATTGTAAATGCACAAACAGTAATTTCTCAGCATTGCAAGGTGCAATTCTGAAATTTTTTGCTTTTTCCTGCTCCTCTTAGCATGATAAAGAAGATTCAAGGAGAGTGAGATGCCAGCTCCTTTCATTCAGTCAGTAGCTTCAAACATTTCTGGACGTTTTTCAATGGCAAAAATCAATGAATATTGTAAATGCACAAACAGTAATTTCTCCACATTGCAAGGTGCAATTCTGAAATTTTTTGCTTTTTCCTGCTCCTCTTAGCATGATAAAGAAGATTCAAAGAGAGTGAGATGCCAGCTCTTTTCATTCAGTCAGTAGCTTCAAACATTTCTGGTATATGAATAACATGATGTTTTTCAATGGCAAAAATCAATGAATATTGTAAATGCACAAACAGCAATTTCTCCACATTGCAAGGTGCAATTCTGAAATTTTTTGCTTTTTCCTGCTCCTCTTAGCATGATAAAGAAGATTCAAAGAGAGTGAGATGCCAGCTCCTTTCATTCAGTCAGTAGCTTCAAACATTTCTGGACGTTTTTCAATGGCAAAAATCAATGAATATTGTAAATGCACAAACAGTAATTTCTCCACATTGCAAGGTGCAATTCTGAATTTTTTTGCTTTTTCCTGCTCCTCTTAGCATGATAAAGAAGATTCAAAGAGAGTGAGATGCCAGCTCTTTTCATTCAGTCAGTAGCTTCAAACATTTCTGGTATATGAATAACATGATGTTTTTCAATGGCAAAAATCAATGAATATTGTAAATGCACAAACAGTAATTTCTCCGCATTGCATGGTGCAATTCTGAAATTTTTTGCTTTTTCCTGCTCCTCTTAGCATGATAAAGAAGATTCAAAGAGAGTGAGATGCCAGCTCCTTTCATTCAGTCAGTAGCTTCAAACATTTCTGGACGTTTTTCAATGGCAAAAATCAATGAATATTGTAAATGCACAAACAGTAATTTCTCCACATTGCAAGGTGCAATTTTGAAATTTTTTGCTTTTTCCTGCTCCTCTTAGCATGATAAAGAAGATTCAAAGAGAGTGAGATGCCTGCTCTTTTCATTCAGTCAGTAGCTTCAAACATTTCTGGTATATGAATAACATGATGTTTTTCAATGGCAAAAATCAATGAATATTGTAAATGCACAAACAGTAATTTCTCCACATTGCAAGGTGCAATTCTGAAATTTTTTGCTTTTTCCTGCTCCTCTTAGCATGATAAAGAAGATTCAAAGAGAGTGAGATGCCAGCTCCTTTCATTCAGTCAGTAGCTTCAAACATTTCTGGACGTTTTTCAATGGCAAAAATCAATGAATATTGTAAATGCACAAACAGTAATTTCTCCACATTGCAAGGTGCAATTCTGAAATTTTTTGCTTTTTCCTACTCCTCTTAGCATGATAAAGAAGATTCAAAGAGAGTGAGATGCCAGCTCTTTTCATTCAGTCAGTAGCTTCAAACATTTCTGGTATATGAATAACATGATGTTTTTCAATGGCAAAAATCAATGAATATTGTAAATGCACAAACAGTAATTTCTCCGCATTGCATGGTGCAATTCTGAAATTTTTTGCTTTCTCCTGCTCCTCTTAGCATGATAAAGAAGATTCAAAGAGAGTGAGATGCCAGCTCCTTTCATTCAGTCAGTAGCTTCAAACATTTCTGGACGTTTTTCAATGGCAAAAATCAATGAATATTGTAAATGCACAAACAGTAATTTCTCCACATTGCAAGGTGCAATTCTGAAATTTTTTGCTTTTTCCTGCTCCTCTTAGCATGATAAAGAAGATTCAAAGAGAGTGAGATGCCAGCTCTTTTCATTCAGTCAGTAGCTTCAAACATTTCTGGTATATGAATAACATGTTGTTTTTCAATGGCAAAAATCAATGAATATTGTAAATGCACAAACAGTAATTTCTCCGCATTGCATGGTGCAATTCTGAAATTTTTTGCTTTTTCCTGCTCCTCTTAGCATGATAAAGAAGATTCAAAGAGAGTGAGATGCCAGCTCCTTTCATTCAGTCAGTAGCTTCAAACATTTCTGGACGTTTTTCAATGGCAAAAATCAATGAATATTGTAAATGCACAAACAGTAATTTCTCCACATTGCAAGGTGCAATTCTGAAATTTTTTGCTTTTTCCTGCTCCTCTTAGCATGATAAAGAAGATTCAAAGAGAGTGAGATGCCAACTCTTTTCATTCAGTCAGTAGCTTCAAACATTTCTGGACGTTTTTCAATGGCAAAAATCAATGAATATTGTAAATGCACAAACAGTAATTTCTCCGCATTGCAAGGTGCAATTCTGAAATTTTTTGCTTTTTCCTGCTCCTCTTAGCATGATAAAGAAGATTCAAGGAGAGTGAGATGCCAGCTCCTTTCATTCAGTCAGTAGCTTCAAACATTTCTGGACGTTTTTCAATGGCAAAAATCAATGAATATTGTAAATGCACAAACAGCAATTTCTCCACATTGCAAGGTGCAATTCTGAAATTTTTTGCTTTTTCCTGCTCCTCTTAGCATGATAAAGAAGATTCAAAGAGAGTGAGATGCCAGCTCCTTTCATTCAGTCAGTAGCTTCAAACATTTCTGGACGTTTTTCAATGGCAAAAATCAATGAATATTGTAAATGCACAAACAGTAATTTCTCCACATTGCCATGTGCAATTCTGAAATTTTTTGCTTTTTCCTGCTCCTCTTAGCATGATAAAGAAGATTCAAAGAGAGTGAGATGCCAGCTCTTTTCATTCAGTCAGTAGCTTCAAACATTTCTGGTATATGAATAACATGATGTTTTTCAATGGCAAAAATCAATGAATATTGTAAATGCACAAACAGTAATTTCTCCGCATTGCATGGTGCAATTCTGAAATGTTTTGCTTTTTCCTGCTCCTCTTAGCATGATAAAGAAGATTCAAAGAGAGTGAGATGCCAGCTCCTTTCATTCAGTCAGTAGCTTCAAACATTTCTGGACGTTTTTCAATGGCAAAAATCAATGAATATTGTAAATGCACAAACAGTAATTTCTCCACATTGCAAGGTGCAATTCTGAAATTTTTTGCTTTTTCCTGCTCCTCTTAGCATGATAAAGAAGATTCAAAGAGAGTGAGATGCCAGCTCTTTTCATTCAGTCAGTAGCTTCAAACATTTCTGGTATATGAATAACATGATGTTTTTCAATGGCAAAAATCAATGAATATTGTAAATGCACAAACAGTAATTTCTCCGCATTGCATGGTGCAATTCTGAAATTTTTTGCTTTTTCCTGCTCCTCTTAGCATGATAAAGAAGATTCAAAGAGAGTGAGATGCCAGCTCCTTTCATTCAGTCAGTAGCTTCAAACATTTCTGGACATTTTTCAATGGCAAAAATCAATGAATATTGTAAATGCACAAACAGTAATTTCTCCACATTGCAAGGTGCAATTCTGAAATTTTTTGCTTTTTCCTGCTCCTCTTAGCATGATAAAGAAGATTCAAAGAGAGTGAGATGCCAGCTCTTTTCATTCAGTCAGTAGCTTCAAACATTTCTGGTATATGAATAACATGATGTTTTTCAATGGCAAAAATCAATGAATATTGTAAATGCACAAACAGTAATTTCTCCGCATTGCAAGGTGCAATTCTGAAATTTTTTGCTTTTTCCTGCTCCTCTTAGCATGATAAAGAAGATTCAAGGAGAGTGAGATGCCAGCTCCTTTCATTCAGTCAGTAGCTTCAAACATTTCTGGACGTTTTTCAATGGCAAAAATCAATGAATATTGTAAATGCACAAACAGTAATTTCTCCACATTGCAAGGTGCAATTCTGAAATTTTTTGCTTTTTCCTGCTCCTCTTTGCATGATAAAGAAGATTCAAAGAGAGTGAGATGCCAGCTCTTTTCATTCAGTCAGTAGCTTCAAACATTTCTGGTATATGAATAACATGATGTTTTTCAATGGCAAAAATCAATGAATATTGTAAATGCACAATCAGCAATTTCTCCACATTGCAAGGTGCAATTCTGAAATTTTTTGCTTTTTCCTGCTCCTCTTAGCATGATAAAGAAGATTCAAAGAGAGTGAGATGCCAGCTCCTTTCATTCAGTCAGTAGCTTCAAACATTTCTGGACGTTTTTCAATGGCAAAAATCAATGAATATTGTAAATGCACAAACAGTAATTTCTCCACATTGCAAGGTGCAATTCTGAAATTTTTTGCTTTTTCCTGCTCCTCTTAGCATGATAAAGAAGATTCAAAGAGAGTGAGATGCCAGCTCTTTTCATTCAGTCAGTAGCTTCAAACATTTCTGGTATATGAATAACATGATGTTTTTCAATGGCAAAAATCAATGAATATTGTAAATGCACAAACAGTAATTTCTCCGCATTGCATGGTGCAATTCTGAAATTTTTTGCTTTTTCCTGCTCCTCTTAGCATGATAAAGAAGATTCAAAGAGAGTGAGATGCCAGCTCCTTTCATTCAGTCAGTAGCTTCAAACATTTCTGGACATTTTTCAATGGCAAAAATCAATGAATATTGTAAATGCACAAACAGTAATTTCTCCACATTGCAAGGTGCAATTCTGAAATTTTTTGCTTTTTCCTGCTCCTCTTAGCATGATAAAGAAGATTCAAAGAGAGTGAGATGCCAGCTCTTTTCATTCAGTCAGTAGCTTCAAACATTTCTGGTATATGAATAACATGATGTTTTTCAATGGCAAAAATCAATGAATATTGTAAATGCACAAACAGTAATTTCTCCGCATTGCAAGGTGCAATTCTGAAATTTTTTGCTTTTTCCTGCTCCTCTTAGCATGATAAAGAAGATTCAAGGAGAGTGAGATGCCAGCTCCTTTCATTCAGTCAGTAGCTTCAAACATTTCTGGACGTATTTCAATGGCAAAAATCAATGAATATTGTAAATGCACAAACAGTAATTTCTCCACATTGCAAGGTGCAATTCTGAAATTTTTTGCTTTTTCCTGCTCCTCTTAGCATGATAAAGAAGATTCAAAGAGAGTGAGATGCCAGCTCTTTTCATTCAGTCAGTAGCTTCAAACATTTCTGGTATATGAATAACATGATGTTTTTCAATGGCAAAAATCAATGAATATTGTAAATGCACAAACAGCAATTTCTCCACATTGCAAGGTGCAATTCTGAAATTTTTTGCTTTTTCCTGCTCCTCTTAGCATGATAAAGAAGATTCAAAGAGAGTGAGATGCCAGCTCCTTTCATTCAGTCAGTAGCTTCAAACATTTCTGGACGTTTTTCAATGGCAAAAATCAATGAATATTGTAAATGCACAAACAGTAATTTCTCCACATTGCAAGGTGCAATTCTGAAATTTTTTGCTTTTTCCTGCTCCTCTTAGCATGATAAAGAAGATTCAAAGAGAGTGAGATGCCAGCTCTTTTCATTCAGTCAGTAGCTTCAAACATTTCTGGTATATGAATAACATGATGTTTTTCAATGGCAAAAATCAATGAATATTGTAAATGCACAAACAGTAATTTCTCCGCATTGCATGGTGCAATTCTGAAATTTTTTGCTTTTTCCTGCTCCTCTTAGCATGATAAAGAAGATTCAAAGAGAGTGAGATGCCAGCTCCTTTCATTCAGTCAGTAGCTTCAAACATTTCTGGACGTTTTTCAATGGCAAAAATCAATGAATATTGTAAATGCACAAACAGTAATTTCTCCACATTGCAATGTGCAATTCTGAAATTTTTTGCTTTTTCCTGCTCCTCTTAGCATGATAAAGAAGATTCAAAGAGAGTGAGATGCCAACTCTTTTCATTCAGTCAGTAGCTTCAAACATTTCTGGACGTTTTTCAATGGCAAAAATCAATGAATATTGTAAATGCACAAACAGTAATTTCTCCGCATTGCAAGGTGCAATTCTGAAATTTTTTGCTTTTTCCTGCTCCTCTTAGCATGATAAAGAAGATTCAAGGAGAGTGAGATGCCAGCTCCTTTCATTCAGTCAGTAGCTTCAAACATTTCTGGACGTTTTTCAATGGCAAAAATCAATGAATATTGTAAATGCACAAACAGCAATTTCTCCACATTGCAAGGTGCAATTCTGAAATTTTTTGCTTTTTCCTGCTCCTCTTAGCATGATAAAGAAGATTCAAAGAGAGTGAGATGCCAGCTCCTTTCATTCAGTCAGTAGCTTCAAACATTTCTGGACGTTTTTCAATGGCAAAAATCAATGAATATTGTAAATGCACAAACAGTAATTTCTCCACATTGCCATGTGCAATTCTGAAATTTTTTGCTTTTTCCTGCTCCTCTTAGCATGATAAAGAAGATTCAAAGAGAGTGAGATGCCAGCTCTTTTCATTCAGTCAGTAGCTTCAAACATTTCTGGTATATGAATAACATGATGTTTTTCAATGGCAAAAATCAATGAATATTGTAAATGCACAAACAGTAATTTCTCCGCATTGCATGGTGCAATTCTGAAATTTTTTGCTTTTTCCTGCTCCTCTTAGCATGATAAAGAAGATTCAAAGAGAGTGAGATGCCAGCTCCTTTCATTCAGTCAGTAGCTTCAAACATTTCTGGACGTTTTTCAATGGCAAAAATCAATGAATATTGTAAATGCACAAACAGTAATTTCTCCACATTGCAAGGTGCAATTCTGAAATTTTTTGCTTTTTCCTGCTCCTCTTAGCATGATAAAGAAGATTCAAAGAGAGTGAGATGCCAGCTCTTTTCATTCAGTCAGTAGCTTCAAACATTTCTGGTATATGAATAACATGATGTTTTTCAATGGCAAAAATCAATGAATATTGTAAATGCACAAACAGTAATTTCTCCGCATTGCATGGTGCAATTCTGAAATTTTTTGCTTTTTCCTGCTCCTCTTAGCATGATAAAGAAGATTCAAAGAGAGTGAGATGCCAGCTCCTTTCATTCAGTCAGTAGCTTCAAACATTTCTGGACATTTTTCAATGGCAAAAATCAATGAATATTGTAAATGCACAAACAGTAATTTCTCCACATTGCAAGGTGCAATTCTGAAATTTTTTGCTTTTTCCTGCTCCTCTTAGCATGATAAAGAAGATTCAAAGAAAGTGAGATGCCAGCTCTTTTCATTCAGTCAGTAGCTTCAAACATTTCTGGTATATGAATAACATGATGTTTTTCAATGGCAAAAATCAATGAATATTGTAAATGCACAAACAGTAATTTCTCCGCATTGCAAGGTGCAATTCTGAAATTTTTTGCTTTTTCCTGCTCCTCTTAGCATGATAAAGAAGATTCAAGGAGAGTGAGATGCCAGCTCCTTTCATTCAGTCAGTAGCTTCAAACATTTCTGGACGTTTTTCAATGGCAAAAATCAATGAATATTGTAAATGCACAAACAGTAATTTCTCCACATTGCAAGGTGCAATTCTGAAATTTTTTGCTTTTTCCTGCTCCTCTTAGCATGATAAAGAAGATTCAAAGAGAGTGAGATGCCAGCTCTTTTCATTCAGTCAGTAGCTTCAAACATTTCTGGTATATGAATAACATGATGTTTTTCAATGGCAAAAATCAATGAATATTGTAAATGCACAAACAGCAATTTCTCCACATTGCAAGGTGCAATTCTGAAATTTTTTGCTTTTTCCTGCTCCTCTTAGCATGATAAAGAAGATTCAAAGAGAGTGAGATGCCAGCTCCTTTCATTCAGTCAGTAGCTTCAAACATTTCTGGACGTTTTTCAATGGCAAAAATCAATGAATATTGTAAATGCACAAACAGTAATTTCTCCACATTGCAAGGTGCAATTCTGAAATTTTTTGCTTTTTCCTGCTCCTCTTAGCATGATAAAGAAGATTCAAAGAGAGTGAGATGCCAGCTCTTTTCATTCAGTCAGTAGCTTCAAACATTTCTGGTATATGAATAACATGATGTTTTTCAATGGCAAAAATCAATGAATATTGTAAATGCACAAACAGTAATTTCTCCGCATTGCATGGTGCAATTCTGAAATTTTTTGCTTTTTCCTGCTCCTCTTAGCATGATAAAGAAGATTCAAAGAGAGTGAGATGCCAGCTCCTTTCATTCAGTCAGTAGCTTCAAACATTTCTGGACATTTTTCAATGGCAAAAATCAATGAATATTGTAAATGCACAAACAGTAATTTCTCCACATTGCAAGGTGCAATTCTGAAATTTTTTGCTTTTTCCTGCTCCTCTTAGCATGATAAAGAAGATTCAAAGAGAGTGAGATGCCAGCTCTTTTCATTCAGTCAGTAGCTTCAAACATTTCTGGTATATGAATAACATGATGTTTTTCAATGGCAAAAATCAATGAATATTGTAAATGCACAAACAGTAATTTCTCCGCATTGCAAGGTGCAATTCTGAAATTTTTTGCTTTTTCCTGCTCCTCTTAGCATGATAAAGAAGATTCAAGGAGAGTGAGATGCCAGCTCCTTTCATTCAGTCAGTAGCTTCAAACATTTCTGGACGTTTTTCAATGGCAAAAATCAATGAATATTGTAAATGCACAAACAGTAATTTCTCCACATTGCAAGGTGCAATTCTGAAATTTTTTGCTTTTTCCTGCTCCTCTTAGCATGATAAAGAAGATTCAAAGAGAGTGAGATGCCAGCTCTTTTCATTCAGTCAGTAGCTTCAAACATTTCTGGTATATGAATAACATGATGTTTTTCAATGGCAAAAATCAATGAATATTGTAAATGCACAAACAGCAATTTCTCCACATTGCAAGGTGCAATTCTGAAATTTTTTGCTTTTTCCTGCTCCTCTTAGCATGATAAAGAAGATTCAAAGAGAGTGAGATGCCAGCTCCTTTCATTCAGTCAGTAGCTTCAAACATTTCTGGACGTTTTTCAATGGCAAAAATCAATGAATATTGTAAATGCACAAACAGTAATTTCTCCACATGGCAAGGTGCAATTCTGAAATTTTTTGCTTTTTCCTGCTCCTCTTAGCATGATAAAGAAGATTCAAAGAGAGTGAGATGCCAGCTCTTTTCATTCAGTCAGTAGCTTCAAACATTTCTGGTATATGAATAACATGATGTTTTTCAATGGCAAAAATCAATGAATATTGTAAATGCACAAACAGTAATTTCTCCGCATTGCATGGTGCAATTCTGAAATTTTTTGCTTTTTCCTGCTCCTCTTAGCATGATAAAGAAGATTCAAAGAGAGTGAGATGCCAGCTCCTTTCATTCAGTCAGTAGCTTCAAACATTTCTGGACGTTTTTCAATGGCAAAAATCAATGAATATTGTAAATGCACAAACAGTAATTTCTCCACATTGCAATGTGCAATTCTGAAATTTTTTGCTTTTTCCTGCTCCTCTTAGCATGATAAAGAAGATTCAAAGAGAGTGAGATGCCAACTCTTTTCATTCAGTCAGTAGCTTCAAACATTTCTGGTATATGAATAACATGATGTTTTTCAATGGCAAAAATCAATGAATATTATAAATGCACAAACAGTAATTTCTCCGCATTGCAAGGTGCAATTCTGAAATTTTTTGCTTTTTCCTGCTCCTCTTAGCATGATAAAGAAGATTCAAGGAGAGTGAGACGCCAGCTCCTTTCATTCAGTCAGTAGCTTCAAACATTTCTGGACGTTTTTCAATGGCAAAAATCAATGAATATTGTAAATGCACAAACAGTAATTTCTCCACATTGCAAGGTGCAATTCTGAAATTTTTTGCTTTTTCCTGCTCCTCTTAGCATGATAAAGAAGATTCAAAGAGAGTGAGATGCCAGCTCTTTTCATTCAGTCAGTAGCTTCAAACATTTCTGGTATATGAATAACATGATGTTTTTCAATGGCAAAAATCAATGAATATTGTAAATGCACAAACAGTAATTTCTCCGCATTGCAAGGTGCAATTCTGAAATTTTTTGCTTTTTACTGCTCCTCTTAGCATGATAAAGAAGATTCAAAGAGAGTGAGATGCCAGCTGCTTTCATTCAGTCAGTAGCTTCAAACATTTCTGGACGTTTTTCAATGGCAAAAATCAATGAATATTGTAAATGCACAAATAGTAATTTCTCCACATTGCAAGGTGCAATTCTGAATTTTTTTGCTTTTTCCTGCTCCTCTTAGCATGATAAAGAAGATTCAAAGAGAGTGAGATGCCAGCTCTTTTCATTCAGTCAGTAGCTTCAAACATTTCTGGTATATGAATAACATGATGTTTTTCAATGGCAAAAATCAATGAATATTGTAAATGCACAAACAGTAATTTCTCCGCATTGCAAGGTGCAATTCTGAAATTTTTTGCTTTTTCCTGCTCCTCTTAGCATGATAAAGAAGATTCAAAGAGAGTGAGATGCCAGCTCCTTTCATTCAGTCAGTAGCTTCAAACATTTCTGGACGTTTTTCAATGGCAAAAATCAATGAATATTGTAAATGCACAAATAGTAATTTCTCCACATTGCAATGTGCAATTCTGAAATTTTTTGCTTTTTCCTGCTCCTCTTAGCATGATAAAGAAGATTCAAAGAGAGTGAGATGCCAGCTCTTTTCATTCAGTCAGTAGCTTCAAACATTTCTGGTATATGAATAACATGATGTTTTTCAATGGCAAAAATCAATGAATATTGTAAATGCACAAACAGCAATTTCTCCACATTGCAAGGTGCAATTCTGAAATTTTTTGCTTTTTCCTGCTCCTCTTAGCATGATAAAGAAGATTCAAAGAGAGTGAGATGCCAGCTCCTTTCGTTCAGTCAGTAGCTTCAAACATTTCTGGACGTTTTTCAATGGCAAAAATCAATGAATATTGTAAATGCACAAACAGTAATTTCTCCACATTGCAAGGTGCAATTCTGAAATTTTTTGCTTTTTCCTGCTCCTCTTAGCATGATAAAGAAGATTCAAAGAGAGTGAGATGCCAGCTCTTTTCATTCAGTCAGTAGCTTCAAACATTTCTGGTATATGAATAACATGATGTTTTTCAATGGCAAAAATCAATGAATATTGTAAATGCACAAACAGCAATTTCTCCACATTGCAAGGTGCAATTCTGAAATTTTTTGCTTTTTCCTGCTCCTCTTAGCATGATAAAGAAGATTCAAAGAGAGTGAGATGCCAGCTCCTTTCATTCAGTCAGTAGCTTCAAACATTTCTGGACGTTTTTCAATGGCAAAAATCAATGAATATTGTAAATGCACAAACAGTAATTTCTCCACATTGCAAGGTGCAATTCTGAAATTTTTTGCTTTTTCCTGCTCCTCTTAGCATGATAAAGAAGATTCAAAGAGAGTGAGATGCCAGCTCCTTTCATTCAGTCAGTAGCTTCAAACATTTCTGGACGTTTTTCAATGTCAAAAATCAATGAATATTGTAAATGCACAAACAGTAATTTCTCCACATTGCAAGGTGCAATTCTGAAATTTTTTGCTTTTTCCTGCTCCTCTTAGCATGATAAAGAAGATTCAAAGAGAGTGAGATGCCAGCTCTTTTCATTCAGTCAGTAGCTTCAAACATTTCTGGTATATGAATAACATGATGTTTTTCAATTTCAAAAATCAATGAATATTGTAAATGCACAAACAGTAATTTCTCCGCATTGCAAGGTGCAATTCTGAAATTTTTTGCTTTTTCCTGCTCCTCTTAGCATGATAAAGAAGATTCAAAGAGAGTGAGATGCCAGCTCCTTTCATTCAGTCAGTAGCTTCAAACATTTCTGGACGTTTTTCAATGGCAAAAATCAATGAATATTGTAAATGCACAAACAGTAATTTCTCCACATTGCAAGGTGCAATTCTGAAATTTTTTGCTTTTTCCTGCTCCTCTTAGCATGATAAAGAAGATTCAAAGAGAGTGAGATGCCAGCTCTTTTCATTCAGTCAGTAGCTTCAAACATTTCTGGTATATGAATAACATGATGTTTTTCAATGGCAAAAATCAATGAATATTGTAAATGCACAAACAGTAATTTCTCCGCATTGCATGGTGCAATTCTGAAATTTTTTGCTTTTTCCTGCTCCTCTTAGCATGATAAAGAAGATTCAAAGAGAGTGAGATGCCAGCTCCTTTCATTCAGTCAGTAGCTTCAAACATTTCTGGACGTTTTTCAATGGCAAAAATCAATGAATATTGTAAATGCACAAACAGTAATTTCTCCACATTGCAAGGTGCAATTCTGAAATTTTTTGCTTTTTCCTGCTCCTCTTAGCATGATAAAGAAGATTCAAAGAGAGTGAGATGCCAGCTCTTTTCATTCACTCAGTAGCTTCAAACATTTCTGGTATATGAATAACATGATGTTTTTCAATGGCAAAAATCAATGAATATTGTAAATGCACAAACAGTAATTTCTCCGCATTGCATGGTGCAATTCTGAAATTTTTTGCTTTTTCCTGCTCCTCTTAGCATGATAAAGAAGATTCAAAGAGAGTGAGATGCCAGCTCCTTTCATTCAGTCAGTAGCTTCAAACATTTCTGGACGTTTTTCAATGGCAAAAATCAATGAATATTGTAAATGCACAAACAGCAATTTCTCCACATTGCAAGGTGCAATTCTGAAATTTTTTGATTTTTCCTGCTCCTCTTAGCATGATAAAGAAGATTCAAAGAGAGTGAGATGCCAGCTCCTTTCATTCAGTCAGTAGCTTCAAACATTTCTGGACGTTTTTCAATGGCAAAAATCAATGAATATTGTAAATGCACAAACAGTAATTTCTCCACATTGCAATGTGCAATTCTGAAATTTTTTGCTTTTTCCTGCTCCTCTTAGCATGATAAAGAAGATTCAAAGAGAGTGAGATGCCAGCTCTTTTCATTCAGTCAGTAGCTTCAAACATTTCTGGTATATGAATAACATGATGTTTTTCAATGGCAAAAATCAATGAATATTGTAAATGCACAAACAGTAATTTCTCCGCATTGCATGGTGCAATTCTGAAATTTTTTGCTTTTTCCTGCTCCTCTTAGCATGATAAAGAAGATTCAAAGAGAGTGAGATGCCAGCTCCTTTCATTCAGTCAGTAGCTTCAAACATTTCTGGACGTTTTTCAATGGCAAAAATCAATGAATATTGTAAATGCACAAACAGTAATTTCTCCACATTGCAAGGTGCAATTCTGAAATTTTTTGCTTTTTCCTGCTCCTCTTAGCATGATAAAGAAGATTCAAAGAGAGTGAGATGCCAGCTCTTTTCATTCAGTCAGTAGCTTCAAACATTTCTGGTATATGAATAACATGATGTTTTTCAATGGCAAAAATCAATGAATATTGTAAATGCACAAACAGTAATTTCTCCGCATTGCATGGTGCAATTCTGAAATTTTTTGCTTTTTCCTGCTCCTCTTAGCATGATAAAGAAGATTCAAAGAGAGTGAGATGCCAGCTCCTTTCATTCAGTCAGTAGCTTCAAACATTTCTGGACATTTTTCAATGGCAAAAATCAATGAATATTGTAAATGCACAAACAGTAATTTCTCCACATTGCAAGGTGCAATTCTGAAATTTTTTGCTTTTTCCTGCTCCTCTTAGCATGATAAAGAAGATTCAAAGAGAGTGAGATGCCAGCTCTTTTCATTCAGTCAGTAGCTTCAAACATTTCTGGTATATGAATAACATGATGTTTTTCAATGGCAAAAATCAATGAATATTGTAAATGCACAAACAGTAATTTCTCCGCATTGCAAGGTGCAATTCTGAAATTTTTTGCTTTTTCCTGCTCCTCTTAGCATGATAAAGAAGATTCAAGGAGAGTGAGATGCCAGCTCCTTTCATTCAGTCAGTAGCTTCAAACATTTCTGGACGTTTTTCAATGGCAAAAATCAATGAATATTGTAAATGCACAAATAGTAATTTCTCCACATTGCAAGGTGCAATTCTGAAATTTTTTGCTTTTTCCTGCTCCTCTTAGCATGATAAAGAAGATTCAAAGAGAGTGAGATGCCAGCTCTTTTCATTCAGTCAGCAGCTTCAAACATTTCTGGTATATGAATAACATGATGTTTTTCAATGGCAAAAATCAATGAATATTGTAAATGCACAAACAGCAATTTCTCCACATTGCAAGGTGCAATTCTGAAATTTTTTGCTTTTTCCTGCTCCTCTTAGCATGATAAAGAAGATTCAAAGAGAGTGAGATGCCAGCTCCTTTCATTCAGTCAGTAGCTTCAAACATTTCTGGACGTTTTTCAATGGCAAAAATCAATGAATATTGTAAATGCACAAACAGTAATTTCTCCACATTGCAAGGTGCAATTCTGAAATTTTTTTGCTTCTTCCTGCTCCTCTTAGCATGATAAAGAAGATTCAAAGAGAGTGAGATGCCAGCTCTTTTCATTCAGTCAGTAGCTTCAAACATTTCTGGTATATGAATAACATGATGTTTTTCAATGGCAAAAATCAATGAATATTGTAAATGCACAAACAGTAATTTCTCCGCATTGCATGGTGCAATTCTGAAATTTTTTGCTTTTTCCTGCTCCTCTTAGCATGATAAAGAAGATTCAAAGAGAGTGAGATGCCAGCTCCTTTCATTCAGTCAATAGCTTCAAACATTTCTGGATGTTTTTCAATGGCAAAAATCAATGAATATTGTAAATGCACAAACAGTAATTTCTCCACATTGCAAGGTGCAATTCTGAAATTTTTTGCTTTTTCCTGCTCCTCTTAGCATGATAAAGAAGATTCAAAGAGAGTGAGATGCCAACTCTTTTCATTCAGTCAGTAGCTTCAAACATTTCTGGTATATGAATAACATGATGTTTTTCAATGGCAAAAATCAATGAATATTATAAATGCACAAACAGTAATTTCTCCGCATTGCAAGGTGCAATTCTGAAATTTTTTGCTTTTTCCTGCTCCTCTTAGCATGATAAAGAAGATTCAAGGAGAGTGAGACGCCAGCTCCTTTCATTCAGTCAGTAGCTTCAAACATTTCTGGACGTTTTTCAATGGCAAAAATCAATGAATATTGTAAATGCACAAACAGTAATTTCTCCACATTGCAAGGTGCAATTCTGAAATTTTTTGCTTTTTCCTGCTCCTCTTAGCATGATAAAGAAGATTCAAAGAGAGTGAGATGCCAGCTCTTTTCATTCAGTCAGTAGCTTCAAACATTTCTGGTATATGAATAACATGATGTTTTTCAATGGCAAAAATCAATGAATATTGTAAATGCACAAACAGTAATTTCTCCGCATTGCAAGGTGCAATTCTGAAATTTTTTACTTTTTACTGCTCCTCTTAGCATGATAAAGAAGATTCAAAGAGAGTGAGATGCCAGCTCCTTTCATTCAGTCAGTAGCTTCAAACATTTCTGGACGTTTTTCAATGGCAAAAATCAATGAATATTGTAAATGCACAAATAGTAATTTCTCCACATTGCAAGGTGCAATTCTGAATTTTTTTGCTTTTTCCTGCTCCTCTTAGCATGATAAAGAAGATTCAAAGAGAGTGAGAGGCCAGCTCTGTTCATTCAGTCAGTAGCTTCAAACATTTCTGGTATATGAATAACATGATGTTTTTCAATGGCAAAAATCAATGAATATTGTAAATGCACAAACAGTAATTTCTCCGCATTGCAAGGTGCAATTCTGAAATTTTTTGCTTTTTCCTGCTCCTCTTAGCATGATAAAGAAGATTCAAAGAGAGTGAGATGCCAGCTCCTTTCATTCAGTCAGTAGCTTCAAACATTTCTGGACGTTTTCAATGGCAAAAATCAATGAATATTGTAAATGCACAAATAGTAATTTCTCCACATTGCAAGGTGCAATTCTGAAATTTTTTGCTTTTTCCTGCTCCTCTTAGCATGATAAAGAAGATTCAAAGAGAGTGAGATGCCAGCTCTTTTCATTCAGTCAGTAGCTTCAAACATTTCTGGTATATGAATAACATGATGTTTTTCAATGGCAAAAATCAATGAATATTGTAAATGCACAAACAGCAATTTCTCCACATTGCAAGGTGCAATTCTGAAATTTTTTGCTTTTTCCTGCTCCTCTTAGCATGATAAAGAAGATTCAAAGAGAGTGAGATGCCAGCTCCTTTCATTCAGTCAGTAGCTTCAAACATTTCTGGACGTTTTTCAATGGCAAAAATCAATGAATATTGTAAATGCACAAATAGTAATTTCTCCACATTGCAAGGTGCAATTCTGAAATTTTTTGCTTTTTCCTGCTCCTCTTAGCATGATAAAGAAGATTCAAAGAGAGTGAGATGCCAGCTCTTTTCATTCAGTCAGTAGCTTCAAACATTTCTGGTATATGAATAACATGATGTTTTTCAATGGCAAAAATCAATGAATATTGTAAATGCACAAACAGCAATTTCTCCACATTGCAAGGTGCAATTCTGAAATTTTTTGCTTTTTCCTGCTCCTCTTAGCATGATAAAGAAGATTCAAAGAGAGTGAGATGCCAGCTCCTTTCATTCAGTCAGTAGCTTCAAACATTTCTGGACGTTTTTCAATGGCAAAAATCAATGAATATTGTAAATGCACAAACAGTAATTTCTCCACATTGCAAGGTGCAATTCTGAAATTTTTTGCTTTTTTCTGCTCCTCTTAGCATGATAAAGAAGATTCAAAGAGAGTGAGATGCCAGCTCCTTTCATTCAGTCAGTAGCTTCAAACATTTCTGGACGTTTTTCAATGGCAAAAATCAATGAATATTGTAAATGCACAAACAGTAATTTCTCCACATTGCAAGGTGCAATTCTGAAATTTTTTGCTTTTTCCTGCTCCTCTTAGCATGATAAAGAAGATTCAAAGAGAGTGAGATGCCAGCTCTTTTCATTCAGTCAGTAGCTTCAAACATTTCTGGTATATGAATAACATGATATTTTTCAATTTCAAAAATCAATGAATATTGTAAATGCACAAACAGTAATTTCTCCGCATTGCAAGGTGCAATTCTGAAATTTTTTGCTTTTTCCTGCTCATCTTAGCATGATAAAGAAGATTCAAAGAGAGTGAGATGCCAGCTCCTTTCATTCAGTCAGTAGCTTCAAACATTTCTGGATGTTTTTCAATGGCAAAAATCAATGAATATTGTAAATGCACAAATAGTAATTTCTCCACATTGCAAGGTGCAATTCTGAAATTTTTTGCTTTTTCCTGCTCCTCTTAGCATGATAAAGAAGATTCAAAGAGAGTGAGATGCCAGCTCTTTTCATTCAGTCAGTAGCTTCAAACATTTCTGGTATATGAATAACATGATGTTTTTCAATGGCAAAAATCAATGAATATTGTAAATGCACAAACAGCAATTTCTCCACATTGCAAGGTGCAAATCTGAAATTTTTTGCTTTTTCCTGCTCCTCTTAGCATGATAAAGAAGATTCAAAGAGAGTGAGATGCCAGCTCTTTTCATTCAGTCAGTAGCTTCAAACATTTCTGGTATATGAATAACATGATGTTTTTCAATGGCAAAAATCAATGAATATTGTAAATGCACAAACAGCAATTTCTCCACATTGCAAGGTGTAATTCTGAAATTTTTTGCTTTTTCCTGCTCCTCTTAGCATGATAAAGAAGATTCAAAGAGAGTGAGATGCCAGCTCCTTTCATTCAGTCAGTAGCTTCAAACATTTCTGGACGTTTTTCAATGGCAAAAATCAATGAATATTGTAAATGCACAAACAGTAATTTCTCCACATTGCAAGGTGCAATTCTGAAATTTTTTGCTTTTTCCTGCTCCTCTTAGCATGATAAAGAAGATTCAAAGAGAGTGAGATGCCAGCTCTTTTCATTCAGTCAGTAGCTTCAAACATTTCTGGTATATGAATAACATGATGTTTTTCAATGGCAAAAATCAATGAATATTGTGAATGCACAAACAGCAATTTCTCCACATTGCAAGGTGTAATTCTGAATTTTTTTGCTTTTTCCTGCTCCTCTTAGCATGATAAAGAAGATTCAAAGAGAGTGAGATGCCAGCTCCTTTCATTCAGTCAGTAGCTTCAAACATTTCTGGACGTTTTTCAATGGCAAAAATCAATGAATATTGTAAATGCACAAACAGTAATTTCTCCACATTGCAAGGTGCAATTCTGAAATTTTTTGCTTTTTTCTGCTCCTCTTAGCATGATAAAGAAGATTCAAAGAGAGTGAGATGCCAGCTCCTTTCATTCAGTCAGTAGCTTCAAACATTTCTGGACGTTTTTCAATGGCAAAAATCAATGAATATTGTAAATGCACAAACAGTAATTTCTCCACATTGCAAGGTGCAATTCTGAAATTTTTTGCTTTTTCCTGCTCCTCTTAGCATGATAAAGAAGATTCAAAGAGAGTGAGATGCCAGCTCTTTTCATTCAGTCAGTAGCTTCAAACATTTCTGGTATATGAATAACATGATATTTTTCAATTTCAAAAATCAATGAATATTGTAAATGCACAAACAGTAATTTCTCCGCATTGCAAGGTGCAATTCTGAAATTTTTTGCTTTTTCCTGCTCATCTTAGCATGATAAAGAAGATTCAAAGAGAGTGAGATGCCAGCTCCTTTCATTCAGTCAGTAGCTTCAAACATTTCTGGATGTTTTTCAATGGCAAAAATCAATGAATATTGTAAATGCACAAATAGTAATTTCTCCACATTGCAAGGTGCAATTCTGAAATTTTTTGCTTTTTCCTGCTCCTCTTAGCATGATAAAGAAGATTCAAAGAGAGTGAGATGCCAGCTCTTTTCATTCAGTCAGTAGCTTCAAACATTTCTGGTATATGAATAACATGATGTTTTTCAATGGCAAAAATCAATGAATATTGTAAATGCACAAACAGCAATTTCTCCACATTGCAAGGTGCAAATCTGAAATTTTTTGCTTTTTCCTGCTCCTCTTAGCATGATAAAGAAGATTCAAAGAGAGTGAGATGCCAGCTCTTTTCATTCAGTCAGTAGCTTCAAACATTTCTGGTATATGAATAACATGATGTTTTTCAATGGCAAAAATCAATGAATATTGTAAATGCACAAACAGCAATTTCTCCACATTGCAAGGTGTAATTCTGAAATTTTTTGCTTTTTCCTGCTCCTCTTAGCATGATAAAGAAGATTCAAAGAGAGTGAGATGCCAGCTCCTTTCATTCAGTCAGTAGCTTCAAACATTTCTGGACGTTTTTCAATGGCAAAAATCAATGAATATTGTAAATGCACAAACAGTAATTTCTCCACATTGCAAGGTGCAATTCTGAAATTTTTTGCTTTTTCCTGCTCCTCTTAGCATGATAAAGAAGATTCAAAGAGAGTGAGATGCCAGCTCTTTTCATTCAGTCAGTAGCTTCAAACATTTCTGGTATATGAATAACATGATGTTTTTCAATGGCAAAAATCAATGAATATTGTGAATGCACAAACAGCAATTTCTCCACATTGCAAGGTGTAATTCTGAATTTTTTTGCTTTTTCCTGCTCCTCTTAGCATGATAAAGAAGATTCAAAGAGAGTGAGATGCCAGCTCCTTTCATTCAGTCAGTAGCTTCAAACATTTCTGGACGTTTTTCAATGGCAAAAATCAATGAATATTGTAAATGCACAAACAGTAATTTCTCCACATTGCAAGGTGCAATTCTGAAATTTTTTGCTTTTTCCTGCTCCTCTTAGCATGATAAAGAAGATTCAAAGAGAGTGAGATGCCAGCTCTTTTCATTCAGTCAGTAGCTTCAAACATTTCTGGTATATGAATAACATGATGTTTTTCAATGGCAAAAATCAATGAATATTGTAAATGCACAAACAGCAATTTCTCCACATTGCAAGGTGTAATTCTGAATTTTTTTGCTTTTTCCTGCTCCTCTTAGCATGATAAAGAAGATTCAAAGAGAGTGAGATGCCAGCTCCTTTCATTCAGTCAGTAGCTTCAAACATTTCTGGACGTTTTTCAATGGCAAAAATCAATGAATATTGTAAATGCACAAACAGTAATTTCTCCACATTGCAAGGTGCAATTCTGAATTTTTTTGCTTTTTCCTGCTCCTCTTAGCATGATAAAGAAGATTCAAAGAGAGTGAGATGCCAGCTCTTTTCATTCAGTCAGTAGCTTCAAACATTTCTGGTATATGAATAACATGATGTTTTTCAATGGCAAAAATCAATGAATATTGTAAATGCACAAACAGCAATTTCTCCACATTGCAAGGTGTAATTCTGAATTTTTTTGCTTTTTCCTGCTCCTCTTAGCATGATAAAGAAGATTCAAAGAGAGTGAGATGCCAGCTCCTTTCATTCAGTCAGTAGCTTCAAACATTTCTGGACGTTTTTCAATGGCAAAAATCAATGAATATTGTAAATGCACAAACAGTAATTTCTCCACATTGCAAGGTGCAATTCTGAAATTTTTTGCTTTTTCCTGCTCCTCTTAGCATGATAAAGAAGATTCAAAGAGAGTGAGATGCCAGCTCTTTTCATTCAGTCAGTAGCTTCAAACATTTCTGGTATATGAATAACATGATGTTTTTCAATGGCAAAAATCAATGAATATTGTAAATGCACAAACAGCAATTTCTCCACATTGCAAGGTGCAATTCTGAAATTTTTTGCTTTTTCCTGCTCCTCTTAGCATGATAAAGAAGATTCAAAGAGAGTGAGATGCCAGCTCTTTTCATTCAGTCAGTAGCTTCAAACATTTCTGGTATATGAATAACATGATGTTTTTCAATGGCAAAAATCAATGAATATTGTAAATGCACAAACAGCAATTTCTCCACATTGCAAGGTGTAATTCTGAAATTTTTTGCTTTTTCCTGCTCCTCTTAGCATGATAAAGAAGATTCAAAGAGAGTGAGATGCCAGCTCCTTTCATTCAGTCAGTAGCTTCAAACATTTCTGGACGTTTTTCAATGGCAAAAATCAATGAATATTGTAAATGCACAAACAGAAATTTCTCCACATTGCAAGGTGCAATTCTGAAATTTTTTGTTTTTTCCTGCTCCTCTTAGCATGATAAACAAGATTCAAAGAGAGTGAGATGCCAGCTCTTTTCATTCAGTCAGTAGCTTCAAACATTTCTGGTATATGAATAACATGATGTTTTTCAATGGCAAAAATCAATGAATATTGTAAATGCACAAACAGTAATTTCTCCGCATTGCACGGTGCAATTCTGAAATTTTTTGCTTTTTCCTGCTCCTCTTAGCATGATAAAGAAGATTCAAAGAGAGTGAGATGCCAGCTCCTTTCATTCAGTCAGTAGCTTCAAACATTTCTGGACGTTTTTCAATGGCAAAAATCAATGAATATTGTAAATTCACAAACAGTAATTTCTCCACATTGCAAGGTGCAATTCTGAAATTTTTTGCTTTTTCCTGCTCCTCTTAGCATGATAAAGAAGATTCAAAGAGAGTGAGATGCCAGATCTTTTCATTCAGTCAGTAGCTTCAAACATTTCTGGTATATGAATAACATGATGTTTTTGAATTGCAAAAATCAATGAATATTGTAAATGCACAAACAGTAATTTCTCCGCATTGCAAGGTGCAATTCTGAAATTTTTTGCTTTTTCCTGCTCCTCTTAGCATGATAAAGAAGATTCAAAGAGAGTGAGATGCCAGCTCTTTTCATTCAGTCAGTAGCTTCAAACATTTCTGGTATATGAATAACATGATGTTTTTCAATGGCAAAAATCAATGAATATTGTAAATGCACAAACAGCAATTTCTCCACATTGCAAGGTGCAATTCTGAAATTTTTTGCTTTTTCCTGCTCCTCTTAGCATGATAAAGAAGATTCAAAGAGAGTGAGATGCCAGCTCCTTTCATTCAGTCAGTAGCTTCAAACATTTCTGGACGTTTTTCAATGGCAAAAATCAATGAATATTGTAAATGCACAAACAGTAATTTCTCCACATTGCAAGGTGCAATTCTGAAATTTTTTGCTTTTTCCTGCTCCTCTTAGCATGATAAAGAAGATTCAAAGAGAGTGAGATGCCAGCTCTTTTCATTCAGTCAGTAGCTTCAAACATTTCTGGTATATGAATAACATGATATTTTTGAATGGCAAAAATCAATGAATATTGCAAATGCACAAACAGTAATTTCTCCGCATTGCAAGGTGCAATTCTGAAATTTTTTGCTTTTTCCTGCTCCTCTTAGCATGATAAAGAAGATTCAAAGAGAGTGAGATGCCAGCTCCTTTCATTCAGTCAGTAGCTTCAAACATTTCTGGACATTTTTCAATGGCAAAAATCAATGAATATTGTAAATGCACAAACAGTAATTTCTCCACATTGCAAGGTGCAATTCTGAAATTTTTTGCTTTTTCCTGCTCCTCTTAGCATGATAAAGAAGATTCAAAGAGAGTGAGATGCCAGCTCTTTTCATTCAGTCAGTAGCTTCAAACATTTCTGGTATATGAATAACATGATGTTTTTCAATGGCAAAAATCAATGAATATTGTAAATGCACAAACAGCAATTTCTCCACATTGCAAGGTGCAATTCTGAAATTTTTTGCTTTTTCCTGCTCCTCTTAGCATGATAAAGAAGATTCAAAGAGAGTGAGATGCCAGATCCTTTCATTCAGTCAGTAGCTTCAAACATTTCTGGACGTTTTTCAATGGCAAAAATCAATGAATATTGTAAATGCACAAACAGTAATTTCTCCACATTGCAAGGTGCAATTCTGAAATTTTTTGCTTTTTCCTGCTCCTTTTAGCATGATAAAGAAGATTCAAAGAGAGTGAGATGCCAGCTCTTTTCATTCAGTCAGTAGCTTCAAACATTTCTGGTATATGAATAACATGATGTTTTTCAATGGCAAAAATCAATGAATATTGTAAATGCACAAACAGTAATTTCTCCGCATTGCAAGGTGCAATTCTGAAATTTTTTGCTTTTTCCTGCTCCTCTTAGCATGATAAAGAAGATTCAAAGAGAGTGAGATGCCAGCTCCTTTCATTCAGTCAGTAGCTTCAAACATTTCTGGACGTTTTTCAATGGCAAAAATCAATGAATATTGTAAATGCACAAACAGTAATTTCTCCACATTGCAAGGTGCAATTCTGAAATTTTTTGCTTTTTCCTGCTCCTCTTAGCATGATAAAGAAGATTCAAAGAGAGTGAGATGCCAGCTCTTTTCATTCAGTCAGTAGCTTCAAACATTTCTGGTATATGAATAACATGATGTTTTTCAATGGCAAAAATCAATGAATATTGTAAATGCACAAACAGCAATTTCTCCACATTGCAAGGTGCAATTCTGAAATTTTTTGCTTTTTCCTGCTCCTCTTAGCATGATAAAGAAGATTCAAAGAGAGTGAGATGCCAGCTCCTTTCATTCAGTCAGTAGCTTCAAACATTTCTGGACGTTTTTCAATGGCAAAAATCAATGAATATTGTAAATGCACAAACAGTAATTTCTCCACATTGCAAGGTGCAATTCTGAAATTTTTTGCTTTTTCCTGCTCCTCTTAGCATGATAAAGAAGATTCAAAGAGAGTGAGATGCCAGCTCTTTTCGTTCAGTCAGTAGCTTCAAACATTTCTGGTATATGAATAACATGATGTTTTTCAATTTCAAAAATCAATGAATATTGTAAATGCACAAACAGTAATTTCTCCGCATTGCAAGGTGCAATTCTGAATTTTTTTGCATTTTCTGCTCCTCTTAGCATGATAAAGAAGATTCAAAGAGAGTGAGATGCCAGCTCCTTTCATTCAGTCAGTAGCTTTAAACATTTCTGGACGTTTTTCAATGTCAAAAATCAATGAATATTGTAAATGCACAAATAGTAATTTCTCCACATTGCAAGGTGCAATTCTGAAATTTTTTGCTTTTTCCTGCTCCTCTTAGCATGATAAAGAAGATTCAAAGAGAGTGAGATGCCAGCTCTTTTCATTCAGTCAGTAGCTTCAAACATTTCTGGTATATGAATAACATGATGTTTTTCAATGGCAAAAATCAATGAATATTGTAAATGCACAAACAGCAATTTCTCCACATTGCAAGGTGCAATTCTGAAATTTTTTGCTTTTTCCTGCTCCTCTTAGCATGATAAAGAAGATTCAAAGAGAGTGAGATGCCAGCTCTTTTCATTCAGTCAGTAGCTTCAAACATTTCTGGTATATGAATAACATGATGTTTTTCAAAGGCAAAAATCAATAAATATTGTAAATGCACAAACAGCAATTTCTCCACATTGCAAGGTGCAATTCTGAAATTTTTTGCTTTTTCCTGCTCCTCTTAGCATGATAAAGAAGATTCAAAGAGAGTGAGATGCCAGCTCCTTTCATTCAGTCAGTAGCTTCAAACATTTCTGGACGTTTTTCAATGGCAAAAATCAATGAATATTGTAAATGCACAAATAGTAATTTCTCCGCATTGCAAGGTGCAATTCTGAAATTTTTTGCTTTTTCCTGCTCCTCTTAGCATGATAAAGAAAGTTCAAAGAGAGTGAGATGCCAGCTCTTTTCATTCAGTCAGTAGCTTCAAACATTTCTGGTATATGAATAACATGATGTTTTTCAATTTCAAAAATCAATGAATATTGTAAATGCACAAACAATAATTTCTCCGCATTGCAAGGTGCAATTCTGAAATTTTTTGCTTTTTCCTGCTCCTCTTAGCATGATAAAGAAGATTCAAAGAGAGTGAGATGCCAGCTCTTTTCATTCAGTCAGTAGCTTCAAACATTTCTGGACGTTTTTCAATGGCAAAAATCAATGAATATTGTAAATGCACAAATAGTAATTTCTCCACATTGCAAGGTGCAATTCTGAAATTTTTTGCTTTTTCCTGCTCCTCTTAGCATGATAAAGAAGATTCAAAGAGAGTGAGATGCCAGCTCTTTTCATTCAGTCAGTAGCTTCAAACATTTCTGGTATATGAATAACATGATGTTTTTCAATGGCAAAAATCAATGAATATTGTAAATGCACAAACAGCAATTTCTCCACATTGCAAGGTGCAATTCTGAAATTTTTTGCTTTTTCCTGCTCCTCTTAGCATGATAAAGTAGATTCAAAGAGAGTGAGATGCCAGCTCCTTTCATTCAGTCAGTAGCTTCAAACATTTCTGGACGTTTTTCAATGGCAAAAATCAATGAATATTGTAAATGCACAAACAGTAATTTCTCCACATTGCAAGGTGCAATTCTGAAATTTTTTGCTTTTTCCTGCTCCTCTTAGCATGATAAAGAAGATTCAAAGAGAGTGAGATGCCAGCTCTTTTCATTCAGTCAGTAGCTTCAAACATTTCTGGTATATGAATAACATGATGTTTTTCAATTTCAAAAATCAATGAATATTGTAAATGCACAAACAGTAATTTCTCCGCATTGCAAGGTGCAATTCTGAATTTTTTTGCATTTTCCTGCTCCTCTTAGCATGATAAAGAAGATTCAAAGAGAGTGAGATGCCAGCTCCTTTCATTCAGTCAGTAGCTTCAAACATTTCTGGACGTTTTTCAATGTCAAAAATCAATGAATATTGTAAATGCACAAATAGTAATTTCTCCACATTGCAAGGTGCAAGTCTGAAATTTTTTGCTTTTTCCTGCTCCTCTTAGCATGATAAAGAAGATTCAAAGAGAGTGAGATGCCAGCTCTTTTCATTCAGTCAGTAGCTTCAAACATTTCTGGTATATGAATAACGATGTTTTTCAATGGCAAAAATCAATGAATATTGTAAATGCACAAACAGCAATTTCTCCACATTGCAAGGTGCAATTCTGAAATTTTTTGCTTTTTCCTGCTCCTCTTAGCATGATAAAGAAGATTCAAAGAGAGTGAGATGCCAGCTCTTTTCATTCAGTCAGTAGCTTCAAACATTTCTGGTATATGAATAACATGATGTTTTTCAATGGCAAAAATCAATGAATATTGTAAATGCACAAACAGCAATTTCTACACATTGCAAGGTGCAATTCTGAAATTTTTTGCTTTTTCCTGCTCCTCTTAGCATGATAAAGAAGATTCAAAGAGAGTGAGATGCCAGCTCTTTTCATTCAGTCAGTAGCTTCAAACATTTCTGGTATATGAATAACATGATGTTTTTCAAAGGCAAAAATCAATGAATATTGTAAATGCACAAACAGCAATTTCTACACATTGCAAGGTGTAATTCTGAAATTTTTTGCTTTTTCCTGCTCCTCTTAGCATGATAAAGAAGATTCAAAGAGAGTGAGATGCCAGCTCCTTTCATTCAGTCAGTAGCTTCAAACATTTCTGGACGTTTTTCAATGGCAAAAATCAATGAATATTGTAAATGCACAAACAGTAATTTCTCCACATTGCAAGGTGCAATTCTGAAATTTTTTTGCTTTTTCCTGCTCCTCTTAGCATGATAAAGAAGATTCAAAGAGAGTGAGATGCCAGCTCTTTTCATTCAGTCAGTAGCTTCAAACATTTCTGGTATATGAATAACATGATGTTTTTCAATGGCAAAAATCAATGAATATTGTAAATGCACAAACAGTAATTTCTCCGCATTGCAAGGTGCAATTCTGAAATTTTTTGCTTTTTCCTGCTCCTCTTAGCATGATAAAGAAGATTCAAAGAGAGTGAGATGCCAGCTCCTTTCATTCAGTCAGTAGCTTCAAACATTTCTGGACGTTTTTCAATGGCAAAAATCAATGAATATTGTAAATGCACAAACAGTAATTTCTCCACATTGCAAGGTGCAATTCTGAAATTTTTTGCTTTTTCCTGCTCCTCTTAGCATCATAAAGAAGATTCAAAGAGAGTGAGATGCCAGCTCTTTTCATTCAGTCAGTAGCTTCAAACATTTCTGGTATATGAATAACATGATGTTTTTGAATGGCAAAAATCAATGAATATTGTAAATGCACAAACAGTAATTTCTCCGCATTGCAAGGTGCAATTCTGAAATTTTTTGCTTTTTCCTGCTCCTCTTAGCATGATAAAGAAGATTCAAAGAGAGTGAGATGCCAGCTCCTTTCATTCAGTCAGTAGCTTCAAACATTTCTGGACGTTTTTCAATGGCAAAAATCAATGAATATTGTAAATGCACAAACAGTAATTTCTCCACATTGCAAGGTGCAATTCTGAAATTTTTTGCTTTTTCCTGCTCCTCTTAGCATGATAAAGAAGATTCAAAGAGAGTGAGATGCCAGCTCTTTTCATTCAGTCAGTAGCTTCAAACATTTCTGGTATATGAATAACATGATGTTTTTCAATGGCAAAAATCAATGAATATTGTAAATGCACAAACAGCAATTTCTCCACATTGCAAGGTGTAATTCTGAAATTTTTTGCTTTTTCCTGCTCCTCTTAGCATGATAAAGAAGATTCAAAGAGAGTGAGATGCCAGCTCCTTTCATTCAGTCAGTAGCTTCAAACATTTCTGGACGTTTTTCAATGGCAAAAATCAATGAATATTGTAAATGCACAAACAGTAATTTCTCCACATTGCAAGGTGCAATTCTGAAATTTTTTGCTTTTTCCTGCTCCTCTTAGCATGATAAAGAAGATTCAAAGAGAGTGAGATGCCAGCTCTTTTCATTCAGTCAGTAGCTTCAAACATTTCTGGTATATGAATAACATGATGTTTTTGAATGGCAAAAATCAATGAATATTGTAAATGCACAAACAGTAATTTCTCCGCATTGCAAGGTGCAATTCTGAAATTTTTTGCTTTTTCCTGCTCCTCTTAGCATGATAAAGAAGACTCAAAGAGAGTGAGATGCCAGCTCCTTTCATTCAGTCAGTAGCTTCAAACATTTCTGGACGTTTTTCAATGGCAAAAATCAATGAATATTGTAAATGCACAAACAGTAATTTCTCCACATTGCAAGGTGCAATTCTGAATTTTTTTGCTTTTTCCTGCTCCTCTTAGCATGATAAAGAAGATTCAAAGAGAGTGAGATGCCAGCTCTTTTCATTCAGTCAGTAGCTTCAAACATTTCTGGTATATGAATAACATGATGTTTTTCAATGGCAAAAATCAATGAATATTGTAAATGCACAAACAGTAATTTCTCCGCATTGCAAGGTGCAATTCTGAAATTTTTTGCTTTTTCCTGCTCCTCTTAGCATGATAAAGAAGATTCAAAGAGAGTGAGATGCCAGCTCCTTTCATTCAGTCAGTAGCTTCAAACATTTCTGGACGTTTTTCAATGGCAAAAATCAATGAATATTGTAAATGCACAAACATTAATTTCTCCACATTGCAAGGTGCAATTCTGAAGTTTTTTTGCTTTTTCCTGCTCCTCTTAGCATGATAAAGAAGATTCAAAGATAGTGAGATGCCAGCTCTTTTCATTCAGTCAGTAGCTTCAAACATTTCTGGTATATGAATAACATGATGTTTTTCAATGGCAAAAATCAATGAATATTGTAAATGCACAAACAGTAATTTCTCCGCATTGAAAGGTGCAATTCTGAAATTTTTTGCTTTTTCCTGCTCCTCTTAGCATGATAAAGAAGATTCAAAGAGAGTGAGATGCCAGCTCTTTTCATTCAGTCAGTAGCTTCAAACATTTCTGGTATATGAATAACATGATGTTTTTCAATGGCAAAAATCAATGAATATTGTAAATGCACAAACAGCAATTTCTCCACATTGCAAGGTGTAATTCTGAAATTTTTTGCTTTTTCCTGCTCCTCTTAGCATGATAAAGAAGATTCAAAGAGAGTGAGATGCCAGCTCCTTTCATTCAGTCAGTAGCTTCAAACATTTCTGGACGTTTTTCAATGGCAAAAATCAATGAATATTGTAAATGCACAAACAGTAATTTCTCCACATTGCAAGGTGCAATTCTGAAATTTTTTTGCTTTTTCCTGCTCCTCTTAGCATGATAAAGAAGATTCAAAGAGAGTGAGATGCCAGCTCTTTTCATTCAGTCAGTAGCTTCAAACATTTCTGGTATATGAATAACATGATGTTTTTCAATGGCAAAAATCAATGAATATTGTAAATGCACAAACAGTAATTTCTCCGCATTGCAAGGTGCAATTCTGAAATTTTTTGCTTTTTCCTGCTCCTCTTAGCATGATAAAGAAGATTCAAAGAGAGTGAGATGCCAGCTCCTTTCATTCAGTCAGTAGCTTCAAACATTTCTGGACGTTTTTCAATGGCAAAAATCAATGAATATTGTAAATGCACAAACAGTAATTTCTCCACATTGCAAGGTGCAATTCTGAAATTTTTTGCTTTTTCCTGCTCCTCTTAGCATCATAAAGAAGATTCAAAGAGAGTGAGATGCCAGCTCTTTTCATTCAGTCAGTAGCTTCAAACATTTCTGGTATATGAATAACATGATGTTTTTGAATGGCAAAAATCAATGAATATTGTAAATGCACAAACAGTAATTTCTCCGCATTGCAAGGTGCAATTCTGAAATTTTTTGCTTTTTCCTGCTCCTCTTAGCATGATAAAGAAGATTCAAAGAGAGTGAGATGCCAGCTCCTTTCATTCAGTCAGTAGCTTCAAACATTTCTGGACGTTTTTCAATGGCAAAAATCAATGAATATTGTAAATGCACAAACAGTAATTTCTCCACATTGCAAGGTGCAATTCTGAAATTTTTTGCTTTTTCCTGCTCCTCTTAGCATGATAAAGAAGATTCAAAGAGAGTGAGATGCCAGCTCTTTTCATTCAGTCAGTAGCTTCAAACATTTCTGGTATATGAATAACATGATGTTTTTCAATGGCAAAAATCAATGAATATTGTAAATGCACAAACAGCAATTTCTCCACATTGCAAGGTGTAATTCTGAAATTTTTTGCTTTTTCCTGCTCCTCTTAGCATGATAAAGAAGATTCAAAGAGAGTGAGATGCCAGCTCCTTTCATTCAGTCAGTA
The DNA here is from genome assembly GCF_046119375.1 of Phyllobates terribilis. Classification (NCBI taxonomy): domain Eukaryota; kingdom Metazoa; phylum Chordata; class Amphibia; order Anura; family Dendrobatidae; genus Phyllobates; species Phyllobates terribilis. The sequence goes on along the minus strand of NW_027363241.1, from coordinate 239,893 downwards.
GCTTCAAACATTTCTGGACGTTTTTCAATGGCAAAAATCAATGAATATTGTAAATGCACAAACAGTAATTTCTCCACATTGCAAGGTGCAATTCTGAAATTTTTTGCTTTTTCCTGCTCCTCTTAGCATGATAAAGAAGATTCAAAGAGAGTGAGATGCCAGCTCTTTTCATTCAGTCAGTAGCTTCAAACATTTCTGGTATATGAATAACATGATGTTTTTCAATGGCAAAAATCAATGAATATTGTAAATGCACAAACAGCAATTTCTCCACATTGCAAGGTGTAATTCTGAAATTTTTTGCTTTTTCCTGCTCCTCTTAGCATGATAAAGAAGATTCAAAGAGAGTGAGATGCCAGCTCCTTTCATTCAGTCAGTAGCTTCAAACATTTCTGGACGTTTTTCAATGGCAAAAATCAATGAATATTGTAAATGCACAAACAGTAATTTCTCCACATTGCAAGGTGCAATTCTGAAATTTTTTTGCTTTTTCCTGCTCCTCTTAGCATGATAAAGAAGATTCAAAGAGAGTGAGATGCCAGCTCTTTTCATTCAGTCAGTAGCTTCAAACATTTCTGGTATATGAATAACATGATGTTTTTCAATGGCAAAAATCAATGAATATTGTAAATGCACAAACAGTAATTTCTCCGCATTGCAAGGTGCAATTCTGAAATTTTTTGCTTTTTCCTGCTCCTCTTAACATGATAAAGAAGATTCAAAGAGAGTGAGATGCCAGCTCCTTTCATTCAGTCAGTAGCTTCAAACATTTCTGGACGTTTTTCAATGGCAAAAATCAATGAATATTGTAAATGCACAAACAGTAATTTCTCCACATTGCAAGGTGCAATTCTGAAATTTTTTGCTTTTTCCTGCTCCTCTTAGCATGATAAAGAAGATTCAAAGAGAGTGAGATGCCAGCTCTTTTCATTCAGTCAGTAGCTTCAAACATTTCTGGTATATGAATAACATGATGTTTTTGAATGGCAAAAATCAATGAATATTGTAAATGCACAAACAGTAATTTCTCCGCATTGCAAGGTGCAATTCTGAAATTTTTTGCTTTTTCCTGCTCCTCTTAGCATGATAAAGAAGATTCAAAGAGAGTGAGATGCCAGCTCCTTTCATTCAGTCAGTAGCTTCAAACATTTCTGGACGTTTTTCAATGGCAAAAATCAATGAATATTGTAAATGCACAAACAGTAATTTCTCCACATTGCAAGGTGCAATTCTGAAATTTTTTGCTTTTTCCTGCTCCTCTTAGCATGATAAAGAAGATTCAAAGAGAGTGAGATGCCAGCTCTTTTCATTCAGTCAGTAGCTTCAAACATTTCTGTTATATGAATAACATGATGTTTTTCAATGGCAAAAATCAATGAATATTGTAAATGCACAAACAGCAATTTCTCCACATTGCAAGGTGTAATTCTGAAATTTTTTGCTTTTTCCTGCTCCTCTTAGCATGATAAAGAAGATTCAAAGAGAGTGAGATGCCAGCTCCTTTCATTCAGTCAGTAGCTTCAAACATTTCTGGACGTTTTTCAATGGCAAAAATCAATGAATATTGTAAATGCACAAACAGTAATTTCTCCACATTGCAAGGTGCAATTCTGAATTTTTTTGCTTTTTCCTGCTCCTCTTAGCATAATAAAGAAGATTCAAAGAGAGTGAGATGCCAGCTCTTTTCATTCAGTCAGTAGCTTCAAACATTTCTGGTATATGAATAACATGATGTTTTTCAATGGCAAAAATCAATGAATATTGTAAATGCACAAACAGTAATTTCTCCGCATTGCAAGGTGCAATTCTGAAATTTTTTGCTTTTTCCTGCTCCTCTTAGCATGATAAAGAAGATTCAAAGAGAGTGAGATGCCAGCTCCTTTCATTCAGTCAGTAGCTTCAAACATTTCTGGACGTTTTTCAATGGCAAAAATCAATGAATATTGTAAATGCACAAACAGTAATTTCTCCACATTGCAAGGTGCAATTCTGAAATTTTTTGCTTTTTCCTGCTCCTCTTAGCATGATAAAGAAGATTCAAAGAGAGTGAGATGCCAGCTCTTTTCATTCAGTCAGTAGCTTCAAACATTTCTGGTATATGAATAACATGATGTTTTTGAATGGCAAAAATCAATGAATATTGTAAATACACAAACAGTAATTTCTCCGCATTGCAAGGTGCAATTCTGAAATTTTTTCCTTTTTCCTGCTCCTCTTAGCATGATAAAGAAGATTCAAAGAGAGTGAGATGCCAGCTCCTTTCATTCAGTCAGTAGCTTCAAACATTTCTGGACGTTTTTCAATGGCAAAAATCAATGAATATTGTAAATGCACAAACAGTAATTTCTCCACATTGCAAGGTGCAATTCTGAAATTTTTTGCTTTTTCCTGCTCCTCTTAGCATGATAAAGAAGATTCAAAGAGAGTGAGATGCCAGCTCTTTTCATTCAGTCAGTAGCTTCAAACATTTCTGGTATATGAATAACATGATGTTTTTCAATGGCAAAAATCAATGAATATTGTAAATGCACAAACAGCAATTTCTCCACATTGCAAGGTGTAATTCTGAAATTTTTTGCTTTTTCCTGCTCCTCTTAGCATGATAAAGAAGATTCAAAGAGAGTGAGATGCCAGCTCCTTTCATTCAGTCAGTAGCTTCAAACATTTCTGGACGTTTTTCAATGGCAAAAATCAATGAATATTGTAAATGCACAAACAGTAATTTCTCCACATTGCAAGGTGCAATTCTGAATTTTTTTGCTTTTTCCTGCTCCTCTTTGCATGATAAAGAAGATTCAAAGAGAGTGAGATGCCAGCTCTTTTCATTCAGTCAGTAGCTTCAAACATTTCTGGTATATGAATAACATGATGTTTTTCAATGGCAAAAATCAATGAATATTGTAAATGCACAAACAGCAATTTCTCGACATTGCAAGGTGCAATTCTGAAATTTTTTGCTTTTTCCTGCTCCTCTTAGCATGATAAAGAAGATTCAAAGAGAGTGAGATGCCAGCTCCTTTCATTCAGTCAGTAGCTTTAAACATTACTGGACATTTTTCAATGGCAAAAATCAATGAATATTGTAAATGCACAAACAGTAATTTCTCCACATTGCAAGGTGCAATTCTGAAATTTTTTGCTTTTTCCTGCTCCTCTTAGCATGATAAAGAAGATTCAAAGAGAGTGAGATGCCAGCTCTTTTCATTCAGTCAGTAGCTTCAAACATTTCTGGTATATGAATAACATGATGTTTTTCAATGGCAAAAATCAATGAATATTGTAAATGCACAAACAGCAATTTCTCCACATTGCAAGGTGCAATTCTGAAATTTTTTGCTTTTTCCTGCTCCTCTTAGCATGATAAAGAAGATTCAAAGAGAGTGAGATGCCAGCTCTTTTCATTCAGTCAGTAGCTTCAAACATTTCTGGTATATGAATAACATGATTTTTTTCAATGGCAAAAATCAATGAATATTGTAAATGCACAAACAGCAATTTCTCCACATTGCAAGGTGCAATTCTGAAATTTTTTGCTTTTTCCTGCTCCTCTTAGCATGATAAAGAAGATTCAAAGAGAGTGAGATGCCAGCTCTTTTCATTCAGTCAGTAGCTTCAAACATTTCTGGTATATGAATAACATGATGTTTTTCAATGGCAAAAATCAATGAATATTGTAAATGCACAAACAGCAATTTCTCCACATTGCAAGGTGTAATTCTGAAATTTTTTGCTTTTTCCTGCTCCTCTTAGCATGATAAAGAAGATTCAAAGAGAGTGAGATGCCAGCTCCTTTCATTCAGTCAGTAACTTCAAACATTTCTGGACGTTTTTCAATGGCAAAAATCAATGAATATTGTAAATGCACAAACAGTAATTTCTCCACATTGCAAGATGCAATTCTGAAATTTTTTGCTTTTTCCTGCTCCTCTTAGCATGATAAAGAAGATTCAAAGAGAGTGAGATGCCAGCTCTTTTCATTCAGTCAGTAGCTTCAAACATTTCTGGTGTATGAATAACATGATGTTTTTCAATGGCAAAAATCAATGAATATTGTAAATGCACAAACAGTAATTTCTCCGCATTGCAAGGTGCAATTCTGAATTTTTTTGCTTTTTCCTGCTCCTCTTAGCATGATAAAGAAGATTCAAAGAGAGTGAGATGCCAGCTCCTTTCATTCAGTCAGTAGCTTCAAACATTTCTGGATGTTTTTCAATGGCAAAAATCAATGAATATTGTAAATGCACAAACAGTAATTTCTCCGCATTGCAAGGTGCAATTCTGAAATTTTTTGCTTTTTCCTGCTCCTCTTAGCATGATAAAGAAGATTCAAAGAGAGTGAGATGCCAGCTCCTTTCATTCAGTCAGTAGCTTCAAACATTTCTGGATGTTTTTCAATGGCAAAAATCAATGAATATTGTAAATGCACAAACAGTAATTTCTCCACATTGCAAGGTGCAATTCTGAAATTTTTTGCTTTTTCCTGCTCCTCTTAGCATGATAAAGAAGATTCAAAGAGAGTGAGATGCCAGCTCTTTTCATTCAGTCAGTAGCTTCAAACATTTCTGGTATATGAATAACATGATGTTTTTCAATGGCAAAAATCAATGAATATTGTCAATGCACAAACAGCAATTTCTCCACATTGCAAGGTGTAATTTTGAAATTTTTTGCTTTTTCCTGCTCCTCTTAGCATGATAAAGAAGATTCAAAGAGAGTGAGATGCCAGCTCCTTTCATTCAGTCAGTAGCTTCAAACATTTCTGGACGTTTTTCAATGGCAAAAATCAATGAATATTGTAAATGCACAAACAGTAATTTCTCCGCATTGCAAGGTGCAATTCTGAAATTTTTTGCTTTTTCCTGCTCCTCTTAGCATGATAAAGAAGATTCAAAGAGAGTGAGATGCCAGCTCCTTTCATTCAGTCAGTAGCTTCAAACATTTCTGGACGTTTTTCAATGGCAAAAATCAATGAATATTGTAAATGCACAAACAGTAATTTCTCCACATTGCAAGGTGCAATTCTGAAATTTTTTGCTTTTTCCTGCTCCTCTTAGCATGATAAAGAAGATTCAAAGAGAGTGAGATGCCAGCTCTTTTCATTCAGTCAGTAGCTTCAAACATTTCTGGTATATGAATAACATGATGTTTTTCAATGGCAAAAATCAATGAATATTGTAAATGCACAAACAGCAATTTCTCCACATTGCAAGGTGTAATTCTGAAATTTTTTGCTTTTTCCTGCTCCTCTTAGCATGATAAAGAAGATTCAAAGAGAGTGAGATGCCAGCTCCTTTCATTCAGTCAGTAGCTTCAAACATTTCTGGACGTTTTTCAATGGCAAAAATCAATGAATATTGTAAATGCACAAACAGTAATTTCTCCACATTGCAAGGTGCAATTCTGAATTTTTTTGCTTTTTCCTGCTCCTCTTAGCATAATAAAGAAGATTCAAAGAGAGTGAGATGCCAGCTCTTTTCATTCAGTCAGTAGCTTCAAACATTTCTGGTATATGAATAACATGATGTTTTTCAATGGCAAAAATCAATGAATATTGTAAATGCACAAACAGTAATTTCTCCGCATTGCAAGGTGCAATTCTGAAATTTTTTGCTTTTTCCTGCTCCTCTTAGCATGATAAAGAAGATTCAAAGAGAGTGAGATGCCAGCTCCTTTCATTCAGTCAGTAGCTTCAAACATTTCTGGACGTTTTTCAATGGCAAAAATCAATGAATATTGTAAATGCACAAACAGTAATTTCTCCACATTGCAAGGTGCAATTCTGAAATTTTTTGCTTTTTCCTGCTCCTCTTAGCATGATAAAGAAGATTCAAAGAGAGTGAGATGCCAGCTCTTTTCATTCAGTCAGTAGCTTCAAACATTTCTGGTATATGAATAACATGATGTTTTTGAATGGCAAAAATCAATGAATATTGTAAATGCACAAACAGTAATTTCTCCGCATTGCAAGGTGCAATTCTGAAATTTTTTCCTTTTTCCTGCTCCTCTTAGCATGATAAAGAAGATTCAAAGAGAGTGAGATGCCAGCTCCTTTCATTCAGTCAGTAGCTTCAAACATTTCTGGACGTTTTTCAATGGCAAAAATCAATGAATATTGTAAATGCACAAACAGTAATTTCTCCAAATTGCAAGGTGCAATTCTGAAATTTTTTGCTTTTTCCTGCTCCTCTTAGCATGATAAAGAAGATTCAAAGAGAGTGAGATGCCAGCTCTTTTCATTCAGTCAGTAGCTTCAAACATTTCTGGTATATGAATAACATGATGTTTTTCAATGGCAAAAATCAATGAATATTGTAAATGCACAAACAGCAATTTCTCCACATTGCAAGGTGTAATTCTGAAATTTTTTGCTTTTTCCTGCTCCTCTTAGCATGATAAAGAAGATTCTAAGAGAGTGAGATGCCAGCTCCTTTCATTCAGTCAGTAGCTTCAAACATTTCTGGACGTTTTTCAATGGCAAAAATCAATGAATATTGTAAATGCACAAACAGTAATTTCTCCACATTGCAAGGTGCAATTCTGAATTTTTTTGCTTTTTCCTGCTCCTCTTTGCATGATAAAGAAGATTCAAAGAGAGTGAGATGCCAGCTCTTTTCATTCAGTCAGTAGCTTCAAACATTTCTGGTATATGAATAACATGATGTTTTTCAATGGCAAAAATCAATGAATATTGTAAATGCACAAACAGCAATTTCTCGACATTGCAAGGTGCAATTCTGAAATTTTTTGCTTTTTCCTGCTCCTCTTAGCATGATAAAGAAGATTCAAAGAGAGTGAGATGCCAGCTCCTTTCATTCAGTCAGTAGCTTTAAACATTACTGGACATTTTTCAATGGCAAAAATCAATGAATATTGTAAATGCACAAACAGTAATTTCTCCACATTGCAAGGTGCAATTCTGAAATTTTTTGCTTTTTCCTGCTCCTCTTAGCATGATAAAGAAGATTCAAAGAGAGTGAGATGCCAGCTCTTTTCATTCAGTCAGTAGCTTCAAACATTTCTGGTATATGAATAACATGATGTTTTTCAATGGCAAAAATCAATGAATATTGTAAATGCACAAACAGCAATTTCTCCACATTGCAAGGTGCAATTCTGAAATTTTTTGCTTTTTCCTGCTCCTCTTAGCATGATAAAGAAGATTCAAAGAGAGTGAGATGCCAGCTCTTTTCATTCAGTCAGTAGCTTCAAACATTTCTGGTATATGAATAACATGATTTTTTTCAATGGCAAAAATCAATGAATATTGTAAATGCACAAACAGCAATTTCTCCACATTGCAAGGTGTAATTCTGAAATTTTTTGCTTTTTCCTGCTCCTCTTAGCATGATAAAGAAGATTCAAAGAGAGTGAGATGCCAGCTCTTTTCATTCAGTCAGTAGCTTCAAACATTTCTGGTATATGAATAACATGATGTTTTTCAATGGCAAAAATCAATGAATATTGTAAATGCACAAACAGCAATTTCTCCACATTGCAAGGTGTAATTCTGAAATTTTTTGCTTTTTCCTGCTCCTCTTAGCATGATAAAGAAGATTCAAAGAGAGTGAGATGCCAGCTCCTTTCATTCAGTCAGTAACTTCAAACATTTCTGGACGTTTTTCAATGGCAAAAATCAATGAATATTGTAAATGCACAAACAGTAATTTCTCCACATTGCAAGATGCAATTCTGAAATTTTTTGCTTTTTCCTGCTCCTCTTAGCATGATAAAGAAGATTCAAAGAGAGTGAGATGCCAGCTCTTTTCATTCAGTCAGTAGCTTCAAACATTTCTGGTGTATGAATAACATGATGTTTTTCAATGGCAAAAATCAATGAATATTGTAAATGCACAAACAGTAATTTCTCCGCATTGCAAGGTGCAATTCTGAATTTTTTTGCTTTTTCCTGCTCCTCTTAGCATGATAAAGAAGATTCAAAGAGAGTGAGATGCCAGCTCCTTTCATTCAGTCAGTAGCTTCAAACATTTCTGGATGTTTTTCAATGGCAAAAATCAATGAATATTGTAAATGCACAAACAGTAATTTCTCCGCATTGCAAGGTGCAATTCTGAAATTTTTTGCTTTTTCCTGCTCCTCTTAGCATGATAAAGAAGATTCAAAGAGAGTGAGATGCCAGCTCCTTTCATTCAGTCAGTAGCTTCAAACATTTCTGGATGTTTTTCAATGGCAAAAATCAATGAATATTGTAAATGCACAAACAGTAATTTCTCCACATTGCAAGGTGCAATTCTGAAATTTTTTGCTTTTTCCTGCTCCTCTTAGCATGATAAAGAAGATTCAAAGAGAGTGAGATGCCAGCTCTTTTCATTCAGTCAGTAGCTTCAAACATTTCTGGTATATGAATAACATGATGTTTTTCAATGGCAAAAATCAATGAATATTGTCAATGCACAAACAGCAATTTCTCCACATTGCAAGGTGTAATTTTGAAATTTTTTGCTTTTTCCTGCTCCTCTTAGCATGATAAAGAAGATTCAAAGAGAGTGAGATGCCAGCTCCTTTCATTCAGTCAGTAGCTTCAAACATTTCTGGACGTTTTTCAATGGCAAAAATCAATGAATATTGTAAATGCACAAACAGTAATTTCTCCACATTGCAAGGTGCAATTCTGAAATTTTTTGCTTTTTCCTGCTCCTCTTAGCATGATAAAGAAGATTCAAAGAGAGTGAGATGCCAGCTCTTTTCATTCAGTCAGTAGCTTCAAACATTTCTGGTATATGAATAACATGATGTTTTTCAATGGCAAAAATCAATGAATATTGTAAATGCACAAACAGCAATTTCTCGACATTGCAAGGTGCAATTCTGAAATTTTTTGCTTTTTCCTGCTCCTCTTAGCATGATAAAGAAGATTCAAAGAGAGTGAGATGCCAGCTCCTTTCATTCAGTCAGTAGCTTCAAACATTTCTGGACGTTTTTCAATGGCAAAAATCAATGAATATTGTAAATGCACAAACAGTAATTTCTCCACATTGCAAGGTGCAATTCTGAAATTTTTTGCTTTTTCCTGCTCCTCTTAGCATGATAAAGAAGATTCAAAGAGAGTGAGATGCCAGCTCTTTTCATTCAGTCAGTAGCTTCAAACATTTCTGGTATATGAATAACATGATGTTTTTGAATGGCAAAAATCAATGAATATTGTAAATGCACAAACAGTAATTTCTCCGCATTGCAAGGTGCAATTCTGAAATTTTTTGCTTTTTACTGCTCCTCTTAGCATGATAAAGAAGATTCAGAGAGAGTGAGATGCCAGCTCCTTTCATTCAGTCAGTAGCTTCAAACATTTCTGGACGTTTTTCAATGGCAAAAATCAATGAATATTGTAAATGCACAAACAGTAATTTCGCCACATTGCAAGGTGCAATTCTGAATTTTTTTGCTTTTTCCTGCTCCTCTTAGCATGATAAAGAAGATTCAAAGAGAGTGAGATGCCAGCTCTTTTCATTCAGTCAGTAGCTTCAAACATTTCTGGTATATGAATAACATGATGTTTTTCAATGGCAAAAATCAATGAATATTGTAAATGCACAAACAGTAATTTCTCCGCATTGCAAGGTGCAATTCTGAAATTTTTTGCTTTTTCCTGCTCCTCTTAGCATGATAAAGAAGATTCAAAGAGAGTGAGATGCCAGCTCCTTTCATTCAGTCAGTAGCTTCAAACATTTCTGGACGTTTTTCAATGGCAAAAATCAATGAATATTGTAAATGCACAAATAGTAATTTCTCCACATTGCAAGGTGCAATTCTGAAATTTTTTGCTTTTTCCTGCTCCTCTTAGCATGATAAAGAAGATTCAAAGAGAGTGAGATGCCAGCTCTTTTCATTCAGTCAGTAGCTTCAAACATTTCTGGTATATGAATAACATGATGTTTTTCAATGGCAAAAATCAATGAATATTGTAAATGCACAAACAGCAATTTCTCGACATTGCAAGGTGCAATTCTGAAATTTTTTGCTTTTTCCTGCTCCTCTTAGCATGATAAAGAAGATTCAAAGAGAGTGAGATGCCAGCTCCTTTCATTCAGTCAGTAGCTTCAAACATTTCTGGACGTTTTTCAATGGCAAAAATCAATGAATATTGTAAATGCACAAACAGTAATTTCTCCACATTGCAAGGTGCAATTCTGAAATTTTTGCTTTTTCCTGCTCCTCTTAGCATGATAAAGAAGATTCAAAGAGAGTGAGATGCCAGCTCTTTTCATTCAGTCAGTAGCTTCAAACATTTCTGGTATATGAATAACATGATGTTTTTCAATGGCAAAAATCAATGAATATTGTAAATGCACAAACAGCAATTTCTCCACATTGCAAGGTGCAATTCTGAAATTTTTTGCTTTTTCCTGCTCCTCTTAGCATGATAAAGAAGATTCAAAGAGAGTGAGATGCCAGCTGCTTTCATTCAGTCAGTAGCTTCAAACATTTCAGGACGTTTTTCAATGGCAAAAATCAATGAATATTGTAAATGCACAAACAGTAATTTCTCCACATTGCAAGGTGCAATTCTGAAATTTTTTGCTTTTTCCTGCTCCTCTTAGCATGATAAAGAAGATTCAAAGAGACTGAGATGCCAGCTCTTTTCATTCAGTCAGTAGCTTCAAACATTTCTGGTATATGAATAACATGATGTTTTTCAATGGCAAAAATCAATGAATATTGTAAATGCACAAACAGTAATTTCTCCGCATTGCAAGGTGCAATTCTGAAATTTTTTGCTTTTTCTTGCTCCTCTTAGCATGATAAAGAAGATTCAAAGAGAGTGAGATGCCAGCTCCTTTCATTCAGTCAGTAGCTTCAAACATTTCTGGACGTTTTTCAATGGCAAAAATCAATGAATATTGTAAATGCACAAACAGTAATTTCTCCACATTGCAAGGTGCAATTCTGAATTTTTTTGCTTTTTCCTGCTCCTCTTTGCATGATAAAGAAGATTCAAAGAGAGTGAGATGCCAGCTCTTTTCATTCAGTCAGTAGCTTCAAACATTTCTGGTATATGAATAACATGATGTTTTTCAATGGCAAAAAACAATGAATATTGTAAATGCACAAACAGTAATTTCTCCGCATTGCAAGGTGCAATTCTGAAATTTTTTGCTTTTTCCTGCTCCTCTTAGCATGATAAAGAAGATTCAAAGAGAGTGAGATGCCAGCTCCTTTCATTCAGTCAGTAGCTTCAAACATTTCTGGACGTTTTTCAATGGCAAAAATCAATGAATATTGTAAATGCACAAATAGTAATTTCTCCACATTGCAAGGTGCAATTCTGAAATTTTTTGCTTTTTCCTGCTCCTCTTAGCATGATAAAGAAGATTCAAAGAGAGTGAGATGCCAGCTCTTTTCATTCAGTCAGTAGCTTCAAACATTTCTGGTATATGAATAACATGATATTTTTCAATGGCAAAAATCAATGAATATTGTAAATGCACAAACAGCAATTTCTCGACATTGCAAGGTGCAATTCTGAAATTTTTTGCTTTTTCCTGCTCCTCTTAGCATGATAAAGAAGATTCAAAGAGAGTGAGATGCCAGCTCCTTTCATTCAGTCAGTAGCTTCAAACATTACTGGACGTTTTTCAATGGCAAAAATCAATGAATATTGTAAATGCACAAACAGTAATTTCTCCACATTGCAAGGTGCAATTCTGAAATTTTTTGCTTTTTCCTGCTCCTCTTAGCATGATAAAGAAGATTCAAAGAGAGTGAGATGCCAGCTCTTTTCATTCAGTCAGTAGCTTCAAACAATTCTGGTATATGAATAACATGATGTTTTTCAATGGCAAAAATCAATGAATATTGTAAATGCACAAACAGCAATTTCTCCACATTGCAAGGTGCAATTCTGAAATTTTTTGCTTTTTCCTGCTCCTCTTAGCATGATAAAGAAGATTCAAAGCGAGTGAGATGCCAGCTCTTTTCATTCAGTCAGTAGCTTCAAACATTTCTGGTATATGAATAACATGATGTTTTTCAATGGCAAAAATCAATGAATATTGTAAATGCACAAACAGCAATTTCTCCACATTGCAAGGTGCAATTCTGAAATTTTTTGCTTTTTCCTGCTCCTCTTAGCATGATAAAGAAGATTCAAAGAGAGTGAGATGCCAGCTCTTTTCATTCAGTCAGTAGCTTCAAACATTTCTGGTATATGAATAACATGATGTTTTTCAATGGCAAAAATCAATGAATATTGTAAATGCACAAACAGCAATTTCTCCACATTGCAAGGTGCAATTCTGAAATTTTTTGCTTTTTCCTGCTCCTCTTAGCATGATAAAGAAGATTCAAAGAGAGTGAGATGCCAGCTCCTTTCATTCAGTCAGTAGCTTCAAACATTTCTGGACGTTTTTCAATGGCAAAAATCAATGAATATTGTAAATGCACAAACAGTAATTTCTCCACATTGCAAGGTGCAATTCTGAAATTTTTTGCTTTTTCCTGCTCCTCTTAGCATGATAAAGAAGATTCAAAGAGAGTGAGATGCCAGCTCTTTTCATTCAGTCAGTAGCTTCAAACATTTCTGGTATATGAATAACATGATGTTTTTCAATGGCAAAAATCAATGAATATTGTAAATGCACAAACAGCAATTTCTCGACATTGCAAGGTGCAATTCTGAAATTTTTTGCTTTTTCCTGCTCCTCTTAGCATGATAAAGAAGATTCAAAGAGAGTGAGATGCCAGCTCCTTTCATTCAGTCAGTAGCTTCAAACATTTCTGGACGTTTTTCAATGGCAAAAATCAATGAATATTGTAAATGCACAAACAGTAATTTCTCCACATTGCAAGGTGCAATTCTGAAATTTTTTGCTTTTTCCTGCTCCTCTTAGCATGATAAAGAAGATTCAAAGAGAGTGAGATGCCAGCTCTTTTCATTCAGTCAGTAGCTTCAAACATTTCTGGTATATGAATAACATGATGTTTTTGAATGGCAAAAATCAATGAATATTGTAAATGCACAAACAGTAATTTCTCCGCATTGCAAGGTGCAATTCTGAAATTTTTTGCTTTTTCCTGCTCCTCTTAGCATGATAAAGAAGATTCAAAGAGAGTGAGATGCCAGCTCCTTTCATTCAGTCAGTAGCTTCAAACATTTCTGGACGTTTTTCAATGGCAAAAATCAATGAATATTGTAAATGCACAAACAGTAATTTCTCCACATTGCAAGGTGCAATTCTGAATTTTTTTGCTTTTTCCTGCTCCTCTTAGCATAATAAAGAAGATTCAAAGAGAGTGAGATGCCAGCTCTTTTCATTCAGTCAGTAGCTTCAAACATTTCTGGTATATGAATAACATGATGTTTTTCAATGGCAAAAATCAATGAATATTGTAAATGCACAAACAGTAATTTCTCCGCATTGCAAGGTGCAATTCTGAAATTTTTTGCTTTTTCCTGCTCCTCTTAGCATGATAAAGAAGATTCAAAGAGAGTGAGATGCCAGCTCCTTTCATTCAGTCAGTAGCTTCAAACATTTCTGGACGTTTTTCAATGGCAAAAATCAATGAATATTGTAAATGCACAAACAGTAATTTCTCCACATTGCAAGGTGCAATTCTGAAATTTTTTGCTTTTTCCTGCTCCTCTTAGCATGATAAAGAAGATTCAAAGAGAGTGAGATGCCAGCTCTTTTCATTCAGTCAGTAGCTTCAAACATTTCTGGTATATGAATAACATGATGTTTTTGAATGGCAAAAATCAATGAATATTGTAAATGCACAAACAGTAATTTCTCCGCATTGCAAGGTGCAATTCTGAAATTTTTTCCTTTTTCCTGCTCCTCTTAGAATGATAAAGAAGATTCAAAGAGAGTGAGATGCCAGCTCCTTTCATTCAGTCAGTAGCTTCAAACATTTCTGGACGTTTTTCAATGGCAAAAATCAATGAATATTGTAAATGCACAAACAGTAATTTCTCCACATTGCAAGGTGCAATTCTGAAATTTTTTGCTTTTTCCTGCTCCTCTTAGCATGATAAAGAAGATTCAAAGAGAGTGAGATGCCAGCTCTTTTCATTCAGTCAGTAGCTTCAAACATTTCTGGTATATGAATAACATGATGTTTTTCAATGGCAAAAATCAATGAATATTGTAAATGCACAAACAGCAATTTCTCCACATTGCAAGGTGTAATTCTGAAATTTTTTGCTTTTTCCTGCTCCTCTTAGCATGATAAAGAAGATTCAAAGAGAGTGAGATGCCAGCTCCTTTCATTCAGTCAGTAGCTTCAAACATTTCTGGACGTTTTTCAATGGCAAAAATCAATGAATATTGTAAATGCACAAACAGTAATTTCTCCACATTGCAAGGTGCAATTCTGAATTTTTTTGCTTTTTCCTGCTCCTCTTTGCATGATAAAGAAGATTCAAAGAGAGTGAGATGCCAGCTCTTTTCATTCAGTCAGTAGCTTCAAACATTTCTGGTATATGAATAACATGATGTTTTTCAATGGCAAAAATCAATGAATATTGTAAATGCACAAACAGCAATTTCTCGACATTGCAAGGTGCAATTCTGAAATTTTTTGCTTTTTCCTGCTCCTCTTAGCATGATAAAGAAGATTCAAAGAGAGTGAGATGCCAGCTCCTTTCATTCAGTCAGTAGCTTTAAACATTACTGGACATTTTTCAATGGCAAAAATCAATGAATATTGTAAATGCACAAACAGTAATTTCTCCACATTGCAAGGTGCAATTCTGAAATTTTTTGCTTTTTCCTGCTCCTCTTAGCATGATAAAGAAGATTCAAAGATAGTGAGATGCCAGCTCTTTTCATTCAGTCAGTAGCTTCAAACATTTCTGGTATATGAATAACATGATGTTTTTCAATGGCAAAAATCAATGAATATTGTAAATGCACAAACAGTAATTTCTCCACATTGCAAGGTGCAATTCTGAAATTTTTTGCTTTTTCCTGCTCCTCTTAGCATGATAAAGAAGATTCAAAGAGAGTGAGATGCCAGCTCTTTTCATTCAGTCAGTAGCTTCAAACATTTCTGGTATATGAATAACATGATGTTTTTCAATGGCAAAAATCAATGAATATTGTAAATGCACAAACAGCAATTTCTCCACATTGCAAGGTGTAATTCTGAAATTTTTTGCTTTTTCCTGCTCCTCTTAGCATGATAAAGAAGATTCAAAGAGATTGAGATGCCAGCTCCTTTCATTCAGTCAGTAGCTTCAAACATTTCTGGACGTTTTTCAATGGCAAAAATCAATGAATATTGTAAATGCACAAACAGTAATTTCTCCACATTGCAAGGTGCAATTCTGAATTTTTTTGCTTTTTCCTGCTCCTCTTTGCATGATAAAGAAGATTCAAAGAGAGTGAGATGCCAGCTCTTTTCATTCAGTCAGTAGCTTCAAACATTTCTGGTATATGAATAACATGATGTTTTTCAATGGCAAAAAAAAATGAATATTGTAAATGCACAAACAGCAATTTCTCGACATTGCAAGGTGCAATTCTGAAATTTTTTGCTTTTTCCTGCTCCTCTTAGCATGATAAAGAAGATTCAAAGAGAGTGAGATGCCAGCTCCTTTCATTCAGTCAGTAGCTTTAAACATTACTGGACATTTTTCAATGGCAAAAATCAATGAATATTGTAAATGCACAAACAGTAATTTCTCCACATTGCAAGGTGCAATTCTGAAATTTTTTGCTTTTTCCTGCTCCTCTTAGCATGATAAAGAAGATTCAAAGAGAGTGAGATGCCAGCTCTTTTCATTCAGTCAGTAGCTTCAAACATTTCTGGTATATGAATAACATGATGTTTTTCAATGGCAAAAATCAATGAATATTGTAAATGCACAAACAGCAATTTCTAAACATTGCAAGGTGCAATTCTGAAATTTTTTGCTTTTTCCTGCTCCTCTTAGCATGATAAAGAAGATTCAAAGAGAGTGAGATGCCAGCTCTTTTCATTCAGTCAGTAGCTTCAAACATTTCTGGTATATGAATAACATGATTTTTTTCAATGGCAAAAATCAATGAATATTGTAAATGCACAAACAGCAATTTCTCCACATTGCAAGGTGCAATTCTGAAATTTTTTGCTTTTTCCTGCTCCTCTTAGCATGATAAAGAAGATTCAAAGAGAGTGAGATGCCAGCTCTTTTCATTCAGTCAGTAGCTTCAAACATTTCTGGTATATGAATAACATGATGTTTTTCAATGGCAAAAATCAATGAATATTGTAAATGCACAAACAGCAATTTCTCCACATTGCAAGGTGTAATTCTGAAATTTTTTGCTTTTTCCTGCTCCTCTTAGCATGATAAAGAAGATTCAAAGAGAGTGAGATGCCAGCTCCTTTCATTCAGTCAGTAACTTCAAACATTTCTGGACGTTTTTCAATGGCAAAAATCAATGAATATTGTAAATGCACAAACAGTAATTTCTCCACATTGCAAGATGCAATTCTGAAATTTTTTGCTTTTTCCTGCTCCTCTTAGCATGATAAAGAAGATTCAAAGAGAGTGAGATGCCAGCTCTTTTCATTCAGTCAGTAGCTTCAAACATTTCTGGTGTATGAATAACATGATGTTTTTCAATGGCAAAAATCAATGAATATTGTAAATGCACAAACAGTAATTTCTCCGCATTGCAAGGTGCAATTCTGAATTTTTTTGCTTTTTCCTGCTCCTCTTAGCATGATAAAGAAGATTCAAAGAGAGTGAGATGCCAGCTCCTTTCATTCAGTCAGTAGCTTCAAACATTTCTGGATGTTTTTCAATGGCAAAAATCAATGAATATTGTAAATGCACAAACAGTAATTTCTCCGCATTGCAAGGTGCAATTCTGAAATTTTTTGCTTTTTCCTGCTCCTCTTAGCATGATAAAGAAGATTCAAAGAGAGTGAGATGCCAGCTCCTTTCATTCAGTCAGTAGCTTCAAACATTTCTGGATGTTTTTCAATGGCAAAAATCAATGAATATTGTAAATGCACAAACAGTAATTTCTCCACATTGCAAGGTGCAATTCTGAAATTTTTTGCTTTTTCCTGCTCCTCTTAGCATGATAAAGAAGATTCAAAGAGAGTGAGATGCCAGCTCTTTTCATTCAGTCAGTAGCTTCAAACATTTCTGGTATATGAATAACATGATGTTTTTCAATGGCAAAAATCAATGAATATTGTCAATGCACAAACAGCAATTTCTCCACATTGCAAGGTGTAATTTTGAAATTTTTTGCTTTTTCCTGCTCCTCTTAGCATGATAAAGAAGATTCAAAGAGAGTGAGATGCCAGCTCCTTTCATTCAGTCAGTAGCTTCAAACATTTCTGGACGTTTTTCAATGGCAAAAATCAATGAATATTGTAAATGCACAAACAGTAATTTCTCCACATTGCAAGGTGCAATTCTGAAATTTTTTGCTTTTTCCTGCTCCTCTTAGCATGATAAAGAAGATTCAAAGAGAGTGAGATGCCAGCTCTTTTCATTCAGTCAGTAGCTTCAAACATTTCTGGTATATGAATAACATGATGTTTTTCAATGGCAAAAATCAATGAATATTGTAAATGCACAAACAGCAATTTCTCGACATTGCAAGGTGCAATTCTGAAATTTTTTGCTTTTTCCTGCTCCTCTTAGCATGATAAAGAAGATTCAAAGAGAGTGAGATGCCAGCTCCTTTCATTCAGTCAGTAGCTTCAAACATTTCTGGACGTTTTTCAATGGCAAAAATCAATGAATATTGTAAATGCACAAACAGTAATTTCTCCACATTGCAAGGTGCAATTCTGAAATTTTTTGCTTTTTCCTGCTCCTCTTAGCATGATAAAGAAGATTCAAAGAGAGTGAGATGCCAGCTCTTTTCATTCAGTCAGTAGCTTCAAACATTTCTGGTATATGAATAACATGATGTTTTTGAATGGCAAAAATCAATGAATATTGTAAATGCACAAACAGTAATTTCTCCGCATTGCAAGGTGCAATTCTGAAATTTTTTGCTTTTTACTGCTCCTCTTAGCATGATAAAGAAGATTCAGAGAGAGTGAGATGCCAGCTCCTTTCATTCAGTCAGTAGCTTCAAACATTTCTGGACGTTTTTCAATGGCAAAAATCAATGAATATTGTAAATGCACAAACAGTAATTTCGCCACATTGCAAGGTGCAATTCTGAATTTTTTTGCTTTTTCCTGCTCCTCTTAGCATGATAAAGAAGATTCAAAGAGAGTGAGATGCCAGCTCTTTTCATTCAGTCAGTAGCTTCAAACATTTCTGGTGTATGAATAACATGATGTTTTTCAATGGCAAAAATCAATGAATATTGTAAATGCACAAACAGTAATTTCTCCGCATTGCAAGGTGCAATTCTGAATTTTTTTGCTTTTTCCTGCTCCTCTTAGCATGATAAAGAAGATTCAAAGAGAGTGAGATGCCAGCTCCTTTCATTCAGTCAGTAGCTTCAAACATTTCTGGACGTTTTTCAATGGCAAAAATCAATGAATATTGTAAATGCACAAACAGTAATTTCTCCGCATTGCAAGGTGCAATTCTGAAATTTTTTGCTTTTTCCTGCTCCTCTTAGCATGATAAAGAAGATTCAAAGAGAGTGAGATGCCAGCTCCTTTCATTCAGTCAGTAGCTTCAAACATTTCTGGATGTTTTTCAATGGCAAAAATCAATGAATATTGTAAATGCACAAACAGTAATTTCTCCACATTGCAAGGTGCAATTCTGAAATTTTTTGCTTTTTCCTGCTCCTCTTAGCATGATAAAGAAGATTCAAAGAGAGTGAGATGCCAGCTCTTTTCATTCAGTCAGTAGCTTCAAACATTTCTGGTATATGAATAACATGATGTTTTTCAATGGCAAAAATCAATGAATATTGTCAATGCACAAACAGCAATTTCTCCACATTGCAAGGTGTAATTTTGAAATTTTTTGCTTTTTCCTGCTCCTCTTAGCATGATAAAGAAGATTCAAAGAGAGTGAGATGCCAGCTCCTTTCATTCAGTCAGTAGCTTCAAACATTTCTGGACGTTTTTCAATGGCAAAAATCAATGAATATTGTAAATGCACAAACAGTAATTTCTCCACATTGCAAGGTGCAATTCTGAAATTTTTTGCTTTTTCCTGCTCCTCTTAGCATGATAAAGAAGATTCAAAGAGAGTGAGATGCCAGCTCTTTTCATTCAGTCAGTAGCTTCAAACATTTCTGGTATATGAATAACATGATGTTTTTCAATGGCAAAAATCAATGAATATTGTAAATGCACAAACAGCAATTTCTCGACATTGCAAGGTGCAATTCTGAAATTTTTTGCTTTTTCCTGCTCCTCTTAGCATGATAAAGAAGATTCAAAGAGAGTGAGATGCCAGCTCCTTTCATTCAGTCAGTAGCTTCAAACATTTCTGGACGTTTTTCAATGGCAAAAATCAATGAATATTGTAAATGCACAAACAGTAATTTCTCCACATTGCAAGGTGCAATTCTGAAATTTTTTGCTTTTTCCTGCTCCTCTTAGCATGATAAAGAAGATTCAAAGAGAGTGAGATGCCAGCTCTTTTCATTCAGTCAGTAGCTTCAAACATTTCTGGTATATGAATAACATGATGTTTTTGAATGGCAAAAATCAATGAATATTGTAAATGCACAAACAGTAATTTCTCCGCATTGCAAGGTGCAATTCTGAAATTTTTTGCTTTTTCCTGCTCCTCTTAGCATGATAAAGAAGATTCAAAGAGAGTGAGATGCCAGCTCCTTTCATTCAGTCAGTAGCTTCAAACATTTCTGGACGTTTTTCAATGGCAAAAATCAATGAATATTGTAAATGCACAAACAGTAATTTCGCCACATTGCAAGGTGCAATTCTGAATTTTTTTGCTTTTTCCTGCTCCTCTTAGCATGATAAAGAAGATTCAAAGAGAGTGAGATGCCAGCTCTTTTCATTCAGTCAGTAGCTTCAAACATTTCTGGTATATGAATAACATGATGTTTTTCAATGGCAAAAATCAATGAATATTGTAAATGCACAAACAGTAATTTCTCCGCATTGCAAGGTGCAATTCTGAAATTTTTTGCTTTTTCCTGCTCCTCTTAGCATGATAAAGAAGATTCAAAGAGAGTGAGATGCCAGCTCCTTTCATTCAGTCAGTAGCTTCAAACATTTCTGGACGTTTTTCAATGGCAAAAATCAATGAATATTGTAAATGCACAAATAGTAATTTCTCCACATTGCAAGGTGCAATTCTGAAATTTTTTGCTTTTTCCTGCTCCTCTTAGCATGATAAAGAAGATTCAAAGAGAGTGAGATGCCAGCTCTTTTCATTCAGTCAGTAGCTTCAAACATTTCTGGTATATGAATAACATGATGTTTTTCAATGGCAAAAATCAATGAATATTGTAAATGCACAAACAGCAATTTCTCGACATTGCAAGGTGCAATTCTGAAATTTTTTGCTTTTTCCTGCTCCTCTTAGCATGATAAAGAAGATTCAAAGAGAGTGAGATGCCAGCTCCTTTCATTCAGTCAGTAGCTTCAAACATTTCTGGACGTTTTTCAATGGCAAAAATCAATGAATATTGTAAATGCACAAACAGTAATTTCTCCACATTGCAAGGTGCAATTCTGAAATTTTTGCTTTTTCCTGCTCCTCTTAGCATGATAAAGAAGATTCAAAGAGAGTGAGATGCCAGCTCTTTTCATTCAGTCAGTAGCTTCAAACATTTCTGGTATATGAATAACATGATGTTTTTCAATGGCAAAAATCAATGAATATTGTAAATGCACAAACAGCAATTTCTCCACATTGCAAGGTGCAATTCTGAAATTTTTTGCTTTTTCCTGCTCCTCTTAGCATGATAAAGAAGATTCAAAGAGAGTGAGATGCCAGCTCCTTTCATTCAGTCAGTAGCTTCAAACATTTCTGGACGTTTTTCAATGGCAAAAATCAATGAATATTGTAAATGCACAAACAGTAATTTCTCCACATTGCAAGGTGCAATTCTGAAATTTTTTGCTTTTTCCTGCTCCTCTTAGCATGATAAAGAAGATTCAAAGAGACTGAGATGCCAGCTCTTTTCATTCAGTCAGTAGCTTCAAACATTTCTGGTATATGAATAACATGATGTTTTTCAATGGCAAAAATCAATGAATATTGTAAATGCACAAACAGTAATTTCTCCGCATTGCAAGGTGCAATTCTGAAATTTTTTGCTTTTTCTTGCTCCTCTTAGCATGATAAAGAAGATTCAAAGAGAGTGAGATGCCAGCTCCTTTCATTCAGTCAGTAGCTTCAAACATTTCTGGACGTTTTTCAATGGCAAAAATCAATGAATATTGTAAATGCACAAACAGTAATTTCTCCACATTGCAAGGTGCAATTCTGAATTTTTTTGCTTTTTCCTGCTCCTCTTTGCATGATAAAGAAGATTCAAAGAGAGTGAGATGCCAGCTCTTTTCATTCAGTCAGTAGCTTCAAACATTTCTGGTATATGAATAACATGATGTTTTTCAATGGCAAAAAACAATGAATATTGTAAATGCACAAACAGTAATTTCTCCGCATTGCAAGGTGAAATTCTGAAATTTTTTGCTTTTTCCTGCTCCTCTTAGCATGATAAAGAAGATTCAAAGAGAGTGAGATGCCAGCTCCTTTCATTCAGTCAGTAGCTTCAAACATTTCTGGACGTTTTTCAATGGCAAAAATCAATGAATATTGTAAATGCACAAATAGTAATTTCTCCACATTGCAAGGTGCAATTCTGAAATTTTTTGCTTTTTCCTGCTCCTCTTAGCATGATAAAGAAGATTCAAAGAGAGTGAGATGCCAGCTCTTTTCATTCAGTCAGTAGCTTCAAACATTTCTGGTATATGAATAACATGATGTTTTTCAATGGCAAAAATCAATGAATATTGTAAATGCACAAACAGCAATTTCTCGACATTGCAAGGTGCAATTCTGAAATTTTTTGCTTTTTCCTGCTCCTCTTAGCATGATAAAGAAGATTCAAAGAGAGTGAGATGCCAGCTCCTTTCATTCAGTCAGTAGCTTCAAACATTACTGGACGTTTTTCAATGGCAAAAATCAATGAATATTGTAAATGCACAAACAGTAATTTCTCCACATTGCAAGGTGCAATTCTGAAATTTTTTGCTTTTTCCTGCTCCTCTTAGCATGATAAAGAAGATTCAAAGAGAGTGAGATGCCAGCTCTTTTCATTCAGTCAGTAGCTTCAAACAATTCTGGTATATGAATAACATGATGTTTTTCAATGGCAAAAATCAATGAATATTGTAAATGCACAAACAGCAATTTCTCCACATTGCAAGGTGCAATTCTGAAATTTTTTGCTTTTTCCTGCTCCTCTTAGCATGATAAAGAAGATTCAAAGCGAGTGAGATGCCAGCTCTTTTCATTCAGTCAGTAGCTTCAAACATTTCTGGTATATGAATAACATGATGTTTTTCAATGGCAAAAATCAATGAATATTGTAAATGCACAAACAGCAATTTCTCCACATTGCAAGGTGCAATTCTGAAATTTTTTGCTTTTTCCTGCTCCTCTTAGCATGATAAAGAAGATTCAAAGAGAGTGAGATGCCAGCTCTTTTCATTCAGTCAGTAGCTTCAAACATTTCTGGTATATGAATAACATGATGTTTTTCAATGGCAAAAATCAATGAATATTGTAAATGCACAAACAGCAATTTCTCCACATTGCAAGGTGCAATTCTGAAATTTTTTGCTTTTTCCTGCTCCTCTTATCATGATAAAGAAGTTTCAAAGAGAGTGAGATGCCAGCTCCTTTCATTCAGTCAGTAGCTTCAAACATTTCTGGACGTTTTTCAATGGCAAAAATCAATGAATATTGTAAATGCACAAACAGTAATTTCTCCACATTGCAAGGTGCAATTCTGAAATTTTTTGCTTTTTCCTGCTCCTCTTAGCATGATAAAGAAGATTCAAAGAGACTGAGATGCCAGCTCTTTTCATTCAGTCAGTAGCTTCAAACATTTCTGGTATATGAATAACATGATGTTTTTCAATGGCAAAAATCAATGAATATTGTAAATGCACAAACAGTAATTTCTCCGCATTGCAAGGTGCAATTCTGAAATTTTTTGCTTTTTCCTGCTCCTCTTAGCATGATAAAGAAGATTCAAAGAGAGTGAGATGCCAGCTCCTTTCATTCAGTCAGTAGCTTCAAACATTTCTGGACGTTTTTCAATGGCAAAAATCAATGAATATTGTAAATGCACAAACAGTAATTTCTCCACATTGCAAGGTGCAATTCTGAATTTTTTTGCTTTTTCCTGCTCCTCTTTGCATGATAAAGAAGATTCAAAGAGAGTGAGATGCCAGCTCTTTTCATTCAGTCAGTAGCTTCAAACATTTCTGGTATATGAATAACATGATGTTTTTCAATGGCAAAAAACAATGAATATTGTAAATGCACAAACAGTAATTTCTCCGCATTGCAAGGTGCAATTCTGAAATTTTTTGCTTTTTCCTGCTCCTCTTAGCATGATAAAGAAGATTCAAAGAGAGTGAGATGCCAGCTCCTTTCATTCAGTCAGTAGCTTCAAACATTTCTGGACGTTTTTCAATGGCAAAAATCAATGAATATTGTAAATGCACAAATAGTAATTTCTCCACATTGCAAGGTGCAATTCTGAAATTTTTTGCTTTTTCCTGCTCCTCTTAGCATGATAAAGAAGATTCAAAGAGAGTGAGATGCCAGCTCTTTTCATTCAGTCAGTAGCTTCAAACATTTCTGGTATATGAATAACATGATGTTTTTCAATGGCAAAAATCAATGAATATTGTAAATGCACAAACAGCAATTTCTCGACATTGCAAGGTGCAATTCTGAAATTTTTTGCTTTTTCCTGCTCCTCTTAGCATGATAAAGAAGATTCAAAGAGAGTGAGATGCCAGCTCCTTTCATTCAGTCAGTAGCTTCAAACATTACTGGACGTTTTTCAATGGCAAAAATCAATGAATATTGTAAATGCACAAACAGTAATTTCTCCACATTGCAAGGTGCAATTCTGAAATTTTTTGCTTTTTCCTGCTCCTCTTAGCATGATAAAGAAGATTCAAAGAGAGTGAGATGCCAGCTCTTTTCATTCAGTCAGTAGCTTCAAACATTTCTGGTATATGAATAACATGATGTTTTTCAATGGCAAAAATCAATGAATATTGTAAATGCACAAACAGCAATTTCTCCACATTGCAAGGTGCAATTCTGAAATTTTTTGCTTTTTCCTGCTCCTCTTAGCATGATAAAGAAGATTCAAAGAGAGTGAGATGCCAGCTCTTTTCATTCAGTCAGTAGCTTCAAACATTTCTGGTATATGAATAACATGATGTTTTTCAATGGCAAAAATCAATGAATATTGTAAATGCACAAACAGCAATTTCTCCACATTGCAAGGTGCAATTCTGAAATTTTTTGCTTTTTCCTGCTCCTCTTAGCATGATAAAGAAGATTCAAAGAGAGTGAGATGCCAGCTCTTTTCATTCAGTCAGTAGCTTCAAACATTTCTGGTATATGAATAACATGATGTTTTTCAATGGCAAAAATCAATGAATATTGTAAATGCACAAACAGCAATTTCTCCACATTGCAAGGTGTAATTCTGAAATTTTTTGCTTTTTCCTGCTCCTCTTAGCATGATAAAGAAGATTCAAAGAGAGTGAGATGCCAGCTCCTTTCATTCAGTCAGTAGCTTCAAACATTTCTGGACGTTTTTCAATGGCAAAAATCAATGAATATTGTAAATGCACAAACAGTAATTTCTCCACATTGCAAGGTGCAATTCTGAAATTTTTTGCTTTTTCCTGCTCCTCTTAGCATGATAAAGAAGATTCAAAGAGAGTGAGATGCCAGCTCCTTTCATTCAGTCAGTAGCTTCAAACATTTCTGGACGTTTTTCAATGGCAAAAATCAATGAATATTGTAAATGCACAAACAGTAATTTCTCGACATTGCAAGGTGCAATTCTGAAATTTTTTGCTTTTTCCTGCTCCTCTTAGCATTATAAAGAAGATTCAAAGAGAGTGAGATGCCAGCTCTTTTCATTCAGTCAGTAGCTTCAAACATTTCTAGTGTATGAATAACATGATGTTTTTCAATGGCAAAAATCAATGAATATTGTAAATGCACAAACAGTAATTTCTCTGCATTGCAAGGTGCAATTCTGAATTTTTTTGCTTTTTCCTGCTCCTCTTAGCATGATAAAGAAGATTCAAAGAGAGTGAGATGCCAGCTCCTTTCATTCAGTCAGTAGCTTCAAACATTTCTGGACGTTTTTCAATGGCAAAAATCAATGAATATTGTAAATGCACAAACAGTAATTTCTCCACATTGCAAGGTGCAATTCTGAAATTTTTTGCTTTTTCCTGCTCCTCTTAGCATGATAAAGAAGATTCAAAGAGAGTGAGATGCCAGCTCTTTTCATTCAGTCAGTAGCTTCAAACATTTCTGGTATATGAATAACATGATGTTTTTGAATGGGAAAAATCAATGAATATTGTAAATGCACAAACAGTAATTTCTCCGCATTGCAAGGTGCAATTCTGAAATTTTTTGCTTTTTCCTGCTCCTCTTAGCATGATAAAGAAGATTCAAAGAGAGTGAGATGCTAGCTCCTTTCATTCAGTCAGTAGCTTCAAACATTTCTGGACGTTTTTCAATGGCAAAAATCAATGAATATTGTAAATGCACAAACAGTAATTTCTCCACATTGCAAGGTGCAATTCTGAAATTTTTTGCTTTTTCCTGCTCCTCTTAGCATGATAAAGAAGATTCAAAGAGAGTGAGATGCCAGCTCTTTTCATTCAGTCAGTAGCTTCAAACATTTCTGGTATATGAATAACATGATGTTTTTCAATGGCAAAAATCAATGAATATTGTAAATGCACAAACAGCAATTTCTCCACATTGCAAGGTGTAATTTTGAAATTTTTTGCTTTTTCCTGCTCCTCTTAGCATGATAAAGAAGATTCAAAGAGAGTGAGATGCCAGCTCCTTTCATTCAGTCAGTAGCTTCAAACATTTCTGGACGTTTTTCAATGGCAAAAATCAATGAATATTGTAAATGCACAAACAGTAATTTCTCCACATTGCAAGGTGCAATTCTGAAATTTTTTGCTTTTTCCTGCTCCTCTTAGCATGATAAAGAAGATTCAAAGAGAGTGAGATGCCAGCTCTTTTCATTCAGTCAGTAGCTTCAAACATTTCTGGTATATGAATAACATGATGTTTTTCAATGGCAAAAATCAATGAATATTGTAAATGCACAAACAGTAATTTCTCCGCATTGCAAGGTGCAATTCTGAAATTTTTTGCTTTTTCCTGCTCCTCTTAGCATGATAAAGAAGATTCAAAGAGAGTGAGATGCCAGCTCCTTTCATTCAGTCAGTAGCTTCAAACATTTCTGGACGTTTTTCAATGGCAAAAATCAATGAATATTGTAAATGCACAAACAGTAATTTCGCCACATTGCAAGGTGCAATTCTGAATTTTTTTGCTTTTTCCTGCTCCTCTTAGCATGATAAAGAAGATTCAAAGAGAGTGAGATGCCAGCTCTTTTCATTCAGTCAGTAGCTTCAAACATTTCTGGTATATGAATAACATGATGTTTTTCAATGGCAAAAATCAATGAATATTGTAAATGCACAAACAGTAATTTCTCCGCATTGCAAGGTGCAATTCTGAAATTTTTTGCTTTTTCCTGCTCCTCTTAGCATGATAAAGAAGATTCAAAGAGAGTGAGATGCCAGCTCCTTTCATTCAGTCAGTAGCTTCAAACATTTCTGGACGTTTTTCAATGGCAAAAATCAATGAATATTGTAAATGCACAAATAGTAATTTCTCCACATTGCAAGGTGCAATTCTGAAATTTTTTGCTTTTTCCTGCTCCTCTTAGCATGATAAAGAAGATTCAAAGAGAGTGAGATGCCAGCTCTTTTCATTCAGTCAGTAGCTTCAAACATTTCTGGTATATGAATAACATGATGTTTTTCAATGGCAAAAATCAATGAATATTGTAAATGCACAAACAGCAATTTCTCGACATTGCAAGGTGCAGTTCTGAAATTTTTTGCTTTTTCCTGCTCCTCTTAGCATGATAAAGAAGATTCAAAGAGAGTGAGATGCCAGCTCCTTTCATTCAGTCAGTAGCTTCAAACATTTCTGGACGTTTTTCAATGGCAAAAATCAATGAATATTGTAAATGCACAAACAGTAATTTCTCCACATTGCAAGGTGCAATTCTGAAATTTTTTGCTTTTTCCTGCTCCTCTTAGCATGATAAAGAAGATTCAAAGAGAGTGAGATGCCAGCTCTTTTCATTCAGTCAGTAGCTTCAAACATTTCTGGTATATGAATAACATGATGTTTTTCAATGGCAAAAATCAATGAATATTGTAAATGCACAAACAGCAATTTCTCGACATTGCAAGGTGCAATTCTGAAATTTTTTGCTTTTTCCTGCTCCTCTTAGCATGATAAAGAAGATTCAAAGAGAGTGAGATGCCAGCTCCTTTCATTCAGTCAGTAGCTTCAAACATTTCTGGACGTTTTTCAATGGCAAAAATCAATGAATAATGTAAATGCACAAACAGTAATTTCTCCACATTGCAAGGTGCAATTCTGAAATTTTTTGCTTTTTCCTGCTCCTCTTAGCATGATAAAGAAGATTAAAAGAGAGTGAGATGCCAGCTCTTTTCATTCAGTCAGTAGCTTCAAACATTTCTGGTATATGAATAACATGATGTTTTTCAATGGCAAAAATCAATGAATATTGTAAATGCACAAACAGTAATTTCTCCGCATTGCAAGGTGCAATTCTGAAATTTTTTGCTTTTTCCTGCTCCTCTTAGCATGATAAAGAAGATTCAAAGAGAGTGAGATGCCAGCTCCTTTCATTCAGTCAGTAGCTTCAAACATTTCTGGACGTTTTTCAATGGCAAAAATCAATGAATATTGTAAATGCACAAACAGTAATTTCTCCACATTGCAAGGTGCAATTCTGAAATTTTTTGCTTTTTCCTGCTCCTCTTAGCATGATAAAGAAGATTCAAAGAGAGTGAGATGCCAGCTCTTTTCATTCAGTCAGTAGCTTCAAACATTTCTGGTATATGAATAACATGATGTTTTTCAATGGCAAAAATCAATGAATATTGTAAATGCACAAACAGTAATTTCTCCGCATTGCAAGGTGCAATTCTGAAATTTTTTGCTTTTTCCTGCTCCTCTTAGCATGATAAAGAAGATTCAAAGAGAGTGAGATGCCAGCTCTTTTCATTCAGTCAGTAGCTTCAAACATTTCTGGTATATGAATAACATGATGTTTTTCAATGGCAAAAATCAATGAATATTGTAAATGCACAAACAGCAATTTCTCCACATTGCAAGGTGCAATTCTGAAATTTTTTGCTTTTTCCTGCTCCTCTTAGCATGATAAAGAAGATTCAAAGAGAGTGAGATGCCAGCTCTTTTCATTCAGTCAGTAGCTTCAAACATTTCTGGTATATGAATAACATGATGTTTTTCAATGGCAAAAATCAATGAATATTGTAAATGCACAAACAGCAATTTCTCCACATTGCAAGGTGCAATTATGAAATTTTTTGCTTTTTCCTGCTCCTCTTAGCATGATAAAGAAGATTCAAAGAGAGTGAGATGCCAGCTCTTTTCATTCAGTCAGTAGCTTCAAACATTTCTGGTATATGAATAACATGATGTTTTTCAATGTCAAAAATCAATGAATATTGTAAATGCACAAACAGCAATTTCTCCACATTGCAAGGTGTAATTCTGAAATTTTTTGCTTTTTCCTGCTCCTCTTAGCATGATAAAGAAGATTCAAAGAGAGTGAGATGCCAGCTCCTTTCATTCAGTCAGTAGCTTCAAACATTTCTGGACGTTTTTCAATGGCAAAAATCAATAAATATTGTAAATGCACAAACAGTAATTTCTCCACATTGCAAGGTGCAATTCTGAATTTTTTTGCTTTTTCCTGCTCCTCTTAGCATGATAAAGAAGATTCAAAGAGAGTGAGATGCCAGCTCTTTTCATTCAGTCAGTAGCTTCAAACATTTCTGGTATATGAATAACATGATGTTTTTCAATGGCAAAAATCAATGAATATTGTAAATGCACAAACAGCAATTTCTCCACATTGCAAGGTGCAATTCTGAAATTTTTTGCTTTTTCCTGCTCCTCTTAGCATGATAAAGAAGATTCAAAGAGAGTGAGATGCCAGCTCTTTTCATTCAGTCAGTAGCTTCAAACATTTCTGGTATATGAATAACATGATGTTTTTCAATGGCAAAAATCAATGAATATTGTAAATGCACAAACAGCAATTTCTCCACATTGCAAGGTGCAATTCTGAAATTTTTTGCTTTTTCCTGCTCCTCTTAGCATGATAAAGAAGATTCAAAGAGAGTGAGATGCCAGCTCTTTTCATTCAGTCAGTAGCTTCAAACATTTCTGATATATGAATAACATGATGTTTTTCAATGGCAAAAATCAATGAATATTGTAAATGCACAAACAGCAATTTCTCCACATTGCAAGGTGCAATTCTGAAATTTTTTGCTTTTTCCTGCTCCTCTTAGCATGATAAAGAAGATTCAAAGAGAGTGAGATGCCAGCTCCTTTCATTCAGTCAGTAGCTTCAAACATTTCTGGACGTTTTTCAATGGCAAAAATCAATGAATATTGTAAATGCACAAACAGTAATTTCTCCACATTGCAAGGTGCAATTCTGAAATTTTTTGCTTTTTCCTGCTCCTCTTAGCATGATAAAGAAGATTCAAAGAGAGTGAGATGCCAGCTCTTTTCATTCAGTCAGTAGCTTCAAACATTTCTGGTATTTGAATAACATGATGTTTTTCAATGGCAAAAATCAATGAATATTGTAAATGCACAAACAGTAATTTCTCCGCATTGCAAGGTGCAATTCTGAAATTTTTTGCTTTTTCCTGCTCCTCTTAGCATGATAAAGAAGATTCAAAGAGAGTGAGATGCCAGCTCTTTTCATTCAGTCAGTAGCTTCAAACATTTCTGGTATATGAATAACATGATGTTTTTCAATGGCAAAAATCAATGAATATTGTAAATGCACAAACAGCAATTTCTCCACATTGCAAGGTGCAATTCTGAAATTTTTTGCTTTTTCCTGCTCCTCTTAGCATGATAAAGAAGATTCAAAGAGAGTGAGATGCCAGCTCCTTTCATTCAGTCAGTAGCTTCAAACATTTCTGGACGTTTTTCAATGGCAAAAATCAATGAATATTGTAAATGCACAAACAGTAATTTCTCCACATAGCAAGGTGCAATTCTGAAATTTTTTGCTTTTTCCTGCTCCTCCTAGCATGATAAAGAAGATTCAAAGAGAGTGAGATGCCAGCTCTTTTCATTCAGTCAGTAGCTTCAAACATTTCTGGTATATGAATAACATGATGTTTTTCAATGGCAAAAATCAATGAATATTGTAAATGCACAAACAGTAATTTCTCCGCATTGCAAGGTGCAATTCTGAAATTTTTTGCTTTTTCCTGCTCCTCTTAGCATGATAAAGAAGATTCAAAGAGAGTGAGATGCCACCTCCTTTCATTCAGTCAGTAGCTTCAAACATTTCTGGACGTTTTTCAATGGCAAAAATCAATGAATATTGTAAATGCACAAACAGTAATTTCTCCACATTGCAAGGTGCAATTCTGAAATTTTTTGCTTTTTCCTGCTCCTCTTAGCATGATAAAGAAGATTCAAAGAGAGTGAGATGCCAGCTCTTTTCATTCAGTCAGTAGCTTCAAACATTTCTGGTATATGAATAACATGATGTTTTTGAATGGCAAAAATCAATGAATATTGTAAATGCACAAACAGTAATTTCTCCGCATTACAAGGTGCAATTCTGAAATTTTTTGCTTTTTCCTGCTCCTCTTAGCATGATAAAGAAGATTCAAAGAGAGTGAGATGCCAGCTCCTTTCATTCAGTCAGTAGCTTCAAACATTTCTGGACGTTTTTCAATGGCAAAAATCAATGAATATTGTAAATGCACAAACAGTAATTTCTCTACATTGCAAGGTGCAATTCTGAAATTTTTTGCTTTTTCCTGCTCCTCTTAGCATGATAAAGAAGATTCAAAGAGAGTGAGATGCCAGCTCCTTTCATTCAGTCAGTAGCTTCAAACATTTCTGGACGTTTTTCAATGGCAAAAATCAATGAATATTGTAAATGCACAAATAGTAATTTCTCCACATTGCAAGGTGCAATTCTGAAATTTTTTGCTTTTTCCTGCTCCTCTTATCATGATAAAGAAGATTCAAAGAGAGTGAGATGCCAGCTCTTTTCATTCAGTCAGTAGCTTCAAACATTTCTGGTATATGAATAACATGATGTTTTTCAATGGCAAAAATCAATGAATATTGTAAATGCACAAACAGTAATTTCTCCGCATTGCAAGGTGCAATTCTGAAATTTTTTGCTTTTTCCTGCTCCTCTTAGCATGATAAAGAAGATTCAAAGAGAGTGAGATGCCAGCTCCTTTCATTCAGTCAGTAGCTTCAAACATTTCTGGACATTTTTCAATGTCAAAAATCAATGAATATTGTAAATGCACAAACAGTAATTTCTCCACATTGCAAGGTGCAATTCTGAAATTTTTTGCTTTTTCCTGCTCCTCTTAGCATGATAAATAAGATTCAAAGAGAGTGAGATGCCAGCTCTTTTCATTCAGTCAGTAGCTTCAAATATTTCTTGTATATGAATAACATGATGTTTTTCAATGGCAAAAATCAATGAATATTGTAAATGCACAAACAGTAATTTCTCCGCATTGCAAGGTGCAATTCTGAAATTTTTTGCTTTTTCCTGCTCCTCTTAGCATGATAAAGAAGATTCAAAGAGAGTGAGATGCCAGCTCCTTTCATTCAGTCAGTAGCTTCAAACATTTCTGGACGTTTTTCAATGGCAAAAATCAATGAATATTATAAATGCACAAATAGTAATTTCTCCACATTGCAAGGTGCAATTCTGAAATTTTTTGCTTTTTCCTGCTCCTCTTAGCATGATAAAGAAGATTCAAAGAGAGTGAGATGCCAGCTCTTTTCATTCAGTCAGTAGCTTCAAACATTTCTGGTATATGAATAACGATGTTTTTCAATGGCAAAAATCAATGAATATTGTAAATGCACAAACAGTAATTTCTCCGCATTGCAAGGTGCAATTCTGAAATTTTTTGCTTTTTCCTGCTGCTCTTAGCATGATAAAGAAGATTCAAAGAGAGTGAGATGCCAGCTCCTTTCATTCAGTCAGTAGCTTCAAATATTTCTGGACGTTTTTCAATGGCAAAAATCAATGAATATTGTAAATGCACAAACAGTAATTTCTCCACATTGCAAGGTGCAATTCTGAAATTTTTTGCTTTTTCCTGCTCCTCTTAGCATGATAAAGAAGATTCAAAGAGAGTGAGATGCCAGCTCCTTTCATTCAGTCAGTAGCTTCAAACATTTCTGGACGTTTTTCAATGGCAAAAATCAATGAATATTGTAAATGCACAAATAGTAATTTCTCCACATTGCAAGGTGCAATTCTGAAATTTTTTGCTTTTTCCTGCTCCTCTTATCATGATAAAGAAGATTCAAAGAGAGTGAGATGCCAGCTCTTTTCATTCAGTCAGTAGCTTCAAACATTTCTGGTATATGAATAACATGATGTTTTTCAATGGCAAAAATCAATGAATATTGTAAATGCACAAACAGTAATTTCTCCGCATTGCAAGGTGCAATTCTGAAATTTTTTGCTTTTTCCTGCTCCTCTTAGCATGATAAAGAAGATTCAAAGAGAGTGAGATGCCAGCTCCTTTCATTCAGTCAGTAGCTTCAAACATTTCTGGACATTTTTCAATGTCAAAAATCAATGAATATTGTAAATGCACAAACAGTAATTTCTCCACATTGCAAGGTGCAATTCTGAAATTTTTTGCTTTTTCCTGCTCCTCTTAGCATGATAAATAAGATTCAAAGAGAGTGAGATGCCAGCTCTTTTCATTCAGTCAGTAGCTTCAAATATTTCTTGTATATGAATAACATGATGTTTTTCAATGGCAAAAATCAATGAATATTGTAAATGCACAAACAGTAATTTCTCCGCATTGCAAGGTGCAATTCTGAAATTTTTTGCTTTTTCCTGCTCCTCTTAGCATGATAAAGAAGATTCAAAGAGAGTGAGATGCCAGCTCCTTTCATTCAGTCAGTAGCTTCAAACATTTCTGGACGTTTTTCAATGGCAAAAATCAATGAATATTATAAATGCACAAATAGTAATTTCTCCACATTGCAAGGTGCAATTCTGAAATTTTTTGCTTTTTCCTGCTCCTCTTAGCATGATAAAGAAGATTCAAAGAGAGTGAGATGCCAGCTCTTTTCATTCAGTCAGTAGCTTCAAACATTTCTGGTATATGAATAACGATGTTTTTCAATGGCAAAAATCAATGAATATTGTAAATGCACAAACAGTAATTTCTCCGCATTGCAAGGTGCAATTCTGAAATTTTTTGCTTTTTCCTGCTGCTCTTAGCATGATAAAGAAGATTCAAAGAGAGTGAGATGCCAGCTCCTTTCATTCAGTCAGTAGCTTCAAATATTTCTGGACGTTTTTCAATGGCAAAAATCAATGAATATTGTAAATGCACAAACAGTAATTTCTCCACATTGCAAGGTGCAATTCTGAAATTTTTTGCTTTTTCCTGCTCCTCTTAGCATGATAAAGAAGATTCAAAGAGAGTGAGATGCCAGCTCTTTTCATTCAGTCAGTAGCTTCAAACATTTCTGGTATATGAATAACATGATGTTTTTCAATGGCAAAAATCAATGAATATTGTAAATGCACAAACAGTAATTTCTCCGCATTGCAAGGTGCAATTCTGAAATTTTTTGCTTTTTCCTGCTCCTCTTAGCATGATAAAGAAGATTCAAAGAGAGTGAGATGCCAGCTCCTTTCATTCAGTCAGTAGCTTCAAACATTTCTGGACGTTTTTCAATGGCAAAAATCAATGAATATTGTAAATGCACAAACAGTAATTTCTCCACATTGCAAGGTGCAATTCTGAAATTGTTTGCTTTTTCCTGCTCCTCTTAGCATGATAAAGAAGATTCAAAAAGAGTGAGATGCCAGCTCTTTACATTAAGTCAGTAGCTTCAAACATTTCTGGTATATGAATAACATGATGTTTTTGAATGGCAAAAATCAATGAATATTGTAAATGCACAAACAGTAATTTCTCCGCATTACAAGGTGCAATTCTGAAATTTTTTGCTTTTTCCTGCTCCTCTTAGCATGATAAAGAAGATTCAAAGAGAGTGAGATGCCAGCTCCTTTCATTCAGTCAGTAGCTTCAAACATTTCTGGACGTTTTTCAATGGCAAAAATCAATGAATATTGTAAATGCACAAACAGTAATTTCTCCACATTGCAAGGTGCAATTCTGAATTTTTTTGCTTTTTCCTGCTCCTCTTAGCATGATAAAGAAGATTCAAAGAGAGTGAGATGCCAGCTCTTTTCATTCAGTCAGTAGCTTCAAACATTTCTGGTATATGAATAACATGATGTTTTTCAATGGCAAAAATCAATGAATATTGTAAATGCACAAACAGTAATTTCTCCGCATTGCAAGGTGCAATTCTGAAATTTTTTGCTTTTTCCTGCTCCTCTTAGCATGATAAAGAAGATTCAAAGAGAGTGAGATGCCAGCTCCTTTCATTCAGTCAGTAGCTTCAAACATTTCTGGACGTTTTTCAATGGCAAAAATCAATGAATATTGTAAATGCACAAATAGTAATTTCTCCACATTGCAAGGTGCAATTCTGAAATTTTTTGCTTTTTCCTGCTCCTCTTATCATGATAAAGAAGATTCAAAGAGAGTGAGATGCCAGCTCTTTTCATTCAGTCAGTAGCTTCAAACATTTCTGGTATATGAATAACATGATGTTTTTCAATGGCAAAAATCAATGAATATTGTAAATGCACAAACAGTAATTTCTCCGCATTGCAAGGTGCAATTCTGAAATTTTTTGCTTTTTCCTGCTCCTCTTAGCATGATAAAGAAGATTCAAAGAGAGTGAGATGCCAGCTCCTTTCATTCAGTCAGTAGCTTCAAACATTTCTGGACGTTTTTCAATGGCAAAAATCAATGAATATTGTAAATGCACAAACAGTAATTTCTCCGCATTGCAAGGTGCAATTCTGAAATTTTTTGTTTTTTCCTGCTCCTCTTAGCATGATAAAGAATATTCAAAGAGAGTGAGATGCCAGCTCCTTTCATTCAGTCAGTAGCTTCAAACATTTCTGGACGTTTTTCAATGGCAAAAATCAATGAATAATGTGAATGCACAAACAGTAATTTCTCTGCATTGCAAGGTGCAATTCTGAAATTTTTTGCTTTTTCCTGATCCTCTTAGCATGATGAAGAAGATTCAAAGAGAGTGAGATGCCAGCTCTTTTCATTCAGTCAGTAGCTTCAAACATTTCTGGACGTTTTTCAATGGCAAAAATCAATGAATATTGTAAATGCACAAACAGTAATTTCTCCGCATTGCAAGGTGCAATTCTGAAATTTTTTGCTTTTTCCTGCTCCTCTTAGCATGATAAAGAAGATTCAAAGAGAGTGAGATGCCAGCTCTTTTCATTCAGTCAGTAGCTTCAAACATTTCTGGACGTTTTTCAATGGCAAAAATCAATGAATATTGTAAATGCACAAACAGTAATTTCTCCGCATTGCAAGGTGCAATTCTGAAATTTTTTGCTTTTTCCTGCTCATCATAGCATGATAAAGAAGATTCAAAGAGAGTAAGTTGCCAGCTCCTTTCATTCAGTCAGTAGCTTCAAACATTTCTGGTATATGAACAACATGATGTTTTTCATTGGCAAAAATCAATGAATAATGTGAAAGCACAAAGCGTAATTTCTCTGCATTGCAACGTGCAATTCTGAAATTTTTTGCATTTTCCTGCTCCTCTTAGCATGATAAAGAATATTCAAAGAGAGTGAGATGCCAGCTCCTTTCATTCAGTCAGTAGCTTCAAACATTTCTGGACGTTTTTCAATGGCAAAAATCAATGAATATTGTAAATGCACAAACAGTAATTTCTCCGCATTGCAAGGTGCAATTCTGAAATTTTTTGCTTTCTATTGCTCCGCTTAGCATGATAAAGAAGATTCAAAGAGAGTGAGATGCCAGCTCCTTTCATTCAGTCAGTAGCTTTAAACATTTCCTGACGTTTTTCAATGGCAAAAATCAATGAATATTGTAAATGCACAAACAGTAATTTCTCAGCATTGCGAGGTGTCATTCTGAAATTTTTTGCTTTTTCCTGCTCCTCTTAGCATGATAAAGAAGATTCAAAGAGAGTGAGATGCCAGCTCTTTTCATTCAGTCAGTAGCTTCAAACATTTCTGGTATATAAATAACATGATGTTTTTCAATGGCAATAATCAATGAATAATGTGAATGTACAAACAGTAATATCTCGGCATTGCAAGGTGCAATTCTGAAATTTTTTGCTTTTTCCTGCTCCTCTTAGCATGATAAAGAAGATTCAAAGAGAGTGAGATGCCAGCTCCTTTCATTCAGTCAGTAGCTTCAAACATTTCTAGACATTTTTCAATGGCAAAAATCAATGAATAATGTGAATGCACAAACAGTAATTTCTCGGCATTGCAAGGTGCAATTCTGAAATTTTTTGCTTTTTCCTGCTCCCCTTAGCATGATAAAGAATATTCAAAGAGAGTGAGATGCCAGCTCCTTTCATTCAGTCAGTAGCTTCAAACATTTCTGGTATATGAATAACATGATGTTTTTCAATGGCAAAAATCAATGAATATTGTAAATGCACAAACAGTAATTTCTCCGCATTGCAAGGTGCAATTCTGAAATTTTTTGCTTTTTCCTGCTCCTCTTAGCATGATAAAGAAGATTCAAAGAGAGTGAGATGCCAGCTCCTTTCATTCAGTCAGTAGCTTCAAACATTTCTGTACGTTTTTCAATAGCAAAAATCAATGAATATTGTGAATGCACAAACAGTAATTTCTCCGCATCGCAAGGTGCAATTCTGAAATTTTTTGCTTTCTCCTGCTCCTCTTAGCATGATAAAGAAGATTCAAAGAGAGTGAGATGCCAGCTCCTTTCATTCAGTCAGTAGCTTCAAACATTTCTGGACGTTTTTCAATGGCAAAAATCAATGAATAATGTGAATGCACAAACAGTAATTTCTCCGCATTGCAAGGTGCAATTCTGAAATTTTTGGCTTTCTCCTGCTCCTCTTAGCATGGTAAAGAAGATTCAAAGAGAGTGAGATGCCAGTTCCTTTCATTCAGTCAGTAGCTTTAAACATTTCCTGACGTTTTTCAATGGCAAAAATCAATGAATATTGTAAATGCACAAACAGTAATTTCTCAGCATTGCGAGGTGTCATTCTGAAATTTTTTGCTTTTTCCTGCTCCTCTTAGCATGATAAAGAAGATTCAAAGAGAGTAAGATGCCAGCTCCTTTCATTCAGTCAGTAGCTTCAAACATTTCTGGTATATGAACAACATGATGTTTTTCATTGGCAAAAATCAATGAATAATGTGAAAGCACAAAGAGTAATTTCTCCGCATTGCAAGGTGCAATTCTGAAACTTTTTGCATTTTCCTGCTCCTCTTAGCATGATAAAGAAGATTCAAAGAGAGTGAGATGCCAGCTCCTTTCATTCAGTCAGTAGCTTCAAGCATTTCTGGACGTTTTTCAATGGCAAAAATCAATGAATATTGTAAATGCACAAACAGTAATTTCTCCGCATTGCAAGGTGCAATTCTGAAATTTTTTGCTTTTTCCTGCTCCTCTTAGCATGATAAAGAAGATTCAAAGAGAGTGAGATGCCAGCTCTTTTCATTCAGTCAGTAGCTTCAAACATTTCTGGTATATGAATAACATGATGTTTTTCAATGGCAAAAATCAATGAATAATGTGAATGCACAGACAGTAATTTCTCGGCATTGCAAGGTGCAATTCTGAAATTTTTTGCTTTTTCCTGCTCCTCTTAGCATGATAAAGAAGATTCAAAGAGAGTGAGATGCCAGCTCCTTTCATTCAGTCAGTAGCTTCAAACATTTCTGTATGTTTTTCAATGGCAAAAATCAATGAATATTGTAAATGCACAAACAGTAATTTCTCCGCATTGCAAGGTGCAATTCTGAAATTTTTTGCTTTTTCCTGCTCCTCTTAGCATGATAAAGAAGATTCAAAGAGAGTGAGATGCCAGCTCTTTTCATTCAGTCAGTAGCTTCAAACATTTCTGGACGTTTTTCAATGGCAAAAATCGATGAATATTGTAAATGCACAAACAGTAATTTCTCCGCATTGCAAGGAGCAATTCTGAAATTTTTTGCTTTTTCCTGCTCCTCTTAGCATGATAAAGAAGATTCAAAGAGAGTGAGATGCCAGCTCTTTTCATTCAGTCAGTAGCTTCAAACATTTCTGGTATATGAATAACATGATGTTTTTCAATGGCAAAAATCAATGAATAATGTGAATGCACAAACAGTAATTTCTCCGCATTGCAAGGTGCAATTCTGAATTTTTTTGCTTTTTCCTGCTCCTCTTAGCATGATAAAGAAGAATCAAGGAGAGTGAGATGCCAGCTCTTTTCATTCAGTCAGTAGCTTCAAACATTTCTGTATGTTTTTCAATGGCAAAAATCAATGAATATTGTAAATGCACAAACAGTAATTTCTTTGCATTGCAAGGTGCAATTCTGAAATTTTTTGCTTTTTCCTGCTCCTCTTAGCATGATAAAGAAGATTCAAAGAGAGTGAGATGCCAGCTCCTTTCATTCAGTCAGTAGCTTCAAACATTTCTGGACGTTTTTCAATGGCAAAAATCAATGAATATTGTAAATGCACAAACAGTAATTTCTCCGCATTGCAAGGTGCAATTCTGAAATTTTTTGCTTTTTCCTGCTCCTCTTAGCATGATAAAGAAGATTCAAAGAGAGTGAAATGCCAGCTCTTTTCATTCAGTCAGTAGCCTCAAACATTTCTCGTATATGAATAACATGATGTTTTTCAATGGCAAAAATCAATGAATAATGTGAATGCACAAACAGTAATTTCTCGGCATTGCAAGGTGCAATTCTGAAATTTTTTGCTTTTTCCTGCTCCTCTTAGCATGATAAAGAAGATTCAAAGAGAGTGAGATGCCAGCTCTTTTCATTCAGTCAGTAGCTTCAAACATTTCTGGACGTTTTTCAATGGCAAAAATCAATGAATATTGTAAATGCACAAACAGTAATTTCTCCGCATTGCAAGGTGCAATTCTGAAATTTTTTGCTTTTTCCTGCTCATCATAGCATGATAAAGAAGATTCAAAGAGAGTGAGATGCCAGCTCCTTTCATTCAGTCAGTAGCTTCAAACATTTCTGGTATATGAATAACATGATGTTTTTCAAAGGCAAAAATCAATGAATAATGTGAATGCACAAACAGTAATTTCTCCGCATTGCAAGGTGCAATTCTGAAATTTTTTGCATTTTCCTGCTCCTCTTAGCATGATAAAGAAGATTCAAAGAGAGTGAGATGCCAGCTCCTTTCATTCAGTCAGTAGCTTCAAACATTTCTGGACGTTTTTCAATGGCAAAAATCAATGAATAATGTGAATGCACAAACAGTAATTTCTCCGCATTGCAAGGTGCAATTCTGAAATTTTTTACTTTCTCCTGCTCCTCTTAGCATGATAAAGAAGATTCAAAGAGAGTGAGATGCCAGCTCCTTTCATTCAGTCAGTAGCTTTAAACATTTCCTGACGTTTTTCAATGGCAAAAATCAATGAATATTGTAAATGCACAAACAGTAATATCTCAGCATTGCGAGGTGCCATTCTGAAATTTTTTGCTTTTTCCTGCTCCTCTTAGCATGATAAAGAAGATTCAAAGAGAGTGAGATGCCAGCTCTTTTCATTCAGTCAGTAGCTTCAAACATTTCTGGTATATAAATAACATGATGTTTTTCAATGGCAATAATCAATGAATAATGTGAATGTACAAACAGTAATTTCTCGGCATTGCAAGGTGCAATTCTGAAATTTTTTGCTTTTTCCTGCTCCTCTTAGCATGATAAAGAAGATTCAAAGAGAGTGAGATGCCAGCTCCTTTCATTCAGTCAGTAGCTTCAAACATTTCTAGACATTTTTCAATGGCAAAAATCAATGAATATTGTAAATGCACAAACAATAATTTCTCCGCATTGCAAGGTGCAATTCTGAAATTTTTTCCTTTTTCCTGCTCCTCTTAGCATGATAAAGAAGATTCAAAGAGAGTGAGATGCCAGCTCTTTTCATTCAGTCAGTAGCTTCAAACATTTCTGGTATATGAATAACATGATGTTTTTCAATGGCAAAAATCAAT
The DNA here is from genome assembly GCF_046119375.1 of Phyllobates terribilis. Taxonomy (NCBI): domain Eukaryota; kingdom Metazoa; phylum Chordata; class Amphibia; order Anura; family Dendrobatidae; genus Phyllobates; species Phyllobates terribilis. Next base: position 199,470 of record NW_027363241.1, on the reverse strand, counting down.
GAATAATGTGAATGCACAAACAGTAATTTCTCGGCATTGCAAGGTGCAATTCTGAAATTTTTTGCTTTTTCCTGCTCCTCTTAGCATGATAAAGAAGATTCAAAGAGAGTGAGATGCCAGCTCCTTTCATTCAGTCAGTAGCTTCAAACATTTCTGGATGTTTTTCAATGGCAAAAATCAATGAATATTGTAAATGCACAAACAGTAATTTCTCCGCATTGCAAGGTGCAATTCTGAAATTTTTTGCTTTTTCCTGCTCCTCTTAGCATGATAAAGAAGATTCAAAGAGAGTGAGATGCCAGCTCTTTTCATTCAGTCAGTAGCTTCAAACATTTCTGGTATATGAATAACATGATGTTTTTCAATGGCAAAAATCAATGAATAATGTGAATGCACAAACAGTAATTTCTCGGCATTGCAAGGTGCAATTCTGAAATTTTTTGCTTTTTCCTGCTCCTCTTAGCATGATAAAGAAGATTCAAAAAGAGTGAGATGCCATCTCTTTTCATTCAGTCAGTAGCTTCAAACATTTCTGGACGTTTTTCAATGGCAAAAATCAATGAATATTGTAAATGCACAAACAGTAATTTCTCCGCATTGCAAGGTGCAATTCTGAAATTTTTTGCTTTTTCCTGCTCATCATAGCATGATAAAGAAGATTCAAAGAAAGTGAGATGCCAGCTCCTTTCATTCACTCAGTAGCTTCAAACATTTCTGGTATATGAATAACATGATGTTTTTCAAAGGCAAAAATCAATGAATAATGTGAATGCACAAACAGTAATTTCTCCGCATTGCAAGGTGCAATTCTGAAATTTTTTGCTTTTTCCTGCTCCTCTTAGCATGATAAAGAAGATTCAAAGAGAGTGAGATGCCAGCTCCTTTCATTCAGTCAGTAGCTTCAAACATTTCTGGACGTTTTTCAATGGCAAAAATCAATGAATATTGTAAATGCACAAACAGTAATTTCTCCGCATTGCAAGGTGCAATTCCGAAATTTTTTGCTTTTTCCTGCTCCTCTTAGCATGATAAAGAAGATTCAAAGAGAGTGAGATGCCAGCTCCTTTCATTCAGTCAGTAGCTTCAAACATTTTTGGACGTTTTTCAATGGCAAAAATCAATGAATAATGTGAATGCACAAACAGTAATTTCTCCGCATTGCAAGGTGCAATTCTGAAATTTTTTACTTTCTCCTGCTCCTCTTAGCATGATAAAGAAGATTCAAAGAGAGTGAGATGCCAGCTCCTTTCATTCAGTCAGTAGCTTTAAACATTTCCTGACGTTTTTCAATGGCAAAAATCAATGAATATTGTAAATGCACAAACAGTAATTTCTCCGCATTGCAAGGTGCAATTCTGAAATTTTTTGCTTTTTCCTGCTCCTCTTAGCATGATAAAGAAGATTCAAAGAGAGTGAGATGCCAGCTCTTTTCATTCAGTCAGTAGCTTCAAACATTTCTGGTATATGAATAACATGATGTTTTTCAATGGCAAAAATCAATGAATAATGTGAATGCACAAACAGTAATTTCTCGGCATTGCAAGGTGCAATTCTGAAATTTTTTGCTTTTTCCTGCTCCTCTTAGCATGATAAAGAAGATTCAAAGAGAGTGAGATGCCAGCTCCTTTCATTCAGTCAGTAGCTTCAAACATTTCTGGATGTTTTTCAATGGCAAAAATCAATGAATATTGTAAACGCACAAACAGTAATTTCTCCGCATTGCAAGGTGCAATTCTGAAATTTTTTGCTTTTTCCTGCTCCTCTTAGCATGATAAAGAAGATTCAAAGAGAGTGAGATGCCAGCTCTTTTCATTCAGTCAGTAGCTTCAAACATTTCTGGACGTTTTTCAATGGCAAAAATCAATGAATATTGTAAATGCACAAACAGTAATTTCTCCGCATTGCAAGGAGCAATTCTGAAATTTTTTGCTTTTTCCTGCTCCTCTTAGCATGATAAAGAAGATTCAAAGAGAGTGAGATGCCAGCTCTTTTCATTCAGTCAGTAGCTTCAAACATTTCTGGTATATGAATAACATGATGTTTTTCAACGGCAAAAATCAATGAATAATGTGAATGCACAAACAGTAATTTCTCAGCATTGCAAGGTGCAATTCTGAATTTTTTTGCTTTTTCCTGCCCCTCTTAGCATGATAAAGAAGATTCAAGGAGAGTGAGATGCCAGCTCTTTTCATTCAGGCAGTAGCTTCAAACATTTCTGTACGTTTTTCAATGGCAAAATCAATGAATATTGTAAATGCACAAACAGTAATTTCTCCGCATTGCAAGGTGCAATTCTGAAATTTTTTGCTTTTTCCTGCTCCTCTTAGCATGATAAAGAAGATTCAAAGAGAGTGAGATGCCAGCTCCTTTCATTCAGTCAGTAGCTTCAAACATTTCTGGACCTTTTTCAATGGCAAAAATCAATGAATATTGTAAATGCACAAACTGTAATTTCTCCGCATTGCAAGGTGCAATTCTGAAATTTTTTGCTTTTTCCTGCTCCTCTTAGCATGATGAAGAAGATTCAAAGAGAGTGAGATGCCAGCTCTTTTCATTCAGTCAGTAGCTTCAAACATTTCTGGACGTTTTTCAATGGCAAAAATCAATGAATATTGTAAATGCACAAACAGTAATTTCTCGGCATTGCAAGGTGCAATTCTGAATTTTTTTGCTTTATCCTGCTCCTCTTAGCATGATAAAGAAGATTCAAAGAGAGTGAGATGCCAGCTCCTTTCATTCAGTCAGTAGCTTCAAACATTTCTGGACGTTTTTCAATGGCAAAAATCAATGAATATTGTAAATGCACAAACAGTAATTTCTCCGCATTGCAAGGTGCAATTCTGAAATTTTTTGATTTTTCCTGCTCCTCTTAGCATGATAAAGAAGATTCAAAGAGAGTGAGATGCCAGCTCTTTTCATTCAGTCAGTAGCTTCAAACATTTCTGGTGTATGAATAACATGATGTTTTTCAACGGCAAAAATCAATGAATAATGTGAATGCACAAACAGTAATTTCTCCGCATTGCAAGGTGCAATTCTGAAATTTTTTGCTTTTTCCTGCTCCTCTTAGCATGATAAAGAAGATTCAAAGAGAGTGAGATGCCAGCTCCTTTCATTCAGTCAGTAGCTTCAAACATTTCTGGACGTTTTTCAATGGCAAAAATCAATGAATATTGTAAATGCACAAACAGTAATTTCTCCGCATTGCAAGGTGCAATTCTGAAATTTTTTGCTTTTTCCTGCTCCTCTTAGCATGATAAAGAAGATTCAAAGAGAGTGAGATGCCAGCTCCTTTCATTCAGTCAGAAGCTTCAAACATTTCTGGTATTTGAATAACATGATGTTTTTCAATGGCAAAAATCAATGAATAATGTGAATGCACAAACAGTAATTTCTCGGCATTGCAAGGTGCAATTCTGAAATTTTTTGCTTTTTCCTGCTCCTCTTAGCATGATAAAGAAGATTCAAAGAGAGTGAGATGCCAGCTCCTTTCATTCAGTCAGTAGCTTCAAACATTTCTGGACGTTTTTCAATGGCAAAAATCAATGAATATTGTAAATGCACAAACAGTAATTTCTCCGCATTGCAAGGTGCAATTCTGAAATTTTTTGCTTTTTCCTGCTCCTCTTAGCATGATAAAGAAGATTCAAAGAGAGTGAGATGCCAGCTCTTTTCATTCAGTCAGTAGCTTCAAACATTTCTGGACGTTTTTCAATGGCGAAAATCAATGAATATTGTAAATGCACAAACAGTAATTTCTCCGCATTGCAAGGAACAATTCTGAAATTTTTTGCTTTTTCCTGCTCCTCTTAGCATGATAAAGAAGATTCAAAGAGAGTGAGATGCCAGCTCTTTTCATTCAGTCAGTAGCTTCAAACATTTCTGGTATATGAATAACATGATGTTTTTCAATGGCAAAAATCAATGAATAATGTGAATGCACAAACAGTAATTTCTCAGCATTGCAAGGTGCAATTCTGAATTTTTTTGCTTTTTCCTGCCCCTCTTAGCATGATAAAGAAGATTCAAGGAGAGTGAGATGCCAGCTCTTTTCATTCAGGCAGTAGCTTCAAACATTTCTGTACGTTTTTCAATGGCAAAATCAATGAATATTGTAAATGCACAAACAGTAATTTCTCCGCATTGCAAGGTGCAATTCTGAAATTTTTTGCTTTTTCCTGCTCCTCTTAGCATGATAAAGAAGATTCAAAGAGAGTGAGATGCCAGCTCCTTTCATTCAGTCAGTAGCTTCAAACATTTCTGGACGTTTTTCAATGGCAAAAATCAATGAATATTGTAAATGCACAAACAGTAATTTCTCCGCATTGCAAGGTGCAATTCTGAAATTTTTTGCTTTTTCCTGCTCCTCTTAGCATGATAAAGAAGATTCAAAGAGAGTGAGATGCCAGCTCTTTTCATTCAGTCAGTAGCTTCAAACATTTCTGGACGTTTTTCAATGGCAAAAATCAATGAATATTGTAAATGCACAAACAGTAATTTCTCGGCATTGCAAGGTGCAATTCTGAATTTTTTTGCTTTATCCTGCTCCTCTTAGCATGATAAAGAAGATTCAAAGAGAGTAAGATGCCAGCTCCTTTCATTCAGTCAGTAGCTTCAAACATTTCTGGTATATGAACAACATGATGTTTTTCATTGGCAAAAATCAATGAATAATGTGAAAGCACAAAGAGTAATTTCTCCGCATTGCAAGGTGCAATTCTGAAACTTTTTGCATTTTCCTGCTCCTCTTAGCATGATAAAGAAGATTCAAAGAGAGTGAGATGCCAGCTCCTTTCATTCAGTCAGTAGCTTCAAACATTTCTGGACGTTTTTCAATGGCAAAAATCAATGAATATTGTAAATGCACAAACAGTAATTTCTCCGCATTGCAAGGTGCAATTCTGAAATTTTTTGCTTTTTCCTGCTCCTCTTAGCATGATAAAGAAGATTCAAAGAGAGTGAGATGCCAGCTCTTTTCATTCAGTCAGTAGCTTCAAACATTTCTGGTATATGAATAACATGATGTTTTTCAATGGCAAAAATCAATGAATAATGTGAATGCACAGACAGTAATTTCTCGGCATTGCAAGGTGCAATTTTGAAATTTTTTGCTTTTTCCTGCTCCTCTTAGCATGATAAAGAAGATTCAAAGAGAGTGAGATGCCAGCTCCTTTCATTCAGTCAGTAGCTTCAAACATTTCTGTATGTTTTTCAATGGCAAAAATCAATGAATATTGTAAATGCACAAACAGTAATTTCTCCGCATTGCAAGGTGCAATTCTGAAATTTTTTGCTTTTTCCTGCTCCTCTTAGCATGATAAAGAAGATTCAAAGAGAGTGAGATGCCAGCTCTTTTCATTCAGTCAGTAGCTTCAAACATTTCTGGACGTTTTTCAATGGCAAAAATCAATGAATATTGTAAATGCACAAACAGTAATTTCTCCGCATTGCAAGGAGCAATTCTGAAATTTTTTGCTTTTTCCTGCTCCTCTTAGCATGATAAAGAAGATTCAAAGAGAGTGAGATGCCAGCTCTTTTCATTCAGTCAGTAGCTTCAAACATTTCTGGTATATGAATAACATGATGTTTTTCAATGGCAAAAATCAATGAATAATGTGAATGCACAAACAGTAATTTCTCCGCATTGCAAGGTGCAATTCTGAATTTTTTTGCTTTTTCCTGCTCCTCTTAGCATGATAAAGAAGAATCAAGGAGAGTGAGATGCCAGCTCTTTTCATTCAGTCAGTAGCTTCAAACATTTCTGTATGTTTTTCAATGGCAAAAATCAATGAATATTGTAAATGCACAAACAGTAATTTCTTTGCATTGCAAGGTGCAATTCTGAAATTTTTTGCTTTTTCCTGCTCCTCTTAGCATGATAAAGAAGATTCAAAGAGAGTGAGATGCCAGCTCCTTTCATTCAGTCAGTAGCTTCAAACATTTCTGGACGTTTTTCAATGGCAAAAATCAATGAATATTGTAAATGCACAAACAGTAATTTCTCCGCATTGCAAGGTGCAATTCTGAAATTTTTTGCTTTTTCCTGCTCCTCTTAGCATGATAAAGAAGATTCAAAGAGAGTGAAATGCCAGCTCTTTTCATTCAGTCAGTAGCCTCAAACATTTCTCGTATATGAATAACATGATGTTTTTCAATGGCAAAAATCAATGAATAATGTGAATGCACAAACAGTAATTTCTCGGCATTGCAAGGTGCAATTCTGAAATTTTTTGCTTTTTCCTGCTCCTCTTAGCATGATAAAGAAGATTCAAAGAGAGTGAGATGCCAGCTCTTTTCATTCAGTCAGTAGCTTCAAACATTTCTGGACGTTTTTCAATGGCAAAAATCAATGAATATTGTAAATGCACAAACAGTAATTTCTCCGCATTGCAAGGTGCAATTCTGAAATTTTTTGCTTTTTCCTGCTCATCATAGCATGATAAAGAAGATTCAAAGAGAGTGAGATGCCAGCTCCTTTCATTCAGTCAGTAGCTTCAAACATTTCTGGTATATGAATAACATGATGTTTTTCAAAGGCAAAAATCAATGAATAATGTGAATGCACAAACAGTAATTTCTCCGCATTGCAAGGTGCAATTCTGAAATTTTTTGCATTTTCCTGCTCCTCTTAGCATGATAAAGAAGATTCAAAGAGAGTGAGATGCCAGCTCCTTTCATTCAGTCAGTAGCTTCAAACATTTCTGGACGTTTTTCAATGGCAAAAATCAATGAATAATGTGAATGCACAAACAGTAATTTCTCCGCATTGCAAGGTGCAATTCTGAAATTTTTTACTTTCTCCTGCTCCTCTTAGCATGATAAAAAAGATTCAAAGAGAGTGAGATGCCAGCTCCTTTCATTCAGTCAGTAGCTTTAAACATTTCCTGACGTTTTTCAATGGCAAAAATCAATGAATATTGTAAATGCACAAACAGTAATATCTCAGCATTGCGAGGTGCCATTCTGAAATTTTTTGCTTTTTCCTGCTCCTCTTAGCATGATAAAGAAGATTCAAAGAGAGTGAGATGCCAGCTCTTTTCATTCAGTCAGTAGCTTCAAACATTTCTGGTATATAAATAACATGATGTTTTTCAATGGCAATAATCAATGAATAATGTGAATGTACAAACAGTAATTTCTCGGCATTGCAAGGTGCAATTCTGAAATTTTTTGCTTTTTCCTGCTCCTCTTAGCATGATAAAGAAGATTCAAAGAGAGTGAGATGCCAGCTCCTTTCATTCAGTCAGTAGCTTCAAACATTTCTAGACATTTTTCAATGGCAAAAATCAATGAATATTGTAAATGCACAAACAATAATTTCTCCGCATTGCAAGGTGCAATTCTGAAATTTTTTCCTTTTTCCTGCTCCTCTTAGCATGATAAAGAAGATTCAAAGAGAGTGAGATGCCAGCTCTTTTCATTCAGTCAGTAGCTTCAAACATTTCTGGTATATGAATAACATGATGTTTTTCAATGGCAAAAATCAATGAATAATGTGAATGCACAAACAGTAATTTCTCGGCATTGCAAGGTGCAATTCTGAAATTTTTTGCTTTTTCCTGCTCCTCTTAGCATGATAAAGAAGATTCAAAGAGAGTGAGATGCCAGCTCCTTTCATTCAGTCAGTAGCTTCAAACATTTCTGGATGTTTTTCAATGGCAAAAATCAATGAATATTGTAAATGCACAAACAGTAATTTCTCCGCATTGCAAGGTGCAATTCTGAAATTTTTTGCTTTTTCCTGCTCCTCTTAGCATGATAAAGAAGATTCAAAGAGAGTGAGATGCCAGCTCTTTTCATTCAGTCAGTAGCTTCAAACATTTCTGGTATATGAATAACATGATGTTTTTCAATGGCAAAAATCAATGAATAATGTGAATGCACAAACAGTAATTTCTCGGCATTGCAAGGTGCAATTCTGAAATTTTTTGCTTTTTCCTGCTCCTCTTAGCATGATAAAGAAGATTCAAAGAGAGTGAGATGCCATCTCTTTTCATTCAGTCAGTAGCTTCAAACATTTCTGGACGTTTTTCAATGGCAAAAATCAATGAATATTGTAAATGCACAAACAGTAATTTCTCCGCATTGCAAGGTGCAATTCTGAAATTTTTTGCTTTTTCCTGCTCATCATAGCATGATAAAGAAGATTCAAAGAAAGTGAGATGCCAGCTCCTTTCATTCACTCAGTAGCTTCAAACATTTCTGGTATATGAATAACATGATGTTTTTCAAAGGCAAAAATCAATGAATAATGTGAATGCACAAACAGTAATTTCTCCGCATTGCAAGGTGCAATTCTGAAATTTTTTGCTTTTTCCTGCTCCTCTTAGCATGATAAAGAAGATTCAAAGAGAGTGAGATGCCAGCTCCTTTCATTCAGTCAGTAGCTTCAAACATTTCTGGACGTTTTTCAATGGCAAAAATCAATGAATATTGTAAATGCACAAACAGTAATTTCTCCGCATTGCAAGGTGCAATTCCGAAATTTTTTGCTTTTTCCTGCTCCTCTTAGCATGATAAAGAAGATTCAAAGAGAGTGAGATGCCAGCTCCTTTCATTCAGTCAGTAGCTTCAAACATTTCTGGACGTTTTTCAATGGCAAAAATCAATGAATAATGTGAATGCACAAACAGTAATTTCTCCGCATTGCAAGGTGCAATTCTGAAATTTTTTACTTTCTCCTGCTCCTCTTAGCATGATAAAGAAGATTCAAAGAGAGTGAGATGCCAGCTCCTTTCATTCAGTCAGTAGCTTTAAACATTTCCTGACGTTTTTCAATGGCAAAAATCAATGAATATTGTAAATGCACAAACAGTAATTTCTCCGCATTGCAAGGTGCAATTCTGAAATTTTTTGCTTTTTCCTGCTCCTCTTAGCATGATAAAGAAGATTCAAAGAGAGTGAGATGCCAGCTCTTTTCATTCAGTCAGTAGCTTCAAACATTTCTGGTATATGAATAACATGATGTTTTTCAATGGCAAAAATCAATGAATAATGTGAATGCACAAACAGTAATTTCTCGGCATTGCAAGGTGCAATTCTGAAATTTTTTGCTTTTTCCTGCTCCTCTTAGCATGATAAAGAAGATTCAAAGAGAGTGAGATGCCAGCTCCTTTCATTCAGTCAGTAGCTTCAAACATTTCTGGATGTTTTTCAATGGCAAAAATCAATGAATATTGTAAACGCACAAACAGTAATTTCTCCGCATTGCAAGGTGCAATTCTGAAATTTTTTGCTTTTTCCTGCTCCTCTTAGCATGATAAAGAAGATTCAAAGAGAGTGAGATGCCAGCTCTTTTCATTCAGTCAGTAGCTTCAAACATTTCTGGACGTTTTTCAATGGCAAAAATCAATGAATATTGTAAATGCACAAACAGTAATTTCTCCGCATTGCAAGGAGCAATTCTGAAATTTTTTGCTTTTTCCTGCTCCTCTTAGCATGATAAAGAAGATTCAAAGAGAGTGAGATGCCAGCTCTTTTCATTCAGTCAGTAGCTTCAAACATTTCTGGTATATGAATAACATGATGTTTTTCAACGGCAAAAATCAATGAATAATGTGAATGCACAAACAGTAATTTCTCAGCATTGCAAGGTGCAATTCTGAATTTTTTTGCTTTTTCCTGCCCCTCTTAGCATGATAAAGAAGATTCAAGGAGAGTGAGATGCCAGCTCTTTTCATTCAGGCAGTAGCTTCAAACATTTCTGTACATTTTTCAATGGCAAAATCAATGAATATTGTAAATGCACAAACAGTAATTTCTCCGCATTGCAAGGTGCAATTCTGAAATTTTTTGCTTTTTCCTGCTCCTCTTAGCATGATAAAGAAGATTCAAAGAGAGTGAGATGCCAGCTCCTTTCATTCAGTCAGTAGCTTCAAACATTTCTGGACGTTTTTCAATGGCAAAAATCAATGAATATTGTAAATGCACAAACAGTAATTTCTCCGCATTGCAAGGTGCAATTCTGAAATTTTTTGCTTTTTCCTGCTCCTCTTAGCATGATAAAGAAGATTCAAAGAGAGTGAGATGCCAGCTCCTTTCATTCAGTCAGAAGCTTCAAACATTTCTGGTATTTGAATAACATGATGTTTTTCAATGGCAAAAATCAATGAATAATGTGAATGCACAAACAGTAATTTCTCGGCATTGCAAGGTGCAATTCTGAAATTTTTTGCTTTTTCCTGCTCCTCTTAGCATGATAAAGAAGATTCAAAGAGAGTGAGATGCCAGCTCCTTTCATTCAGTCAGTAGCTTCAAACATTTCTGGACGTTTTTCAATGGCAAAAATCAATGAATATTGTAAATGCACAAACAGTAATTTCTCCGCATTGCAAGGTGCAATTCTGAAATTTTTTGCTTTTTCCTGCTCCTCTTAGCATGATAAAGAAGATTCAAAGAGAGTGAGATGCCAGCTCTTTTCATTCAGTCAGTAGCTTCAAACATTTCTGGACGTTTTTCAATGGCAAAAATCAATGAATATTGTAAATGCACAAACAGTAATTTCTCCGCATTGCAAGGAACAATTCTGAAATTTTTTGCTTTTTCCTGCTCCTCTTAGCATGATAAAGAAGATTCAAAGAGAGTGAGATGCCAGCTCTTTTCATTCAGTCAGTAGCTTCAAACATTTCTGGTATATGAATAACATGATGTTTTTCAATGGCAAAAATCAATGAATAATGTGAATGCACAAACAGTAATTTCTCAGCATTGCAAGGTGCAATTCTGAATTTTTTTGCTTTTTCCTGCCCCTCTTAGCATGATAAAGAAGATTCAAGGAGAGTGAGATGCCAGCTCTTTTCATTCAGGCAGTAGCTTCATACATTTCTGTACGTTTTTCAATGGCAAAATCAATGAATATTGTAAATGCACAAACAGTAATTTCTCCGCATTGCAAGGTGCAATTCTGAATTTTTTGCTTTTTCCTGCTCCTCTTAGCATGATAAAGAAGATTCAAAGAGAGTGAGATGCCAGCTCCTTTCATTCAGTCAGTAGCTTCAAACATTTCTGGACGTTTTTCAATGGCAAAAATCAATGAATATTGTAAATGCACAAACAGTAATTTCTCCGCATTGCAAGGTGCAATTCTGAAATTTTTTGCTTTTTCCTGCTCCTCTTAGCATGATAAAGAAGATTCAAAGAGAGTGAGATGCCAGCTCTTTTCATTCAGTCAGTAGCTTCAAACATTTCTGGACGTTTTTCAATGGCAAAAATCAATGAATATTGTAAATGCACAAACAGTAATTTCTCGGCATTGCAAGGTGCAATTCTGAATTTTTTTGCTTTATCCTGCTCCTCTTAGCATGATAAAGAAGTTTCAAAGAGAGTGAGATGCCAGCTCCTTTCATTCAGTCAGTAGCTTCAAACATTTCTGGACGTTTTTCAATGGCAAAAATCAATGAATATTGTAAATGCACAAACAGTAATTTCTCCGCATTGCAAGGTGCAATTCTGAAATTTTTTGATTTTTCCTGCTCCTCTTAGCATGATAAAGAAGATTCAAAGAGAGTGAGATGCCAGCTCTTTTCATTCAGTCAGTAGCTTCAAACATTTCTGGTGTATGAATAACATGATGTTTTTCAAAGGCAAAAATCAATGAATAATGTGAATGCACAAACAGTAATTTCTCCGCATTGCAAGGTGCAATTCTGAAATTTTTTGCTTTTTCCTGCTCCTCTTAGCATGATAAAGAAGATTCAAAGAGAGTGAGATGCCAGCTCCTTTCATTCAGTCAGTAGCTTCAAACATTTCTGGACGTTTTTCAATGGCAAAAATCAATGAATATTGTAAATGCACAAACAGTAATTTCTCCGCATTGCAAGGTGCAATAATGAAATTTTTTGCTTTTTCCTGCTCCTCTTAGCATGATAAAGAAGATTCAAAGAGAGTGAGATGCCAGCTCCTTTCATTCAGTCAGAAGCTTCAAACATTTCTGGTATTTGAATAACATGATGTTTTTCAATGGCAAAAATCAATGAATAATGTGAATGCACAAACAGTAATTTCTCGGCATTGCAAGGTGCAATTCTGAAATTTTTTGCTTTTTCCTGCTCCTCTTAGCATGATAAAGAAGATTCAAAGAGAGTGAGATGCCAGCTCCTTTCATTCAGTCAGTAGCTTCAAACATTTCTGGACGTTTTTCAATGGCAAAAATCAATGAATATTGTAAATGCACAAACAGTAATTTCTCCGCATTGCAAGGTGCAATTCTGAAATTTTTTGCTTTTTCCTGCTCCTCTTAGCATGATAAAGAAGATTCAAAGAGAGTGAGATGCCAGCTCCTTTCATTCAGTCAGTAGCTTCAAACATTTCTGGACGTTTTTCAATGGCAAAAATCAATGAATATTGTAAATGCACAAACAGTAATTTCTCCGCATTGCAAGGTGCAATTCTGAAATATGTTGCTTTTTCCTGCTCCTCTTAGCATGATAAAGAAGATTCAAAGAGAGTGAGATGCCAGCTCTTTTCATTCAGTCAGTAACTTCAAACATTTCTGGTACATGAATAACATGATGTTTTTCAATGGCAAAAATCAATGAATATTGTAAATGAACAAACAGTAATTTCTCCGCATTGCAAGGTGCAATTCTGAAATTTTTTGCTTTTTCCTGCTCCTCTTAGCATGATAAAGAAGATTCAAAGAGAGTGAGATGCCAGCTCTTTTCATTCAGTCAGTAGCTTCAAACATTTCTGGACGTTTTTCAATGGCAAAAATCAATGAATATTGTAAATGCACAAACAGTAATTTCTCGGCATTGCAAGGTGCAATTCTGAATTTTTTTGCTTTATCCTGCTCCTCTTAGCATGATAAAGAAGATTCAAAGAGAGTGAGATGCCAGTTCCTTTCATTCAGTCAGTAGCTTCAAACATTTCAGGACGTTTTTCAATGGCAAAAATCAATGAATATTGTAAATGCACAAACAGTAATTTCTCCGCATTGCAAGGTGCAATTCTGAATTTTTTTGATTTTTCCTGCTCCTCTTAGCATGATAAAGAAGATTCAAAGAGAGTGAGATGCCAGCTCTTTTCATTCAGTCAGTAGCTTCAAACATTTCTGGTGTATGAATAACATGATGTTTTTCAATGGCAAAAATCAATGAATAATGTGAATGCACAAACAGTAATTTCTCCGCATTGCAAGGTGCAATTCTGAAATTTTTTGCTTTTTCCTGCTCCTCTTAGCATGATAAAGAAGATTCAAAGAGAGTGAGATGCCAGCTCCTTTCATTCAGTCAGTAGCTTCAAACATTTCTGGACGTTTTTCAATGGCAAAAATCAATGAATATTGTAAATGCACAAACAGTAATTTCTCCGCATTGCAAGGTGCAATTCTGAAATTTTTTGCTTTTTCCTGCTCCTCTTAGCATGATAAAGAAGATTCAAAGAGAGTGAGATGCCAGCTCCTTTCATTCAGTCAGAAGCTTCAAACATTTCTGGTATTTGAATAACATGATGTTTTTCAATGGCAAAAATCAATGAATAATGTGAATGCACAAACAGTAATTTCTCGGCATTGCAAGGTGCAATTCTGAAATTTTTTGCTTTTTCCTGCTCCTCTTAGCATGATAAAGAAGATTCAAAGAGAGTGAGATGCCAGCTCCTTTCATTCAGTCAGTAGCTTCAAACATTTCTGGACGTTTTTCAATGGCAAAAATCAATGAATATTGTAAATGCACAAACAGTAATTTCTCCGCATTGCAAGGTGCAATTCTGAAATTTTTTGCTTTTTCCTGCTCCTCTTAGCATGATAAAGAAGATTCAAAGAGAGTGAGATGCCAGCTCTTTTCATTCAGTCAGTAGCTTCAAACATTTCTGGACGTTTTTCAATGGCAAAAATCAATGAATATTGTAAATGCACAAACAGTAATTTCTCCGCATTGCAAGGAGCAATTCTGAAATTTTTTGCTTTTTCCTGCTCCTCTTAGCATGATAAAGAATATTCAAAGAGAGTGAAATGCCAGCTCTTTTCATTCAGTCTGTAGCTTCAAACATTTCTGGTATATGAATAACATGATGTTTTTCAATGGCAAAAATCAATGAATAATGTGAATGCACAAACAGTAATTTCTCGGCATTGCAAGGTGCAATTCTGAATTTTTTTGCTTTTTCCTGCTCCTCTTAGCATGATAAAGAAGATTCAAGGAGAGTGAGATGCCAGCTCTTTTCATTCAGTCAGTAGCTTCAATCATTTCTGTACGTTTTTCAAAGGCAAAAATCAATGAATATTGTAAATGCACAAACAGTAATTTCTCGGCATTGCAAGGTGCAATTCTGAATTTTTTTGCTTTTTCCTGCTCCTCTTAGCATGATAAAGAAGATTCAAGGAGAGTGAGATGCCAGCTCCTTTCATTCAGTCAGTAGCTTCAAACATTTCTGGACGTTTTTCAATGGCAAAAATCAATGAATAATGTGAATGCACAAACAATAATTTCTCGGCATTGCAAGGTGCAATTCTGAATTTTTTTGCTTTTTCCTGCTCCTCTTAGCATGATAAAGAAGATTCAAGGAGAGTGAGATGCCAGCTCTTTTCATTCAGTCAGTAGCTTCAAACATTTCTGTACGTTTTTCAATGGCAAAAATCAATGAATATTGTAAATGCACAAACAGTAATTTCTCGGCATTGCAAGGTGCAATTCTGAATTTTTTTGCTTTTTCCTGCTCCTCTTAGCATGATAAAGAAGATTCAAGGAGAGTGAGATGCCAGCTCTTTTCATTCAGTCAGTAGCTTCAAACATTTCTGGACGTTTTTCAATGGCAAAAATCAATGAATATTGTAAATGCACAAACAGTAATTTCTCCGCATTGCAAGGTGCAATTCTGAAATTTTTTGCTTTTTCCTGCTCCTCTTAGCATGTTAAAGAAGATTCAAAGAGAGTGAGATGCCAGCTCTTTTCATTCAGTCAGTAGCTTCAAACATTTCTGGTGTATGAATAACATGATGTTTTTCAATGTCAAAAATCAATGAAAAATGTGAATGCACAAACAGTAATTTCTCCGCATTGCAAGGTGCAATTCTGAAATTTTTTGCTTTTTCCTGCTCCTCTTAGCATGATAAAGAAGATTCAAAGAGAGTGAGATGCCAGCTCCTTTCATTCAGTCAGTAGCTTCAAACATTTCTGGACGTTTTTCAATGGCAAAAATCAATGAATATTGTAAATGCACAAACAGTAATTTCTCCGCATTGCAAGGTGCAATTCTGAAATTTTTTGCTTTTTCCTGCTCCTCTTAGCATGATAAAGAAGATTCAAAGAGAGTGAGATGCCAGCTCCTTTCATTCAGTCAGAAGCTTCAAACATTTCTGGTATTTGAATAACATGATGTTTTTCAATTGCAAAAATCAATGAATAATGTGAATGCACAAACAGTAATTTCTGCGCATTGCAAGGTGCAATTCTGAAATTTTTTACTTTTTCCTGCTCCTCTTAGCATGATAAAGAAGATTCAAAGAGAGTGAGATACCAGCTCCTTTCATTCAGTCAGTAGCTTCAAACATTTCTGGACGTTTTTCAATGGCAAAAATCAATGAATATTGTAAATGCACAAACAGTAATTTCTCCGCATTGCAAGGTGCAATTCTGAAATTTTTTGCTTTTTCCTGCTCCTCTTAGCATGATAAAGAAGATTCAAAGAGAGTGAGATGCCAGCTCCTTTCGTTCAGTCAGAACCTTCAAACATTTCTGGTATTTTAATAACATGATGTTTTTCAATGGCAAAAATCAATGAATAATGTGAATGCAAAAACAGTAATTTCTCCGCATTGCAAGGTGCAATTCTGAAATTTTTTGCTTTTTCCTGCTCCTCTTAGCATGATAAAGAAGATTCAAAGAGAGTGAGATGCCAGCTCCTTTCATTCAGTCAGTAGCTTCAAACATTTCTGGACGTTTTTCAATGGCAAAAATCAATGAATATTGTAAATGCACAAACAGTAATTTCTCCGCATTGCAAGGTGCAATTCTGAAATTTTTTGCTTTTTCCTGCTCCTCTTAGCATGATAAAGAAGATTCTAAGAGAGTGAGATGCCAGCTCCTTTCATTCAGTCAGAAGCTTCAAACATTTCTGGTATTTGAATAACATGATGTTTTTCAATGGCAAAAATCAGTGAATAATGTGAATGCACAAACAGTAATTTCTCCGCATTGCAAGGTGCAATTCTGAAATTTTTTGCTTTTTCCTGTTCCTCTTAGCATGATAAAGAAGATTCAAAGAGAGTGAGATACCAGCTCCTTTCATTCAGTCAGTAGCTTCAAACATTTCTGGACGTTTTTCAATGGCAAAAATCAATGAATATTGTAAATGCACAAACAGTAATTTCTCCGCATTGCAAGGTGCAATTCTGAAATTTTTTGCTTTTTCCTGCTCCTCTTAGCATGATAAAGAAGATTCAAAGAGAGTGAGATGCCAGCTCCTTTCGTTCAGTCAGAAGCTTCAAACATTTCTGGTATTTGAATAACATGATGTTTTTCAATGGCAAAAATCAATGAATAATGTGAATGCAAAAACAGTAATTTCTCCGCATTGCAAGGTGCAATTCTGAAATTTTTTGCTTTTTCCTGCTCCTCTTAGCATGATAAAGAAGATTCAAAGAGAGTGAGATGCCAGCTCCTTTCATTCAGTCAGTAGCTTCAAACATTTCTGGACATTTTTCAATGGCAAAAATCAATGAATATTGCAAATGCACAAACAGTAATTTCTCCGCATTGCAAGGTGCAATTCTAAAATTTTTTGCTTTTTCCTGCTCCTCTTAGCATGATAAAGAAGATTCAAAGAGAGTGAGATGCCAGCTCTTTTCATTCAGTCAGTAGCTTCAAACATTTCTGGTATATGAATAACATGATGTTTTTCAATGGCAAAAATCAATGAATAATGTGAATGCACAAACAGTAATTTCTCGGCATTGCAAGGTGCAATTCTGAAATTTTTTGCTTTTTCCTGCTCCTCTTAGCATGATAAAGAAGATTCAAAGAGAGTGAGATGCCAGCTCCTTTCATTCAGTCAGTAGCTTCAAACATTTCTGGACATTTTTCAATGGCAAAAATCAATGAATATTGTAAATGCACAAACAGTAATTTCTCCGCATTGCAAGGTGCAATTCTAAAATTTTTTGCTTTTTCCTGCTCCTCTTAGCATGATAAAGAAGATTCAAAGAGAGTGAGATGCCAGCTCTTTTCATTCAGTCAGTAGCTTCAACATTTCTGGTATATGAATAACATGATGTTTTTCAATGGCAAAAATCAATGAATAATGTGAATGCACAAACAGTAATTTCTCGGCATTGCAAGGTGCAATTCTGAATTTTTTTGCTTTTTCCTGCTCCTCTTAGCATGATAAAGTAGATTCAAGGAGAGTGAGATGCCAGCTCTTTTCATTCAGTCAGTAGCTTCAATCATTTCTGTACGTTTTTCAAAGGCAAAAATCAATGAATATTGTAAATGCACAAACAGTAATTTCTCGGCATTGCAAGGTGCAATTCTGAATTTTTTTGCTTTTTCCTGCTCCTCTTAGCATGATAAAGAAGATTCAAAGAGAGTGAGATGCCAGCTCTTTTCATTCAGTCAGTAGCTTCAAACATTTCTGGTATATGAATAACATGATGTTTTTCAATGGCAAAAATCAATGAATAATGTGAATGCACAAACAGTAATTTCTCGGCATTGCAAGGTGCAATTCTGAATTTTTTTGCTTTTTCCTGCTCCTCTTAGCATGATAAAGTAGATTCAAGGAGAGTGAGATGCCAGCTCTTTTCATTCAGTCAGTAGCTTCAATCATTTCTGTACGTTTTTCAAAGGCAAAAATCAATGAATATTGTAAATGCACAAACAGTAATTTCTCGGCATTGCAAGGTGCAATTCTGAATTTTTTTGCTTTTTCCTGCTCCTCTTAGCATGATAAAGAAGATTCAAGGAGAGTGAGATGCCAGCTCTTTTCATTCAGTCAGTAGCTTCAAACATTTCTGGACGTTTTTCAATGGCAAAAATCAATGAATAATGTGAATGCACAAACAGTAATTTCTCGGCATTGCAAGGTGCAATTCTGAATTTTTTTGCTTTTTCCTGCTCCTCTTAGCATGATAAAGAAGATTCAAGGAGAGTGAGATGCCAGCTCCTTTCATTCAGTCAGTAGCTTCAAACATTTCTGGACATTTTTCAATGGCAAAAATCAATGAATATTGTAAATGCACAAACAGTAATTTCTCCGCATTGCAAGGTGCAATTCTAAAATTTTTTGCTTTTTCCTGCTCCTCTTAGCATGATAAATAAGATTCAAAGAGAGTGAGATGCCAGCTCTTTTCATTCAGTCAGTAGCTTCAAACATTTCTGGTATATGAATAACATGATGTTTTTCAATGGCAAAAATCAATGAATAATGTGAATGCACAAACAGTAATTTCTCGGCATTGCAAGGTGCAATTCTGAATTTTTTTGCTTTTTCCTGCTCCTCTTAGCATGATAAAGTAGATTCAAGGAGAGTGAGATGCCAGCTCTTTTCATTCAGTCAGTAGCTTCAATCATTTCTGTACGTTTTTCAAAGGCAAAAATCAATGAATATTGTAAATGCACAAACAGTAATTTCTCGGCATTGCAAGGTGCAATTCTGAATTTTTTTGCTTTTTCCTGCTCCTCTTAGCATGATAAAGAAGATTCAAGGAGAGTGAGATGCCAGCTCTTTTCATTCAGTCAGTAGCTTCAAACATTTCTGGACGTTTTTCAATGGCAAAAATCAATGAATAATGTGAATGCACAAACAGTAATTTCTCGGCATTGCAAGGTGCAATTCTGAATTTTTTTGCTTTTTCCTGCTCCTCTTAGCATGATAAAGAAGATTCAAGGAGAGTGAGATGCCAGCTCTTTTCATTCAGTCAGTAGCTTCAAACATTTCTGTACGTTTTTCAATGGCAAAAATCAATGAATATTGTAAATGCACAAACAGTAATTTCTCGGCATTGCAAGGTGCAATTCTGAATTTTTTTGCTTTTTCCTGCTCCTCTTAGCATGATAAAGAAGATTCAAGGAGAGTGAGATGCCAGCTCTTTTCATTCAGTCAGTAGCTTCAAACATTTCTGGACGTTTTTCAATGGCAAAAATCAATGAATATTGTAAATGCACAAACAGTAATTTCTCCGCATTGCAAGGTGCAATTCTGAAATTTTTTGCTTTTTCCTGCTCCTCTTAGCATGTTAAAGAAGATTCAAAGAGAGTGAGATGCCAGCTCTTTTCATTCAGTCAGTAGCTTCAAACATTTCTGGTGTATGAATAACATGATGTTTTTCAATGTCAAAAATCAATGAAAAATGTGAATGCACAAACAGTAATTTCTCCGCATTGCAAGGTGCAATTCTGAAATTTTTTGCTTTTTCCTGCTCCTCTTAGCATGATAAAGAAGATTCAAAGAGAGTGAGATGCCAGCTCCTTTCATTCAGTTAGTAGCTTCAAACATTTCTGGACGTTTTTCAATGGCAAAAATCAATGAATATTGTAAATGCACAAACAGTAATTTCTCCGCATTGCAAGGTGCAATTCTGAAATTTTTTGCTTTTTCCTGCTCCTCTTAGCATGATAAAGAAGATTCAAAGAGAGTGAGATGCCAGCTCCTTTCATTCAGTCAGAACCTTCAAACATTTCTGGTATTTGAATAACATGATGTTTTTCAATGGCAAAAATCAATGAATAATGTGAATGCACAAACAGTAATTTCTCCGCATTGCAAGGTGCAATTCTGAAATTTTTTACTTTTTCCTGCTCCTCTTAGCATGATAAAGAAGATTCAAAGAGAGTGAGATACCAGCTCCTTTCATTCAGTCAGTAGCTTCAAACATTTCTGGACGTTTTTCAATGGCAAAAATCAATGAATATTGTAAATGCACAAACAGTAATTTCTCCGCATTGCAAGGTGCAATTCTGAAATTTTTTGCTTTTTCCTGCTCCTCTTAGCATGATAAAGAAGATTCAAAGAGAGTGAGATGCCAGCTCCTTTCGTTCAGTCAGAAGCTTCAAACATTTCTGGCATTTTAATAACATGATGTTTTTCAATGGCAAAAATCAATGAATAATGTAAATGCAAAAACAGTAATTTCTCCGCATTGCAAGGTGCAATTCTGAAATTTTTTGCTTTTTCCTGCTCCTCTTAGCATGATAAAGAAGATTCAAAGAGAGTGAGATGCCAGCTCCTTTCATTCAGTCAGTAGCTTCAAACATTTCTGGACGTTTTTCAATGGCAAAAATCAATGAATATTGTAAATGCACAAACAGTAATTTCTCCGCATTGCAAGGTGCAATTCTGAAATTTTTTGCTTTTTCCTGCTCCTCTTAGCATGATAAAGAAGATTCTAAGAGAGTGAGATGCCAGCTCCTTTCATTCAGTCAGAAGCTTCAAACATTTCTGGTATTTGAATAACATGATGTTTTTCAATGGCAAAAATCAATGAATAATGTGAATGCACAAACAGTAATTTCTCCGCATTGCAAGGTGCAATTCTGAAATTTTTTGCTTTTTCCTGCTCCTCTTAGCATGATAAAGAAGATTCAAAGAGAGTGAGATACCAGCTCCTTTCATTCAGTCAGTAGCTTCAAACATTTCTGGACGTTTTTCAATGGCAAAAATCAATGAATATTGTAAATGCACAAACAGTAATTTCTCCGCATTGCAAGGTGCAATTCTGAAATTTTTTGCTTTTTCCTGCTCCTCTTAGCATGATAAAGAAGATTCAAAGAGAGTGAGATGCCAGCTCCTTTCGTTCAGTCAGAAGCTTCAAACATTTCTGGTATTTGAATAACATGATGTTTTTCAATGGCAAAAATCAATGAATAATGTGAATGCAAAAACAGTAATTTCTCCGCATTGCAAGGTGCAATTCTGAAATTTTTTGCTTTTTCCTGCTCCTCTTAGCATGATAAAGAAGATTCAAAGAGAGTGAGATGCCAGCTCCTTTCATTCAGTCAGTAGCTTCAAACATTTCTGGACATTTTTCAATGGCAAAAATCAATGAATATTGTAAATGCACAAACAGTAATTTCTCCGCATTGCAAGGTGCAATTCTAAAATTTTTTGCTTTTTCCTGCTCCTCTTAGCATGATAAAGAAGATTCAAAGAGAGTGAGATGCCAGCTCTTTTCATTCAGTCAGTAGCTTCAAACATTTCTGGTATATGAATAACATGATGTTTTTCAATGGCAAAAATCAATGAATAATGTGAATGCACAAACAGTAATTTCTCGGCATTGCAAGGTGCAATTCTGAAATTTTTTGCTTTTTCCTGCTCCTCTTAGCATGATAAAGAAGATTCAAATAGAGTGAGATGCCAGCTGTTTTCATTCAGTCAGTAGCTTCAAACATTTCTGGCGTATGAATAACATGATGTTTTTCAATGTCAAAAATCAATGAATAATGTGAATGCACAAACAGTAATTTCTCCGCATTGCAAGGTGCAATTCTGAAATTTTTTGCTTTTTCCTGCTCCTCTTAGCATGATAAAGAAGATTCAAAGAGAGTGAGATGCCAGCTCCTTTCATTCAGTCAGTAGCTTCAAACATTTCTGGACGTTTTTCAATGGCAAAAATCAATGAATATTGTAAATGCACAAACAGTAATTTCTCCGCATTGCAAGGTGCAATTCTGAAATTTTTTGCTTTTTCCTGCTCCTCTTAGCATGATAAAGAAGATTCAAAGAGAGTGAGATGCCAGCTCCTTTCATTCAGTCAGAAGCTTCAAACATTTCTGGTATTTGAATAACATGATGTTTTTCAATGGCAAAAATCTATGAATAATGTGAATGCACAAACAGTAATTTCTCCGCATTGCAAGGTGCAATTCTGAAATTTTTTGCTTTTTCCTGCTCATCTTAGCATGATAAAGAAGATTCAAAGAGAGTGAGATACCAGCTCCTTTCATTCAGTCAGTAGCTTCAAACATTTCTGGACGTTTTTCAATGGCAAAAATCAATGAATATTGTAAATGCACAAACAGTAATTTCTCCGCATTGCAAGGTGCAATTCTGAAATTTTTTGCTTTTTCCTGCTCCTCTTAGCATGATAAAGAAGATTCAAAGAGAGTGAGATGCCAGCTCCTTTCGTTCAGTCAGAAGCTTCAAACATTTCTGGTATTTTAATAACATGATGTTTTTCAATGGCAAAAATCAATGAATAATGTGAATGCAAAAACAGTAATTTCTCCGCATTGCAAGGTGCAATTCTGAAATTTTTTGCTTTTTCCTGCTCCTCTTAGCATGATAAAGAAGATTCAAAGAGAGTGAGATACCAGCTCCTTTCATTCAGTCAGTAGCTTCAAACATTTCTGGACGTTTTTCAATGGCAAAAATCAATGAATATTGTAAATGCACAAACAGTAATTTCTCCGCATTGCAAGGTGCAATTCTGAAATTTTTTGCTTTTTCCTGCTCCTCTTAGCATGATAAAGAAGATTCTAAGAGAGTGAGATGCCAGCACCTTTCATTCAGTCAGAAGCTTCAAACATTTCTGGTATTTGAATAACATGATGTTTTTCAATGGCAAAAATCAATGAATAATGTGAATGCACAAACAGTAATTTCTCCGCATTGCAAGGTGCAATTCTGAAATTTTTTGCTTTTTCCTGCTCCTCTTAGCATGATAAAGAAGATTCAAAGAGAGTGAGATACCAGCTCCTTTCATTCAGTCAGTAGCTTCAAACATTTCTGGACGTTTTTCAATGGCAAAAATCAATGAATATTGTAAATGCACAAACAGTAATTTCTCCGCATTGCAAGGTGCAATTCTGAAATTTTTTGCTTTTTCCTGCTCCTCTTAGCATGATAAAGAAGATTCAAAGAGAGTGAGATGCCAGCTCCTTTCGTTCAGTCAGAAGCTTCAAACATTTCTGGTATTTGAATAACATGATGTTTTTCAATGGCAAAAATCAATGAATAATGTGAATGCAAAAACAGTAATTTCTCCGCATTGCAAGGTGCAATTCTGAAATTTTTTGCTTTTTCCTGCTCCTCTTAGCATGATAAAGAAGATTCAAAGAGAGTGAGATGCCAGCTCCTTTCATTCAGTCAGTAGCTTCAAACATTTCTGGACATTTTTCAATGGCAAAAATCAATGAATATTGTAAATGCACAAACAGTAATTTCTCCGCATTGCAAGGTGCAATTCTAAAATTTTTTGCTTTTTCCTGCTCCTCTTAGCATGATAAAGAAGATTCAAAGAGAGTGAGATGCCAGCTCTTTTCATTCAGTCAGTAGCTTCAAACATTTCTGGTATATGAATAACATGATGTTTTTCAATGGCAAAAATCAATGAATAATGTGAATGCACAAACAGTAATTTCTCGGCATTGCAAGGTGCAATTCTGAAATTTTTTGCTTTTTCCTGCTCCTCTTAGCATGATAAAGAAGATTCAAATAGAGTGAGATGCCAGCTGTTTTCATTCAGTCAGTAGCTTCAAACATTTCTGGCGTATGAATAACATGATGTTTTTCAATGTCAAAAATCAATGAATAATGTGAATGCACAAACAGTAATTTCTCCGCATTGCAAGGTGCAATTCTGAAATTTTTTGCTTTTTCCTGCTCCTCTTAGCATGATAAAGAAGATTCAAAGAGAGTGAGATGCCAGCTCCTTTCATTCAGTCAGTAGCTTCAAACATTTCTGGACGTTTTTCAATGGCAAAAATCAATGAATATTGTAAATGCACAAACAGTAATTTCTCCGCATTGCAAGGTGCAATTCTGAAATTTTTTGCTTTTTCCTGCTCCTCTTAGCATGATAAAGAAGATTCAAAGAGAGTGAGATGCCAGCTCCTTTCATTCAGTCAGAAGCTTCAAACATTTCTGGTATTTGAATAACATGATGTTTTTCAATGGCAAAAATCTATGAATAATGTGAATGCACAAACAGTAATTTCTCCGCATTGCAAGGTGCAATTCTGAAATTTTTTGCTTTTTCCTGCTCATCTTAGCATGATAAAGAAGATTCAAAGAGAGTGAGATACCAGCTCCTTTCATTCAGTCAGTAGCTTCAAACATTTCTGGACGTTTTTCAATGGCAAAAATCAATGAATATTGTAAATGCACAAACAGTAATTTCTCCGCATTGCAAGGTGCAATTCTGAAATTTTTTGCTTTTTCCTGCTCCTCTTAGCATGATAAAGAAGATTCAAAGAGAGTGAGATGCCAGCTCCTTTCGTTCAGTCAGAAGCTTCAAACATTTCTGGTATTTTAATAACATGATGTTTTTCAATGGCAAAAATCAATGAATAATGTGAATGCAAAAACAGTAATTTCTCCGCATTGCAAGGTGCAATTCTGAAATTTTTTGCTTTTTCCTGCTCCTCATAGCATGATAAAGAAGATTCAAAGAGAGTGAGATGCCAGCTCCTTTCATTCAGTCAGTAGCTTCAAACATTTCTGGACGTTTTTCAATGGCAAAAATCAATGAATATTGTAAATGCACAAACAGTAATTTCTCCGCATTGCAAGGTGCAATTCTGAAATTTTTTGCTTTTTCCTGCTCCTCTTAGCATGATAAAGAAGATTCAAAGAGAGTGAGATGCCAGCTCCTTTCATTCAGTCAGAAGCTTCAAACATTTCTGGTATTTGAATAACACGATGTTTTTCAATGGCAAAAATCAATGAATAATGTGAATGCACAAACAGTAATTTCTCCGCATTGCAAGGTGCAATTCTGAAATTTTTTACTTTTTCCTGCTCCTCTTAGCATGATAAAGAAGATTCAAAGAGAGTGAGATACCAGCTCCTTTCATTCAGTCAGTAGCTTCAAACATTTCTGGACGTTTTTCAATGGCAAAAATCAATGAATATTGTAAATGCACAAACAGTAATTTCTCCGCATTGCAAGGTGCAATTCTGAAATTTTTTGCTTTTTCCTGCTCCTCTTAGCATGATAAAGAAGATTCTAAGAGAGTGAGATGCCAGCACCTTTCATTCAGTCAGAAGCTTCAAACATTTCTGGTATTTGAATAACATGATGTTTTTCAATGGCAAAAATCAATGAATAATGTGAATGCACAAACAGTAATTTCTCCGCATTGCAAGGTGCAATTCTGAAATTTTTTGCTTTTTCCTGCTCCTCTTAGCATGATAAAGAAGATTCAAAGAGAGTGAGATACCAGCTCCTTTCATTCAGTCAGTAGCTTCAAACATTTCTGGACGTTTTTCAATGGCAAAAATCAATGAATATTGTAAATGCACAAACAGTAATTTCTCCGCATTGCAAGGTGCAATTCTGAAATTTTTTGCTTTTTCCTGCTCCTCTTAGCATGATAAAGAAGATTCAAAGAGAGTGAGATGCCAGCTCCTTTCGTTCAGTCAGAAGCTTCAAACATTTCTGGTATTTGAATAACATGATGTTTTTCAATGGCAAAAATCAATGAATAATGTGAATGCAAAAACAGTAATTTCTCCGCATTGCAAGGTGCAATTCTGAAATTTTTTGCTTTTTCCTGCTCCTCTTAGCATGATAAAGAAGATTCAAAGAGAGTGAGATGCCAGCTCCTTATATTCAGTCAGTAGCTTCAAACATTTCTGGACATTTTTCAATGGCAAAAATCAATGAATATTGTAAATGCACAAACAGTAATTTCTCCGCATTGCAAGGTGCAATTCTAAAATTTTTTGCTTTTTCCTGCTCCTCTTAGCATGATAAAGAAGATTCAAAGAGAGTGAGATGCCAGCTCTTTTCATTCAGTCAGTAGCTTCAAACATTTCTGGTATATGAATAACATGATGTTTTTCAATGGCAAAAATCAATGAATAATGTGAATGCACAAACAGTAATTTCTCGGCATTGCAAGGTGCAATTCTGAAATTTTTTGCTTTTTCCTGCTCCTCTTAGCATGATAAAGAAGATTCAAATAGAGTGAGATGCCAGCTCTTTTCATTCAGTCAGTAGCTTCAAACATTTCTGGTGTATGAATAACATGATGTTTTTCAATGTCAAAAATCAATGAATAATGTGAATGCACAAACAGTAATTTCTCCGCATTGCAAGGTGCAATTCTGAAATTTTTTGCTTTTTCCTGCTCCTCTTAGCATGATAAAGAAGATTCAAAGAGAGTGAGATGCCAGCTCCTTTCATTCAGTCAGTAGCTTCAAACATTTCTGGACGTTTTTCAATGGCAAAAATCAATGAATATTGTAAATGCACAAACAGTAATTTCTCCGCATTGCAAGGTGCAATTCTGAAATTTTTTGCTTTTTCCTGCTGATCTTAGCATGATAAAGAAGATTCAAAGAGAGTGAGATGCCAACTCCTTTCATTCAGTCAGAAGCTTCAAACATTTCTGGTATTTGAATAACATGATGTTTTTCAATGGCAAAAATCAATGAATAATGTGAATGCACAAACAGTAATTTCTCCGCATTGCAAGGTGCAATTCTGAAATTTTTTGCTTTTTCCTGCTCCTCTTAGCATGATAAAGAAGATTCAAAGAGAGTGAGATACCAGCTCCTTTCATTCAGTTAGTAGCTTCAAACATTTCTGGACGTTTTTCAATGGCAAAAATCAATGAATATTGTAAATGCACAAACAGTAATTTCTCCGCATTGCAAGGTGCAATTCTGAAATTTTTTGCTTTTTCCTGCTCCTCTTAGCATGATAAAGAAGATTCAAAGAGAGTGAGATGCCAGCTCCTTTCGTTCAGTCAGAAGCTTCAAACATTTCTGGTATTTTAATAACATGATGTTTTTCAATGGCAAAAATCAATGAATAATGTGAATGCAAAAACAGTAATTTCTCCGCATTGCAAGGTGCAATTCTGAAATTTTTTGCTTTTTCCTGCTCCTCTTAGCATGATAAAGAAGATTCAAAGAGAGTGAGATGCCAGCTCCTTTCATTCAGTCAGAAGCTTCAAACATTTCTGGTATTTTAATAACATGATGTTTTTCAATGGCAAAAATCAATGAATAATGTGAATGCAAAAACAGTAATTTCTCCGCATTGCAAGGTGCAATTCTGAAATTTTTTGCTTTTTCCTGCTCCTCATAGCATGATAAAGAAGATTCAAAGAGAGTGAGATGCCAGCTCCTTTCATTCAGTCAGTAGCTTCAAACATTTCTGGACGTTTTTCAATGGCAAAAATCAATGAATATTGTAAATGCACAAACAGTAATTTCTCCGCATTGCAAGGTGCAATTCTGAAATTTTTTGCTTTTTCCTGCTCCTCTTAGCATGATAAAGAAGATTCAAAGAGAGTGAGATGCCAGCTCCTTTCATTCAGTCAGAAGCTTCAAACATTTCTGGTATTTGAATAACACGATGTTTTTCAATGGCAAAAATCAATGAATAATGTGAATGCACAAACAGTAATTTCTCCGCATTGCAAGGTGCAATTCTGAAATTTTTTACTTTTTCCTGCTCCTCTTAGCATGATAAAGAAGATTCAAAGAGAGTGAGATACCAGCTCCTTTCATTCAGTCAGTAGCTTCAAACATTTCTGGACGTTTTTCAATGGCAAAAATCAATGAATATTGTAAATGCACAAACAGTAATTTCTCCGCATTGCAAGGTGCAATTCTGAAATTTTTTGCTTTTTCCTGCTCCTCTTAGCATGATAAAGAAGATTCTAAGAGAGTGAGATGCCAGCTCCTTTCATTCAGTCAGAAGCTTCAAACATTTCTGGTATTTGAATAACATGATGTTTTTCAATGGCAAAAATCAATGAATAATGTGAATGCACAAACAGTAATTTCTCCGCATTGCAAGGTGCAATTCTGAAATTTTTTGCTTTTTCCTGCTCCTCTTAGCATGATAAAGAAGATTCAAAGAGAGTGAGATACCAGCTCCTTTCATTCAGTCAGTAGCTTCAAACATTTCTGGACGTTTTTCAATGGCAAAAATCAATGAATATTGTAAATGCACAAACAGTAATTTCTCCGCATTGCAAGGTGCAATTCTGAAATTTTTTGCTTTTTCCTGCTCCTCTTAGCATGATAAAGAAGATTCAAAGAGAGTGAGATGCCAGCTCCTTTCGTTCAGTCAGAAGCTTCAAACATTTCTGGTATTTGAATAACATGATGTTTTTCAATGGCAAAAATCAATGAATAATGTGAATGCAAAAACAGTAATTTCTCCGCATTGCAAGGTGCAATTCTGAAATTTTTTGCTTTTTCCTGCTCCTCTTAGCATGATAAAGAAGATTCAAAGAGAGTGAGATGCCAGCTCCTTATATTCAGTCAGTAGCTTCAAACATTTCTGGACATTTTTCAATGGCAAAAATCAATGAATATTGTAAATGCACAAACAGTAATTTCTCCGCATTGCAAGGTGCAATTCTAAAATTTTTTGCTTTTTCCTGCTCCTCTTAGCATGATAAAGAAGATTCAAAGAGAGTGAGATGCCAGCTCTTTTCATTCAGTCAGTAGCTTCAAACATTTCTGGTATATGAATAACATGATGTTTTTCAATGGCAAAAATAAATGAATAATGTGAATGCACAAACAGTAATTTCTCCGCATTGCAAGGTGCAATTCTGAAATTTTTTGCTTTTTCCTGCTCCTCTTAGCATGATAAAGAAGATTCAAAGAGAGTGAGATGCCAGCTCCTTTCATTCAGTCAGTAGCTTCAAACATTTCTGGACGTTTTTCAATGGCAAAAATCAATGAATATTGTAAATGCACAAACAGTAATTTCTCCGCATTGCAAGGTGCAATTCTGAAATTTTTTGCTTTTTCCTGCTCCTCTTAGCATGATAAAGAAGATTCTAAGAGAGTGAGATGCCAGTTCCTTTCATTCAGTCAGAAGCTTCAAACATTTCTGGTATTTGAATAACATGATGTTTTTCAATGGCAAAAATCAATGAATAATGTGAATGCAAAAACAGTAATTTCTCCGCATTGCAAGGTGCAATTCTGAAATTTTTTGCTTTTTCCTGCTCCTCTTAGCATGATAAAGAAGATTCAAAGAGAGTGAGATGCCAGCTCCTTTCATTCAGTCAGTAGCTTCAAACATTTCTGGACGTTTTTCAATGGCAAAAATCAATGAATATTGTAAATGCACAAACAGTAATTTCTCCGCATTGCAAGGTGCAATTCTAAAATTTTTTGCTTTTTCCTGCTCCTCTTAGCATGATAAAGAAGATTCAAAGAGAGTGAGATGCCAGCTCTTTTCATTCAGTCAGTAGCTTCAAACATTTCTGGTATATGAATAACATGATGTTTTTCAATGGCAAAAATCAATGAATAATGTGAATGCACAAACAGTAATTTCTCGGCATTGCAAGGTGCAATTCTGAAATTTTTTGCTTTTTCCTGCTCCTCTTAGCATGATAAAGAAGATTCAAAGAGAGTGAGATGCCAGCTCTTTTCATTCAGTCAGTAGCTTCAAACATTTCTGGTGTATGAATAACATGATGTTTTTCAATGTCAAAAATCAATGAATAATGTGAATGCACAAACAGTAATTTCTCCGCATTGCAAGGTGCAATTCTGAAATTTTTTGCTTTTTCCTGCTCCTCTTAGCATGATAAAGAAGATTCAAAGAGAGTGAGATGCCAGCTCCTTTCATTCAGTCAGTTGCTTCAAACATTTCTGGACGTTTTTCAATGGCAAAAATCAATGAATATTGTAAATGCACAAACAGTAATTTCTCGGCATTGCAAGGTGCAATTCTGAAATTTTTTGCTTTTTCCTGCTCCTCTTATCATGATAAAGAAGATTCAAAGAGAGTGAGATGCCAGCTCTTTTCATTCAGTCAGTAGCTTCAAACATTTCTGGTATATGAATAACATGATGTTTTTCAATGGCAAAAATCAATGAATAATGTGAATGCACAAACAGTAATTTCTCGGCATTGCAAGGTGCAATTCTGAAATTTTTTGCTTTTTCCTGCTCCTCTTAGCATGATAAAGAAGATTCAAATAGAGTGAGATGCCAGCTCTTTTCATTCAGTCAGTAGCTTCAAACATTTCTGGTGTATGAATAACATGATGTTTTTCAATGTCAAAAATCAATGAATAATGTGAATGCACAAACAGTAATTTCTCCGCATTGCAAGGTGCAATTCTGAAATTTTTTGCTTTTTCCTGCTCCTCTTAGCATGATAAAGAAGATTCAAAGAGAGTGAGATGCCAGCTCCTTTCATTCAGTCAGTAGCTTCAAACATTTCTGGACGTTTTTCAATGGCAAAAATCAATGAATATTGTAAATGCACAAACAGTAATTTCTCCGCATTGCAAGGTGCAATTCTGAAATTTTTTGCTTTTTCCTGCTGATCTTAGCATGATAAAGAAGATTCAAAGAGAGTGAGATGCCAACTCCTTTCATTCAGTCAGAAGCTTCAAACATTTCTGGTATTTGAATAACATGATGTTTTTCAATGGCAAAAATCAATGAATAATGTGAATGCACAAACAGTAATTTCTCCGCATTGCAAGGTGCAATTCTGAAATTTTTTGCTTTTTCCTGCTCCTCTTAGCATGATAAAGAAGATTCAAAGAGAGTGAGATACCAGCTCCTTTCATTCAGTCAGTAGCTTCAAACATTTCTGGACGTTTTTCAATGGCAAAAATCAATGAATATTGTAAATGCACAAACAGTAATTTCTCCGCATTGCAAGGTGCAATTCTGAAATTTTTTGCTTTTTCCTGCTCCTCTTAGCATGATAAAGAAGATTCAAAGAGAGTGAGATGCCAGCTCCTTTCGTTCAGTCAGAATCTTCAAACATTTCTGGTATTTTAATAACATGATGTTTTTCAATGGCAAAAATCAATGAATAATGTGAATGCAAAAACAGTAATTTCTCCGCATTGCAAGGTGCAATTCTGAAATTTTTTGCTTTTTCCTGCTCCTCTTAGCATGATAAAGAAGATTCAAAGAGAGTGAGATGCCAGCTCCTTTCATTCAGTCAGTAGCTTCAAACATTTCTGGACGTTTTTCAATGGCAAAAATCAATGAATATTGTAAATGCACAAACAGTAATTTCTCCGCATTGCAAGGTGCAATTCTGAAATTTTTTGCTTTTTCCTGCTCCTCTTAGCATGATAAAGAAGATTCTATGAGAGTGAGATGCCAGTTCCTTTCATTCAGTCAGAAGCTTCAAACATTTCTGGTATTTGAATAACATGATGTTTTTCAATGGCAAAAATCAATGAATAATGTGAATGCACAAACAGTAATTTCTCCGCATTGCAAGGTGCAATTCTGAAATTTTTTGCTTTTTCCTGCTCCTCTTAGCATGATAAAGAAGATTCAAAGAGAGTGAGATACCAGCTCCTTTCATTCAGTCAGTAGCTTCAAACATTTCTGGACGTTTTTCAATGGCAAAAATCAATGAATATTGTAAATGCACAATCAGTAATTTCTCCGCATTGCAAGGTGCAATTCTGAAATTTTTTGCTTTTTCCTGCTCCTCTTAGCATGATAAAGAAGATTCAAAGAGAGTGAGATGCCAGCTCCTTTCGTTCAGTCAGAAGCTTCAAACATTTCTGGTATTTGAATAACATGATGTTTTTCAATGGCAAAAATCAATGAATAATGTGAATGCAAAAACAGTAATTTCTCCGCATTGCAAGGTGCAATTCTGAAATTTTTTGCTTTTTCCTGCTCCTCTTAGCATGATAAAGAAGATTCAAAGAGAGTGAGATGCCAGCTCCTTTCATTCAGTCAGTAGCTTCAAACATTTCTGGACGTTTTTCAATGGCAAAAATCAATGAATATTGTAAATGCACAAACAGTAATTTCTCCGCATTGCAAGGTGCAATTCTAAAATTTTTTGCTTTTTCCTGCTCCTCTTAGCATGATAAAGAAGATTCAAAGAGAGTGAGATGCCAGCTCTTTTCATTCAGTCAGTAGCTTCAAACATTTCTGGTATATGAATAACATGATGTTTTTCAATGGCAAAAATCAATGAATAATGTGAATGCACAAACAGTAATTTCTCGGCATTGCAAGGTGCAATTCTGAAATTTTTTGCTTTTTCCTGCTCCTCTTAGCATGATAAAGAAGATTCAAAGAGAGTGAGATGCCAGCTCTTTTCATTCAGTCAGTAGCTTCAAACATTTCTGGTGTATGAATAACATGATGTTTTTCAATGTCAAAAATCAATGAATAATGTGAATGCACAAACAGTAATTTCTCCGCATTGCAAGGTGCAATTCTGAAATTTTTTGCTTTTTCCTGCTCCTCTTAGCATGATAAAGAAAATTCAAAGAGAGTGAGATGCCAGCTCCTTTCATTCAGTCAGTAGCTTCAAACATTTCTGGACGTTTTTCAATGGCAAAAATCAATGAATATTGTAAATGCACAAACAGTAATTTCTCCGCATTGCAAGGTGCAATTCTGAAATTTTTTGCTTTTTCCTGCTCCTCTTAGCATGATAAAGAAGATTCAAAGAGAGTGAGATGCCAGCTCCTTTCATTCAGTCAGAAGCTTCAAACATTTCTGGTATTTGAATAACATGATGTTTTTCAATGGCAAAAATCAATGAATAATGTGAATGCACAAACAGTAATTTCTCCGCATTGCAAGGTGCAATTCTGAAATTTTTTGCTTTTTCCTGCTCCTCTTAGCATGATAAAGAAGATTCAAAGAGAGTGAGATGCCAGCTCCTTTCATTCAGTCAGTAGCTTCAAACATTTCTGGACGTTTTTCAATGGCAAAAATCAATGAATATTGTAAATGCACAAATAGTAATTTCTCCGCATTGCAAGGTGCAATTCTGAAATTTTTTGCTTTTTCCTGCTCCTCTTAGCATGATAAAGAAGATTCAAAGAGAGTGAGATGCCAGCTCCTTTCGTTCAGTCAGAAGCTTCAAACATTTCTGGTATTTGAAAAACATGATGTTTTTCAATGGCAAAAATCAATGAATAATGTGAATGCAAAAACAGTAATTTCTCCGCATTGCAAGGTGCAATTCTGAAATTTTTTGCTTTTTCCTGCTCCTCTTAGCATGATAAAGAAGATTCAAAGAGAGTGAGATGCCAGCTCCTTTCATTCAGTCAGTAGCTTCAAACATTTCTGGACGTTTTTCAATGGCAAAAATCAATGAATATTGTAAATGCACAAACAGTAATTTCTCCGCATTGCAAGGTGCAATTCTAAAATGTTTTGCTTTTTCCTGCTCCTCTTAGCATGATAAAGAAGATTCAAAGAGAGTGAGATGCCAGCTCTTTTCATTCAGTCAGTAGCTTCAAACATTTCTGGTATATGAATAACATGATGTTTTTCAATGGCAAAAATCAATGAATAATGTGAATGCACAAACAGTAATTTCTCGGCATTGCAAGTTGCAATTCTGAAATTTTTTGCTTTTTCCTGCTCCTCTTAGCATGATAAAGAAGATTCAAAGAGAGTGAGATGCCAGCTCTTTTCATTCAGTCAGAAGCTTCAAACATTTCTGGACGTTTTTCAATGGCAAAAATCAATGAATATTGTAAATGCACAAACAGTAATTTCTCCGCATTGCAAGGTGCAATTCTGAAATTTTTTGCTTTTTCCTGCTCATCTTAGCATGATAAAGAAGATTCAAAGAGCGTGAGATGCCAGCTCCTTTCATTCAGTCAGTAGCTTCAAACATTTATGGTATATGAATAACATGATGTTTTTCAATGGCAAAAATCAATGAATAATGTGAATGCACAAACAGTAATTTCTCGGCATTGCAAGGTGCAATTCTGAAATTTTTTGCTTTTTCCTGCTCCTCTTAGCATAATAAAGAAGATTCAAAGAGAGTGAGATGCCAGCTGTTTTCATTCAGTCAGTAGCTTCAAACATTTCTGGACGTTATTCAATGGCAAAAATCAATGAATATTGTAAATGCACAAACAGTAATTTCTCCGCATTGCAAGGTGCAATTCTGAAATTTTTTGCTTTTTCCTGCTCCTCTTAGCATGATAAAGAAGATTCAAAGAGAGTGAGATGCCAGCTAATTTCGTTCAGTCAGAAGCTTCAAACATTTCTGGTATTTGAATAACATGATGTTTTTCAATGGCAAAAATCAATGAATAATGTGAATGCAAAAACAGTAATTTCTCCGCATTGCAAGGTGCAATTCTGAAATTTTTTGCTTTTTCCTGCTCCTCTTAGCATGATAAAGAAGATTCAAAGAGAGTGAGATGCCAGCTCCTTTCATTCAGTCAGTAGCTTCAAACATTTCTGGACGTTTTTCAATGGCAAAAATCAATGAATATTGTAAATGCACAAACAGTAATTTCTCCGCATTGCAAGGTGCAATTCTAAAATTTTTTGCTTTTTCCTGCTCCTCTTAGCATGATAAAGAAGATTCAAAGAGAGTGAGATGCCAGCTCTTTTCATTCAGTCAGTAGCTTCAAACATTTCTGGTATATGAATAACATGATGTTTTTCAATGGCAAAAATCAATGAATAATGTGAATGCACAAACAGTAATTTCTCGGCATTGCAAGGTGCAATTCTGAAATTTTTTGCTTTTTCCTGCTCCTCTTAGCATGATAAAGAAGATTCAAAGAGAGTGAGATGCCAGCTCTATTCATTCAGTCAGTAGCTTCAAACATTTCTGGTGTATGAATAACATGATGTTTTTCAATGTCAAAAATCAATGAATAATGTGAATGCACAAACAGTAATTTCTCCGCATTGCAAGGTGCAATTCTGAAATTTTTTGCTTTTTACTGCTCCTCTTAGCATGATAAAGAAGATTCAAAGAGAGTGAGATGCCAGCTCCTTTCATTCAGTCAGTAGCTTCAAACATTTCTGGACGTTTTTCAATGGCAAAAATCAATGAATATTGTAAATGCACAAACAGTAATTTCTCCGCATTGCAAGGTGCAATTCTGAAATTTTTTGCTTTTTCCTGCTCCTCTTAGCATGATAAAGAAGATTCAAACAGAGTGAGATGCCAGCTCCTTTCATTCAGTCAGAAGCTTCAAACATTTCTGGTATT
Source organism: Phyllobates terribilis (assembly GCF_046119375.1). NCBI lineage: Eukaryota > Metazoa > Chordata > Amphibia > Anura > Dendrobatidae > Phyllobates > Phyllobates terribilis. The sequence continues at coordinate 164,627 of NW_027363241.1, read as the reverse complement.
TGAATAACATGATGTTTTTCAATGGCAAAAATCAATGAATAATGTGAATGCACAAACAGTAATTTCTCCGCATTGCAAGGTGCAATTCTGAAATTTTTTGCTTTTTCCTGCTCCTCTTAGCATGATAAAGAAGATTCAAAGAGAGTGAGATACCAGCTCCTTTCATTCAGTCAGTAGCTTCAAACATTTCTGGACGTTTTTCAATGGCAAAAATCAATGAATATTGTAAATGCACAAACAGTAATTTCTCCGCATTGCAAGGTGCAATTCTGAAATTTTTTGCTTTTTCCTGCTCCTCTTAGCATGATAAAGAAGATTCAAAGAGAGTGAGATGCCAGCTCCTTTCGTTCAGTCAGAAGCTTCAAACATTTCTGGTATTTGAAAAACATGATGTTTTTCAATGGGAAAAATCAATGAATAATGTGAATGCAAAAACAGTAATTTCTCCGCATTGCAAGGTGCAATTCTGAAATTTTTTGCTTTTTCCTGCTCCTCTTAGCATGATAAAGAAGATTCAAAGAGAGTGAGATGCCAGCTCTTTTCATTCAGTCAGAAGCTTCAAACATTTCTGGACGTTTTTCAATGGCAAAAATCAATGAATATTGTAAATGCACAAACAGTAATTTCTCCGCATTGCAAGGTGCAATTCTGAAATTTTTTGCTTTTTCCTGCTCATCTTAGCATGATAAAGAAGATTCAAAGAGAGTGAGATGCCAGCTCCTTTCATTCAGTCAGTAGCTTCAAACATTTATGGTATATGAATAACATGATGTTTTTCAATGGCAAAAATCAATGAATAATGTGAATGCACAAACAGTAATTTCTCGGCATTGCAAGGTGCAATTCTGAAATTTTTTGCTTTTTCCTGCTCCTCTTAGCATGATAAAGGAGATTCAAAGAGAGTGAGATGCCAGCTCCTTTCATTCAGTCAGTAGCTTCAAACATTTCTGGACGTTTTTCAATGGCAAAAATCAATGAATATTGTAAATGCACAAACAGTAATTTCTCCGCATTGCAAGGTGCAATTCTGAAATTTTTTGCTTTTTCCTGCTCATCTTAGCATGATAAAGAAGATTCAAAGAGAGTGAGATGCCAGCTCCTTTCATTCAGTCAGTAGCTTCAAACATTTATGGTATATGAATAACATGATGTTTTTCAATGGCAAAAATCAATGAATAATGTGAATGCACAAACAGTAATTTCTCCGCATTGCAAGGTGCAATTCTGAAATTTTTTGCTTTTTCCTGCTCCTCTTAGCATGATAAAGAAGATTCAAAGAGAGTGAGATGCCAGCTCCTTTCATTCAGTCAGTAGCTTCAAACATTTCTGGACGTTATTCAAAGGCAAAAATCAATGAATATTGTAAATGCACAAACAGTAATTTCTCCGCATTGCAAGTTGCAATTCTGAAATTTTTTGCTTTTTCCTGCTCCTCTTAGCATGATAAAGAAGATTCAAAGAGAGTGAGATGCCAGCTCCTTTCATTCAGTCAGTAGCTTCAAACATTTCTGGTATATGAATAACATGATGTTTTTCAATGGCAAAAATCAATGAATAATGTGAATGCACAAACAGTAATTTCTCCGCATTGCAAGGTGCAATTCTGAAATTTTTTGCTTTTTCCTGCTCCTCTTAGCATGATAAAGAAGATTCAAAGAGAGTGAGATGCCAGCTCCTTTCATTCAGTCAGTAGCTTCAAACATTTCTGGACGTTTTTCAATGGCAAAAATCAATGAATATTGTAAATGCACAAACAGTAATTTCTCCGCTTTGCAAGGTGCAATTCTGAAATTTTTTGCTTTTTCCTGCTCCTCTTAGCATGATAAAGAAGATTCAAAGAGAGTGAGATGCCAGCTCTTTTCATTCAGTCAGTAGCTTCAAACATTTCTGGTATATGAATAACATGATGTTTTTCAATGGCAAAAATCAATGAATAATGTGAATGCACAAACAGTAATTTCTCGGCATTGCAAGGTGCAATTCTGATATTTTTTGCTATTTCCTGCTCCTCTTAGCATGATAAAGAAGATTCAAAGAGATTGAGATGCCAGCTCCTTTCATTCAGTCAGTAGCTTCAAACATTTCTGGACGTTTTTCAATGGCAAAAATCAATGAATATTGTAAATACACAAACAGTAATTTCTCCGCATTGCAAGGTGCAATTCTGAAATTTTTTGCTTTTTCCTGCTCCTCTTAGCATGATAAAGAAGATTCAAAGAGAGTGAGATGCCAGCTCTTTTCATTCAGTCAGAAGCTTCAAACATTTCTGGACGTTTTTCAATGGCAAAAATCAATGAATATTGTAAATGCTCAAACAGTAATTTCTCCGCATTGCAAGGTGCAATTCTGAAATTTTTTGCTTTTTCCTGCTCATCTTAGCATGATAAAGAAGATTCAAAGAGAGTGAGATGCCAGCTCCTTTCATTCAGTCAGTAGCTTCAAACATTTATGGTATATGAATAACATGATGTTTTTCAATGGCAAAAATCAATGAATAATGTGAATGCACAAACAGTAATTTCTCCGCATTGTAAGGTGCAATTCTGAAATTTTTTGCTTTTTCCTGCTCCTCTTAGCATGATAAAGAATATTCAAAGAGAGTGAGATGCCAGCTCCTTTCATTCAGTCAGTAGCTTCAAACATTTCTGGTATATGAATAACATGATGTTTTTCTATGGCAAAAATCAATGAATAATGTGAATGCACAAACAGTAATTTCTCCGCATTGCAAGGTGCAATTCTGAAATTTTTTGCTTTTTCCTGCTCCTCTTAGCATGATAAAGAAGATTCAAAGAGAGTGAGATGCCAGCTCCTTTCATTCAGTCAGTAGCTTCAAACATTTCTGGTATATGAATAACATGATGTTTTTCTATGGCAAAAATCAATGAATAATGTGAATGCAAAAACAGTAATTTCTCCGCATTGCAAGGTGCAATTCTGAAATTTTTTGCTTTTTCCTGCTCCTCTTAGCATGATAAAGAAGATTCAAAGAGAGTGAGATGCCAGCTCCTTTCATTCAGTCAGTAGCTTCAAACATTTCTGGACGTTTTTCAATGGCAAAAATCAATGAATATTGTAAATGCACAAACAGTAATTTCTCCGCATTGCAAGGTGCAATTCTGAAATTTTTTGCTTTTTCCTGCTCCTCTTAGCATGATAAAGAAGATTCTAAGAGAGTGAGATGCCAGCTCCTTTCATTCAGTCAGAAGCTTCAAACATTTCTGGTATTTGAATAACATGATGTTTTTCAATGGCAAAAATCAATGAATAATGTGAATGCACAAACAGTAATTTCTCCGCATTGCAAGGTGCAATTCTGAAATTTTTTGCTTTTTCCTGCTCCTCTTAGCATGATAAAGAAGATTCAAAGAGAGTGAGATACCAGCTCCTTTCATTCAGTCAGTAGCTTCAAACATTTCTGGACGTTTTTCAATGGCAAAAATCAATGAATATTGTAAATGCACAATCTGTAATTTCTCCGCATTGCAAGGTGCAATTCTGAAATTTTTTGCTTTTTCCTGCTCCTCTTAGCATGATAAAGAAGATTCAAAGAGAGTGAGATGCCAGCTCCTTTCGTTCAGTCAGAAGCTTCAAACATTTCTGGTATTTGAATAACATGATGTTTTTCAATGGCAAAAACCAATGAATAATGTGAATGCAAAAACAGTAATTTCTCCGCATTGCAAGGTGCAATTCTGAAATTTTTTGCTTTTTCCTGCTCCTCTTAGCATGATAAAGAAGATTCAAAGAGAGTGAGATGCCAGCTCCTTTCATTCAGTCAGTAGCTTCAAACATTTCTGGACGTTTTTCAATGGCAAAAATCAATGAATATTGTAAATGCACAAACAGTAATTTCTCCGCATTGCAAGGTGCAATTCTAAAATTTTTTGCTTTTTCCTGCTCCTCTTAGCATGATAAAGAAGATTCAAAGAGAGTGAGATGCCAGATCTTTTCATTCAGTCAGTAGCTTCAAACATTTCTGGTATATGAATAACATGATGTTTTTCAATGGCAAAAATCAATGAATAATGTGAATGCACAAACAGTAATTTCTCGGCATTGCAAGGTGCAATTCTGAAATTTTTTGCTTTTTCCTGCTCCTCTTAGCATGATAAAGAACATTCAAAGAGAGTGAGATGCCAGCTCTTTTCATTCAGTCAGTAGCTTCAAACATTTCTGGTGTATGAATAACATGATGTTTTTCAATGTCAAAAATCAATGAATAATGTGAATGCACAAACAGTAATTTCTCCGCATTGCAAGGTGCAATTCTGAAATTTTTTGCTTTTTCCTGCTCCTCTTAGCATGATAAAGAAGATTCAAAGAGAGTGAGATGCCAGCTCCTTTCATTCAGTCAGTAGCTTCAAACATTTCTGGACGTTTTTCAATGGCAAAAATCAATGAATATTGTAAATGCACAAACAGTAATTTCTCCGCATTGCAAGGTGCAATTCTGAAATTTTTTGCTTTTTCCTGCTCCTCTTAGCATGATAAAGAAGATTCAAAGAGAGTGAGATGCCAGCTCCTTTCATTCAGTCAGAAGCTTCAAACATTTCTGGTATTTGAATAACATGATGTTTTTCAATGGCAAAAATCAATGAATAATGTGAATGCACAAACAGTAATTTCTCCGCATTGCAAGGTGCAATTCTGAAATTTTTTGCTTTTTCCTGCTCCTCTTAGCATGATAAAGAAGATTCAAAGAGAGTGAGATACCAGCTCCTTTCATTCAGTCAGTAGCTTCAAACATTTCTGGACGTTTTTCAATGGCAAAAATCAATGAATATTGTAAATGCACAAACAGTAATTTCTCCGCATTGCAAGGTGCAATTCTGAAATTTTTTGCTTTTTCCTGCTCCTCTTAGCATGATAAAGAAGATTCAAAGAGAGTGAGATGCCAGCTCCTTTCGTTCAGTCAGAAGCTTCAAACATTTCTGGTATTTGAAAAACATGATGTTTTTCAATGGCAAAAATCAATGAATAATGTGAATGCAAAAACAGTAATTTCTCCGCATTGCAAGGTGCAATTCTGAAATTTTTTGCTTTTTCCTGCTCCTCTTAGCATGATAAAGAAGATTCAAAGAGAGTGAGATGCCAGCTCCTTTCATTCAGTCAGTAGCTTCAAACATTTCTGGACGTTTTTCAATGGCAAAAATCAATGAATATTGTAAATGCACAAACAGTAATTTCTCCGCATTGCAAGGTGCAATTCTAAAATGTTTTGCTTTTTCCTGCTCCTCTTAGCATGATAAAGAAGATTCAAAGAGAGTGAGATGCCAGCTCTTTTCATTCAGTCAGTAGCTTCAAACATTTCTGGTATATGAATAACATGATGTTTTTCAATGGCAAAAATCAATGAATAATGTGAATGCACAAACAGTAATTTCTCGGCATTGCAAGTTGCAATTCTGAAATTTTTTGCTTTTTCCTGCTCCTCTTAGCATGATAAAGAAGATTCAAAGAGAGTGAGATGCCAGCTCTTTTCATTCAGTCAGAAGCTTCAAACATTTCTGGACGTTTTTCAATGGCAAAAATCAATGAATATTGTAAATGCACAAACAGTAATTTCTCCGCATTGCAAGGTGCAATTCTGAAATTTTTTGCTTTTTCCTGCTCATCTTAGCATGATAAAGAAGATTCAAAGAGAGTGAGATGCCAGCTCCTTTCATTCAGTCAGTAGCTTCAAACATTTATGGTATATGAATAACATGATGTTTTTCAATGGCAAAAATCAATGAATAATGTGAATGCACAAACAGTAATTTCTCGGCATTGCAAGGTGCAATTCTGAAATTTTTTGCTTTTTCCTGCTCCTCTTAGCATGATAAAGAAGATTCAAAGAGAGTGAGATGCCAGCTGTTTTCATTCAGTCAGTAGCTTCAAACATTTCTGGACGTTATTCAATGGCAAAAATCAATGAATATTGTAAATGCACAAACAGTAATTTCTCCGCATTGCAAGGTGCAATTCTGAAATTTTTTGCTTTTTCCTGCTCCTCTTAGCATGATAAAGAAGATTCAAAGAGAGTGAGATGCCAGATCCTTTCATTCAGTCAGTAGCTTCAAACATTTCTGGTATATGAATAACATGATGTTTTTCAATGGCAAAAATCAATGAATAATGTGAATGCACAAACAGTAATTTCTCCGCATTGCAAGGTGCAATTCTGAAATTTTTTGCTTTTTCCTGCTCCTCTTAGCATGATAAAGGAGATTCAAAGAGAGTGAGATGCCAGCTCCTTTCATTCAGTCAGTAGCTTCAAACATTTCTGGACGTTTTTCAATGGCAAAAATCAATGAATATTGTAAATGCACAAACAGTAATTTCTCCGCATTGCAAGTTGCAATTCTGAAATTTTTTGCTTTTTCCTGCTCCTCTTAGCATGATAAAGAAGATTCAAAGAGAGTGAGATGCCAGCTCTTTTCATTCAGTCAGAAGCTTCAAACATTTCTGGGCGTTTTTCAATGGCAAAAATCAATGAATATTGTAAATGCACAAACAGTAATTTCTCCGCATTGCAAGGTGCAATTCTGAAATTTTTTGCTTTTTCCTGCTCATCTTAGCATGATAAAGAAGATTCAAAGAGAGTGAGATGCCAGCTCCTTTCATTCAGTCAGTAGCTTCAAACATTTATGGTATATGAATAACATGATGTTTTTCAATGGCAAAAATCAATGAATAATGTGAATGCACAAACAGTAATTTCTCCGCATTGCAAGGTGCAATTCTGAAATTTTTTGCTTTTTCCTGCTCCTCTTAGCATGATAAAGAAGATTCAAAGAGAGTGAGATGCCAGCTCTTTTCATTCAGTCAGTAGCTTCAAACATTTCTGGTATATGAATAACATGATGTTTTTCAATGGCAAAAATCAATGAATAATGTGAATGCACAAACAGTAATTTCTCGGCATTGCAAGGTGCAATTCTGATATTTTTTGCTATTTCCTGCTCCTCTTAGCATGATAAAGAAGATTCAAAGAGATTGAGATGCCAGCTCCTTTCATTCAGTCAGTAGCTTCAAACATTTCTGGACGTTTTTCAATGGCAAAAATCAATGAATATTGTAAATACACAAACAGTAATTTCTCCGCATTGCAAGGTGCAATTCTGAAATTTTTTGCTTTTTCCTGCTCCTCTTAGCATGATAAAGAAGATTCAAAGAGAGTGAGATGCCAGCTCTTTTCATTCAGTCAGAAGCTTCAAACATTTCTGGACGTTTTTCAATGGCAAAAATCAATGAATATTGTAAATGCTCAAACAGTAATTTCTCCGCATTGCAAGGTGCAATTCTGAAATTTTTTGCTTTTTCCTGCTCATCTTAGCATGATAAAGAAGATTCAAAGAGAGTGAGATGCCAGCTCCTTTCATTCAGTCAGTAGCTTCAAACATTTATGGTATATGAATAACATGATGTTTTTCAATGGCAAAAATCAATGAATAATGTGAATGCACAAACAGTAATTTCTCCGCATTGTAAGGTGCAATTCTGAAATTTTTTGCTTTTTCCTGCTCCTCTTAGCATGATAAAGAATATTCAAAGAGAGTGAGATGCCAGCTCCTTTCATTCAGTCAGTAGCTTCAAACATTTCTGGTATATGAATAACATGATGTTTTTCTATGGCAAAAATCAATGAATAATGTGAATGCACAAACAGTAATTTCTCCGCATTGCAAGGTGCAATTCTGAAATTTTTTGCTTTTTCCTGCTCCTCTTAGCATGATAAAGAAGATTCAAAGAGAGTGAGATGCCAGCTCCTTTCATTCAGTCAGTAGCTTCAAACATTTCTGGTATATGAATAACATGATGTTTTTCTATGGCAAAAATCAATGAATAATGTGAATGCAAAAACAGTAATTTCTCCGCATTGCAAGGTGCAATTCTGAAATTTTTTGCTTTTTCCTGCTCCTCTTAGCATGATAAAGAAGATTCAAAGAGAGTGAGATGCCAGCTCCTTTCATTCAGTCAGTAGCTTCAAACATTTCTGGACGTTTTTCAATGGCAAAAATCAATGAATATTGTAAATGCACAAACAGTAATTTCTCCGCATTGCAAGGTGCAATTCTGAAATTTTTTGCTTTTTCCTGCTCCTCTTAGCATGATAAAGAAGATTCTAAGAGAGTGAGATGCCAGCTCCTTTCATTCAGTCAGAAGCTTCAAACATTTCTGGTATTTGAATAACATGATGTTTTTCAATGGCAAAAATCAATGAATAATGTGAATGCACAAACAGTAATTTCTCCGCATTGCAAGGTGCAATTCTGAAATTTTTTGCTTTTTCCTGCTCCTCTTAGCATGATAAAGAAGATTCAAAGAGAGTGAGATACCAGCTCCTTTCATTCAGTCAGTAGCTTCAAACATTTCTGGACGTTTTTCAATGGCAAAAATCAATGAATATTGTAAATGCACAATCAGTAATTTCTCCGCATTGCAAGGTGCAATTCTGAAATTTTTTGCTTTTTCCTGCTCCTCTTAGCATGATAAAGAAGATTCAAAGAGAGTGAGATGCCAGCTCCTTTCGTTCAGTCAGAAGCTTCAAACATTTCTGGTATTTGAATAACATGATGTTTTTCAATGGCAAAAACCAATGAATAATGTGAATGCAAAAACAGTAATTTCTCCGCATTGCAAGGTGCAATTCTGAAATTTTTTGCTTTTTCCTGCTCCTCTTAGCATGATAAAGAAGATTCAAAGAGAGTGAGATGCCAGCTCCTTTCATTCAGTCAGTAGCTTCAAACATTTCTGGACGTTTTTCAATGGCAAAAATCAATGAATATTGTAAATGCACAAACAGTAATTTCTCCGCATTGCAAGGTGCAATTCTAAAATTTTTTGCTTTTTCCTGCTCCTCTTAGCATGATAAAGAAGATTCAAAGAGAGTGAGATGCCAGATCTTTTCATTCAGTCAGTAGCTTCAAACATTTCTGGTATATGAATAACATGATGTTTTTCAATGGCAAAAATCAATGAATAATGTGAATGCACAAACAGTAATTTCTCGGCATTGCAAGGTGCAATTCTGAAATTTTTTGCTTTTTCCTGCTCCTCTTAGCATGATAAAGAACATTCAAAGAGAGTGAGATGCCAGCTCTTTTCATTCAGTCAGTAGCTTCAAACATTTCTGGTGTATGAATAACATGATGTTTTTCAATGTCAAAAATCAATGAATAATGTGAATGCACAAACAGTAATTTCTCCGCATTGCAAGGTGCAATTCTGAAATTTTTTGCTTTTTCCTGCTCCTCTTAGCATGATAAAGAAGATTCAAAGAGAGTGAGATGCCAGCTCCTTTCATTCAGTCAGTAGCTTCAAACATTTCTGGACGTTTTTCAATGGCAAAAATCAATGAATATTGTAAATGCACAAACAGTAATTTCTCCGCATTGCAAGGTGCAATTCTGAAATTTTTTGCTTTTTCCTGCTCCTCTTAGCATGATAAAGAAGATTCAAAGAGAGTGAGATGCCAGCTCCTTTCATTCAGTCAGAAGCTTCAAACATTTCTGGTATTTGAATAACATGATGTTTTTCAATGGCAAAAATCAATGAATAATGTGAATGCACAAACAGTAATTTCTCCGCATTGCAAGGTGCAATTCTGAAATTTTTTGCTTTTTCCTGCTCCTCTTAGCATGATAAAGAAGATTCAAAGAGAGTGAGATACCAGCTCCTTTCATTCAGTCAGTAGCTTCAAACATTTCTGGACGTTTTTCAATGGCAAAAATCAATGAATATTGTAAATGCACAAACAGTAATTTCTCCGCATTGCAAGGTGCAATTCTGAAATTTTTTGCTTTTTCCTGCTCCTCTTAGCATGATAAAGAAGATTCAAAGAGAGTGAGATGCCAGCTCCTTTCGTTCAGTCAGAAGCTTCAAACATTTCTGGTATTTGAAAAACATGATGTTTTTCAATGGCAAAAATCAATGAATAATGTGAATGCAAAAACAGTAATTTCTCCGCATTGCAAGGTGCAATTCTGAAATTTTTTGCTTTTTCCTGCTCCTCTTAGCATGATAAAGAAGATTCAAAGAGAGTGAGATGCCAGCTCCTTTCATTCAGTCAGTAGCTTCAAACATTTCTGGACGTTTTTCAATGGCAAAAATCAATGAATATTGTAAATGCACAAACAGTAATTTCTCCGCATTGCAAGGTGCAATTCTAAAATGTTTTGCTTTTTCCTGCTCCTCTTAGCATGATAAAGAAGATTCAAAGAGAGTGAGATGCCAGCTCTTTTCATTCAGTCAGTAGCTTCAAACATTTCTGGTATATGAATAACATGATGTTTTTCAATGGCAAAAATCAATGAATAATGTGAATGCACAAACAGTAATTTCTCGGCATTGCAAGTTGCAATTCTGAAATTTTTTGCTTTTTCCTGCTCCTCTTAGCATGATAAAGAAGATTCAAAGAGAGTGAGATGCCAGCTCTTTTCATTCAGTCAGAAGCTTCAAACATTTCTGGACGTTTTTCAATGGCAAAAATCAATGAATATTGTAAATGCACAAACAGTAATTTCTCCGCATTGCAAGGTGCAATTCTGAAATTTTTTGCTTTTTCCTGCTCATCTTAGCATGATAAAGAAGATTCAAAGAGAGTGAGATGCCAGCTCCTTTCATTCAGTCAGTAGCTTCAAACATTTATGGTATATGAATAACATGATGTTTTTCAATGGCAAAAATCAATGAATAATGTGAATGCACAAACAGTAATTTCTCGGCATTGCAAGGTGCAATTCTGAAATTTTTTGCTTTTTCCTGCTCCTCTTAGCATGATAAAGAAGATTCAAAGAGAGTGAGATGCCAGCTGTTTTCATTCAGTCAGTAGCTTCAAACATTTCTGGACGTTATTCAATGGCAAAAATCAATGAATATTGTAAATGCACAAACAGTAATTTCTCCGCATTGCAAGGTGCAATTCTGAAATTTTTTGCTTTTTCCTGCTCCTCTTAGCATGATAAAGAAGATTCAAAGAGAGTGAGATGCCAGATCCTTTCATTCAGTCAGTAGCTTCAAACATTTCTGGTATATGAATAACATGATGTTTTTCAATGGCAAAAATCAATGAATAATGTGAATGCACAAACAGTAATTTCTCCGCATTGCAAGGTGCAATTCTGAAATTTTTTGCTTTTTCCTGCTCCTCTTAGCATGATAAAGGAGATTCAAAGAGAGTGAGATGCCAGCTCCTTTCATTCAGTCAGTAGCTTCAAACATTTCTGGACGTTTTTCAATGGCAAAAATCAATGAATATTGTAAATGCACAAACAGTAATTTCTCCGCATTGCAAGTTGCAATTCTGAAATTTTTTGCTTTTTCCTGCTCCTCTTAGCATGATAAAGAAGATTCAAAGAGAGTGAGATGCCAGCTCTTTTCATTCAGTCAGAAGCTTCAAACATTTCTGGGCGTTTTTCAATGGCAAAAATCAATGAATATTGTAAATGCACAAACAGTAATTTCTCCGCATTGCAAGGTGCAATTCTGAAATTTTTTGCTTTTTCCTGCTCATCTTAGCATGATAAAGAAGATTCAAAGAGAGTGAGATGCCAGCTCCTTTCATTCAGTCAGTAGCTTCAAACATTTATGGTATATGAATAACATGATGTTTTTCAATGGCAAAAATCAATGAATAATGTGAATGCACAAACAGTAATTTCTCCGCATTGCAAGGTGCAATTCTGAAATTTTTTGCTTTTTCCTGCTCCTCTTAGCATGATAAAGAAGATTCAAAGAGAGTGAGATGCCAGCTCCTTTCATTCAGTCAGTAGCTTCAAACATTTCTGGACGTTATTCAAAGGCAAAAATCAATGAATATTGTAAATGCACAAACAGTAATTTCTCCGCATTGCAAGGTGCAATTCTGAAATTTTTTGCTTTTTCCTGCTCCTCTTAGCATGATAAAGAAGATTCAAAGAGAGTGAGATGCCAGCTCCTTTCATTCAGTCAGTAGCTTCAAACATTTCTGGTATATGAATAACATGATGTTTTTCAATGGCAAAAATCAATGAATAATGTGAATGCACAAACAGTAATTTCTCCGCATTGCAAGGTGCAATTCTGAAATTTTTTGCTTTTTCCTGCTCCTCTTAGCATGATAAAGAAGATTCAAAGAGAGTGAGATGCCAGCTCCTTTCATTCAGTCAGTAGCTTCAAACATTTCTGGACGTTTTTCAATGGCAAAAATCAATGAATATTGTAAATGCACAAACAGTAATTTCTCCGCTTTGCAAGGTGCAATTCTGAAATTTTTTGCTTTTTCCTGCTCCTCTTAGCATGATAAAGAAGATTCAAAGAGAGTGAGATGCCAGCTCTTTTCATTCAGTCAGTAGCTTCAAACATTTCTGGTATATGAATAACATGATGTTTTTCAATGGCAAAAATCAATGAATAATGTGAATGCACAAACAGTAATTTCTCGGCATTGCAAGGTGCAATTCTGATATTTTTTGCTTTTTCCTGCTCCTCTTAGCATGATAAAGAAGATTCAAAGAGATTGAGATGCCAGCTCCTTTCATTCAGTCAGTAGCTTCAAACATTTCGGGACGTTTTTCAATGGCAAAAATCAATGAATATTGTAAATACACAAACAGTAATTTCTCCGCATTGCAAGGTGCAATTCTGAAATTTTTTGCTTTTTCCTGCTCCTCTTAGCATGATAAAGAAGATTCAAAGAGAGTGAGATGCCAGCTCTTTTCATTCAGTCAGAAGCTTCAAACATTTCTGGACGTTTTTCAATGGCAAAAATCAATGAATATTGTAAATGCTCAAACAGTAATTTCTCCGCATTGCAAGGTGCAATTCTGAAATTTTTTGCTTTTTCCTGCTCATCTTAGCATGATAAAGAAGATTCAAAGAGAGTGAGATGCCAGCTCCTTTCATTCAGTCAGTAGCTTCAAACATTTATGGTATATGAATAACATGATGTTTTTCAATGGCAAAAATCAATGAATAATGTGAATGCACAAACAGTAATTTCTCCGCATTGTAAGGTGCAATTCTGAAATTTTTTGCTTTTTCCTGCTCCTCTTAGCATGATAAAGAATATTCAAAGAGAGTGAGATGCCAGCTCCTTTCATTCAGTCAGTAGCTTCAAACATTTCTGGTATATGAATAACATGATGTTTTTCTATGGCAAAAATCAATGAATAATGTGAATGCACAAACAGTAATTTCTCGGCATTGCAAGGTGCAATTCTGAAATTTTTTGCTTTTTCCTGCTCCTCTTAGCATGATAAAGAAGATTCAAAGAGAGTGAGATGCCAGCTCCTTTCATTCAGTCAGTAGCTTCAAACATTTCTGGACTTTTTCAATGGCAAAAATCAATGAATATTGTAAATACACAAACAGTAATTTCTCCGCATTGCAAGGTGCAATTCTGAAATTTTTTGCTTTTTCCTGCTCCTCTTAGCATGATAAAGAAGATTCAAAGAGAGTAAGATGCCAGCTCTTTTCATTCAGTCAGTAGCTTCAAACATTTCTGGACGTTTTTCAATGGCAAAAATCAATGAATATTGTAAATGCACAAACAGTAATTTCTCCGCATTGCAAGGTGCAATTCTGAAATTTTTTGCTTTTTCCTGCTCATCTTAGCATGATAAAGAAGATTCAAAGAGAGTGAGATGCCAGCTCCTTTCATTCAGTCAGTAGCTTCAAACATTTATGGTATATGAATAACATGATGTTTTTCAATGGCAAAAATCAATGAATAATGTGAATGCACAAACAGTAATTTCTCGGCATTGCAAGGTGCAATTCTGATATTTTTTGCTTTTTCCTGCTCCTCTTAGCATGATAAAGAAGATTCAAAGAGATTGAGATGCCAGCTCCTTTCATTCAGTCAGTAGCTTCAAACATTTCGGGACGTTTTTCAATGGCAAAAATCAATGAATATTGTAAATACACAAACAGTAATTTCTCCGCATTGCAAGGTGCAATTCTGAAATTTTTTGCTTTTTCCTGCTCCTCTTAGCATGATAAAGAAGATTCAAAGAGAGTGAGATGCCAGCTCTTTTCATTCAGTCAGAAGCTTCAAACATTTCTGGACGTTTTTCAATGGCAAAAATCAATGAATATTGTAAATGCTCAAACAGTAATTTCTCCGCATTGCAAGGTGCAATTCTGAAATTTTTTGCTTTTTCCTGCTCATCTTAGCATGATAAAGAAGATTCAAAGAGAGTGAGATGCCAGCTCCTTTCATTCAGTCAGTAGCTTCAAACATTTATGGTATATGAATAACATGATGTTTTTCAATGGCAAAAATCAATGAATAATGTGAATGCACAAACAGTAATTTCTCCGCATTGTAAGGTGCAATTCTGAAATTTTTTGCTTTTTCCTGCTCCTCTTAGCATGATAAAGAATATTCAAAGAGAGTGAGATGCCAGCTCCTTTCATTCAGTCAGTAGCTTCAAACATTTCTGGTATATGAATAACATGATGTTTTTCTATGGCAAAAATCAATGAATAATGTGAATGCACAAACAGTAATTTCTCGGCATTGCAAGGTGCAATTCTGAAATTTTTTGCTTTTTCCTGCTCCTCTTAGCATGATAAAGAAGATTCAAAGAGAGTGAGATGCCAGCTCCTTTCATTCAGTCAGTAGCTTCAAACATTTCTGGACTTTTTCAATGGCAAAAATCAATGAATATTGTAAATACACAAACAGTAATTTCTCCGCATTGCAAGGTGCAATTCTGAAATTTTTTGCTTTTTCCTGCTCCTCTTAGCATGATAAAGAAGATTCAAAGAGAGTAAGATGCCAGCTCTTTTCATTCAGTCAGTAGCTTCAAACATTTCTGGACGTTTTTCAATGGCAAAAATCAATGAATATTGTAAATGCACAAACAGTAATTTCTCCGCATTGCAAGGTGCAATTCTGAAATTTTTTGCTTTTTCCTGCTCATCTTAGCATGATAAAGAAGATTCAAAGAGAGTGAGATGCCAGCTCCTTTCATTCAGTCAGTAGCTTCAAACATTTATGGTATATGAATAACATGATGTTTTTCAATGGCAAAAATCAATGAATAATGTGAATGCACAAACAGTAATTTCTCCGCATTGCAAGGTGCAATTCTGAAATTTTTTGCTTTTTCCTGCTCCTCTTAGCATGATAAAGAAGATTCAAAGAGAGTGAGATGCCAGCTCCTTTCATTCAGTCAGTAGCTTCAAACATTTCTGGACGTTATTCAATGGCAAAAATCAATGAATATTGTAAATGCACAAACAGTAATTTCTCCGCATTGCAAGGTGCAATTCTGAAATTTTTTGCTTTTTCCTGCTCCTCTTAGCATGATAAAGAAGATTCAAAGAGAGTGAGATGCCAGCTCCTTTCATTCAGTCAGTAGCTTCAAACATTTCTGGTATATGAATAACATGATGTTTTTCAATGGCAAAAATCAATGAATAATGTGAATGCACAAACAGTAATTTCTCGGCATTGCAAGGTGCAATTCTGAAATTTTTTGCTTTTTCCTGCTCCTCTTAGCATGATAAAGAAGATTCAAAGAGAGTGAGATGCCAGCTCCTTTCATTCAGTCAGTAGCTTCAAACATTTCTGGACGTTTTTCAATGGCAAAAATCAATGAATATTGTAAATGCACAAACAGTAATTTCTCCGCATTGCAAGGTGCAATTCTGAAAATCTTTGCTTTTTCCTGCTCCTCTTAGCATGATAAAGAAGATTCAAAGAGAGTGAGATGCCAGCTCTTTTCATTCAGTCAGTAGCTTCAAACATTTCTGGTATATGAATAATATGATGTTTTTCAATGGCAAAAATCAATGAATAATGTGAATGCACAAAAAGTAATTTCTCCGCATTGCAAGGTGCAATTCTGAAATTTTTTTCTTTTTCCTGCTCCTCTTAGCATGATAAAGAAGATTCAAAGAGATTGAGATGCCAGCTCCTTTCATTCAGTCAGTAGCTTCAAACATTTCTGGACGTTTTTCAATGGCAAAAATCAATGAATATTGTAAATACACAAACAGTAATTTCTCCGCATTGCAAGGTGCAATTCTGAAATTTTTTGCTTTTTCCTGCTCCTCTTAGCATGATAAAGAAGATTCAAAGAGAGTGAGATGCCAGCTCTTTTCATTCAGTCAGAAGCTTCAAACATTTCTGGACGTTTTTCAATGGCAAAAATCAATGAATATTGTAAATGCACAAACAGTAATTTCTCGGCATTGCAAGGTGCAATTCTGAAATTTTTTGCTTTTTCCTGCTCCTCTTAGCATGATAAAGAAGATTCAAAGAGAGTGAGATGCCAGCTCCTTTCATTCAGTCAGTAGCTTCAAACATTTCTGGACTTTTTCAATGGCAAAAATCAATGAATATTGTAAATACACAAACAGTAATTTCTCCGCATTGCAAGGTGCAATTCTGAAATTTTTTGCTTTTTCCTGCTCCTCTTAGCATGATAAAGAAGATTCAAAGAGAGTAAGATGCCAGCTCTTTTCATTCAGTCAGTAGCTTCAAACATTTCTGGACGTTTTTCAATGGCAAAAATCAATGAATATTGTAAATGCACAAACAGTAATTTCTCCGCATTGCAAGGTGCAATTCTGAAATTTTTTGCTTTTTCCTGCTCATCTTAGCATGATAAAGAAGATTCAAAGAGAGTGAGATGCCAGCTCCTTTCATTCAGTCAGTAGCTTCAAACATTTATGGTATATGAATAACATGATGTTTTTCAATGGCAAAAATCAATGAATAATGTGAATGCACAAACAGTAATTTCTCCGCATTGCAAGGTGCAATTCTGAAATTTTTTGCTTTTTCCTGCTCCTCTTAGCATGATAAAGAAGATTCAAAGAGAGTGAGATGCCAGCTCTTTTCATTCAGTCAGAAGCTTCAAACATTTCTGGACGTTTTTCAATGGCAAAAATCAATGAATATTGTAAATGCACAAACAGTAATTTCTCGGCATTGCAAGGTGCAATTCTGAAATTTTTTGCTTTTTCCTGCTCCTCTTAGCATGATAAAGAAGATTCAAAGAGAGTGAGATGCCAGCTCCTTTCATTCAGTCAGTAGCTTCAAACATTTCTGGACTTTTTCAATGGCAAAAATCAATGAATATTGTAAATACACAAACAGTAATTTCTCCGCATTGCAAGGTGCAATTCTGAAATTTTTTGCTTTTTCCTGCTCCTCTTAGCATGATAAAGAAGATTCAAAGAGAGTAAGATGCCAGCTCTTTTCATTCAGTCAGTAGCTTCAAACATTTCTGGACGTTTTTCAATGGCAAAAATCAATGAATATTGTAAATGCACAAACAGTAATTTCTCCGCATTGCAAGGTGCAATTCTGAAATTTTTTGCTTTTTCCTGCTCATCTTAGCATGATAAAGAAGATTCAAAGAGAGTGAGATGCCAGCTCCTTTCATTCAGTCAGTAGCTTCAAACATTTATGGTATATGAATAACATGATGTTTTTCAATGGCAAAAATCAATGAATAATGTGAATGCACAAACAGTAATTTCTCCGCATTGCAAGGTGCAATTCTGAAATTTTTTGCTTTTTCCTGCTCCTCTTAGCATGATAAAGAAGATTCAAAGAGAGTGAGATGCCAGCTCCTTTCATTCAGTCAGTAGCTTCAAACATTTCTGGACGTTATTCAATGGCAAAAATCAATGAATATTGTAAATGCACAAACAGTAATTTCTCCGCATTGCAAGGTGCAATTCTGAAATTTTTTGCTTTTTCCTGCTCCTCTTAGCATGATAAAGAAGATTCAAAGAGAGTGAGATGCCAGCTCCTTTCATTCAGTCAGTAGCTTCAAACATTTCTGGTATATGAATAACATGATGTTTTTCAATGGCAAAAATCAATGAATAATGTGAATGCACAAACAGTAATTTCTCGGCATTGCAAGGTGCAATTCTGAAATTTTTTGCTTTTTCCTGCTCCTCTTAGCATGATAAAGAAGATTCAAAGAGAGTGAGATGCCAGCTCTTTTCATTCAGTCAGAAGCTTCAAACATTTCTGGACGTTTTTCAATGGCAAAAATCAATGAATATTGTAAATGCACAAACAGTAATTTCTCCGCATTGCAAGGTGCAATTCTGAAATTTTTTGCTTTTTCCTGCTCATCTTAGCATGATAAAGAAGATTCAAAGAGAGTGAGATGCCAGCTCCTATCATTCAGTCAGTTTCTTCAAACATTTATGGTATATGAATAACATGATGTTTTTCAATGGCAAAAATCAATGAATAATGTGAATGCACAAACAGTAATTTCTCCGCATTGCAAGGTGCAATTCTGAAATTTTTTGCTTTTTCCTGCTCCTCTTAGCATGATAAAGAAGATTCAAAGAGAGTGAGATGCCAGTTCCTTTCATTCAGTCAGTAGCTTCAAACATTTCTGGACGTTTTTCAATGGCAAAAATCAATGAATATTGTAAATGCACAAACAGTAATTTCTCCGCATTGCAAGGTGCAATTCTGAAATTTATTGCTTTTTCCTGCTTTTCTTAGCATGATAAAGAATATTCAAAGAGAGTGAGATGCCAGCTCCTTTCATTCAGTCAGTAGCTTCAAACATTTCTGGTCGTTTTTCAATGGCAAAAATCAATGACTATTGTAAATGCACAAACAGTAATTTCTCCGCATTGCAAGGTGCAATTCTGAAATTTTTTGCTTTTTCCTGCTCCTCTTAGCATGATAAAGAAGATTCAAAGAGAGTGAGATGCCAGCTCTTTTCATTCAGTCAGTAGCTTCAAACATTTCTGGTATTTGAATAACATGATGTTTTTCTATGGCAAAAATCAATGAATAATGTGAATGCACAAACAGTAATTTCTCGGCATTGCAAGGTGCAATTCTGAAATTTTTTGCTTTTTCCTGCTCCTCTTAGCATGATAAAGAAGATTCAAAGAGAGTGAGATGCCAGCTCCTTTCATTCAGTCAGTAGCTTCAAACATTTCTGGACGTTTTTCAATGGCAAAAATCAATGAATATTGTAAATACACAAACAGTAATTTCTCCGCATTGCAAGGTGCAATTCTGAAATTTTTTGCTTTTTCCTGCTCCTCTTAGCATGATAAAGAAGATTCAAAGAGAGTGAGATGCCAGCTCCTTTCATTCAGTCAGTAGCTTCAAACATTTCTGGACGTTTTTCAATGGCAAAAATCAATGAATATTGTAAATGCACAAACAGTAATTTCTCCGCATTGCAAGGTGCAATTCTGAAATTCTTTGCTTTTTCCTGCTCCTCTTAGCATGATAAAGAAGATTCAAAGAGTGTGAGATGCCAGCTCTTTTCATTCAGTCAGTAGCTTCAAACATTTCTGGTATATGAATAATATGATGTTTTTCAATGGCAAAAATCAATGAATAATGTGAATGCACAAAAAGTAATTTCTCCGCATTGCAAGGTGCAATTCTGAAATTTTTTGCTTTTTCCTGCTCCTCTTAGCATGATAAAGAAGATTCAAAGAGATTGAGATGCCAGCTCCTTTCATTCAGTCAGTAGCTTCAAACATTTCTGGACGTTTTTCAATGGCAAAAATCAATGAATATTGTAAATACACAAACAGTAATTTCTCCGCATTGCAAGGTGCAATTCTGAAATTTTTTGCTTTTTCCTGCTCCTCTTAGCATGATAAAGAAGATTCAAAGAGAGTGAGATGCCAGCTCTTTTCATTCAGTCAGAAGCTTCAAACATTTCTGGACGTTTTTCAATGGCAAAAATCAATGAATATTGTAAATGCACAAACAGTAATTTCTCCGCATTGCAAGGTGCAATTCTGAAATTTTTTGCTTTTTCCTGCTCATCTTAGCATGATAAAGAAGATTCAAAGAGAGTGAGATGCCAGCTCCTATCATTCAGTCAGTTGCTTCAAACATTTCTGGTATATGAATAACATGATGTTTTTCAATGGCAAAAATCAATGAATAATGTGAATGCACAAACAGTAATTTCTCCGCATTGCAAGGTGCAATTCTGAAATTTTTTGCTTTTTCCTGCTCCTCTTAGCATGATAAAGAAGATTCAAAGAGAGTGAGATGCCAGCTCCTTTCATTCAGTCAGTAGCTTCAAACACTTCTGGACGTTTTTCAATGGCAAAAATCAATGAATATTGTAAATGCACAAACAGTAATTTCTCCGCATTGCAAGGTGCAATTCTGAAATTCTTTGCTTTTTCCTGCTCCTCTTAGCATGATAAAGAAGATTCAAAGAGAGTGAGATGCCAGCTCTTTTCATTCAGTCAGTAGCTTCAAACATTTCTGGTATATGAATAATATGATGTTTTTCAATGGCAAAAATCAATGAATAATGTGAATGCACAAAAAGTAATTTCTCCGCATTGCAAGGTGCAATTCTGAAATTTTTTGCTTTTTCCTGCTCCTCTTAGCATGATAAAGAAGATTCAAAGAGATTGAGATGCCAGCTCCTTTCATTCAGTCAGTAGCTTCAAACATTTCTGGACGTTTTTCAATGGCAAAAATCAATGAATATTGTAAATACACAAACAGTAATTTCTCCGCATTGCAAGGTGCAATTCTGAAATTTTTTGCTTTTTCCTGCTCCTCTTAGCATGATAAAGAAGATTCAAAGAGAGTGAGATGCCAGCTCTTTTCATTCAGTCAGAAGCTTCAAACATTTCTGGACGTTTTTCAATGGCAAAAATCAATGAATATTGTAAATGCACAAACAGTAATTTCTCCGCATTGCAAGGTGCAATTCTGAAATTTTTTGCTTTTTCCTGCTCATCTTAGCATGATAAAGAAGATTCAAAGAGAGTGAGATGCCAGCTCCTATCATTCAGTCAGTTGCTTCAAACATTTATGGTATATGAATAACATGATGTTTTTCAATGGCAAAAATCAATGAATAATGTGAATGCACAAACAGTAATTTCTCCGCATTGCAAGGTGCAATTCTGAAATTTTTTGCTTTTTCCTGCTCCTCTTAGCATGATAAAGAAGATTCAAAGAGAGTGAGATGCCAGTTCCTTTCATTCAGTCAGTAGCTTCAAACATTTCTGGACGTTTTTCAATGGCAAAAATCAATGAATATTGTAAATGCACAAACAGTAATTTCTCCGCATTGCAAGGTGCAATTCTGAAATTTATTGCTTTTTCCTGCTTTTCTTAGCATGATAAAGAATATTCAAAGAGAGTGAGATGCCAGCTCCTTTCATTCAGTCAGTAGCTTCAAACATTTCTGGTCGTTTTTCAATGGCAAAAATCAATGACTATTGTAAATGCACAAACAGTAATTTCTCCGCATTGCAAGGTGCAATTCTGAAATTTTTTGCTTTTTCCTGCTCCTCTTAGCATGATAAAGAAGATTCAAAGAGAGTGAGATGCCAGCTCTTTTCATTCAGTCAGTAGCTTCAAACATTTCTGGTATTTGAATAACATGATGTTTTTCTATGGCAAAAATCAATGAAAAATGTGAATGCACAAACAGTAATTTCTCGGCATTGCAAGGTGCAATTCTGAAATTTTTTGCTTTTTCCTGCTCCTCTTAGCATGATAAAGACGATTCAAAGAGAGTGAGATGCCAGCTCCTTTCATTCAGTCAGTAGCTTCAAACATTTCTGGACGTTTTTCAATGGCAAAAATCAATGAATATTGTAAATACACAAACAGTAATTTCTCCGCATTGCAAGGTGCAATTCTGAAATTTTTTGCTTTTTCCTGCTCCTCTTAGCATGATAAAGAAGATTCAAAGAGAGTGAGATGCCAGCTCCTTTCATTCAGTCAGTAGCTTCAAACATTTCTGGTATATGAATAACATGATGTTTTTCAATGGCAAAAATCAATGAATAATGTGAATGCACAAACAGTAATTTCTCGGCATTGCAAGGTGCAATTCTGAAATTTTTTGCTTTTTCCTGCTCCTCTTAGCATGATAAAGAAGATTCAAAGAGAGTGAGATGCCAGCTCCTTTCATTCAGTCAGTAGCTTCAAACATTTCTGGACGTTTTGCAATGGCAAAAATCAATGAATATTGTAAATGCACAAACAGTAATTTCTCGGCATTGCAAGGTGCAATTCTGAAATTTTTTGCTTTTTCCTGCTCCTCTTAGCATGATAAAGAAGATTCAAAGAGAGTGAGATGCCAGCTCTTTTCATTCAGTCAGTAGCTTCAAACATTTCTGGTATATGAATAACATGATGTTTTTCAATGGCAAAAATCAATGAATAATGTGATTGCACAAACAGTAATTTCTCCGAATTGCAAGGTGCAATTCTGAAATTTTTTGCTTTTTCCTGCTCCTCTTAGCATGATAAAGAAGATTCAAAGAGAGTGAGATGCCAGCTCCTTTCATTCAGTCAGTAGCTTCAAACATTTCTGGACGTTTTTCAATGGCAAAAATCAATGAATATTGTAAATGCACAAACAGTAATTTCTCCGCATTGCAAGGTGCAATTCTGAAATTCTTTGCTTTTTCCTGCTCCTCTTAGCATGATAAAGAAGATTCAAAGAGAGTGAGATGCCAGCTCTTTTCATTCAGTCAGTAGCTTCAAACATTTCTGGTATATGAATAATATGATGTTTTTCAATGGCAAAAATCAATGAATAATGTGAATGCACAAAAAGTAATTTCTCCGCATTGCAAGGTGCAATTCTGAAATTTTTTGCTTTTTCCTGCTCCTCTTAGCATGATAAAGAAGATTCAAAGAAATTGAGATGCCAGCTCCTTTCATTCAGTCAGTAGCTTCAAACATTTCTGGACGTTTTTCAATGGCAAAAATCAATGAATATTGTAAATACACAAACAGTAATTTCTCCGCATTGCAAGGTGCAATTCTGAAATTTTTTGCTTTTTCCTGCTCCTCTTACCATGATAAAGAAGATTCAAAGAGAGTGAGATGCCAGCTCTTTTCATTCAGTCAGAAGCTTCAAACATTTCTGGACGTTTTTCAATGGCAAAAATCAATGAATATTGTAAATGCACAAACAGTAATTTCTCCGCATTGCAAGGTGCAATTCTGAAATTTTTTGCTTTTTCCTGCTCATCTTAGCATGATAAAGAAGATTCAAAGAGAGTGAGATGCCAGCTCCTATCATTCAGTCAGTTGCTTCAAACATTTCTGGTATATGAATAACATGATGTTTTTCAATGGCAAAAATCAATGAATAATGTGAATGCACAAACAGTAATTTCTCCGCATTGCAAGGTGCAATTCTGAAATTTTTTGCTTTTTCCTGCTCCTCTTAGCATGATAAAGAAGATTCAAAGAGAGTGAGATGCCAGCTCCTTTCATTCAGTCAGTAGCTTCAAACATTTCTGGACGTTTTTCAATGGCAAAAATCAATGAATATTGTAAATGCACAAACAGTAATTTCTCCGCATTGCAAGGTGCAATTCTGAAATTCTTTGCTTTTTCCTGCTCCTCTTAGCATGATAAAGAAGATTCAAAGAGAGTGAGATGCCAGCTCTTTTCATTCAGTCAGTAGCTTCAAACATTTCTGGTATATGAATAATATGATGTTTTTCAATGGCAAAAATCAATGAATAATGTGAATGCACAAAAAGTAATTTCTCCGCATTGCAAGGTGCAATTCTGAAATTTTTTGCTTTTTCCTGCTCCTCTTAGCATGATAAAGAAGATTCAAAGAGATTGAGATGCCAGCTCCTTTCATTCAGTCAGTAGCTTCAAACATTTCTGGACGTTTTTCAATGGCAAAAATCAATGAATATTGTAAATACACAAACAGTAATTTCTCCGCATTGCAAGGTGCAATTCTGAAATTTTTTGCTTTTTCCTGCTCCTCTTAGCATGATAAAGAAGATTCAAAGAGAGTGAGATGCCAGCTCTTTTCATTCAGTCAGAAGCTTCAAACATTTCTGGACGTTTTTCAATGGCAAAAATCAATGAATATTGTAAATGCACAAACAGTAATTTCTCCGCATTGCAAGGTGCAATTCTGAAATTTTTTGCTTTTTCCTGCTCATCTTAGCATGATAAAGAAGATTCAAAGAGAGTGAGATGCCAGCTCCTATCATTCAGTCAGTTGCTTCAAACATTTATGGTATATGAATAACATGATGTTTTTCAATGGCAAAAATCAATGAATAATGTGAATGCACAAACAGTAATTTCTCCGCATTGCAAGGTGCAATTCTGAAATTTTTTGCTTTTTCCTGCTCCTCTTAGCATGATAAAGAAGATTCAAAGAGAGTGAGATGCCAGTTCCTTTCATTCAGTCAGTAGCTTCAAACATTTCTGGACGTTTTTCAATGGCAAAAATCAATGAATATTGTAAATGCACAAACAGTAATTTCTCCGCATTGCAAGGTGCAATTCTGAAATTTATTGCTTTTTCCTGCTTTTCTTAGCATGATAAAGAATATTCAAAGAGAGTGAGATGCCAGCTCCTTTCATTCAGTCAGTAGCTTCAAACATTTCTGGTCGTTTTTCAATGGCAAAAATCAATGACTAATGTAAATGCACAAACAGTAATTTCTCCGCATTGCAAGGTGCAATTCTGAAATTTTTTGCTTTTTCCTGCTCCTCTTAGCATGATAAAGAAGATTCAAAGAGAGTGAGATGCCAGCTCTTTTCATTCAGTCAGTAGCTTCAAACATTTCTGGTATTTGAATAACATGATGTTTTTCTATGGCAAAAATCAATGAATAATGTGAATGCACAAACAGTAATTTCTCGGCATTGCAAGGTGCAATTCTGAAATTTTTTGCTTTTTCCTGCTCCTCTTAGCATGATAAAGAAGATTCAAAGAGAGTGAGATGCCAGCTCCTTTCATTCAGTCAGTAGCTTCAAACATTTCTGGACGTTTTTCAATGGCAAAAATCAATGAATATTGTAAATACACAAACAGTAATTTCTCCGCATTGCAAGGTGCAATTCTGAAATTTTTTGCTTTTTCCTGCTCCTCTTAGCATGATAAAGAAGATTCAAAGAGAGTGAGATGCCAGCTCCTTTCATTCAGTCAGTAGCTTCAAACATTTCTGGACGTTTTTCAATGGCAAAAATCAATGAATATTGTAAATGCACAAACAGTAATTTCTCCGCTTTGCAAGGTGCAATTCTGAAATTTTTTGCTTTTTCCTGCTCCTCTTAGCATGATAAAGAAGATTCAAAGAGAGTGAGATGCCAGCTCTTTTCATTCAGTCAGAAGATTCAAACATTTCTGGACGTTTTTCAATGGCAAAAATCAATGAATATTGTAAATGCACAAACAGTAATTTCTCCGCATTGCAAGGTGCAGTTCTGAAATTTTTTGCTTTTTCCTGCTCATCTTAGCATGATAAAGAAGATTCAAAGAGAGTGAGATGCCAGCTCCTTTCATTCAGTCAGTAGCTTCAAACATTTCTGGACGTTTTTCAATGGCAAAAATCAATGAATATTGTAAATACACAAACAGTAATTTCTCCGCATTGCAAGGTGCAATTCTGAAATTTTTTGCTTTTTCCTGCTCCTCTTAGCATGATAAAGAAGATTCAAAGAGAGTGAGATGCCAGCTCTTTTCATTCAGTCAGTAGCTTCAAACATTTCTGGTATATGAATAACATGATGTTTTTCAATGGCAAAAATCAATGAATAATGTGAATGCACAAACAGTAATTTCTCCGCATTGCAAGGTGCAATTCTGAAATGTTTTGCTTTTTCCTGCTCCTCTTAGCATGATAAAGAAGATTCAAAGAGAGTGAGATGCCAGCTCTTTTCATTCAGTCAGTAGCTTCAAACATTTCTGGACGTTTTTCAATGGCAAAAATCAATGAATATTGTAAATGCACAAACAGTAATTTCTCCGCATTGCAAGGTGCAATTCTGAAATTTTTTGCTTTTTCCTGCTCCTCTTAGCATGATAAAAAACATTCAAAGAGAGTGAGATGCCATCTCCTTTCATTCAGTCAGTAGCTTCAAACATTTCTGGACGTTTTTCAATGGCAAAAATCAATGAATATTGTAAATGCACAAACAGTAATTTCTCCGCATTGCAAGGTGCAATTCTGAAATTTTTTGCTTTTTCCTGCTCCTCTTAGCATGATAAAGAAGATTCAAGGAGAGTGAGATGCCAGCTCCTTTCATTCAGTCAGTAGCTTCAAACATTTCTGGACGTTTTTCAATGGCAAAAATCGATGAATATTGTAAATGCACAAACTTTAATTTCTCCGCATTGCAAGGTGCAATTCTGAAATTTTTTGCTTTTTCCTGCTCCTCTTAGCATGATAAAGAAGATTCAAAGAGAGTGAGATGCCAGCTCCTTTCATTCAGTCAGTAGCTTCAAACATTTCTGGTATATGAATAACATGATGTTTTTCAATGGCAAAAATCAATGAATAATGTGAATGCACAAACAGTAATTTCTCCGCATTGCAAGGTGCAATTCTGAAATTTTTTGCTTTTTCCTGCTCCTCTTAGCATGATAAAGAAGATTCAAAGAGAGTGAGATGCCAGCTCCTTTCATTCAGTCAGTAGCTTCAAACATTTCTGGACGTTTTTCAATGGCAAAAATCAATGAATATTGTAAATGCACAAACAGTAATTTCTCCACATTGCAAGGTGCAATTCTGAAATTTTTTGCTTTTTCCTGCTCCTCTTAGCATGATAAAGAAGATTCAAAGAGAATGAGATGCCAGCTCTTTTCATTCAGTCAGTAGCTTCAAACATTTCTGGACTTTTTTTCAATGGCAAAAATCAATGAATATTATAAATGCACAAACAGTAATTTCTCCGCATTGCAAGGTGCAATTCTGAAATTTTTTGCCTTTTCCTGCTCATCTTAGCATGATAAAGAAGATTCAAAGAGAGTGAGATGCCAGCTCCTTTCATTCAGTCAGTAGCTTCAAACATTTATGGTATATGAATAACATGATGTTTTTCAATGGCAAAAATCAATGAATAATGTGAATGCACAAACAGTAATTTCTCCGCATTGCAAGGTGAAATTCTGAAATTTTTTGCTTTTTCCTGCTCCTCTTAGAATGATAAAGAAGATTCAAAGAGAGTGAGATGCCAGCTCCTTTCATTCAGTCAGTAGCTTCAAACATTTCTGGTATATGAATAACATGATGTTTTTCAATGGCAAAAATCAATGAATAATGTGAATGCACAAACAGTAATTTCTCCGCATTGCAAGGTGCAATTCTGAAATTTTTTGCTTTTTCCTGCTCCTCTTAGCATGATAAAGAAGATTCAAAGAGAGTGAGATGCCAGCTCTTTTCATTCAGTCAGTAGCTTCAAACATTTCTGGACGTTTTTCAATGGCAAAAAAACAATGAATATTGTAAATGCACAAACAGTAATTTCTCCACATTGCAAGGTGCAATTCTGAAATTTTTTGCTTTTTCCTGCTCATCTTAGCATGATAAAGAAGGTTCAAGGAGAGTGAGATGCCAGCTCCTTTCATTCAGTCAGTAGCTTCAAACATTTCTGGTATATGAATAACATGATGTGTTTCAATGGCAAAAATTCAATGAATAATGTGAATGCACAAACAGTAATTTCTCCGCATTGCAAGATGCAATTCTGAAATTTTTTGCTTTTTCCTGCTACTCTTAGCATGATAAAGAAGATTCAAAGAGAGTAAGATGCCAGCTCCTTTCATTCAGTCAGTAGCTTCAAACATTTCTGGACGTTTTTCAATGGCAAAAATCAATGAATATTGTAAATGCACAAACAGTAATTTCTCTGCATTGCAAGGTGCAATTCTGAAATTTTTTGCTTTTTCCTGCTCCTCTTAGCATGATAAAGAAGATTCAAAGAGAGTGAGATGCCAGCTCCTTTCATTCAGTCTGTAGCTTCAAACATTTCTGGTATATGAATAACATGATGTTTTTCAATGGCAAAAATTCAATGAATGATGTGAATGCACAAACAGTAATTTCTCGGCATTGCAAGGTGCAATTCTGAAATTTTTTGCTTTTTCCTGCTCCTCTTAGCATGATAAAGAAGATTCAAAGAGATTGAGATGCCAGCTCCTTTCATTCAGTCAGTAGCTTCAAACATTTCTGGACGTTTTTCAATGGCAAAAATCAATGAATATTGTAAATGCACAAACAGTAATTTCTCCGCATTGCAAGGTGCAATTCTGAAATTTTTTGCTTTTTCCTGCTCCTCTTAGCATGATAAAGAAGATTCAAAGAGAGTGAGATGCCAGCTCTTTTCATTCAGTCAGTAGCTTCAAACATTTCTGGACTTTTTTCAATGGCAAAAATCAATGAATATTGTAAATGCACAAACAGTAATTTCTCCGCATTGCAAGGTGCAATTCTGAAATTTTTTGCTTTTTCCTGCTCCTCTTAGCATGATAAAGAAGATTCAAAGAGAGTGAGATGCCAGCTCTTTTCATTCAGTCAGTAGCTTCAAACATTTCTGGACGTTTTTCAATGGCAAAAATCAATGAATATTGTAAATTCACAAACAGTAATTTCTCCGCATTGCAAGGGGCAATTCTGAAATTTTTTGCTTTTTCCAGCTCATCTTAGCATGATAAAGAAGATTCAAAGAGAGTGAGATGCCAGCTCCTTTCATTCAGTCAGTAGCTTCAAACATTTGTGGTATATGAAAAACATGATGTTTTTCATTGGCAAAAATCAATGAATAATGTGAATGCACAAACAGTAATTTCTCCGCATTGCAAGGTGCAATTCTGAAATTTTTTGCTTTTTCCTGCTCCTCTTAGCATGATAAAGAAGATTCAAAGAGAATGAGATGCCAGCTCCTTTCATTCAGTCAGTAGCTTCAAACATTTCTGGACGTTTTTCAATGGCAAAAAATCAATGAATATTGTAAATGCACAAACAGTAATTTCTCCGCATTGCAAGGTGCAATTCTGAAATTTTTTGCTTTTTCCTGCTCCTCTTAGCATGATAAAGAAGATTCAAAGAGAGTGAGATGCCAGCTCTTTTCATTCAGTCAGTAGCTTCAAACATTTCTGGTATATGAATAACATGATGTTTTTCAATGGCAAAAATCAAGGAATAATGTGAATGCACAAACAGTAATTTCTCCGCATTGCAAGGTGCAATTCTGAAATTTTTTGCTTTTTCCTGCTCCTCTTAGCATGATAAAGAAGATTCAAAGAGAGTGAGATGCCAGCTCTTTTCATTCAGTCAGTAGCTTCAAACATTTCTGGTATATGAATAACATGATGTTTTTCAATGGCAAAATTCAATGAATATTGTAAATGCACAAACAGTAATTTCTCCGCATTGCAAGGTGCAATTCTGAATTTTTTGGCTTTTTCCTGCTCCTCTTAGCATGATAAAGAAGATTCAAAGAGAGTGAGATGCCAGCTCCTTTCATTCAGTCAGTAGCTTCAAACATTTCTGGACATTTTTCAATGGCAAATATCAATGAATATTGTAAATGCACAAACAGTAATTTCTCCACATTGCAAGGTGCAATTCTGAAATTTTTTGCTTTTTCCTGCTCCTCTTAGCATGATAAAGAAGATTCAAAGAGAGTGAGATGCCAGCTCTTTTCATTCAGTCAGTAGCTTCAAACATTTCTGGTATATGAATAACATGATGTTTTTCAATGGCAAAAATCAATGAATATTGTAAATGCACAAACAGTAATTTCTCCGCATTGCAAGGTGCAATTCTGAAATTTTTTGCTTTTTCCTGCTCCTCTTAGCATGATAAAGAAGATTCAAAGAGAGTGAGATGCCAGCTCCTTCCATTCAGTCAGTAGCTTCAAACATTTCTGGACGTTTTTCAATGGCAAAAATCAATGAATATTGTAAATGCACAAACAGTAATTTCTCCACATTGCAAGGTGCAATTCTGAAATTTTTTGCTTTTTCCTGCTCCTCTTAGCATGATAAAGAAGATTCAAAGATAGTGAGATGCCAGCTCTTTTCACTCAGTCAGTAGCTTCAAACATTTCTGGTATATGAATAACATGATGTTTTTCAATGGCAAAAATCTATGAATATTGTAAGTGCACAAACAGTAATTTCTCCGCATTGCAAGGTGCAATTCTGAATTTTTTTGCTTTTTCCTGCTCCTCTTAGCATGATAAAGAAGATTCAAAGAGAGTGAGATGCCAGCTCCTTTCATTCAGTCAGTAGCTTCAAACATTTCTGGACGTTTTTCAATGGCAAAAATCAATGAATATTGTAAATGCACAAACAGTAATTTCTCCGCATTGCAAGGTGCAATTCTGAAATTTTTTGCTTTTTCCTGCTCCTCTTAGCATGATAAAGAAGATTCAAAGATAGTGAGATGCCAGCTCTTTTCACTCAGTCAGTAGCTTCAAACATTTCTGGTATATGAATAACATGATGTTTTTCAATGGCAAAAATCTATGAATATTGTAAGTGCACAAACAGTAATTTCTCCGCATTGCAAGGTGCAATTCTGAATTTTTTTGCTTTTTCCTGCTCCTCTTAGCATGATAAAGAAGATTCAAAGAGAGTGAGATGCCAGCTCTTTTCATTCAGTCAGTAGCTTCAAACATTTCTGGTATATGAATAACATGATGTTTTTCAATGGCAAAAATCAATGAATATTGTAAATGCACAAACAGTAATTTCTCCGCATTGCAAGGTGCAATTCTGAAATTTTTTGCTTTTTCCTGCTCCTCTTAGCATGATAAAGAAGATTAAAAGAGAGTGAGATGCCAGCTCCTTTCATTCAGTCAGTAGCTTCAAACATTTCTGGACGTTTTTCAATGGCAAAAATCAATGAATATTGTAAATGCACAAACAGTAATTTCTCGACATTGCAAGGTGCAATTCTGAAATTTTTTGCTTTTTCCTGCTCCTCTTAGCATGATAAAGAAGATTCAAAGAGAGTGAGATGCCAGCTCTTTTCATTCAGTCAGTAGCTTCAAACATTTCTGGTATATGAATAACATGATGTTTTTCAATGGCAAAAATCAATGAATATTGTAAATGCACAAACAGTAATTTCTCCGCATTGCAAGGTGCAATTCTGAAATTTTTTACTTTTTCCTGCTCCTCTTAGCATGATAAAGAAGATTCAAAGAGAGTGAGATGCCAGCTCCTTTCATTCAGTCAGTAGCTTCAAACATTTCTGGTATATGAATAACATGATGTTTTTCAATGGCAAAAATCAATGAATATTGTAAATGCACAAACGTTAATTTCTCCACATTGCAAGGTGCAATTCTGAAATTTTTTGCTTTTTCCTGCTCCTCTTAGCATGATAAAGAAGATTCAAAGAGAGTGAGATGCCAGCTCTTTTCATTCAGTCAGTAGCTTCAAACATTTCTGGTATATGAATAACATGATGTTTTTCAATGGCAAAAATCAATGAATATTGTAAATGCACAAACAGTAATTTCTCCGCATTGCAAGGTGCAATTCTGAATTTTTTTGCTTTTTCCTGCTCCTCTTAGCATGATAAAGAAGATTAAAAGAGAGTGAGATGCCAGCTCCTTTCATTCAGTCAGTAGCTTCAAACATTTCTGGACGTTTTTCAATGGCAAAAATCAATGAATATTGTAAATGCACAAACAGTAATTTCTCCACATTGCAAGGTGCAATTCTGAAATTTTTTGCTTTTTCCTGCTCCTCTTAGCATGATAAAGAAGATTCAAAGATAGTGAGATGCCAGCTCTTTTCACTCAGTCAGTAGCTTCAAACATTTCTGGTATATGAATAACATGATGTTTTTCAATGGCAAAAATCTATGAATATTGTAAGTGCACAAACAGTAATTTCTCCGCATTGCAAGGTGCAATTCTGAATTTTTTTGCTTTTTCCTGCTCCTCTTAGCATGATAAAGAAGATTCAAAGAGAGTGAGATGCCAGCTCCTTTCATTCAGTCAGTAGCTTCAAACATTTCTGGACGTTTTTCAATGGCAAAAATCAATGAATATTGTAAATGCACAAACAGTAATTTCTCCACATTGCAAGGTGCAATTCTGAAATTTTTTGCTTTTTCCTGCTCCTCTTAGCATGATAAAGAAGATTCAAAGAGAGTGAGATGCCAGCTCCTTTCATTCAGTCAGTAGCTTCAAACATTTCTGGATGTTTTTCAATGGTAAAAATCAATGAATATTGTAAATGCACAAACAGTAATTTCTCCGCATTGCAAGGTGCAATTCTGAAATTTTTTGCTTTTAACTGCTCCTCTTAGCATGATAAAGAAGATTCAAAGAGAGTGAGATGCCAGCTCTTTTCATTCAGTCAGTAGCTTCAAACATTTCTGGTAAATGAATAACATGATGTTTTTCAATGGCAAAAATCAATGAATATTGTAAATGCACAAACAGTAATTTCTCCGCATTGCAAGGTGCAATTCTGAAATTTTTTGCTTTTTCCTGCTCCACTTAGTATGATAAAGAAGATTCAAAGAAAGTAAGATGACAGCTCCTTTCATTCAGTCAGTAGCTTCAAACATTTCTGGACGTTTTTCAATGGCAAAAATTAATGAATATTGTAAATGCACAAACAGTAATTTCTCCGCATTGCAAGGTGCAATTCTGAAATTTTTTGCTTTTTCCTGCTCCTCTTAGCATGATAAAGAAGATTCAAAGAGAGTGAGATGCCAGCTCCTTTCATTCAGTCAGTAGCTTCAAACATTTCTGGACGTTTTTCAATGGCAAAATCAATGAATATTCTAAATGCACAAACAGTAATTTCTCCACATTGCAATGTGCAATTCTGAAATTTTTTGCTTTTTCCTGCTCCTCTTAGAATGATAAAGAAGATTCAAAGAGAGTGAGATGCCAGCTCTTTTCACTCAGTCAGTAGCTTCAAACATTTCTGGTATATGAATAACATGATGTTTTTCAATGGCAAAAATCTATGAATATTGTAAGTGCACAAACAGTAATTTCTCCGCATTGCAAGGTGCAATTCTGAAATTTTTTGCTTTTTCATGCTCCTCTTAGCATGATAAAGAAGATTCAAAGAGAGTGAGATGCCAGCTCTTTTCATTCAGTCAGTAGCTTCAAACATTTCTGGTATATGAATAACATGATGTTTTTCAATGGCAAAATTCAATGAATATTGTAAATGCACAAACAGTAATTTCTCCGCATTGCAAGGTGCAATTCTGAATTTTTTTGCTTTTTCCTGCTCCTCTTAGCATGATAAAGAAGATTCAAAGAGAGTGAGATGCCAGCTCCTTTCATTCAGTCAGTAGCTTCAAACATTTCTGGACGTTTTTCAATGGCAAATATCAATGAATATTGTAAATGCACAAACAGTAATTTCTCCACATTGCAAGGTGCAATTCTGAAATTTTTTGCTTTTTCCTGCTCCTCTTAGCATGATAAAGAAGATTCAAAGAGAGTGAGATGCCAGCTCTTTTCATTCAGTCAGTAGCTTCAAACATTTCTGGTATATGAATAACATGATGTTTTTCAATGGCAAAAATCAATGAATATTGTAAATGCACAAACAGTAATTTCTCCGCATTGCAAGGTGCAATTCTGAAATTTTTTGCTTTTTCCTGCTCCTCTTAGCATGATAAAGAAGATTCAAAGAGAGT
Source organism: Phyllobates terribilis (assembly GCF_046119375.1). Taxonomy (NCBI): domain Eukaryota; kingdom Metazoa; phylum Chordata; class Amphibia; order Anura; family Dendrobatidae; genus Phyllobates; species Phyllobates terribilis. The sequence continues at coordinate 131,249 of NW_027363241.1, read as the reverse complement.
GAGATGCCAGCTCCTTCCATTCAGTCAGTAGCTTCAAACATTTCTGGACGTTTTTCAATGGCAAAAATCAATGAATATTGTAAATGCACAAACAGTAATTTCTCCACATTTCAAGGTGCAATTCTGAAATTTTTTGCTTTTTCCTGCTCCTCTTAGCATGATAAAGAAGATTCAAAGATAGTGAGATGCCAGCTCTTTTCACTCAGTCAGTAGCTTCAAACATTTCTGGTATATGAATAACATGATGTTTTTCAATGGCAAAAATCTATGAATATTGTAAGTGCACAAACAGTAATTTCTCCGCATTGCAAGGTGCAATTCTGAATTTTTTTGCTTTTTCCTGCTCCTCTTAGCATGATAAAGAAGATTCAAAGAGAGTGAGATGCCAGCTCCTTTCATTCAGTCAGTAGCTTCAAACATTTCTGGACGTTTTTCAATGGCAAAAATCAATGAATATTGTAAATGCACAAACAGTAATTTCTCCGCATTGCAAGGTGCAATTCTGAAATTTTTTGCTTTTTCCTGCTCCTCTTAGCATGATAAAGAAGATTCAAAGATAGTGAGATGCCAGCTCTTTTCACTCAGTCAGTAGCTTCAAACATTTCTGGTATATGAATAACATGATGTTTTTCAATGGCAAAAATCTATGAATATTGTAAGTGCACAAACAGTAATTTCTCCGCATTGCAAGGTGCAATTCTGAATTTTTTTGCTTTTTCCTGCTCCTCTTAGCATGATAAAGAAGATTCAAAGAGAGTGAGATGCCAGCTCTTTTCATTCAGTCAGTAGCTTCAAACATTTCTGGTATATGAATAACATGATGTTTTTCAATGGCAAAAATCAATGAATATTGTAAATGCACAAACAGTAATTTCTCCGCATTGCAAGGTGCAATTCTGAAATTTTTTGCTTTTTCCTGCTCCTCTTAGCATGATAAAGAAGATTAAAAGAGAGTGAGATGCCAGCTCCTTTCATTCAGTCAGTAGCTTCAAACATTTCTGGACGTTTTTCAATGGCAAAAATCAATGAATATTGTAAATGCACAAACAGTAATTTCTCGACATTGCAAGGTGCAATTCTGAAATTTTTTGCTTTTTCCTGCTCCTCTTAGCATGATAAAGAAGATTCAAAGAGAGTGAGATGCCAGCTCTTTTCATTCAGTCAGTAGATTCAAACATTTCTGGTATATGAATAACATGATGTTTTTCAATGGCAAAAATCAATGAATATTGTAAATGCACAAACAGTAATTTCTCCGCATTGCAAGTTGCAATTCTGAAATTTTTTACTTTTTCCTGCTCCTCTTAGCATGATAAAGAAGATTCAAAGAGAGTGAGATGCCAGCTCTTTTCATTCAGTCAGTAGCTTCAAACATTTCTGGTATATGAATAACATGATGTTTTTCAATGGCAAAATTCAATGAATATTGTAAATGCACAAACAGTAATTTCTCCGCATTGCAAGGTGCAATTCTGAATTTTTTTGCTTTTTCCTGCTCCTCTTAGCATGATAAAGAAGATTCAAAGAGAGTGAGATGCCAGCTCCTTTCATTCAGTCAGTAGCTTCAAACATTTCTGGACGTTTTTCAATGGCAAAAATCAATGAATATTGTAAATGCACAAACAGTAATTTCTCCGCATTGCAAGGTGCAATTCTGAAATTTTTTGCTTTTTCCTGCTCCTCTTAGCATGATAAAGAAGATTCAAAGATAGTGAGATGCCAGCTCTTTTCACTCAGTCAGTAGCTTCAAACATTTCTGGTATATGAATAACATGATGTTTTTCAATGGCAAAAATCTATGAATATTGTAAGTGCACAAACAGTAATTTCTCCGCATTGCAAGGTGCAATTCTGAATTTTTTTGCATTTTCCTGCTCCTCTTAGCATGATAAAGAAGATTCAAAGAGAGTGAGATGCCAGCTCTTTTCATTCAGTCAGTAGCTTCAAACATTTCTGGTATATGAATAACATGATGTTTTTCAATGGCAAAAATCAATGAATATTGTAAATGCACAAACAGTAATTTCTCCGCATTGCAAGGTGCAATTCTGAAATTTTTTGCTTTTTCCTGCTCCTCTTAGCATGATAAAGAAGATTCAAAGAGAGTGAGATGCCAGCTCCTTCCATTCAGTCAGTAGCTTCAAACATTTCTGGACGTTTTTCAATGGCAAAAATCAATGAATATTGTAAATGCACAAACAGTAATTTCTCCACATTGCAAGGTGCAATTCTGAAATTTTTTGCTTTTTCCTGCTCCTCTTAGCATGATAAAGAAGATTCAAAGATAGTGAGATGCCAGCTCTTTTCACTCAGTCAGTAGCTTCAAACATTTCTGGTATATGAATAACATGATGTTTTTCAATGGCAAAAATCTATGAATATTGTAAGTGCACAAACAGTAATTTCTCCGCATTGCAAGGTGCAATTCTGAATTTTTTTGCTTTTTCCTGCTCCTCTTAGCATGATAAAGAAGATTCAAAGAGAGTGAGATGCCAGCTCCTTTCATTCAGTCAGTAGCTTCAAACATTTCTGGACGTTTTTCAATGGCAAAAATCAATGAATATTGTAAATGCACAAACAGTAATTTCTCCGCATTGCAAGGTGCAATTCTGAAATTTTTTGCTTTTTCCTGCTCCTCTTAGCATGATAAAGAAGATTCAAAGATAGTGAGATGCCAGCTCTTTTCACTCAGTCAGTAGCTTCAAACATTTCTGGTATATGAATAACATGATGTTTTTCAATGGCAAAAATCTATGAATATTGTAAGTGCACAAACAGTAATTTCTCCGCATTGCAAGGTGCAATTCTGAATTTTTTTGCTTTTTCCTGCTCCTCTTAGCATGATAAAGAAGATTCAAAGAGAGTGAGATGCCAGCTCTTTTCATTCAGTCAGTAGCTTCAAACATTTCTGGTATATGAATAACATGATGTTTTTCAATGGCAAAAATCAATGAATATTGTAAATGCACAAACAGTAATTTCTCCGCATTGCAAGGTGCAATTCTGAAATTTTTTGCTTTTTCCTGCTCCTCTTAGCATGATAAAGAAGATTAAAAGAGAGTGAGATGCCAGCTCCTTTCATTCAGTCAGTAGCTTCAAACATTTCTGGACGTTTTTCAATGGCAAAAATCAATGAATATTGTAAATGCACAAACAGTAATTTCTCGACATTGCAAGGTGCAATTCTGAAATTTTTTGCTTTTTCCTGCTCCTCTTAGCATGATAAAGAAGATTCAAAGAGAGTGAGATGCCAGCTCTTTTCATTCAGTCAGTAGCTTCAAACATTTCTGGTATATGAATAACATGATGTTTTTCAATGGCAAAAATCAATGAATATTGTAAATGCACAAACAGTAATTTCTCCGCATTGCAAGGTGCAATTCTGAAATTTTTTACTTTTTCCTGCTCCTCTTAGCATGGTAAAGAAGATTCAAAGAGAGTGAGATGCCAGCTCCTTTCATTCAGTCAGTAGCTTCAAACATTTCTGGTATATGAATAACATGATGTTTTTCAATGGCAAAAATCAATGAATATTGTAAATGCATAAACGTTAATTTCTCCACATTGCAAGGTGCAATTCTGAAATTTTTTGCTTTTTCCTGCTCCTCTTAGCATGATAAAGAAGATTCAAAGAGAGTGAGATGCCAGCTCTTTTCATTCAGTCAGTAGCTTCAAACATTTCTGGTATATGAATAACATGATGTTTTTCAATGGCAAAAATCAATGAATATTGTAAATGCACAAACAGTAATTTCTCCGCATTGCAAGGTGCAATTCTGAATTTTTTTGCTTTTTCCTGCTCCTCTTAGCATGATAAAGAAGATTAAAAGAGAGTGAGATGCCAGCTCCTTTCATTCAGTCAGTAGCTTCAAACATTTCTGGACGTTTTTCAATGGCAAAAATCAATGAATATTGTAAATGCACAAACAGTAATTTCTCCACATTGCAAGGTGCAATTCTGAAATTTTTTGCTTTTTACTGCTCCTCTTAGCATGATAAAGAAGATTCAAAGATAGTGAGATGCCAGCTCTTTTCACTCAGTCAGTAGCTTCAAACATTTCTGGTATATGAATAACATGATGTTTTTCAATGGCAAAAATCTATGAATATTGTAAGTGCACAAACAGTAATTTCTCCGCATTGCAAGGTGCAATTCTGAATTTTTTTGCTTTTTCCTGCTCCTCTTAGCATGATAAAGAAGATTCAAAGAGAGTGAGATGCCAGCTCCTTTCATTCAGTCAGTAGCTTCAAACATTTCTGGACGTTTTTCAATGGCAAAAATCAATGAATATTGTAAATGCACAAACAGTAATTTCTCCACATTGCAAGGTGCAATTCTGAAATTTTTTGCTTTTTCCTGCTCCTCTTAGCATGATAAAGAAGATTCAAAGAGAGTGAGATGCCAGCTCTTTTCATTCAGTCAGTAGCTTCAAACATTTCTGGTATATGAATAACATGATGTTTTTCAATGGCAAAAATCAAGGAATAATGTGAATGCACAAACAGTAATTTCTCCGCATTGCAAGGTGCAATTCTGAAATTTTTTGCTTTTTCCTGCTCCTCTTAGCATGATAAAGAAGATTCAAAGAGAGTGAGATGCCAGCTCCTTTCATTCAGTCAGTAGCTTCAAACATTTCTGGATGTTTTTCAATGGTAAAAATCAATGAATATTGTAAATGCACAAACAGTATTTTCTCCGCATTGCAAGGTGCAATTCTGAAATTTTTTGCTTTTTCCTGCTCCTCTTAGCATGATAAAGAAGATTCAAAGAGAGTGAGATGCCAGCTCTTTTCATTCAGTCAGTAGCTTCAAACATTTCTGGTAAAAGAATAACATGATGTTTTTCAATGGCAAAAATCAATGAATATTGTAAATGCACAAACAGTAATTTCTCCGCATTGCAAGGTGCAATTCTGAAATTTTTTGCTTTTTCCTGCTCCACTTAGTATGATAAAGAAGATTCAAAGAAAGTAAGATGACAGCTCCTTTCATTCAGTCAGTAGCTTCAAACATTTCTGGACGTTTTTCAATGGCAAAAATTAATGAATATTGTAAATGCACAAACAGTAATTTCTCCGCATTGCAAGGTGCAATTCTGAAATTTTTTGCTTTTTCCTGCTCCTCTTAGCATGATAAAGAAGATTCAAAGAGAGTGAGATGCCAGCTCCTTTCATTCAGTCAGTAGCTTCAAACATTTCTGGACGTTTTTCAATGGCAAAAATCAATGAATATTTTAAATGCACAAACAGTAATTTCTCCGAATTGCAATGTGCAATTCTGAAATTTTTTGCTTTTTCCTGCTCCTCTTAGCATGATAAAGAAGATTCAAAGAGAGTGAGATGCCAGCTCTTTTCACTCAGTCAGTAGCTTCAAACATTTCTGGTATATGAATAACATGATGTTTTTCAATGGCAAAAATCTATGAATATTGTAAGTGCACAAACAGTAATTTCTCCGCATTGCAAGGTGCAATTCTGAAATTTTTTGCTTTTTCCTGCTCCTCTTAGCATGATAAAGAAGATTCAAAGAGAGTGAGATGCCAGCTCTTTTCATTCAGTCAGTAGCTTCAAACATTTCTGGTATATGAATAACATGATGTTTTTCAATGGCAAAATTCAATGAATATTGTAAATGCACAAACAGTAATTTCTCCGCATTGCAAGGTGCAATTCTGAATTTTTTTGCTTTTTCCTGCTCCTCTTAGCATGATAAAGAAGATTCAAAGAGAGTGAGATGCCAGCTCCTTTCATTCAGTCAGTAGCTTCAAACATTTCTGGACGTTTTTCAATGGCAAATATCAATGAATATTGTAAATGCACAAACAGTAATTTCTCCACATTGCAAGGTGCAATTCTGAAATTTTTTGCTTTTTCCTGCTCCTCTTAGCATGATAAAGAAGATTCAAAGAGAGTGAGATGCCAGCTCTTTTCATTCAGTCAGTAGCTTCAAACATTTCTGGTATATGAATAACATGATGTTTTTCAATGGCAAAAATCAATGAATATTGTAAATGCACAAACAGTAATTTCTCCGCATTGCAAGGTGCAATTCTGAAATTTTTTGCTTTTTCCTGCTCCTCTTAGCATGATAAAGAAGATTCAAAGAGAGTGAGATGCCAGCTCCTTCCATTCAGTCAGTAGCTTCAAACATTTCTGGACGTTTTTCAATGGCAAAAATCAATGAATATTGTAAATGCACAAACAGTAATTTCTCCACATTGCAAGGTGCAATTCTGAAATTTTTTGCTTTTTCCTGCTCCTCTTAGCATGATAAAGAAGATTCAAAGATAGTGAGATGCCAGCTCTTTTCACTCAGTCAGTAGCTTCAAACATTTCTGGTATATGAATAACATGATGTTTTTCAATGGCAAAAATCTATGAATATTGTAAGTGCACAAACAGTAATTTCTCCGCATTGCAAGGTGAAATTCTGAATTTTTTTGCTTTTTCCTGCTCCTCTTAGCATGATAAAGAAGATTCAAAGAGAGTGAGATGCCAGCTCCTTTCATTCAGTCAGTAGCTTCAAACATTTCTGGACGTTTTTCAATGGCAAAAATCAATGAATATTGTAAATGCACAAACAGTAATTTCTCCGCATTGCAAGGTGCAATTCTGAAATTTTTTGCTTTTTCCTGCTCCTCTTAGCATGATAAAGAAGATTTAAAGATAGTGAGATGCCAGCTCTTTTCACTCAGTCAGTAGCTTCAAACATTTCTGGTATATGAATAACATGATGTTTTTCAATGGCAAAAATCTATGAATATTGTAAGTGCACAAACAGTAATTTCTCCGCATTGCAAGGTGCAATTCTGAATTTTTTTGCTTTTTCCTGCTCCTCTTAGCATGATAAAGAAGATTCAAAGAGAGTGAGATGCCAGCTCTTTTCATTCAGTCAGTAGCTTCAAACATTTCTGGTATATGAATAACATGATGTTTTTCAATGGCAAAAATCAATGAATATTGTAAATGCACAAACAGTAATTTCTCGACATTGCAAGGTGCAATTCTGAAATTTTTTGCTTTTTCCTGCTCCTCTTAGCATGATAAAGAAGATTCAAAGAGAGTGAGATGCCATCTCTTTTCATTCAGTCAGTAGCTTCAAACATTTCTGGTATATGAATAACAAGATGTTTTTCAATGGCAAAAATCAATGAATATTGTAAGTGCACAAACAGTAATTTCTCCGCATTGCAAGGTGCAATTCTGAATTTTTTTGCTTTTTCCTGCTCCTCTTAGCATGATAAAGAAGATTCAAAGAGAGTGAGATGCCAGCTCTTTTCATTCAGTCAGTAGCTTCAAACATTTCTGGACGTTTTTCAATGGCAAAAATCAATGAATATTGTAAATGCACAAACAGTAATTTCTCCACATTGCAAGGTGCAATTCTGAAATTTTTTGCTTTTTCCTGCTCCTCTTAGCATGATAAAGAAGATTCAAAGAGAGTGAGATGCCAGCTCTTTTCATTCAGTCAGTAGCTTCAAACATTTCTGGTATATGAATAACATGATGTTTTTCAATGGCAAAAATCAATGAATATTGTAAATGCACAAACAGTAATTTCTCCTCATTGCAAGGTGCAATTCTGAAATTTTTTGCTTTTTCCTGCTCCTCTTAGCATGATAAAGAAGATTAAAAGAGAGTGAGATGCCAGCTCCTTTCATTCAGTCAGTAGCTTCAAACATTTCTGGACGTTTTTCAATGGCAAAAATCAATGAATATTGTAAATGCACAAACAGTAATTTCTCCACATTGCAAGGTGCAATTCTGAAATTTTTTGCTTTTTCCTGCTCCTCTTAGCATGATAAAGAAGATTCAAAGAGAGTGAGATGCCAGCTCTTTTCATTCAGTCAGTAGCTTCAAACATTTCTGGTATATGAATAACATGATGTTTTTCAATGGCAAAAATCAATGAATATTGTAAATGCACAAACAGTAATTTCTCCGCATTGCAAGGTGCAATTCTGAAATTTTTTGCTTTTTCCTGCTCCTCTTAGCATGATAAAGAAGATTCAAAGAGAGTGAGATGCCAGCTCCTTTCATTCAGTCAGTAGCTTCAAACATTTCTGGACGTTTTTCAATGGCAAAAATGAATGAATATTGTAAGTGCACAAACAGTAATTTCTAAACATTGCAAGGTGCAATTCTGAAATTTTTTGCTTTTTCCTGCTCCTCTTAGCATGATAAAGAAGATTCAAAGAGAGTGAGATGCCAGCTCTTTTCATTCAGTCAGTAGCTTCAAACATTTCTGGTATATGAATAACATGATGTTTTTCAATGGCAAAAATCAATGAATATTGTAAGTGCACAAACAGTAATTTCTCCGCATTGCAAGGTGCAATTCTGAAATTTTTTGCTTTTTCCTGCTCCTCTTACATGATAAAGAAGATTCAAAGAGAGTGAGATGCCAGCTCCTTTCATTCAGTCAGTAGCTTCAAACATTTCTGGTATATGAATAACATGATGTTTTTCAATGGCAAAAATCAATGAATATTGTAAATGCACAAACGGTAATTTCTCCACATTGCAAGGTGCAATTCTGAAATTTTTTGCTTTTTCCTGCTCCTCTTAGCATGGTAAAGAAGATTCAAAGAGAGTGAGATGCCAGCTCTTTTCATTCAGTCAGTAGCTTCAAACATTTCTGGTATATGAATAACATGATGTTTTTCAATGGCAAAAATCAATGAATATTGTAAATGCACAAACAGTAATTTCTCCGCATTGCAAGGTGCAATTCTGAATTTTTTTGCTTTTTCCTGCTCCTCTTAGCATGATAAAGAAGATTCAAAGAGAGTGAGATGCCAGCTCCTTTCATTCAGTCAGTAGCTTCAAAGATTTCTGGACGTTTTTCAATGGCAAAAATCAATGAATATTGTAAATGCACAAACAGTAATTTCTCCACATTGCAAGGTGCAATTCTGAAATTTTTTGCTTTTTCCTGCTCCTCTTAGCATGATAAAGAAGATTCAAAGAGAGTGAGATGCCAGCTCTTTTCATTCAGTCAGTAGCTTCAAACATTTCTGGTATATGAATAACATGATGTTTTTCAATGGCAAAAATCAATGAATATTGTAAATGCACAAACAGTAATTTCTCCGCATTGCAAGGTGCAATTCTGAAATTTTTTGCTTTTTCCTGCTCCTCTTAGCATGATAAAGAAGATTCAAAGAGAGTGAGATGCAAGCTCTTTTCATTCAGTCAGTAGCTTCAAACATTTCTGGACGTTTTTCAATGGCAAAAATCAATGAATATTTTAAATGCACAAACAGTAATTTCTCCACATTGCAATGTGCAATTCTGAAATTTTTTGCTTTTTCCTGCTCCTCTTAGCATGATAAAGAAGATTCAAAGAGAGTGAGATGCCAGCTCTTTTCACTCAGTCAGTAGCTTCAAACATTTCTGGTATATGAATAACATGATGTTTTTCAATGGCAAAAATCTATGAATATTGTAAGTGCACAAACAGTAATTTCTCCGCATTGCAAGGTGCAATTCTGAATTTTTTTGCTTTTTCCTGCTCCTCTTAGCATGATAAAGAAGATTCAAAGAGAGTGAGATGCCAGCTCTTTTCATTCAGTCAGTAGCTTCAAACATTTCTGGTATATGAATAACATGATGTTTTTCAATGGCAAAAATCAATGAATATTGTAAATGCACAAACAGTAATTTCTCCGCATTGCAAGGTGCAATTCTGAAATTTTTTGCTTTTTCCTGCTCCTCTTAGCATGATAAAGAAGATTAAAAGAGAGTGAGATGCCAGCTCCTTTCATTCAGTCAGTAGCTTCAAACATTTCTGGACGTTTTTCAATGGCAAAAATCAATGAATATTGTAAATGCACAAACAGTAATTTCTCCACATTGCAAGGTGCAATTCTGAAATTTTTTGCTTTTTCCTGCTCCTCTTAGCATGATAAAGAAGATTCAAAGAGAGTGAGATGCCAGCTCTTTTCATTCAGTCAGTAGCTTCAAACATTTCTGGTATATGAATAACATGATGTTTTTCAATGGCAAAAATCAATGAATATTGTAAATGCACAAACAGTAATTTCTCCGCATTGCAAGGTGCAATTCTGAAATTTTTTGCTTTTTCCTGCTCCTCTTAGCATGATAAAGAAGATTCAAAGAGAGTGAGATGCAAGCTCTTTTCATTCAGTCAGTAGCTTCAAACATTTCTGGACGTTTTTCAATGGCAAAAATCAATGAATATTTTAAATGCACAAACAGTAATTTCTCCACATTGCAATGTGCAATTCTGAAATTTTTTGCTTTTTCCTGCTCCTCTTAGCATGATAAAGAAGATTCAAAGAGAGTGAGATGCCAGCTCTTTTCACTCAGTCAGTAGCTTCAAACATTTCTGGTATATGAATAACATGATGTTTTTCAATGGCAAAAATCTATGAATATTGTAAGTGCACAAACAGTAATTTCTCCGCATTGCAAGGTGCAATTCTGAAATTTTTTGCTTTTTCCTGCTCCTCTTAGCATGATAAAGAAGATTCAAAGAGAGTGAGATGCCAGCTCTTTTCATTCAGTCAGTAGCTTCAAACATTTCTGGTATATGAATAACATGATGTTTTTCAATGGCAAAAATCAATGAATATTGTAAATGCACAAACAGTAATTTCTCCGCATTGCAAGGTGCAATTCTGAATTTTTTTGCTTTTTCCTGCTCCTCTTAGCATGATAAAGAAGATTCAAAGAGAGTGAGATGCCAGCTCCTTTCATTCAGTCAGTAGCTTCAAACATTTCTGGACGTTTTTCAATGGCAAAAATCAATGAATATTGTAAATGCACAAACAGTAATTTCTCCACATTGCAAGGTGCAATTCTGAAATTTTTTGCTTTTTCCTGCTCCTCTTAGCATGATAAAGAAGATTCAAAGAGAGTGAGATGCCAGCTCTTTTCATTCAGTCAGTAGCTTCAAACATTTCTGGTATATGAATAACATGATGTTTTTCAATGGCAAAAATCAATGAATATTGTAAATGCACAAACAGTAATTTCTCCGCATTGCAAGGTGCAATTCTGAAATTTTTTGCTTTTTCCTGCTCCTCTTAGCATGATAAAGAAGATTCAAAGAGAGTGAGATGCCAGCTCCTTCCATTCAGTCAGTAGCTTCAAACATTTCTGGACGTTTTTCAATGGCAAAAATCAATGAATATTGTAAATGCACAAACAGTAATTTCTCCACATTGCAAGGTGCAATTCTGAAATTTTTTGCTTTTTCCTGCTCCTCTTAGCATGATAAAGAAAATTCAAAGAGAGTGAGATGCCAGCTCTTTTCACTCAGTCAGTAGCTTCAAACATTTCTGGTATATGAATAACATGATGTTTTTCAATGGCAAAAATCTATGAATATTGTAAGTGCACAAACAGTAATTTCTCCGCATTGCAAGGTGCAATTCTGAAATTTTTTGCTTTTTCCTGCTCCTCTTAGCATGATAAAGAAGATTCAAAGAGAGTGAGATGCCAGCTCCTTTCATTCAGTCAGTAGCTTCAAACATTTCTGGACGTTTTTCAATGGCAAAAATCAATGAATATTGTAAATGCACAAACAGTAATTTCTGCACATTGCAAGGTGCAATTCTGAAATTTTTTGCTTTTTCCTGCTCCTCTTAGCATGATAAAGAAGATTCAAAGAGAGTGAGATGCCAGCTCTTTTCATTCAGTCAGTAGCTTCAAACATTTCTGGTATATGAATAACATGATGTTTTTCAATGGCAAAAATCAATGAATATTGTAAATGCACAAACAGTAATTTCTCCGCATTGCAAGGTGCAATTCTGAATTTTTTTGCTTTTTCCTGCTCCTCTTAGCATGATAAAGAAGATTCAAAGAGAGTGAGATGCCAGCTCCTTTCATTCAGTCAGTAGCTTCAAACATTTCTGGTATATGAATAACATGATGTTTTTCAATGGCAAAAATCAATGAATATTGTAAATGCACAAACGGTAATTTCTCCACATTGCAAGGTGCAATTCTGAAATTTTTTGCTTTTTCCTGCTCCTCTTAGCATGGTAAAGAAGATTCAAAGAGAGTGAGATGCCAGCTCTTTTCATTCAGTCAGTAGCTTCAAACATTTCTGGTATATGAATAACATGATGTTTTTCAATGGCAAAAATCAATGAATATTGTAAATGCACAAACAGTAAATTCTCCGCATTGCAAGGTGCAATTCTGAATTTTTTTGCTTTTTCCTGCTCCTCTTAGCATGATAAATAAGATTCAAAGAGAGTGAGATGCCAGCTCCTTTCATTCAGTCAGTAGCTTCAAACATTTCTGGACGTTTTTCAATGGCAAAAATCAATGAATATTGTAAATGCACAAACAGTAATTTCTCCACATTGCAAGGTGCAATTCTGAAATTTTTTGCTTTTTCCTGCTCCTCTTAGCATGATAAAGAAGATTCAAAGAGAGTGAGATGCCAGCTCTTTTCATTCATTCAGTAGCTTCAAACATTTCTGGTATATGAATAACATGATGTTTTTCAATGGCAAAAATCAATGAATATTGTAAATGCACAAACAGTAATTTCTCCGCATTGCAAGATGCAATTCTGAAATTTTTTGCTTTTTCCTGCTCCTCTTAGCATGATAAAGAAGATTCAAAGAGAGTGACATGCCAGCTCTTTTCATTTAGTCAGTAGCTTCAAACATTTCTGGTATATGAATAACATGATGTTTTTCAATGGCAAAAATCAATGAATATTGTAAATGCACAAACAGTAATTTCTCCGCATTGCAAGGTGCAATTCTGAAATTTTTTGCTTTTTCCTCCTCCTCTTAGCATGATAAAGAAGATTCAAAGAGAGTGAGATGCCAGCTCCTTTCATTCAGTCAGTAGCTTCAAACATTTCTGGACGTTTTTCAATGCAAAAATCAATGAATATTGTAAATGCACAAACATTAATTTCTCCACATTGCAAGGTGCAATTCTGAAATGTTTTGCTTTTTCCTGCTCCTCTTAGCATGATAAAGAAGATTCAAAGAGAGTGAGATGCCAGCTCTTTTCATTCAGTCAGTAGCTTCAAACATTTCTGGTATATGAATAACATGATGTTTTTCAATGGCAAAAATCAATGAATATTGTAAATGCACAAACAGTAATTTCTCCGCATTGCAAGGTGCAATTCTGAAATTTTTTGCTTTTTCCTGCTCCTCTTAGCATGATAAAGAAGATTCAAAGAGAGTGAGATGCCAGCTCCTTTCATTCAGTCAGTAGCTTCAAACATTTCTGGACGTTTTTCAATGGCAAAAATCAATGAATATTGTAAATGCACAAACAGTAATTTCTGCACATTGCAAGGTGCAATTCTGAAATTTTTTGCTTTTTCCTGCTCCTCTTAGCATGATAAAGAAGATTCAAAGAGAGTGAGATGCCAGCTCCTTCCATTCAGTCAGTAGCTTCAAACATTTCTGGACGTTTTTCAATGGCAAAAATCAATGAATATTGTAAATGCACAAACAGTAATTTCTCCACATTGCAAGGTGCAATTCTGAAATTTTTTGCTTTTTCCTGCTCCTCTTAGCATGATAAAGAAAATTCAAAGAGAGTGAGATGCCAGCTCTTTTCACTCAGTCAGTAGCTTCAAACATTTCTGGTATATGAATAACATGATGTTTTTCAATGGCAAAAATCTATGAATATTGTAAGTGCACAAACAGTAATTTCTCCGCATTGCAAGGTGCAATTCTGAAATTTTTTGCTTTTTCCTGCTCCTCTTAGCATGATAAAGAAGATTCAAAGAGAGTGAGATGCCAGCTCCTTTCATTCAGTCAGTAGCTTCAAACATTTCTGGACGTTTTTCAATGGCAAAAATCAATGAATATTGTAAATGCACAAACAGTAATTTCTGCACATTGCAAGGTGCAATTCTGAAATTTTTTGCTTTTTCCTGCTCCTCTTAGCATGATAAAGAAGATTCAAAGAGAGTGAGATGCCAGCTCTTTTCATTCAGTCAGTAGCTTCAAACATTTCTGGTATATGAATAACATGATGTTTTTCAATGGCAAAAATCAATGAATATTGTAAATGCACAAACAGTAATTTCTCCGCATTGCAAGGTGCAATTCTGAATTTTTTTGCTTTTTCCTGCTCCTCTTAGCATGATAAAGAAGATTCAAAGAGAGTGAGATGCCAGCTCCTTTCATTCAGTCAGTAGCTTCAAACATTTCTGGTATATGAATAACATGATGTTTTTCAATGGCAAAAATCAATGAATATTGTAAATGCACAAACGGTAATTTCTCCACATTGCAAGGTGCAATTCTGAAATTTTTTGCTTTTTCCTGCTCCTCTTAGCATGGTAAAGAAGATTCAAAGAGAGTGAGATGCCAGCTCTTTTCATTCAGTCAGTAGCTTCAAACATTTCTGGTATATGAATAACATGATGTTTTTCAATGGCAAAAATCAATGAATATTGTAAATGCACAAACAGTAAATTCTCCGCATTGCAAGGTGCAATTCTGAATTTTTTTGCTTTTTCCTGCTCCTCTTAGCATGATAAAGAAGATTCAAAGAGAGTGAGATGCCAGCTCCTTTCATTCAGTCAGTAGCTTCAAACATTTCTGGACGTTTTTCAATGGCAAAAATCAATGAATATTGTAAATGCACAAACAGTAATTTCTCCACATTGCAAGGTGCAATTCTGAAATTTTTTGCTTTTTCCTGCTCCTCTTAGCATGATAAAGAAGATTCAAAGAGAGTGAGATGCCAGCTCTTTTCATTCATTCAGTAGCTTCAAACATTTCTGGTATATGAATAACATGATGTTTTTCAATGGCAAAAATCAATGAATATTGTAAATGCACAAACAGTAATTTCTCCGCATTGCAAGATGCAATTCTGAAATTTTTTGCTTTTTCCTGCTCCTCTTAGCATGATAAAGAAGATTCAAAGAGAGTGACATGCCAGCTCTTTTCATTTAGTCAGTAGCTTCAAACATTTCTGGTATATGAATAACATGATGTTTTTCAATGGCAAAAATCAATGAATATTGTAAATGCACAAACAGTAATTTCTCCGCATTGCAAGGTGCAATTCTGAAATTTTTTGCTTTTTCCTCCTCCTCTTAGCATGATAAAGAAGATTCAAAGAGAGTGAGATGCCAGCTCCTTTCATTCAGTCAGTAGCTTCAAACATTTCTGGACGTTTTTCAATGCAAAAATCAATGAATATTGTAAATGCACAAACATTAATTTCTCCACATTGCAAGGTGCAATTCTGAAATGTTTTGCTTTTTCCTGCTCCTCTTAGCATGATAAAGAAGATTCAAAGAGAGTGAGATGCCAGCTCTTTTCATTCAGTCAGTAGCTTCAAACATTTCTGGTATATGAATAACATGATGTTTTTCAATGGCAAAAATCAATGAATATTGTAAATGCACAAACAGTAATTTCTCCGCATTGCAAGGTGCAATTCTGAAATTTTTTGCTTTTTCCTGCTCCTCTTAGCATGATAAAGAAGATTCAAAGAGAGTGAGATGCCAGCTCCTTTCATTCAGTCAGTAGCTTCAAACATTTCTGGACGTTTTTCAATGCAAAAATCAATGAATATTGTAAATGCACAAACATTAATTTCTCCACATTGCAAGGTGCAATTCTGAAATGTTTTGCTTTTTCCTGCTCCTCTTAGCATGATAAAGAAGATTCAAAGAGAGTGAGATGCCAGCTCTTTTCATTCAGTCAGTAGCTTCAAACATTTCTGGTATATGAATAACATGATGTTTTTCAATGGCAAAAATCAATGAATATTGTAAATGCACAAACAGTAATTTCTCCGCATTGCAAGGTGCAATTCTGAAATTTTTTGCTTTTTCCTGCTCCTCTTAGCATGATAAAGAAGATTCAAAGAGAGTGAGATGCCAGCTCCTTCCATTCAGTCAGTAGCTTCAAACATTTCTGGACGTTTTTCAATGGCAAAAATCAATGAATATTGTAAATGCACAAACAGTAATTTCTCCACATTGCAAGGTGCAATTCTGAAATTTTTTGCTTTTTCCTGCTCCTCTTAGCATGATAAAGAAAATTCAAAGAGAGTGAGATGCCAGCTCTTTTCACTCAGTCAGTAGCTTCAAACATTTCTGGTATATGAATAACATGATGTTTTTCAATGGCAAAAATCTATGAATATTGTAAGTGCACAAACAGTAATTTCTCCGCATTGCAAGGTGCAATTCTGAAATTTTTTGCTTTTTCCTGCTCCTCTTAGCATGATAAAGAAGATTCAAAGAGAGTGAGATGCCAGCTCCTTTCATTCAGTCAGTAGCTTCAAACATTTCTGGACGTTTTTCAATGGCAAAAATCAATGAATATTGTAAATGCACAAACAGTAATTTCTGCACATTGCAAGGTGCAATTCTGAAATTTTTTGCTTTTTCCTGCTCCTCTTAGCATGATAAAGAAGATTCAAAGAGAGTGAGATGCCAGCTCTTTTCATTCAGTCAGTAGCTTCAAACATTTCTGGTATATGAATAACATGATGTTTTTCAATGGCAAAAATCAATGAATATTGTAAATGCACAAACAGTAATTTCTCCGCATTGCAAGGTGCAATTCTGAATTTTTTTGCTTTTTCCTGCTCCTCTTAGCATGATAAAGAAGATTCAAAGAGAGTGAGATGCCAGCTCCTTTCATTCAGTCAGTAGCTTCAAACATTTCTGGTATATGAATAACATGATGTTTTTCAATGGCAAAAATCAATGAATATTGTAAATGCACAAACGGTAATTTCTCCACATTGCAAGGTGCAATTCTGAAATTTTTTGCTTTTTCCTGCTCCTCTTAGCATGGTAAAGAAGATTCAAAGAGAGTGAGATGCCAGCTCTTTTCATTCAGTCAGTAGCTTCAAACATTTCTGGTATATGAATAACATGATGTTTTTCAATGGCAAAAATCAATGAATATTGTAAATGCACAAACAGTAAATTCTCCGCATTGCAAGGTGCAATTCTGAATTTTTTTGCTTTTTCCTGCTCCTCTTAGCATGATAAAGAAGATTCAAAGAGAGTGAGATGCCAGCTCCTTTCATTCAGTCAGTAGCTTCAAACATTTCTGGACGTTTTTCAATGGCAAAAATCAATGAATATTGTAAATGCACAAACAGTAATTTCTCCACATTGCAAGGTGCAATTCTGAAATTTTTTGCTTTTTCCTGCTCCTCTTAGCATGATAAAGAAGATTCAAAGAGAGTGAGATGCCAGCTCTTTTCATTCATTCAGTAGCTTCAAACATTTCTGGTATATGAATAACATGATGTTTTTCAATGGCAAAAATCAATGAATATTGTAAATGCACAAACAGTAATTTCTCCGCATTGCAAGATGCAATTCTGAAATTTTTTGCTTTTTCCTGCTCCTCTTAGCATGATAAAGAAGATTCAAAGAGAGTGACATGCCAGCTCTTTTCATTTAGTCAGTAGCTTCAAACATTTCTGGTATATGAATAACATGATGTTTTTCAATGGCAAAAATCAATGAATATTGTAAATGCACAAACAGTAATTTCTCCGCATTGCAAGGTGCAATTCTGAAATTTTTTGCTTTTTCCTCCTCCTCTTAGCATGATAAAGAAGATTCAAAGAGAGTGAGATGCCAGCTCCTTTCATTCAGTCAGTAGCTTCAAACATTTCTGGACGTTTTTCAATGCAAAAATCAATGAATATTGTAAATGCACAAACATTAATTTCTCCACATTGCAAGGTGCAATTCTGAAATGTTTTGCTTTTTCCTGCTCCTCTTAGCATGATAAAGAAGATTCAAAGAGAGTGAGATGCCAGCTCTTTTCATTCAGTCAGTAGCTTCAAACATTTCTGGTATATGAATAACATGATGTTTTTCAATGGCAAAAATCAATGAATATTGTAAATGCACAAACAGTAATTTCTCCGCATTGCAAGGTGCAATTCTGAAATTTTTTGCTTTTTCCTGCTCCTCTTAGCATGATAAAGAAGATTCAAAGAGAGTGAGATGCCAGCTCCTTTCATTCAGTCAGTAGCTTCAAACATTTCTGGACGTTTTTCAATGCAAAAATCAATGAATATTGTAAATGCACAAACATTAATTTCTCCACATTGCAAGGTGCAATTCTGAAATGTTTTGCTTTTTCCTGCTCCTCTTAGCATGATAAAGAAGATTCAAAGAGAGTGAGATGCCAGCTCTTTTCATTCAGTCAGTAGCTTCAAACATTTCTGGTATATGAATAACATGATGTTTTTCAATGGCAAAAATCAATGAATATTGTAAATGCACAAACAGTAATTTCTCCGCATTGCAAGGTGCAATTCTGAAATTTTTTGCTTTTTCCTGCTCCTCTTAGCATGATAAAAAAGATTCAAAGAGAGTGAGATGCCAGCTCCTTTCATTCACTCAGTAGCTTCAAACATTTCTGGACGTTTTTCAATGGCAAAAATCAATGAATATTGTAAATGCACAAACAGTAAATTCTCCACATTGCAAGGTGCAATTCTGAAATTTTTTGCTTTTTCCTGCTCCTCTTAGCATGATAAAGAAGATTCAAAGAGAGTGAGATGCCAGCTCCTTTCATTCAATCAGTAGCTTCAAACATTTCTGGACGTTTTTCAATGGCAAAAATCAATGAATATTGTAAATGCACAAACAGTAATTTCTCCACATTGCAAGGTGCAATTCTGAAATTTTTTGCTTTTTCCTGCTCCTCTTAGCATGATAAAGAAGATTCAAAGAGAGTGAGATGCCAGCTCTTTTCATTCAGTCACTAGCTTCAAACATTTCTGGTATATGAATAACATGATGTTTTTCAATGGCAAAAATCAATGAATATTGTAAATGCACAAACAGTAATTTCTCTGCATTGCAAGGTGCAATTCTGAAATTTTTTGCTTTTTCCTGCTCCTCTTAGCATGATAAAGAAGCTTCAAAGAGAGTGAGATGCCAGCTCCTTTCATTCAGTCAGTAGCTTCAAACATTTCTGGACGTTTTTCAATGGCAAAAATCAATGAATATTGTAAATGCACAAACAGTAATTTCTCCACATTGCAAGGTGCAATTCTGAAATTTTTTGCTTTTTCCTGCTCCTCTTAGCATGATAAAGAAGATTCAAAGAGAGTGAGATGCCAGCTCCTTTCATTCAGTCAGTAGCTTCAAACATTTCTGGACGTTTTTCAATGGCAAAAATCAATGAATATTGTAAATGCACAAACAGTAATTTCTCCACATTGCAAGGTGCAATTCTGAAATTTTTTGCTTTTTCCTGCTCCTCTTAGCATGATAAAGAAGATTCAAAGAGAGTGAGATGCCAGCTCTTTTCATTCAGTCAGTAGCTTCAAACATTTCTGGTATATGAATAACATGATGTTTTTCAATGGCAAAAATCAATGAATATTGTAAATGCACAAACAGTAATTTCTCCGCATTGCAAGGTGCAATTCTGAAATTTTTTGCTTTTTCCTGCTCCTCTTAGCATGATAAAGAAGATTCAAAGAGAGTGAGATGCCAGCTCCTTTCATTCAGTCAGTAGCTTCAAACATTTCTGGACGTTTTTCAATGCAAAAATCAATGAATATTGTAAATGCACAAACATTAATTTCTCCACATTGCAAGGTGCAATTCTGAAATGTTTTGCTTTTTCCTGCTCCTCTTAGCATGATAAAGAAGATTCAAAGAGAGTGAGATGCCAGCTCTTTTCATTCAGTCAGTAGCTTCAAACATTTCTGGTATATGAATAACATGATGTTTTTCAATGGCAAAAATCAATGAATATTGTAAATGCACAAACAGTAATTTCTCCGCATTGCAAGGTGCAATTCTGAAATTTTTTGCTTTTTCCTGCTCCTCTTAGCATGATAAAAAAGATTCAAAGAGAGTGAGATGCCAGCTCCTTTCATTCACTCAGTAGCTTCAAACATTTCTGGACGTTTTTCAATGGCAAAAATCAATGAATATTGTAAATGCACAAACAGTAAATTCTCCACATTGCAAGGTGCAATTCTGAAATTTTTTGCTTTTTCCTGCTCCTCTTAGCATGATAAAGAAGATTCAAAGAGAGTGAGATGCCAGCTCCTTTCATTCAATCAGTAGCTTCAAACATTTCTGGACGTTTTTCAATGGCAAAAATCAATGAATATTGTAAATGCACAAACAGTAATTTCTCCACATTGCAAGGTGCAATTCTGAAATTTTTTGCTTTTTCCTGCTCCTCTTAGCATGATAAAGAAGATTCAAAGAGAGTGAGATGCCAGCTCTTTTCATTCAGTCACTAGCTTCAAACATTTCTGGTATATGAATAACATGATGTTTTTCAATGGCAAAAATCAATGAATATTGTAAATGCACAAACAGTAATTTCTCTGCATTGCAAGGTGCAATTCTGAAATTTTTTGCTTTTTCCTGCTCCTCTTAGCATGATAAAGAAGCTTCAAAGAGAGTGAGATGCCAGCTCCTTTCATTCAGTCAGTAGCTTCAAACATTTCTGGACGTTTTTCAATGGCAAAAATCAATGAATATTGTAAATGCACAAACAGTAATTTCTCCACATTGCAAGGTGCAATTCTGAAATTTTTTGCTTTTTCCTGCTCCTCTTAGCATGATAAAGAAGATTCAAAGAGAGTGAGATGCCAGCTCCTTTCATTCAGTCAGTAGCTTCAAACATTTCTGGACGTTTTTCAATGGCAAAAATCAATGAATATTGTAAATGCACAAACAGTAATTTCTCCACATTGCAAGGTGCAATTCTGAAATTTTTTGCTTTTTCCTGCTCCTCTTAGCATGATAAAGAAGATTCAAAGAGAGTGAGATGCCAGCTCTTTTCATTCAGTCAGTAGCTTCAAACATTTCTGGTATATGAATAACATGATGTTTTTCAATGGCAAAAATCAATGAATATTGTAAATGCACAAACAGTAATTTCTCCGCATTGCAAGGTGCAATTCTGAAATTTTTTGCTTTTTCCTGCTCCTCTTAGCATGATAAAGAAGATTCAAAGAGAGTGAGATGCCAGCTCCTTTCATTCAGTCAGTAGCTTCAAACATTTCTGGACGTTTTTCAAAGGCAAAAATCAATGAATATTGTAAATGCACAAACAGTAATTTCTCCACATTGCAAGGTGCAATTCTGAAATTTTTTGCTTTTTCCTGCTCCTCTTAGCATGACAAAGAAGATTCAAAGAGAGTGAGATGCCAGCTCTTTTCATTGAGTTAGTAGCTTCAAACATTTCTGGTATATGAATAACATGATGTTTTTCAATGGCAAAAATCAATGAATATTGTAAATGCACAAACAGTAATTTCTCCGCATTGCAAGGTGCAATTCTGAAATTTTTTGCTTTTTCCTGCTCCTCTTAGCATGATAAAGAAGATTCAAAGAGAGTGAGATGCCAGCTCCTTTCATTCAGTCAGTAGCTTCAAACATTTCTGGACGTTTTTCAATGGCAAAAATCAATGAATATTGTAAATGCACAAACAGTAATTTCTCCGCATTGCAAGGTGCAATTCTGAAATTTTTTTATTTTTCCTGCTCCTCTTAGCATGATAAAGAAGATTCAAAGAGAGTGAGATGCCAGCTCCTTTCATTCAGTCAGTAGCTTCAAACATTTCTGGACGTTTTTCAATGGCAAAAATCAATGAATATTGTAAATGCACAAACAGTAATTTCTCCACATTGCAAGGTGCAATTCTGAATTTTTTTGCTTTTTCCTGCTCCTCTTAGCATGATAAAGAAGATTCAAAGAGAGTGAGATGCCAGCTCCTTTCATTCAGTCAGTAGCTTCAAACATTTCTGGTATATGAATAACATGATGTTTTTCAATGGCAAAAATCAATGAATATTGTAAATGCACAAACGGTAATTTCTCCACATTGCAAGGTGCAATTCTGAAATTTTTTGCTTTTTCCTGCTCCTCTTAGCATGGTAAAGAAGATTCAAAGAGAGTGAGATGCCAACTCTTTTCATTCAGTCAGTAGCTTCAAACATTTCTGGTATATGAATAACATGATGTTTTTCAATGGCAAAAATCAATGAATATTGTAAATGCACAAACAGTAAATTCTCCGCATTGCAAGGTGCAATTCTGAATTTTTTTGCTTTTTCCTGCTCCTCTTAGCATGATAAAGAAGATTCAAAGAGAGTGAGATGCCAGCTCCTTTCATTCAGTCAGTAGCTTCAAACATTTCTGGACGTTTTTCAATGGCAAAAATCAATGAATATTGTAAATGCACAAACAGTAATTTCTCCACATTGCAAGGTGCAATTCTGAAATTTTTTGCTTTTTCCTGCTCCTCTTAGCATGATAAAGAAGATTCAAAGAGAGTGAGATGCCAGCTCTTTTCATTCATTCAGTAGCTTCAAACATTTCTGGTATATGAATAACATGATGTTTTTCAATGGCAAAAATCAATGAATATTGTAAATGCACAAACAGTAATTTCTCCGCATTGCAAGATGCAATTCTGAAATTTTTTGCTTTTTCCTGCTCCTCTTGGCATGATAAAGAAGATTCAAAGAGAGTGACATGCCAGCTCTTTTCATTTAGTCAGTAGCTTCAAACATTTCTGGTATATGAATAACATGATGTTTTTCAATGGCAAAAATCAATGAATATTGTAAATGCACAAACAGTAATTTCTCCGCATTGCAAGGTGCAATTCTGAAATTTTTTGCTTTTTCCTCCTCCTCTTAGCATGATAAAGAAGATTCAAAGAGAGTGAGATGCCAGCTCCTTTCATTCAGTCAGTAGCTTCAAACATTTCTGGACGTTTTTCAATGCAAAAATCAATGAATATTGTAAATGCACAAACATTAATTTCTCCACATTGCAAGGTGCAATTCTGAAATGTTTTGCTTTTTCCTGCTCCTCTTAGCATGATAAAGAAGATTCAAAGAGAGTGAGATGCCAGCTCTTTTCATTCAGTCAGTAGCTTCAAACATTTCTGGTATATGAATAACATGATGTTTTTCAATGGCAAAAATCAATGAATATTGTAAATGCACAAACAGTAATTTCTCCGCATTGCAAGGTGCAATTCTGAAATTTTTTGCTTTTTCCTGCTCCTCTTAGCATGATAAAAAAGATTCAAAGAGAGTGAGATGCCAGCTCCTTTCATTCACTCAGTAGCTTCAAACATTTCTGGACGTTTTTCAATGGCAAAAATCAATGAATATTGTAAATGCACAAACAGTAAATTCTCCACATTGCAAGGTGCAATTCTGAAATTTTTTGCTTTTTCCTGCTCCTCTTAGCATGATAAAGAAGATTCAAAGAGAGTGAGATGCCAGCTCCTTTCATTCAATCAGTAGCTTCAAACATTTCTGGACGTTTTTCAATGGCAAAAATCAATGAATATTGTAAATGCACAAACAGTAATTTCTCCACATTGCAAGGTGCAATTCTGAAATTTTTTGCTTTTTCCTGCTCCTCTTAGCATGATAAAGAAGATTCAAAGAGAGTGAGATGCCAGCTCTTTTCATTCAGTCACTAGCTTCAAACATTTCTGGTATATGAATAACATGATGTTTTTCAATGGCAAAAATCAATGAATATTGTAAATGCACAAACAGTAATTTCTCTGCATTGCAAGGTGCAATTCTGAAATTTTTTGCTTTTTCCTGCTCCTCTTAGCATGATAAAGAAGCTTCAAAGAGAGTGAGATGCCAGCTCCTTTCATTCAGTCAGTAGCTTCAAACATTTCTGGACGTTTTTCAATGGCAAAAATCAATGAATATTGTAAATGCACAAACAGTAATTTCTCCACATTGCAAGGTGCAATTCTGAAATTTTTTGCTTTTTCCTGCTCCTCTTAGCATGATAAAGAAGATTCAAAGAGAGTGAGATGCCAGCTCCTTTCATTCAGTCAGTAGCTTCAAACATTTCTGGACGTTTTTCAATGGCAAAAATCAATGAATATTGTAAATGCACAAACAGTAATTTCTCCACATTGCAAGGTGCAATTCTGAAATTTTTTGCTTTTTCCTGCTCCTCTTAGCATGATAAAGAAGATTCAAAGAGAGTGAGATGCCAGCTCTTTTCATTCAGTCAGTAGCTTCAAACATTTCTGGTATATGAATAACATGATGTTTTTCAATGGCAAAAATCAATGAATATTGTAAATGCACAAACAGTAATTTCTCCGCATTGCAAGGTGCAATTCTGAAATTTTTTGCTTTTTCCTGCTCCTCTTAGCATGATAAAGAAGATTCAAAGAGAGTGAGATGCCAGCTCCTTTCATTCAGTCAGTAGCTTCAAACATTTCTGGACGTTTTTCAAAGGCAAAAATCAATGAATATTGTAAATGCACAAACAGTAATTTCTCCACATTGCAAGGTGCAATTCTGAAATTTTTTGCTTTTTCCTGCTCCTCTTAGCATGACAAAGAAGATTCAAAGAGAGTGAGATGCCAGCTCTTTTCATTGAGTTAGTAGCTTCAAACATTTCTGGTATATGAATAACATGATGTTTTTCAATGGCAAAAATCAATGAATATTGTAAATGCACAAACAGTAATTTCTCCGCATTGCAAGGTGCAATTCTGAAATTTTTTGCTTTTTCCTGCTCCTCTTGGCATGATAAAGAAGATTCAAAGAGAGTGACATGCCAGCTCTTTTCATTTAGTCAGTAGCTTCAAACATTTCTGGTATATGAATAACATGATGTTTTTCAATGGCAAAAATCAATGAATATTGTAAATGCACAAACAGTAATTTCTCCGCATTGCAAGGTGCAATTCTGAAATTTTTTGCTTTTTCCTCCTCCTCTTAGCATGATAAAGAAGATTCAAAGAGAGTGAGATGCCAGCTCCTTTCATTCAGTCAGTAGCTTCAAACATTTCTGGACGTTTTTCAATGCAAAAATCAATGAATATTGTAAATGCACAAACATTAATTTCTCCACATTGCAAGGTGCAATTCTGAAATGTTTTGCTTTTTCCTGCTCCTCTTAGCATGATAAAGAAGATTCAAAGAGAGTGAGATGCCAGCTCTTTTCATTCAGTCAGTAGCTTCAAACATTTCTGGTATATGAATAACATGATGTTTTTCAATGGCAAAAATCAATGAATATTGTAAATGCACAAACAGTAATTTCTCCGCATTGCAAGGTGCAATTCTGAAATTTTTTGCTTTTTCCTGCTCCTCTTAGCATGATAAAAAAGATTCAAAGAGAGTGAGATGCCAGCTCCTTTCATTCACTCAGTAGCTTCAAACATTTCTGGACGTTTTTCAATGGCAAAAATCAATGAATATTGTAAATGCACAAACAGTAAATTCTCCACATTGCAAGGTGCAATTCTGAAATTTTTTGCTTTTTCCTGCTCCTCTTAGCATGATAAAGAAGATTCAAAGAGAGTGAGATGCCAGCTCCTTTCATTCAATCAGTAGCTTCAAACATTTCTGGACGTTTTTCAATGGCAAAAATCAATGAATATTGTAAATGCACAAACAGTAATTTCTCCACATTGCAAGGTGCAATTCTGAAATTTTTTGCTTTTTCCTGCTCCTCTTAGCATGATAAAGAAGATTCAAAGAGAGTGAGATGCCAGCTCTTTTCATTCAGTCACTAGCTTCAAACATTTCTGGTATATGAATAACATGATGTTTTTCAATGGCAAAAATCAATGAATATTGTAAATGCACAAACAGTAATTTCTCTGCATTGCAAGGTGCAATTCTGAAATTTTTTGCTTTTTCCTGCTCCTCTTAGCATGATAAAGAAGCTTCAAAGAGAGTGAGATGCCAGCTCCTTTCATTCAGTCAGTAGCTTCAAACATTTCTGGACGTTTTTCAATGGCAAAAATCAATGAATATTGTAAATGCACAAACAGTAATTTCTCCACATTGCAAGGTGCAATTCTGAAATTTTTTGCTTTTTCCTGCTCCTCTTAGCATGATAAAGAAGATTCAAAGAGAGTGAGATGCCAGCTCCTTTCATTCAGTCAGTAGCTTCAAACATTTCTGGACGTTTTTCAATGGCAAAAATCAATGAATATTGTAAATGCACAAACAGTAATTTCTCCACATTGCAAGGTGCAATTCTGAAATTTTTTGCTTTTTCCTGCTCCTCTTAGCATGATAAAGAAGATTCAAAGAGAGTGAGATGCCAGCTCTTTTCATTCAGTCAGTAGCTTCAAACATTTCTGGTATATGAATAACATGATGTTTTTCAATGGCAAAAATCAATGAATATTGTAAATGCACAAACAGTAATTTCTCCGCATTGCAAGGTGCAATTCTGAAATTTTTTGCTTTTTCCTGCTCCTCTTAGCATGATAAAGAAGATTCAAAGAGAGTGAGATGCCAGCTCCTTTCATTCAGTCAGTAGCTTCAAACATTTCTGGACGTTTTTCAAAGGCAAAAATCAATGAATATTGTAAATGCACAAACAGTAATTTCTCCACATTGCAAGGTGCAATTCTGAAATTTTTTGCTTTTTCCTGCTCCTCTTAGCATGACAAAGAAGATTCAAAGAGAGTGAGATGCCAGCTCTTTTCATTGAGTTAGTAGCTTCAAACATTTCTGGTATATGAATAACATGATGTTTTTCAATGGCAAAAATCAATGAATATTGTAAATGCACAAACAGTAATTTCTCCGCATTGCAAGGTGCAATTCTGAAATTTTTTGCTTTTTCCTGCTCCTCTTAGCATGATAAAGAAGATTCAAAGAGAGTGAGATGCCAGCTCCTTTCATTCAGTCAGTAGCTTCAAACATTTCTGGACGTTTTTCAATGGCAAAAATCAATGAATATTGTAAATGCACAAACAGTAATTTCTCCGCATTGCAAGGTGCAATTCTGAAATTTTTTTATTTTTCCTGCTCCTCTTAGCATGATAAAGAAGATTCAAAGAGAGTGAGATGCCAGCTCCTTTCATTCAGTCAGTAGCTTCAAACATTTCTGGACGTTTTTCAATGGCAAAAATCAATGAATATTGTAAATGCACAAACAGTAATTTCTCCACATTGCAAGGTGCAATTCTGAATTTTTTTGCTTTTTCCTGCTCCTCTTAGCATGATAAAGAAGATTCAAAGAGAGTGAGATGCCAGCTCCTTTCATTCAGTCAGTAGCTTCAAACATTTCTGGTATATGAATAACATGATGTTTTTCAATGGCAAAAATCAATGAATATTGTAAATGCACAAACGGTAATTTCTCCACATTGCAAGGTGCAATTCTGAAATTTTTTGCTTTTTCCTGCTCCTCTTAGCATGGTAAAGAAGATTCAAAGAGAGTGAGATGCCAACTCTTTTCATTCAGTCAGTAGCTTCAAACATTTCTGGTATATGAATAACATGATGTTTTTCAATGGCAAAAATCAATGAATATTGTAAATGCACAAACAGTAAATTCTCCGCATTGCAAGGTGCAATTCTGAATTTTTTTGCTTTTTCCTGCTCCTCTTAGCATGATAAAGAAGATTCAAAGAGAGTGAGATGCCAGCTCCTTTCATTCAGTCAGTAGCTTCAAACATTTCTGGACGTTTTTCAATGGCAAAAATCAATGAATATTGTAAATGCACAAACAGTAATTTCTCCACATTGCAAGGTGCAATTCTGAAATTTTTTGCTTTTTCCTGCTCCTCTTAGCATGATAAAGAAGATTCAAAGAGAGTGAGATGCCAGCTCTTTTCATTCATTCAGTAGCTTCAAACATTTCTGGTATATGAATAACATGATGTTTTTCAATGGCAAAAATCAATGAATATTGTAAATGCACAAACAGTAATTTCTCCGCATTGCAAGATGCAATTCTGAAATTTTTTGCTTTTTCCTGCTCCTCTTGGCATGATAAAGAAGATTCAAAGAGAGTGACATGCCAGCTCTTTTCATTTAGTCAGTAGCTTCAAACATTTCTGGTATATGAATAACATGATGTTTTTCAATGGCAAAAATCAATGAATATTGTAAATGCACAAACAGTAATTTCTCCGCATTGCAAGGTGCAATTCTGAAATTTTTTGCTTTTTCCTCCTCCTCTTAGCATGATAAAGAAGATTCAAAGAGAGTGAGATGCCAGCTCCTTTCATTCAGTCAGTAGCTTCAAACATTTCTGGACGTTTTTCAATGCAAAAATCAATGAATATTGTAAATGCACAAACATTAATTTCTCCACATTGCAAGGTGCAATTCTGAAATGTTTTGCTTTTTCCTGCTCCTCTTAGCATGATAAAGAAGATTCAAAGAGAGTGAGATGCCAGCTCTTTTCATTCAGTCAGTAGCTTCAAACATTTCTGGTATATGAATAACATGATGTTTTTCAATGGCAAAAATCAATGAATATTGTAAATGCACAAACAGTAATTTCTCCGCATTGCAAGGTGCAATTCTGAAATTTTTTGCTTTTTCCTGCTCCTCTTAGCATGATAAAAAAGATTCAAAGAGAGTGAGATGCCAGCTCCTTTCATTCACTCAGTAGCTTCAAACATTTCTGGACGTTTTTCAATGGCAAAAATCAATGAATATTGTAAATGCACAAACAGTAAATTCTCCACATTGCAAGGTGCAATTCTGAAATTTTTTGCTTTTTCCTGCTCCTCTTAGCATGATAAAGAAGATTCAAAGAGAGTGAGATGCCAGCTCCTTTCATTCAATCAGTAGCTTCAAACATTTCTGGACGTTTTTCAATGGCAAAAATCAATGAATATTGTAAATGCACAAACAGTAATTTCTCCACATTGCAAGGTGCAATTCTGAAATTTTTTGCTTTTTCCTGCTCCTCTTAGCATGATAAAGAAGATTCAAAGAGAGTGAGATGCCAGCTCTTTTCATTCAGTCACTAGCTTCAAACATTTCTGGTATATGAATAACATGATGTTTTTCAATGGCAAAAATCAATGAATATTGTAAATGCACAAACAGTAATTTCTCTGCATTGCAAGGTGCAATTCTGAAATTTTTTGCTTTTTCCTGCTCCTCTTAGCATGATAAAGAAGCTTCAAAGAGAGTGAGATGCCAGCTCCTTTCATTCAGTCAGTAGCTTCAAACATTTCTGGACGTTTTTCAATGGCAAAAATCAATGAATATTGTAAATGCACAAACAGTAATTTCTCCACATTGCAAGGTGCAATTCTGAAATTTTTTGCTTTTTCCTGCTCCTCTTAGCATGATAAAGAAGATTCAAAGAGAGTGAGATGCCAGCTCCTTTCATTCAGTCAGTAGCTTCAAACATTTCTGGACGTTTTTCAATGGCAAAAATCAATGAATATTGTAAATGCACAAACAGTAATTTCTCCACATTGCAAGGTGCAATTCTGAAATTTTTTGCTTTTTCCTGCTCCTCTTAGCATGGTAAAGAAGATTCAAAGAGAGTGAGATGCCAGCTCTTTTCATTCAGTCAGTAGCTTCAAACATTTCTGGTATATGAATAACATGATGTTTTTCAATGGCAAAAATCAATGAATATTGTAAATGCACAAACAGTAATTTCTCCGCATTGCAAGGTGCAATTCTGAAATTTTTTTGTTTTCCTGCTCCTCTTAGCATGATAAAGAAGATTCAAAGAGAGTGAGATGCCAGCTCCTTTCATTCAGTCAGTAGCTTCAAACATTTCTGGACGTTTTTCAAAGGCAAAAATCAATGAATATTGTAAATGCACAAACAGTAATTTCTCCACATTGCAAGGTGCAATTCTGAAATTTTTTGCTTTTTCCTGCTCCTCTTAGCATGACAAAGAAGATTCAAAGAGAGTGAGATGCCAGCTCTTTTCATTCAGTTAGTAGCTTCAAACATTTCTGGTATATGAATAACATGATGTTTTTCAATGGCAAAAATCAATGAATATTGTAAATGCACAAACAGTAATTTCTCCGCATTGCAAGGTGCAATTCTGAAATTTTTTGCTTTTTCCTGCTCCTCTTAGCATGATAAAGAAGATTCAAAGAGAGTGAGATGCCAGCTCCTTTCATTCAGTCAGTAGCTTCAAACATTTCTGGACGTTTTTCAATGGCAAAAATCAATGAATATTGTAAATGCACAAACAGTAATTTCTCCGCATTGCAAGGTGCAATTCTGAAATTTTTTTATTTTTCCTGCTCCTCTTAGCATGATAAAGAAGATTCAAAGAGAGTGAGATGCCAGCTCCTTTCATTCAGTCAGTAGCTTCAAACATTTCTGGACGTTTTTCAATGGCAAAAATCAATGAATATTGTAAATGCACAAACAGTAATTTCTCCACATTGCAAGGTGCAATTCTGAAATTTTTTGCTTTTTCCTGCTCCTCTTAGCATGATAAAGAAGATTCAAAGAGAGTGAGATGCCAGCTCTTTTCATTCAGTCAGTAGCTTCAAACATTTCTGGTATATGAATAACATGATGTTTTTCAATGGCAAAATTCAATGAATATTGTAAATGCACAAACAGTAATTTCTCCACATTGCAAGGTGCAATTTTGAAATTTTTTTGCTTTTTCCTGCTCCTCTTAGCATGATAAAGAAGATTCAAAGAGAGTGAGATGCCAGCTCCTTTCATTCAGTCAGTAGCTTCAAACATTTCTGGACGTTTTTCAATGGCAAAAATCAATGAATATTGTAAATGCACAAACAGTAATTTCTCCACATTGCAAGGTGCAATTCTGAAATTTTTTGCTTTTTCCTGCTCCTCTTAGCATGATAAAGAAGATTCAAAGAGAGTGAGATG
This sequence comes from Phyllobates terribilis, assembly GCF_046119375.1. Taxonomy (NCBI): domain Eukaryota; kingdom Metazoa; phylum Chordata; class Amphibia; order Anura; family Dendrobatidae; genus Phyllobates; species Phyllobates terribilis. The sequence continues at coordinate 100,661 of NW_027363241.1, read as the reverse complement.
CCAGCTCTTTTCATTCAGTCAGTAGCTTCAAACATTTCTGGTATATGAATAACATGATGTTTTTCAATGGCAAAAATCAATGAATATTGTAAATGCACAAATAGTAATTTCTCCGCATTGCAAGGTGCAATTCTGAAATTTTTTGCTTTTTCCTGCTCCTCTTAGCATGATAAAGAAGATTCAAAGAGAGTGAGATGCCAGCTCCTTTCATTCAGTCAGTAGCTTCAAACATTTCTGGACGTTTTTCAATGGCAAAAATCATTGAATATTGTAAATGCACAAACAGTAATTTCTCCACATTGCAAGGTGCAATTCTGAAATTTTTTGCTTTTTCCTGCTCCTCTTAGCATGATAAAGAAGATTCAAAGAGAGTGAAATGCCAGCTCTTTTCATTCAGTCAGTAGCTTCAAACATTTCTGGTATATGAATAACATGATGTTTTTCAATGGCAAAAATCAATGAATATTGTAAATGCACAAACATTAATTTCTCCGCATTGCAAGGTGCAATTCTGAAATTTTTTGCTTTTTCCTGCTCCTCTTAGCATGATAAAGAAGATTCAAAGAGAGTGAGATGCCAGCTCCTTTCATTCAGTCAGTAGCTTCAAACATTTCTGGACGTTTTTCAATGGCAAAAATCAATGAATATTGTAAATGCACAAACAGTAATTTCTCCACATTGCAAGGTGCAATTCTGAAATTTTTTGCTTTTTCCTGCTCCTCTTAGCATGATAAAGAAGATTCAAAGAGAGTGAGATGCCAGCTCTTTTCATTCAGTCAGTAGCTTCAAACATTTCTGGTATAGGAATAACATGATGTTTTTCAATGGCAAAAATCAATGAATATTGTAAATGCACAAACAGTAATTTCTCCGCATTACAAGGTGCAATTCTGAAATTTTTTGCTTTTTCCTGCTCCTCTTAGCATGATAAAGAAGATTCAAAGAGAGTGAGATGCCAGCTCCTTTCATTCAGTCAGTAGCTTCAAACATTTCTGGACGTTTTTCAATGGCAAAAATCAATGAATATTGTAAATGCACAAACAGTAATTTCTCCGCATTGCAAGGTGCAATTCTGAAATTTGTTGCTTTTTCCTGCTCCTCTTAGCATGATAAAGAAGATTCAAAGAGAGTGAGATGCCAGCTCTTTTCATTCAGTCAGTAACTTCAAACATTTCTGGTACACGAATAACATGATGTTTTTCAATGGCAAAAATCAATGAATAATGTGAAGGCACAAACAGTAATTTCTCCGCATTGCAAGGTGCAATTCTGAAATTTTTTGCTTTTTCCTGCTCCTCTTAGCATGATAAAGAAGATTCAAAGAGAGTGAGATGACAGCTCCTTTCATTCAGTCAGTAGCTTCAAACATTTCTGGACGTTTTTCAATGGCAAAAATCAATGAATATTGTAAATGCACAAACATTAATTTCTCCGCATTGCAAGTTGCAATTCTGAAATTTTTTGCTTTTTCCTGCTCCTCTTAGTATGATAAAGAAGATTCAAAGAGAGTGAGATGCCATCTCTTTTCATTCAGTCAGTAGCTTCAAACTTTTGTGGTATATGAATAACATGATGTTTTTCAATGGCAAAAATCAATGAATATTGTAAATGCACAAACAGTAATTTCTCCGCATTGCAAGGTGCAATTCTGAAATTTTTTGCTTTTTCCTGCTCCTCTTAGCATGATAAAAAAGATTCAAAGAGAGTGAGATGCCAGCTCCTTTCATTCAGTCAGTAGCTTCAAACATTTCTGGACGTTTTTCAATGGCAAAAATCAATGAATATTGTAAATGCACAAACAGTAATTTCTCCGCATTGCAAGGTGCAATTCTGAAATTTTTTGCTTTTTCCTGCTCCTCTTAGCATGATAAAGAAGATTCAAAGAGAGTGAGATGCCAGCTCTTTTCATTCAGTCAGTAACTTCAAACATTTCTGGTATATGAATAACATGATGTTTTTCAATGGCAAAAATCAATGAATAATGTGAAGGCACAAACAGTAATTTCTCCGCATTGCAAGGTGCAATTCTGAAATTTTTTGCTTTTTCCTGCTCCTCTTAGCATGATAAAGAAGATTCAAAGAGAGTGAGATGCCAGCTCCTTTCATTCAGTCAGTAGCTTCAAACATTTCTGGACGTTTTTCAATGGCAAAAATCAATGAATATTGTAAATGCACAAACAGTAATTTCTCCGCATTGCAAGGTGCAATTCTGAAATTTTTTGCTTTTTCCTGCTCCTCTTAGTATGATAAAGAAGATTCAAAGAGAGTGAGATGCCAGCTCTTTTCATTCAGTCAGTAGCTTCAAACATTTCTGGTATATGAATAACATGATGTTTTTCAATGGCAAAAATCAATGAATATTGTAAATGCACAGACAGTAATTTCTCCGCATTGCAAGGTGCAATTCTGAAATTTTTTGCTTTTTCCTGCTCCACTTAGCATGATAAAGAAGATTCAAAGAGAGTGAGATGCCAGCTGCTTTCATTCAGTCAGTAGCTTCAAACATTTCTGGACGTTTTTCAATGGCAAAAATCAATGAATATTGTAAATGCACAAACAGTAATTTCTCCACATTGCAAGGTGCAATTCTGAAATTTTTTGCTTTTTCCTGCTCCTCTTAGCATGATAAAGAAGATTCAAAGAGAGTGAGATGCCATCTCTTTTCATTCAGTCAGTAGCTTCAAACATTTCTGGTATATGAATAACATGATGTTTTTCAATGGCAAAAATCTATGAATATTGTAAATGCACAAACAGTAATTTCTCCGCATTGCAAGGTGCAATTCTGAAATTTATTGCTTTTTCCTGCTCCTCTTAGCATGATAAAGAAGATTCAAAGAGAGTGAGATGCCAGCTCCTTTCATTCAGTCAGTAGCTTCAAACATTTCTGGACGTTTTTCAATGGCAAAAATCAATGAAAATTGTAAATGCACAAACAGTAATTTCTCCACATTGCAAGGTGCAATTCTGAAATTTTTTGCTTTTTCCTGCTCCTCTTAGCATGATAAAGAAGATTCAAAGAGAGTGAGATGCCAGCTCTTTTCATTCAGTCAGTAGCTTCAAACATTTCTGGTATATGAATAACATGATGTTTTTCAATGGCAAAAATCAATGAATATTGTAAATGCACAAACAGTAATTTCTCCGCATTACAAGGTGCAATTCTGAAATTTTTTGCTTTTTCCTGCTCCTCTTAGCATGATAAAGAAGATTCAAAGAGAGTGAGATGCCAGCTCCTTTCATTCAGTCAGTAGCTTCAAACATTTCTGGACGTTTTTCAATGGCAAAAATCAATGAATATTGTAAATGCACAAACAGTAATTTCTCCGCATTGCAAGGTGCAATTCTGAAATTTGTTGCTTTTTCCTGCTCCTCTTAGCATGATAAAGAAGATTCAAAGAGAGTGAGATGCCAGCTCTTTTCATTCAGTCAGTAACTTCAAACATTTCTGGTACACGAATAACATGATGTTTTTCAATGGCAAAAATCAATGAATAATGTGAAGGCACAAACAGTAATTTCTCCGCATTGCAAGGTGCAATTCTGAAATTTTTTGCTTTTTCCTGCTCCTCTTAGCATGATAAAGAAGATTCAAAGAGAGTGAGATGCCAGCTCCTTTCATTCAGTCAGTAGCTTCAAACATTTCTGGACGTTTTTCAATGGCAAAAATCAATGAATATTGTAAATGCACAAACATTAATTTCTCCGCATTGCAAGTTGCAATTCTGAAATTTTTTGCTTTTTCCTGCTCCTCTTAGTATGATAAAGAAGATTCAAAGAGAGTGAGATGCCATCTCTTTTCATTCAGTCAGTAGCTTCAAACTTTTGTGGTATATGAATAACATGATGTTTTTCAATGGCAAAAATCAATGAATATTGTAAATGCACAGACAGTAATTTCTCCGCATTGCAAGGAGCAATTCTGAAATTTTTTGCTTTTTCCTGCTCCACTTAGCATGATAAAGAAGATTCAAAGAGAGTGAGATGCCAGCTCCTTTCATTCAGTCAGTAGCTTCAAACATTTCTGGACGTTTTTCAATGGCAAAAATCAATGAATATTGTAAATGCACAAACAGTAATTTCTCCACATTGCAAGGTGCAATTCTGAAATTTTTTGCTTTTTCCTGCTCCTCTTAGCATGATAAAGAAGATTCAAAGAGAGTGAGATGCCAGCTCTTTTCATTCAGTCAGTAGCTTCAAACATTTCTGGTATATGAATAACATGATGTTTTTCAATGGCAAAAATCTATGAATATTGTAAATGCACAAACAGTAATTTCTCCGCATTGCAAGGTGCAATTCTGAAATTTTTTGCTTTTTCCTGCTCCTCTTAGCATGATAAAAAAGATTCAAAGAGAGTGAGATGCCAGCTCCTTTCATTCAGTCAGTAGCTTCAAACATTTCTGGACGTTTTTCAATGGCAAAAATCAATGAATATTGTAAATGCACAAACAGTAATTTCTCCGCATTGCAAGGTGCAATTCTGAAATTTTTTGCTTTTTCCTGCTCCTCTTAGCATGATAAAGAAGATTCAAAGAGAGTGAGATGCCAGCTCTTTTCATTCAGTCAGTAACTTCAAACATTTCTGGTATATGAATAACATGATGTTTTTCAATGGCAAAAATCAATGAATAATGTGAAGGCACAAACAGTAATTTCTCCGCATTGCAAGGTGCAATTCTGAAATTTTTTGCTTTTTCCTGCTCCTCTTAGCATGATAAAGAAGATTCAAAGAGAGTGAGATGCCAGCTCCTTTCATTCAGTCAGTAGCTTCAAACATTTCTGGACGTTTTTCAATGGCAAAAATCAATGAATATTGTAAATGCACAAACAGTAATTTCTCCGCATTGCAAGGTGCAATTCTGAAATTTTTTGCTTTTTCCTGCTCCTCTTAGTATGATAAAGAAGATTCAAAGAGAGTGAGATGCCAGCTCTTTTCATTCAGTCAGTAGCTTCAAACATTTCTGGTATATGAATAACATGATGTTTTTCAATGGCAAAAATCAATGAATATTGTAAATGCACAGACAGTAATTTCTCCGCATTGCAAGGTGCAATTCTGAAATTTTTTGCTTTTTCCTGCTCCACTTAGCATGATAAAGAAGATTCAAAGAGAGTGAGATGCCAGCTGCTTTCATTCAGTCAGTAGCTTCAAACATTTCTGGACGTTTTTCAATGGCAAAAATCAATGAATATTGTAAATGCACAAACAGTAATTTCTCCACATTGCAAGGTGCAATTCTGAAATTTTTTGCTTTTTCCTGCTCCTCTTAGCATGATAAAGAAGATTCAAAGAGAGTGAGATGCCATCTCTTTTCATTCAGTCAGTAGCTTCAAACATTTCTGGTATATGAATAACATGATGTTTTTCAATGGCAAAAATCTATGAATATTGTAAATGCACAAACAGTAATTTCTCCGCATTGCAAGGTGCAATTCTGAAATTTATTGCTTTTTCCTGCTCCTCTTAGCATGATAAAGAAGATTCAAAGAGAGTGAGATGCCAGCTCCTTTCATTCAGTCAGTAGCTTCAAACATTTCTGGACGTTTTTCAATGGCAAAAATCAATGAATATTGTAAATGCACAAACAGTAATTTCTCCGCATAGCAAGGTGCAATTCTGAAATTTTTTGCTTTTTCCTGCTCCTCTTAGCATGATAAAGAAGATTCAAAGAGAGTGAGATGCCAGCTCTTTTCATTCAGTCAGTATCTTCAAACATTTCTGGTATATGAATAACATGATGTTTTTCAATGGCAAAAATCAATGAATATTGTAAATGCACAAACAGTAATTTCTCCGCATTGCAAGGTGCAATTCTGAAATTTTTTGCTTTTTCCTGCTCCTCTTAGCATGATAAAGAAGATTCAAAGAGAGTGAGATGCCAGCTCCTTTCATTCAGTCAGTAGCTTCAAGCATTTCTGGACGTTTTTCAATGGCAAAAATCAAAGAATATTGTAAATGCACAAACAGTAATTTCTCCACATTGCAAGGTGCAATTCTGAAATTTTTTGCTTTTTCCTGCTCCTCTTAGCATGCTAAAGAAGATTCAAAGAGAGTGAGATGCCAGGTCTTTTCATTCAGTCAGTAGCTTCAAACATTTCTGGTATATGAATAACATGATGTTTTTCAATGGCAAAAATCAATGAAAATTGTAAATGCACAAACAGTAATTTCTCCGCATTGCAAGGTGCAATTCTGAAATTTTTTGCTTTTTCCTGCTCCTCTTAGCATGATAAAGAAGATTCAAAGAGAGTGAGATGCCAGCTCTTTTCATTCAGTCAGTAGCTTCAAACATTTCTGTTATATGAATAACATGATGTTTTTCAATGGCAAAAATCAATGAATATTGTAAATGCACAAACAGTAATTTCTCCGCATTGCAAGGTGCAATTCTGAAACTTTTTACTTTTTCCTGCTCCACTTAGCATGATAAAGAAGATTCAAAGAGAGTGAGATGCCAGCTCCTTTCATTCAGTCAGTAGCTTCAAACATTTCTGGATGTTTTTCAATGGCAAAAATCAATGAATATTGTAAATGCACAAACAGTAATTTCTCCACATTGCAAGGTGCAATTCTGAAATTTTTTGCTTTTTCCTGCTCCTCTTAGCATGATAAAGAAGATTCAAAGAGAGTGAGATGCCAGCTCTTTTCATTCAGTCAGTAGCTTCAAACATTTCTGGTATATGAATAACATGATGTTTTTCAATGGCAAAAATCAATGAATATTGTAAATGCACAAATAGTAATTTCTCCGCATTGCAAGGTGCAATTCTGAAATTTTTTGCTTTTTCCTGCTCCTCTTAGCATGATAAAGAAGATTCAAAGAGAGTGAGATGCCAGCTCCTTTCATTCAGTCAGTAGCTTCAAACATTTCTGGACGTTTTTCAATGGCAAAAATCAATGAATATTGAAAATGCACAAACAGTAATTTCTCCACATTGCAAGGTGCAATTCTGAAATTTTTTGCTTTTTCCTGCTCCTCTTAGCATGATAAAGAAGATTCAAAGAGAGTGAAATGCCAGCTCTTTTCATTCAGTCAGTAGCTTCAAACATTTCTGGTATATGAATAACATGATGTTTTTCAATGGCAAAAATCAATGAATATTGTAAATGCACAAACATTAATTTCTCCGCATTGCAAGGTGCAATTCTGAAATTTTTTGCTTTTTCCTGCTCCTCTTAGCATGATAAAGAAGATTCAAAGAGAGTGAGATGCCAGCTCCTTTCATTCAGTCAGTAGCTTCAAACATTTCTGGACGTTTTTCAATGGCAAAAATCAATGAATATTGTAAATGCACAAACAGTAATTTCTCCACATTGCAAGGTGCAATTCTGAAATTTTTTGCTTTTTCCTGCTCCTCTTAGCATGATAAAGAAGATTCAAAGAGAGTGAGATGCCAGCTCTTTTCATTCAGTCAGTAGCTTCAAACATTTCTGGTATATGAATAACATGATGTTTTTCAATGGCAAAAATCAATGAATATTGTAAATGCACAAACATTAATTTCTCCGCATTACAAGGTGCAATTCTGAAATTTTTTGCTTTTTCCTGCTCCTCTTAGCATGATAAAGAAGATTCAAAGAGAGTGAGATGCCAGCTCCTTTCATTCAGTCAGTAGCTTCAAACATTTCTGGACGTTTTTCAATGGCAAAAATCAATGAATATTGTAAATGCACAAACAGTAATTTCTCCGCATTGCAAGGTGCAATTCTGAAATTTGTTGCTTTTTCCTGCTCCTCTTAGCATGATAAAGAAGATTCAAAGAGAGTGAGATGCCAGCTCTTTTCATTCAGTCAGTAACTTCAAACATTTCTGGTACATGAATAACATGATGTTTTTCAATGGCAAAAATCAATGAATAATGTGAAGGCACAAACAGTAATTTCTCCGCATTGCAAGGTGCAATTCTGAAATTTTTTGCTTTTTCCTGCTCCTCTTAGCATGATAAAGAAGATTCAAAGAGAGTGAGATGCCAGCTCCTTTCATTCAGTCAGTAGCTTCAAACATTTCTGGACGTTTTTCAATGGCAAAAATCAATGAATATTGTAAATGCACAAACAGTAATTTCTCCGCATTGCAAGGTGCAATTCTGAAATTTTTTGCTTTTTCCTGCTCCTCTTAGTATGATAAAGAAGATTCAAAGAGAGTGAGATGCCATCTCTTTTCATTCAGTCAGTAGCTTCAAACTTTTGTGGTATATGAATAACATGATGTTTTTCAAAGGCAAAAATCAATGAATATTGTAAATGCACAGACAGTAATTTCTCCGCATTGCAAGGAGCAATTCTGAAATTTTTTGCTTTTTCCTGCTCCACTTAGCATGATAAAGAAGATTCAAAGAGAGTGAGATGCCAGCTCCTTTCATTCAGTCAGTAGCTTCAAACATTTCTGGACGTTTTTCAATGGCAAAAATCAATGAATATTGTAAATGCACAAACAGTAATTTCTCCACATTGCAAGGTGCAATTCTGAAATTTTTTGCTTTTTCCTGCTCCTCTTAGCATGATAAAGAAGATTCAAAGAGAGTGAGATGCCAGCTCTTTTCATTCAGTCAGCAGCTTCAAACATTTCTGGTATATGAATAACATGATGTTTTTCAATGGCAAAAATCTATGAATATTGTAAATGCACAAACAGTAATTTCTCCGCATTGCAAGGTGCAATTCTGAAATTTTTTGATTTTTCCTGCTCCTCTTAGCATGATAAAAAAGATTCAAAGAGAGTGAGATGCCAGCTCCTTTCATTCAGTCAGTAGCTTCAAACATTTCTGGACGTTTTTCAATGGCAAAAATCAATGAATATTGTAAATGCACAAACAGTAATTTCTCCGCATTGCAAGGTGCAATTCTGAAATTTTTTGCTTTTTCCTGCTCCTCTTAGCATGATAAAGAAGATTCAAAGAGAGTGAGATGCCAACTCTTTTCATTCAGTCAGTAGCTTCAAACATTTCTGGTATATGAATAACATGATGTTTTTCAATGGCAAAAATCAATGAATATTGTAAATGCACAAACAGTAATTTCTCCGCATTGCAAGGTGCAATTCTGAAATTTTTTGCTTTTTCCTGCTCCTCTTAGCATGATAAAGAAGATTCAAAGAGAGTGAGATGCCTGCTCTTTTCATTCAGTCAGTAACTTCAAACATTTCTGGTATATGAATAACATGATGTTTTTCAATGGCAAAAATCAATGAATAATGTGAAGGCACAAACAGTAATTTCTCCGCATTGCAAGGTGCAATTCTGAAATTTTTTGCTTTTTCCTGCTCCTCTTAGCATGATAAAGAAGATTCAAAGAGAGTGAGATGCCAGCTCCTTTCATTCAGTCAGTAGCTTCAAACATTTCTGAACGTTTTTCAATGGCAAAAATCAATGAATATTGTAAATGCACAAACAGTAATTTCTCCGCATTGCAAGGTGCAATTCTGAAATTTTTTGCTTTTTCCTGCTCCTCTTAGTATGATAAAGAAGATTCAAAGAGAGTGAGATGCCAGCTCTTTTCATTCAGTCAGTAGCTTCAAACATTTCTGGTATATGAATAACATGATGTTTTTCAATGGCAAAAATCAATGAATATTGTAAATGCACAGACAGTAATTTCTCCGCATTGCAAGGTGCAATTCTGAAATTTTTTGCTTTTTCCTGCTCCACTTAGCATGATAAAGAAGATTCAAAGAGAGTGAGATGCCAGCTCCTTTCATTCAGTCAGTAGCTTCAAACATTTCTGGACGTTTTTCAATGGCAAAAATCAATGAATATTGTAAATGCACAAACAGTAATTTCTCCACATTGCAAGGTGCAATTCTGAAATTTTTTGCTTTTTCCTGCTCCTCTTAGCATGATAAAGAAGATTCAAAGAGAGTGAGATGCCAGCTCTTTTCATTCAGTCAGTAGCTTCAAACATTTCTGGTATATGAATAACATGATATTTTTCAATGGCAAAAATCTATGAATATTGTAAATGCACAAACAGTAATTTCTCCGCATTGCAAGGTGCAATTCTGAAATTTTTTGCTTTTTCCTGCTCCTCTTAGCATGATAAAGAAGATTCAAAGAGAGTGAGATGCCAGCTCCTTTCATTCAGTCAGTAGCTTCAAACATTTCTGGACGTTTTTCAATGGCAAAAATCAATGAATATTGTAAATGCACAAACAGTAATTTCTCCGCATTGCAAGGTGCAATTCTGAAATTTTTTGCTTTTTCCTGCTCCTCTTAGCATGATAAAGAAGATTCAAAGAGAGTGAGATGCCAGCTCTTTTCATTCAGTCAGTATCTTCAAACATTTCTGGTATATGAATAACATGATGTTTTTCAATGGCAAAAATCAATGAATATTGTAAATGCACAAACAGTAATTTCTCTGCATTGCAAGGTGCAATTCTGAAATTTTTTGCTTTTTCCTGCTCCTCTTAGCATGATAAAGAAGATTCAAAGAGAGTGAGATGCCAGCTCCTTTCATTCAGTCAGTAGCTTCAAGCATTTCTGGACGTTTTTCAATGGCAAAAATCAATGAATATTGGAAATGCACAAACATTAATTTCTCCGCATTACAAGGTGCAATTCTAAAATTTTTTGCTTTTTCCTGCTCTTCTTAGCATGATAAAGAAGATTCAAAGAGAGTGAGATGCCAGCTCCTTTCATTCAGTCAGTAGCTTCAAGCATTTCTGGACGTTTTTCAATGGCAAAAATCAATGAATATTGTAAATGCACAAACATTAATTTCTCCGCATTACAAGGTGCAATTCTGAAATTTTTTGCTTTTTCCTGCTCCTCTTAGTATGATAAAGAAGATTCAAAGAGAGTGAGATGCCATCTCTTTTCATTCAGTCAGTAGCTTCAAACTTTTGTGGTATATGAATAACATGATGTTTTTCAAAGGCAAAAATCAATGAATATTGTAAATGCACAGACAGTAATTTCTCCGCATTGCAAGGAGCAATTCTGAAATTTTTTGCTTTTTCCTGCTCCACTTAGCATGATAAAGAAGATTCAAAGAGAGTGAGATGCCAGCTCCTTTCATTCAGTCAGTAGCTTCAAACATTTCTGGACGTTTTTCAATGGCAAAAATCAATGAATATTGTAAATGCACAAACAGTAATTTCTCCACATTGCAAGGTGCAATTCTGAAATTTTTTGCTTTTTCCTGCTCCTCTTAGCATGATAAAGAAGATTCAAAGAGAGTGAGATGCCAGCTCTTTTCATTCAGTCAGTAGCTTCAAACATTTCTGGTATATGAATAACATGATGTTTTTCAATGGCAAAAATCTATGAATATTGTAAATGCACAAACAGTAATTTCTCCGCATTGCAAGGTGCAATTCTGAAATTTTTTGATTTTTCCTGCTCCTCTTAGCATGATAAAAAAGATTCAAAGAGAGTGAGATGCCAGCTCCTTTCATTCAGTCAGTAGCTTCAAACATTTCTGGACGTTTTTCAATGGCAAAAATCAATGAATATTGTAAATGCACAAACAGTAATTTCTCCGCATTGCAAGGTGCAATTCTGAAATTTTTTGCTTTTTCCTGCTCCTCTTAGCATGATAAAGAAGATTCAAAGAGAGTGAGATGCCAACTCTTTTCATTCAGTCAGTAGCTTCAAACATTTCTGGTATATGAATAACATGATGTTTTTCAATGGCAAAAATCAATGAATATTGTAAATGCACAAACAGTAATTTCTCCGCATTGCAAGGTGCAATTCTGAAATTTTTTGCTTTTTCCTGCTCCTCTTAGCATGATAAAGAAGATTCAAAGAGAGTGAGATGCCTGCTCTTTTCATTCAGTCAGTAACTTCAAACATTTCTGGTATATGAATAACATGATGTTTTTCAATGGCAAAAATCAATGAATAATGTGAAGGCACAAACAGTAATTTCTCCGCATTGCAAGGTGCAATTCTGAAATTTTTTGCTTTTTCCTGCTCCTCTTAGCATGATAAAGAAGATTCAAAGAGAGTGAGATGCCAGCTCCTTTCATTCAGTCAGTAGCTTCAAACATTTCTGAACGTTTTTCAATGGCAAAAATCAATGAATATTGTAAATGCACAAACAGTAATTTCTCCGCATTGCAAGGTGCAATTCTGAAATTTTTTGCTTTTTCCTGCTCCTCTTAGTATGATAAAGAAGATTCAAAGAGAGTGAGATGCCAGCTCTTTTTATTCAGTCAGTAGCTTCAAACATTTCTGGTATATGAATAACATGATGTTTTTCAATGGCAAAAATCAATGAATATTGTAAATGCACAGACAGTAATTTCTCCGCATTGCAAGGTGCAATTCTGAAATTTTTTGCTTTTTCCTGCTCCACTTAGCATGATAAAGAAGATTCAAAGAGAGTGAGATGCCAGCTCCTTTCATTCAGTCAGTAGCTTCAAACATTTCTGGACGTTTTTCAATGGCAAAAATCAATGAATATTGTAAATGCACAAACAGTAATTTCTCCACATTGCAAGGTGCAATTCTGAAATTTTTTGCTTTTTCCTGCTCCTCTTAGCATGATAAAGAAGATTCAAAGAGAGTGAGATGCCAGCTCTTTTCATTCAGTCAGTAGCTTCAAACATTTCTGGTATATGAATAACATGATATTTTTCAATGGCAAAAATCTATGAATATTGTAAATGCACAAACAGTAATTTCTCCGCATTGCAAGGTGCAATTCTGAAATTTTTTGCTTTTTCCTGCTCCTCTTAGCATGATAAAGAAGATTCAAAGAGAGTGAGATGCCAGCTCCTTTCATTCAGTCAGTAGCTTCAAACATTTCTGGACGTTTTTCAATGGCAAAAATCAATGAATATTGTAAATGCACAAACAGTAATTTCTCCGCATTGCAAGGTGCAATTCTGAAATTTTTTGCTTTTTCCTGCTCCTCTTAGCATGATAAAGAAGATTCAAAGAGAGTGAGATGCCAGCTCTTTTCATTCAGTCAGTATCTTCAAACATTTCTGGTATATGAATAACATGATGTTTTTCAATGGCAAAAATCAATGAATATTGTAAATGCACAAACAGTAATTTCTCTGCATTGCAAGGTGCAATTCTGAAATTTTTTGCTTTTTCCTGCTCCTCTTAGCATGATAAAGAAGATTCAAAGAGAGTGAGATGCCAGCTCCTTTCATTCAGTCAGTAGCTTCAAGCATTTCTGGACGTTTTTCAATGGCAAAAATCAATGAATATTGTAAATGCACAAACATTAATTTCTCCGCATTACAAGGTGCAATTCTGAAATTTTTTGCTTTTTCCTGCTCCTCTTAGCATGATAAAGAAGATTCAAAGAGAGTGAGATGCCAGCTCCTTTCATTCAGTCAGTAGCTTCAAACATTTCTGGACGTTTTTCAATGGCAAAAATCAATGAATATTGTAAATGCACAAACAGTTATTTCTCCGCATTGCAAGGTGCAATTCTGAAATTTGTTGCTTTTTCCTGCTCCTCTTAGCATGATAAAGAAGATTCAAAGAGAGTGAGATGCCAGCTCTTTTCATTCAGTCAGTAACTTCAAACATTTCTGGTACATGAATAACATGATGTTTTTCAATGGCAAAAATCAATGAATAATGTGAAGGCACAAACAGTAATTTCTCCGCATTGCAAGGTGCAATTCTGAAATTTTTTGCTTTTTCCTGCTCCTCTTAGCATGATAAAGAAGATTCAAAGAGAGTGAGATGCCAGCTCCTTTCATTCAGTCAGTAGCTTCAAACATTTCTGGACGTTTTTCAATGGCAAAAATCAATGAATATTGTAAATGCACAAACAGTAATTTCTCCGCATTGCAAGGTGCAATTCTGAAATTTTTTGCTTTTTCCTGCTCCTCTTAGTATGATAAAGAAGATTCAAAGAGAGTGAGATGCCATCTCTTTTCATTCAGTCAGTAGCTTCAAACTTTTGTGGTATATGAATAACATGATGTTTTTCAAAGGCAAAAATCAATGAATATTGTAAATGCACAGACAGTAATTTCTCCGCATTGCAAGGAGCAATTCTGAAATTTTTTGCTTTTTCCTGCTCCACTTAGCATGATAAAGAAGATTCAAAGAGAGTGAGATGCCAGCTCCTTTCATTCAGTCAGTAGCTTCAAACATTTCTGGACGTTTTTCAATGGCAAAAATCAATGAATATTGTAAATGCACAAACAGTAATTTCTCCACATTGCAAGCTGCAATTCTGAAATTTTTTGCTTTTTCCTGCTCCTCTTAGCATGATAAAGAAGATTCAAAGAGAGTGAGATGCCAGCTCTTTTCATTCAGTCAGTAGCTTCAAACATTTCTGGTATATGAATAACATGATGTTTTTCAATGGCAAAAATCTATGAATATTGTAAATGCACAAACAGTAATTTCTCCGCATTGCAAGGTGCAATTCTGAAATTTTTTGCTTTTTCCTGCTCCTCTTAGCATGATAAAAAAGATTCAAAGAGAGTGAGATGCCAGCTCCTTTCATTCAGTCAGTAGCTTCAAACATTTCTGGACGTTTTTCAATGGCAAAAATCAATGAATATTGTAAATGCACAAACAGTAATTTCTCCGCATTGCAAGGTGCAATTCTGAAATTTTTTGCTTTTTCCTGCTCCTCTTAGCATGATAAAGAAGATTCAAAGAGAGTGAGATGCCAACTCTTTTCATTCAGTCAGTAGCTTCAAACATTTCTGGTATATGAATAACATGATGTTTTTCAATGGCAAAAATCAATGAATATTGTAAATGCACAAACAGTAATTTCTCCGCATTGCAAGGTGCAATTCTGAAATTTTTTGCTTTTTCCTGCTCCTCTTAGCATGATAAAGAAGATTCAAAGAGAGTGAGATGCCTGCTCTTTTCATTCAGTCAGTAACTTCAAACATTTCTGGTATATGAATAACATGATGTTTTTCAATGGCAAAAATCAATGAATAATGTGAAGGCACAAACAGTAATTTCTCCGCATTGCAAGGTGCAATTCTGAAATTTTTTGCTTTTTCCTGCTCCTCTTAGCATGATAAAGAAGATTCAAAGAGAGTGAGATGCCAGCTCCTTTCATTCAGTCAGTAGCTTCAAACATTTCTGGACGTTTTTCAATGGCAAAAATCAATGAATATTGTAAATGCACAAACAGTAATTTCTCCGCATTGCAAGGTGCAATTCTGAAATTTTTTGCTTTTTCCTGCTCCTCTTAGTATGATAAAGAAGATTCAAAGAGAGTGAGATGCCAGCTCTTTTCATTCAGTCAGTAGCTTCAAACATTTCTGGTATATGAATAACATGATGTTTTTCAATGGCAAAAATCAATGAATATTGTAAATGCACAGACAGTAATTTCTCCGCATTGCAAGGTGCAATTCTGAAATTTTTTGCTTTTTCCTGCTCCTCTTAGCATGATAAAGAAGATTCAAAGAGAGTGAGATGCCAGCTCCTTTCATTCAGTCAGTAGCTTCAAACATTTCTGGACGTTTTTCAATGGCAAAAATCAATGAATATTGTAAATGCACAAACAGTAATTTCTCCACATTGCAAGGTGCAATTCTGAAATTTTTTGCTTTTTCCTGCTCCTCTTAGCATGATAAAGAAGATTCAAAGAGAGTGAGATGCCAGCTCTTTTCATTCAGTCAGTAGCTTCAAACATTTCTGGTATATGAATAACATGATGTTTTTCAATGGCAAAAATCTATGAATATTGTAAATGCACAAACAGTAATTTCTCCGCATTGCAAGGTGCAATTCTGAAATTTTTTGCTTTTTCCTGCTCCTCTTAGCATGATAAAGAAGATTCAAAGAGAGTGAGATGCCAGCTCCTTTCATTCAGTCAGTAGCTTCAAACATTTCTGGACGTTTTTCAATGGCAAAAATCAATGAATATTGTAAATGCACAAACAGTAATTTCTCCGCATTGCAAGGTGCAATTCTGAAATTTTTTGCTTTTTCCTGCTCCTCTTAGCATGATAAAGAAGATTCAAAGAGAGTGAGATGCCAGCTCTTTTCATTCAGTCAGTATCTTCAAACATTTCTGGTATATGAATAACATGATGTTTTTCAATGGCAAAAATCAATGAATATTGTAAATGCACAAACAGTAATTTCTCCGCATTGCAAGGTGCAATTCTGAAATTTTTTGCTTTTTCCTGCTCCTCTTAGCATGATAAAGAAGATTCAAAGAGAGTGAGATGCCAGCTCCTTTCATTCAGTCAGTAGCTTCAAGCATTTCTGGACGTTTTTCAATGGCAAAAATCAATGAATATTGTAAATGCACAAACAGTAATTTCTCCACATTGCAAGGTGCAATTCTGAAATTTTTTGCTTTTTCCTGCTCCTCTTAGCATGCTAAAGAAGATTCAAAGAGAGTGAGATGCCAGGTCTTTTCATTCAGTCAGTAGCTTCAAACATTTCTGGTATATGAATAACATGATGTTTTTCAATGGCAAAAATCAATGAAAATTGTAAATGCACAAACAGTAATTTCTCCGCATTGCAAGGTGCAATTCTGAAATTTTTTGCTTTTTCCTGCTCCTCTTAGCATGATAAAGAAGATTCAAAGAGAGTGAGATGCCAGCTCCTTTCATTCAGTCAGTAGCTTCAAACATTTCTGGACGTTTTTCAATGGCAAAAATCAATGAATATTGTAAATGCACAAACAGTAATTTCTCCACATTGCAAGGTGCAATTCTGAAATTTTTTGCTTTTTCCTGCTCCTCTTAGCATGATAAAGAAGATTCAAAGAGAGCGAGATGCCAGCTCTTTTCATTCAGTCAGTAGCTTCAAACATTTCTGGTATATGAATAACATGATGTTTATCAATGGCAAAAATCAATGAATATTGTAAATGCACAAACAGTAATTTCTCCGCATTGCAAGGTGCAATTCTGAAATTTTTTGCTTTTTCCTGCTCCTCTTAGCATGATAAAGAAGATTCAAAGAGAGTGAGATGCCAGCTCCTTTCATTCAGTCAGTAGCTTCAAACATTTCTGGACGTTTTTCAATGGCAAAAATCAATGAATATTGTAAATGCACAAACAGTAATTTCTCCGCATTGCAAGGTGCAATTCTGAAATTTTTTGCTTTTTCCTGCTCCTCTTAGCATGATAAAGAAGATTCAAAGAGAGTGAGATGCCAGCTCTTTTCATTCAGTCAGTAGCTTCAAACATTTCTGGTATATGAATAACATGATGTTTTTCAATGGCAAAAATCAATGAATATTGTAAATGCACAAACAGTAATTTCTCCGCATTGCAAGGTGCAATTCTGAAATTTTTTGCTTTTTCCTGCTCCTCTTAGCATGATAAAGAAGATTCAAAGAGAGTGAGATGCCAGCTCTTTTCATTCAGTCAGTAGCTTCAAACATTTCTGGTATATGAATAACATGATGTTTTTCAATGGCAAAAATCAATGAATATTGTAAATGCACAAACAGTAATTTCTCTGCATTGCAAGGTGCAATTCTGAAATTTTTTGCTTTTTCCTGCTCCTCTTAGCATGATAAAGAAGATTCAAAGAGAGTGAGATGCCAGCTCTTTTCATTCAGTCAGTAGCTTCAAACATTTCTGGTATATGAATAACATGATATTTTTCAATGGCAAAAATCAATGAATATTGTAAATGCACAAACAGTAATTTCTCCGCATTGCAAGGTGCAATTCTGAAATTTTTTGCTTTTTCCTGCTCCTCTTAGCATGATAAAGAAGATTCAAAGAGAGTGAGATGCCAGCTCCTTTCATTCAGTCAGTAGCTTCAAACATTTCTGGACGTTTTTCAATGGCAAAAATCAATGAATATTGTAAATGCACAAACAGTAATTTCTCCACATTGCAAGGTGCAATTCTGAAATTTTTTGCTTTTTCCTGCTCCTCTTAGCATGCTAAAGAAGATTCAAAGAGAGTGAGATGCCAGGTCTTTTCATTCAGTCAGTAGCTTCAAACATTTCTGGTATATGAATAACATGATGTTTTTCAATGGCAAAAATCAATGAAAATTGTAAATGCACAAACAGTAATTTCTCCGCATTGCAAGGTGCAATTCTGAAATTTTTTGCTTTTTCCTGCTCCTCTTAGCATGATAAAGAAGATTCAAAGAGAGTGAGATGCCAGCTCCTTTCATTCAGTCAGTAGCTTCAAACATTTCTGGACGTTTTTCAATGGCAAAAATCAATGAATATTGTAAATGCACAAACAGTAATTTCTCCGCATTGCAAGGTGCAATTCTGAAATTTTTTGCTTTTTCCTGCTCCTCTTAGCATGATAAAGAAGATTCAAAGAGAGTGAGATGCCAGCTCTTTTCATTCAGTCAGTAGCTTCAAACATTTCTGGTATATGAATAACATGATGTTTTTCAATGGCAAAAATCAATGAATATTGTAAATGCACAAACAGTAATTTCTCCACATTGCAAGGTGCAATTCTGAAATTTTTTGCTTTTTCCTGCTCCTCTTAGCATGATAAAGAAGATTCAAAGAGAGTGAGATGCCAGCTCCTTTCATTCAGTCAGTAGCTTCAAACATTTCTGGACGTTTTTCAATGGCAAAAATCAATGAATATTGTAAATGCACAAACAGTAATTTCTCCACATTGCAAGGTGCAATTCTGAAATTTTTTGCTTTTTCCTGCTCCTCTTAGCATGCTAAAGAAGATTCAAAGAGAGTGAGATGCCAGGTCTGTTCATTCAGTCAGTAGCTTCAAACATTTCTGGTATATGAATAACATGATGTTTTTCAATGGCAAAAATCAATGAAAATTGTAAATGCACAAACAGTAATTTCTCCGCATTGCAAGGTGCAATTCTGAAATTTTTTGCTTTTTCCTGCTCCTCTTAGCATGATAAAGAAGATTCAAAGAGAGTGAGATGCCAGCTCCTTTCATTCAGTCAGTAGCTTCAAACATTTCTGGACGTTTTTCAATGGCAAAAATCAATGAATATTGTAAATGCACAAACAGTAATTTCTCCACATTGCAAGGTGCAATTCTGAAATTTTTTGCTTTTTCCTGCTCCTCTTAGCATGGTAAAGAAGATTCAAAGAGAGTGAGATGCCAGCTCTTTTCATTCAGTCAGTAGCTTCAAACATTTCTGGTATATGAATAACATGATGTTTTTCAATGGCAAAAATCAATGAATATTGTAAATGCACAAACAGTTATTTCTCCACATTGCAAGGTGCAATTCTGAAATTTTTTGCTTTTTCCTGCTCCTCTTAGCATGATAAAGAAGATTCAAAGAGAGTGAGATGCCAGCTCCTTTCATTCAGTCAGTAGCTTCAAACATTTCTGGACGTTTTTCAATGGCAAAAATCAATGAATATTGTAAATGCACAAACAGTAATTTCTCCACATTGCAAGGTGCAATTCTGAAATTTTTTGCTTTTTCCTGCTCCTCTTAGCATGATAAAGAAGATTCAAAGAGAGTGAGATGCCCGCTCTTTTCACTCAGTCAGTAGCTTCAAACATTTCTGTTATATGAATAACATGATGTTTTTCAATGCAAAAATCAATGAATATTGTAAATGCACAAACAGTAATTTCTCCGCATTGCAAGGTGCAATTCTGAAATTTTTTGCTTTTTCCTGCTCCTCTTAGCATGATAAAGAAGATTCAAAGAGAGTGAGATGCCAGCTCCTTTCATTCAGTCAGTAGCTTCAAACATTTCTGGACGTTTTTCAATGGCAAAAATCAATGAATATTGTAAATGCACAAACAGTAATTTCTCCACATTGCAAGGTGCAATTCTGAAATTTTTTGCTTTTTCAAGCTCCTCTTAGCATGATAAAGAAGATTCAAAGAGAGTGAGATGCCAGCTCTTTTCATTCAGTCAGTAGCTTCAAACATTTCTGGTATATGAATAACATGATGTTTTTCAATGGCAAAAATCAATGACTATTGTAAATGCACAAACAGTAATTTCTCCGCATTGCAAGGTGCAATTCTGAAATTTTTTGTTTTTCCTGCTCCTCTTAGCATGATAAAGAAGATTCAAAGAGAGTGAGATGCCAGCTCTTTTCATTTAGTCAGTAGCTTCAAACATTTCTGGTATATGAATAACATGATGTTTTTCAATGGCAAAAATCAATGAATATTGTAAATGCACAAACAGTAATTTCTCCGCATTGCAAGGTGCAATTCTGAAATTTTTTGCTTTTTCCTGCTCCTCTTAGCATGATAAAGAAGATTCAAAGAGAGTGAGATGCCAGCTCTTTTCATTCAGTCAGTAACTTCAAACATTTCTGGTACATGAATAACATGATGTTTTTCAATGGCAAAAATCAATGAATAATGTGAAGGCACAAACAGTAATTTCTCCGCATTGCAAGGTGCAATTCTGAAATTTTTTGCTTTTTCCTGCTCCTCTTAGCATGATAAAGAAGATTCAAAGAGAGTGAGATGCCAGCTCCTTTCATTCAGTCAGTAGCTTCAAACATTTCTGGACGTTTTTCAATGGCAAAAATCAATGAATATTGTAAATGCACAAACAGTAATTTCTCCGCATTGCAAGGTGCAATTCTGAAATTTTTTGCTTTTTCCTGCTCCTCTTAGTATGATAAAGAAGATTCAAAGAGAGTGAGATGCCATCTCTTTTCATTCAGTCAGTAGCTTCAAACTTTTGTGGTATATAAATAACATGATGTTTTTCAAAGGCAAAAATCAATGAATATTGTAAATGCACAGACAGTAATTTCTCCGCATTGCAAGGAGCAATTCTGAAATTTTTTGCTTTTTCCTGCTCCACTTAGCATGATAAAGAAGATTCAAAGAGAGTGAGATGCCAGCTCCTTTCATTCAGTCAGTAGCTTCAAACATTTCTGGACGTTTTTCAATGGCAAAAATCAATGAATATTGTAAATGCACAAACAGTAATTTCTCCACATTGCAAGCTGCAATTCTGAAATTTTTTGCTTTTTCCTGCTCCTCTTAGCATGATAAAGAAGATTCAAAGAGAGTGAGATGCCAGCTCTTTTCATTCAGTCAGTAGCTTCAAACATTTCTGGTATATGAATAACATGATGTTTTTCAATGGCAAAAATCTATGAATATTGTAAATGCACAAACAGTAATTTCTCCGCATTGCAAGGTGCAATTCTGAAATTTTTTGCTTTTTCCTGCTCCTCTTAGCATGATAAAAAAGATTCAAAGAGAGTGAGATGCCAGCTCCTTTCATTCAGTCAGTAGCTTCAAACATTTCTGGACGTTTTTCAATGGCAAAAATCAATGAATATTGTAAATGCACAAACAGTAATTTCTCCGCATTGCAAGGTGCAATTCTGAAATTTTTTGCTTTTTCCTGCTCCTCTTAGCATGATAAAGAAGATTCAAAGAGAGTGAGATGCCAACTCTTTTCATTCAGTCAGTAGCTTCAAACATTTCTGGTATATGAATAACATGATGTTTTTCAATGGCAAAAATCAATGAATATTGTAAATGCACAAACAGTAATTTCTCCGCATTGCAAGGTGCAATTCTGAAATTTTTTGCTTTTTCCTGCTCCTCTTAGCATGATAAAGAAGATTCAAAGAGAGTGAGATGCCTGCTCTTTTCATTCAGTCAGTAACTTCAAACATTTCTGGTATATGAATAACATGATGTTTTTCAATGGCAAAAATCAATGAATAATGTGAAGGCACAAACAGTAATTTCTCCGCATTGCAAGGTGCAATTCTGAAATTTTTTGCTTTTTCCTGCTCCTCTTAGCATGATAAAGAAGATTCAAAGAGAGTGAGATGCCAGCTCCTTTCATTCAGTCAGTAGCTTCAAACATTTCTGGACGTTTTTCAATGGCAAAAATCAATGAATATTGTAAATGCACAAACAGTAATTTCTCCGCATTGCAAGGTGCAATTCTGAAATTTTTTGCTTTTTCCTGCTCCTCTTAGTATGATAAAGAAGATTCAAAGAGAGTGAGATGCCAGCTCTTTTCATTCAGTCAGTAGCTTCAAACATTTCTGGTATATGAATAACATGATGTTTTTCAATGGCAAAAATCAATGAATATTGTAAATGCACAGACAGTAATTTCTCCGCATTGCAAGGTGCAATTCTGAAATTTTTTGCTTTTTCCTGCTCCTCTTAGCATGATAAAGAAGATTCAAAGAGAGTGAGATGCCAGCTCCTTTCATTCAGTCAGTAGCTTCAAACATTTCTGGACGTTTTTCAATGGCAAAAATCAATGAATATTGTAAATGCACAAACAGTAATTTCTCCACATTGCAAGGTGCAATTCTGAAATTTTTTGCTTTTTCCTGCTCCTCTTAGCATGATAAAGAAGATTCAAAGAGAGTGAGATGCCAGCTCTTTTCATTCAGTCAGTAGCTTCAAACATTTCTGGTATATGAATAACATGATGTTTTTCAATGGCAAAAATCTATGAATATTGTAAATGCACAAACAGTAATTTCTCCGCATTGCAAGGTGCAATTCTGAAATTTTTTGCTTTTTCCTGCTCCTCTTAGCATGATAAAGAAGATTCAAAGAGAGTGAGATGCCAGCTCCTTTCATTCAGTCAGTAGCTTCAAACATTTCTGGACGTTTTTCAATGGCAAAAATCAATGAATATTGTAAATGCACAAACAGTAATTTCTCCGCATTGCAAGGTGCAATTCTGAAATTTTTTGCTTTTTCCTGCTCCTCTTAGCATGATAAAGAAGATTCAAAGAGAGTGAGATGCCAGCTCTTTTCATTCAGTCAGTATCTTCAAACATTTCTGGTATATGAATAACATGATGTTTTTCAATGGCAAAAATCAATGAATATTGTAAATGCACAAACAGTAATTTCTCCGCATTGCAAGGTGCAATTCTGAAATTTTTTGCTTTTTCCTGCTCCTCTTAGCATGATAAAGAAGATTCAAAGAGAGTGAGATGCCAGCTCCTTTCATTCAGTCAGTAGCTTCAAGCATTTCTGGACGTTTTTCAATGGCAAAAATCAATGAATATTGTAAATGCACAAACAGTAATTTCTCCACATTGCAAGGTGCAATTCTGAAATTTTTTGCTTTTTCCTGCTCCTCTTAGCATGCTAAAGAAGATTCAAAGAGAGTGAGATGCCAGGTCTTTTCATTCAGTCAGTAGCTTCAAACATTTCTGGTATATGAATAACATGATGTTTTTCAATGGCAAAAATCAATGAAAATTGTAAATGCACAAACAGTAATTTCTCCGCATTGCAAGGTGCAATTCTGAAATTTTTTGCTTTTTCCTGCTCCTCTTAGCATGATAAAGAAGATTCAAAGAGAGTGAGATGCCAGCTCCTTTCATTCAGTCAGTAGCTTCAAACATTTCTGGACGTTTTTCAATGGCAAAAATCAATGAATATTGTAAATGCACAAACAGTAATTTCTCCACATTGCAAGGTGCAATTCTGAAATTTTTTGCTTTTTCCTGCTCCTCTTAGCATGATAAAGAAGATTCAAAGAGAGCGAGATGCCAGCTCTTTTCATTCAGTCAGTAGCTTCAAACATTTCTGGTATATGAATAACATGATGTTTATCAATGGCAAAAATCAATGAATATTGTAAATGCACAAACAGTAATTTCTCCGCATTGCAAGGTGCAATTCTGAAATTTTTTGATTTTTCCTGCTCCTCTTAGCATGATAAAGAAGATTCAAAGAGAGTGAGATGCCAGCTCCTTTCATTCAGTCAGTAGCTTCAAACATTTCTGGACGTTTTTCAATGGCAAAAATCAATGAATATTGTAAATGCACAAACAGTAATTTCTCCACATTGCAAGGTGCAATTCTGAAATTTTTTGCTTTTTCCTGCTCCTCTTAGCATGATAAAGAAGATTCAAAGAGAGTGAGATGCCAGCTCTTTTCATTCAGTCAGTAGCTTCAAACATTTCTGGTATATGAATAACATGATGTTTTTCAATGGCAAAAATCAATGAATATTGTAAATGCACAAACAGTAATTTCTCCGCATTGCAAGGTGCAATTCTGAAATTTTTTGCTTTTTCCTGCTCCTCTTAGCATGATAAAGAAGATTCAAAGAGAGTGAGATGCCAGCTCTTTTCATTCAGTCAGTAGCTTCAAACATTTCTGGTATATGAATAACATGATGTTTTTCAATGGCAAAAATCAATGAATATTGTAAATGCACAAACAGTAATTTCTCTGCATTGCAAGGTGCAATTCTGAAATTTTTTGCTTTTTCCTGCTCCTCTTAGCATGATAAAGAAGATTCAAAGAGAGTGAGATGCCAGCTCTTTTCATTCAGTCAGTAGCTTCAAACATTTCTGGTATATGAATAACATGATATTTTTCAATGGCAAAAATCAATGAATATTGTAAATGCACAAACAGTAATTTCTCCGCATTGCAAGGTGCAATTCTGAAATTTTTTGCTTTTTCCTGCTCCTCTTAGCATGATAAAGAAGATTCAAAGAGAGTGAGATGCCAGCTCCTTTCATTCAGTCAGTAGCTTCAAACATTTCTGGACGTTTTTCAATGGCAAAAATCAATGAATATTGTAAATGCACAAACAGTAATTTCTCCACATTGCAAGGTGCAATTCTGAAATTTTTTGCTTTTTCCTGCTCCTCTTAGCATGCTAAAGAAGATTCAAAGAGAGTGAGATGCCAGGTCTTTTCATTCAGTCAGTAGCTTCAAACATTTCTGGTATATGAATAACATGATGTTTTTCAATGGCAAAAATCAATGAAAATTGTAAATGCACAAACAGTAATTTCTCCGCATTGCAAGGTGCAATTCTGAAATTTTTTGCTTTTTCCTGCTCCTCTTAGCATGATAAAGAAGATTCAAAGAGAGTGAGATGCCAGCTCCTTTCATTCAGTCAGTAGCTTCAAACATTTCTGGACGTTTTTCAATGGCAAAAATCAATGAATATTGTAAATGCACAAACAGTAATTTCTCCACATTGCAAGGTGCAATTCTGAAATTTTTTGCTTTTTCCTGCTCCTCTTAGCATGATAAAGAAGATTCAAAGAGAGTGAGATGCCAGCTCTTTTCATTCAGTCAGTAGCTTCAAACATTTCTGGTATATGAATAACATGATGTTTTTCAATGGCAAAAATCAATGAATATTGTAAATGCACAAACAGTAATTTCTCTGCATTGCAAGGTGCAATTCTGAAATTTTTTGCTTTTTCCTGCTCCTCTTAGCATGATAAAGAAGATTCAAAGAGAGTGAGATGCCAGCTCTTTTCATTCAGTCAGTAGCTTCAAACATTTCTGGTATATGAATAACATGATATTTTTCAATGGCAAAAATCAATGAATATTGTAAATGCACAAACAGTAATTTCTCCGCATTGCAAGGTGCAATTCTGAAATTTTTTGCTTTTTCCTGCTCCTCTTAGCATGATAAAGAAGATTCAAAGAGAGTGAGATGCCAGCTCCTTTCATTCAGTCAGTAGCTTCAAACATTTCTGGACGTTTTTCAATGGCAAAAATCAATGAATATTGTAAATGCACAAACAGTAATTTCTCCACATTGCAAGGTGCAATTCTGAAATTTTTTGCTTTTTCCTGCTCCTCTTAGCATGCTAAAGAAGATTCAAAGAGAGTGAGATGCCAGGTCTTTTCATTCAGTCAGTAGCTTCAAACATTTCTGGTATATGAATAACATGATGTTTTTCAATGGCAAAAATCAATGAAAATTGTAAATGCACAAACAGTAATTTCTCCGCATTGCAAGGTGCAATTCTGAAATTTTTTGCTTTTTCCTGCTCCTCTTAGCATGATAAAGAAGATTCAAAGAGAGTGAGATGCCAGCTCCTTTCATTCAGTCAGTAGCTTCAAACATTTCTGGACGTTTTTCAATGGCAAAAATCAATGAATATTGTAAATGCACAAACAGTAATTTCTCCACATTGCAAGGTGCAATTCTGAAATTTTTTGCTTTTTCCTGCTCCTCTTAGCATGATAAAGAAGATTCAAAGAGAGTGAGATGCCAGCTCTTTTCATTCAGTCAGTAGCTTCAAACATTTCTGGTATATGAATAACATGATGTTTTTCAATGGCAAAAATCAATGAATATTGTAAATGCACAAACAGTAATTTCTCCGCATTGCAAGGTGCAATTCTGAAATTTTTTGCTTTTTCCTGCTCCTCTTAGCATGATAAAGAAGATTCAAAGAGAGTGAGATGCCAGCTCTTTTCATTCAGTCAGTAGCTTCAAACATTTCTGGTATATGAATAACATGATGTTTTTCAATGGCAAAAATCAATGAATATTGTAAATGCACAAACAGTAATTTCTCCACATTGCAAGGTGCAATTCTGAAATTTTTTGCTTTTTCCTGCTCCTCTTAGCATGATAAAGAAGATTCAAAGAGAGTGAGATGCCAGCTCCTTTCATTCAGTCAGTAGCTTCAAACATTTCTGGACGTTTTTCAATGGCAAAAATCAATGAATATTGTAAATGCACAAACAGTAATTTCTCCACATTGCAAGGTGCAATTCTGAAATTTTTTGCTTTTTCCTGCTCCTCTTAGCATGCTAAAGAAGATTCAAAGAGAGTGAGATGCCAGGTCTGTTCATTCAGTCAGTAGCTTCAAACATTTCTGGTATATGAATAACATGATGTTTTTCAATGGCAAAAATCAATGAAAATTGTAAATGCACAAACAGTAATTTCTCCGCATTGCAAGGTGCAATTCTGAAATTTTTTGCTTTTTCCTGCTCCTCTTAGCATGATAAAGAAGATTCAAAGAGAGTGAGATGCCAGCTCCTTTCATTCAGTCAGTAGCTTCAAACATTTCTGGACGTTTTTCAATGGCAAAAATCAATGAATATTGTAAATGCACAAACAGTAATTTCTCCACATTGCAAGGTGCAATTCTGAAATTTTTTGCTTTTTCCTGCTCCTCTTAGCATGGTAAAGAAGATTCAAAGAGAGTGAGATGCCAGCTCTTTTCATTCAGTCAGTAGCTTCAAACATTTCTGGTATATGAATAACATGATGTTTTTCAATGGCAAAAATCAATGAATATTGTAAATGCACAAACAGTTATTTCTCCACATTGCAAGGTGCAATTCTGAAATTTTTTGCTTTTTCCTGCTCCTCTTAGCATGATAAAGAAGATTCAAAGAGAGTGAGATGCCAGCTCCTTTCATTCAGTCAGTAGCTTCAAACATTTCTGGACGTTTTTCAATGGCAAAAATCAATGAATATTGTAAATGCACAAACAGTAATTTCTCCACATTGCAAGGTGCAATTCTGAAATTTTTTGCTTTTTCCTGCTCCTCTTAGCATGATAAAGAAGATTCAAAGAGAGTGAGATGCCCGCTCTTTTCACTCAGTCAGTAGCTTCAAACATTTCTGTTATATGAATAATATGATGTTTTTCAATGCAAAAATCAATGAATATTGTAAATGCACAAACAGTAATTTCTCCGCATTGCAAGGTGCAATTCTGAAATTTTTTGCTTTTTCCTGCTCCTCTTAGCATGATAAAGAAGATTCAAAGAGAGTGAGATGCCAGCTCCTTTCATTCAGTCAGTAGCTTCAAACATTTCTGGACGTTTTTCAATGGCAAAAATCAATGAATATTGTAAATGCACAAACAGTAATTTCTCCACATTGCAAGGTGCAATTCTGAAATTTTTTGCTTTTTCAAGCTCCTCTTAGCATGATAAAGAAGATTCAAAGAGAGTGAGATGCCAGCTCTTTTCATTCAGTCAGTAGCTTCAAACATTTCTGGTATATGAATAACATGATGTTTTTCAATGGCAAAAATCAATGACTATTGTAAATGCACAAACAGTAATTTCTCCGCATTGCAAGGTGCAATTCTGAAATTTTTTGTTTTTCCTGCTCCTCTTAGCATGATAAAGAAGATTCAAAGAGAGTGAGATGCCAGCTCTTTTCATTTAGTCAGTAGCTTCAAACATTTCTGGTATATGAATAACATGATGTTTTTCAATGGCAAAAATCAATGAATATTGTAAATGCACAAACAGTAATTTCTCCGCATTGCAAGGTGCAATTCTGAAATTTTTTGCTTTTTCCTGCTCCTCTTAGCATGATAAAGAAGATTCAAAGAGAGTGAGATGCCATCTCCTTTCATTCAGTCAGTAGCTTCAAACATTTCTGGACGTTTTTCAATGGCAAAAGTCAATGAATATTGTAAATGCACAAACAGTAATTTCTCCACATAGCAAGGTGCAATTCTGAAATTTTTTGCTTTTTCCTGCTCCTCTTAGCATGATAAAGAAGATTCAAAGAGAGTGAGATGGCAGCTCTTTTCATTCAGTCAGTAGCTTCAAACATTTCTGGTATATGAATAACATGATGTTTTTTAATGGCAAAAATCAATGAATATTGTAAATGCACAAACAGTAATTTCTCCACATTGCAAGGTGCAATTCTGAAATTTTTTGCTTTTTCCTGCTCCTCTTAGCATGATAAAGAAGATTCAAAGAGAGTGAGATGCCAGCTCTTTTCATTCAGTCAGTAGCTTCAAACATTTCTGGTATATGAATAACATGATGTTTTTCAATGGCAAAAATCAATGAATATTGTAAATGCACTCACAGTAATTTCTCCGCATTGCAAGGTGCAATGCTGACATTTTTTTGCTTTTTCCTGCTCCTCTTAGCATGATAAAGAAGATTCAAAGAGAGTGAGATGCCAGCTCCTTTCATTCAGTCAGTAGCTTCAAACATTTCTGGACGTTTTTCAATGGCAAAAATCAACGAATATTGTAAATGCACAAACAGCAATTTCTCCACATTGCAAGGTGCAATTCTGAAATTTTTTGCTTTTTCCTGCTCCTCTTAGCATGATAAAGAAGATTCAAAGAGAGTGAGATGCCAGCTCTTTTCATTCAGTCAGTAGCTTCAAACATTTCTGGTATATGAATAACATGATGTTTTTCAATGTCAAAAATCAATGAATATTGTAAATGCACAAACAGTAATTTCTCCGCATTGCAAGGTGCAATTCTGAAATTTTTGGCTTTTTCCTGCTCCTCTTAGCATGATAAAGAAGATTCAAAGAGAGTGAGATGCCAGTTCCTTTCATTCAGTCAGTAGCTTCAAACATTTCTGGACGTTTTTCAATGGCAAAAATCAATGAATATTGTAAATGCACAAACAGTAATTTCTCCACATTGCAAGGTGCAATTCTGAAATTTTTTGCTTTTTCCTGCTTCTCTTAGCATGATAAAGAAGATTCAAAGAGAGTGACATGCCAGCTCTTTTCATTTAGTCAGTAGCTTCAAACATTTCTGGTATATGAATAACATGATGTTTTTCAATGGCAAAAATCAATGAATATTGTAAATGCACAAACAGTAATTTCTCCGCATTGCAAGGTGCAATTCTGAAATTTTTTGCTTTTTCCTGCTCCTCTTATCATTATAAAGAAGATTCAAAGAGAGTGAGATGCCAGCTCCTTTCATTCAGTCAGTAGCTTCAAACATTTCTGGACGTTTTTCAATGGCAAAAATCAATGAATATTGTAAATGCACAAACAGTAATTTCTCCACATTGCAAGGTGCAATTCTGAAATTTTTTGCTTTTTCAAGCTCCTCTTAGCATGATAAAGAAGATTCAAAGAGAGTGAGATGCCAGCTCTTTTCATTCAGGCAGTAGCTTCAAACATTTCTGGTATATGAATAACATGATGTTTTTCAATGGCAAAAATCAATGACTATTGTAAATGCACAAACAGTAATTTCTCCGCATTGCAAGGTGCAATTCTGAAATTTTTTGCTTTTTCCTGCTCCTCTTAGCATGATAAAGAAGATTCAAAGAGAGTGCGATGCCAGCTCTTTTCATTTAGTCAGTAGCTTCAAACATTTCTGGTATATGAATAACATGATGTTTTTCAATGGCAAAAATCAATGAATATTGTAAATGCACAAACAGTAATTTCTCCGCATTGCAAGGTGCAATTCTGAAATTTTTTGCTTTTTCCTGCTCCTCTTAGCATGATAAAGAAGATTCAAAGAGAGTGAGATGCCATCTCCTTTCATTCAGTCAGTAGCTTCAAACATTTCTGGACGTTTTTCAATGGCAAAAATCAATGAATATTGTAAATGCACAAACAGTAATTTCTCCACATTGCAACGTGCAATTCTGAAATTTTTTGCTTTTTCCTGCTCCTCTTAGCATGATAAAGAAGATTCAAAGAGAGTGAGATGCCAGCTCTTTTCATTCAGTCAGTAGCTTCAAACATTTCTGGTATATGAATAACATGATGTTTTTTAATGGCAAAAATCAATGAATATTGTAAATGCACAAACAGTAATTTCTCCACATTGCAAGGTGCAATTCTGAAATTTTTTGCTTTTTCCTGCTCCTCTTAGCATGATAAAGAAGATTCAAAGAGAGTGAGATGCCAGCTCTTTTCATTTAGTCAGTAGCTTCAAACATTTCTGGTGTATGAATAACATGATGTTTTTCAATGGCAAAAATCAATGAATATTGTAAATGCACAAACAGTAATTTCTCCTCATTGCAAGGTGCAATTCTGAAATTTTTTGCTTTTTCCTGCTCCTCTTAGCATGATAAAGAAGATTCAAAGAGAGTGAGATGCCAGCTCCTTTCATTCAGTCAGTAGCTTCAAACATTTCTGGACGTTTTTCAATGGCAAAAATCAATGAATATTGTAAATGCACAAACAGTAATTTCTCCACATTGCAAGGTGCAATTCTGAAATTTTTTGCTTTTTCCTGCTCCTCTTAGCATGATAAAGAAGATTCAAAGAGAGTGAGATGCCAGCTCTTTTCATTCAGTCAGTAGCTTCAAACATTTCTGGTATATGAATAACATGATGTTTTTCAATGGCAAAAATCAATGAATATTGTAAATGCACTCACAGTAATTTCTCCGCATTGCAAGGTGCAATGCTGAAATTTTTTGCTTTTTCCTGCTCCTCTTAGCATGATAAAGAAGATTCAAAGAGAGTGAGATGCCAGCTCCTTTCATTCAGTCAGTAGCTTCAAACATTTCTGGACGTTTTTCAATGGCAAAAATCATTGAATATTGTAAATGCACAAACAGCAATTTCTCCACATTGCAAGGTGCAATTCTGAAATTTTTTGCTTTTTCCTGCTCCTCTTAGCATGATAAAGAAGATTCAAAGAGAGTGAGATGCCAGCTCTTTTCATTCAGTCAGTAGCTTCAAACATTTCTGGTATATGAATAACATGATGTTTTTCAATGTCAAAAATCAATGAATATTGTAAATGCACAAACAGTAATTTCTCCGCATTGCAAGGTGCAATTCTGCAATTTTTGGCTTTTTCCTGCTCCTCTTAGCATGATAAAGAAGATTCAAAGAGAGTGAGATGCCTGCTCCTTTCATTCAGTCAGTAGCTTCAAACATTTCTGGACGTTTTTCAATGGCAAAAATCAATGAATATTGTAAATGCACAAACAGTAATTTCTCCACATTGCAAGGTGCAATTCTGAAATTTTTTGCTTTTTCCTGCTCCTCTTAGCATGATAAAGAAGATTCAAAGAGAGTGACATGCCAGCTCTTTTCATTTAGTCAGTAGCTTCAAACATTTCTGGTATATGAATAACATGATGTTTTTCAATGGCAAAAATCAATGAATATTGTAAATGCACAAACAGTAATTTCTCCGCATTGCAAGGTGCAATTCTGAAATTTTTTGCTTTTTCCTGCTCCTCTTAGCATTATAAAGAAGATTCAAAGAGAGTGAGATGCCAGCTCCTTTCATTCAGTCAGTAGCTTCAAACATTTCTGGACGTTTTTCAATGGCAAAAATCAATGAATATTGTAAATGCACAAACAGTAATTTCTCCACATTGCAAGGTGCAATTCTGAAATTTTTTGCTTTTTCCTGCTCCTCTTAGCATGATAAAGAAGATTCAAAGAGAGTGAGATGCCAGCTCTTTTCATTCAGTCAGTAGCTTCAAACATTTCTGGTATATGAATAACATGATGTTTTTCAATGGCAAAAATCAATGAATATTGTAAATGCACAAACAGTAATTTCTCCGCATTGCAAGGTGCAATTCTGAAATTTTTTGCTTTTTCCTGCTCCTCTTAGCATGATAAAGAAGATTCAAAGAGAGTGAGATGCCAGCTCCTTTCATTCAGTCAGTAGCTTCAAACATTTCTGGACGTTTTTCAATGGCAAAAATCAACGAATATTGTAAATGCACAAACAGCAATTTCTCCACATTGCAACGTGCAATTCTGAAATTTTTTGCTTTTTCCTGCTCCTCTTAGCATGATAAAGAAGATTCAAAGAGAGTGAGATGCCAGCTCTTTTCATTCAGTCAGTAGCTTCAAACATTTCTGGTATATGAATAACATGATGTTTTTCAATGGCAAAAATCAATGAATATTGTAAATGCACAAACAGTAATTTCTCCGCATTGCAAGGTGCAATTCTGAAATTTTTTGCTTTTTCCTGCTCCTCTTAGCATGATAAAGAAGATTCAAAGAGAGTGAGATGCCAGCTCCTTTCATTCAGTCAGTAGCTTCAAACATTTCTGGACGTTTTTCAATGGCAAAAATCAATGAATATTGTAAATGCACAAACAGTAATTTCTCCACATTGCAAGGTGCAATTCTGAAATTTTTTGCTTTTTCCTGCTCCTCTTAGCATGATAAAGAAGATTCAAAGAGAGTGAGATGCCAGCTCTTTTCATTCAGTCAGTAGCTTCAAACATTTCTGGTATATGAATAACATGATGTTTTTCAATGGCAAAAATCAATGAATATTGTAAATGCACAAACAGTAATTTCTCCGCATTGCAAGGTGCAATACTGAAATTTTTTGCTTTTTTCTGCTCCTCTTAGCATGATAAAGAAGATTCAAAGAGAGTGAGATGCCAGCTCCTTTCATTCAGTCAGTAGCTTCCAACATTTCTGGACGTTTTTCAATGGCAAAAATCAATGAATATTGTAAATGCACAAACAGTAATTTCTCCACATTGCAAGGTGCAATTCTGAAATTTTTTGCTTTTTCCTGCTCCTCTTAGCATGATAAAGAAGATTCAAAGAAAGTGAAATGCCAGCTCTTTTCATTCAGTCAGTAGCTTCAAACATTTCTGGTATATGAATAACATGATGTTTTTCAATGGCAAAAATCAATGAATATTGTAAATGCACAAACAGTAATTTCTCCGCATTGCAAGGTGCAATACTGAAATTTTTTGCTTTTTCCTGCTCCTCTTAGCATGATAAAGAAGATTCAAAGAGAGTGAGATGCCAGCTCCTTTCATTCAGTCAGTAGCTTCCAACATTTCTGGACGTTTTTCAATGGCAAAAATCAATGAATATTGTAAATGCACAAACAGTAATTTCTAGAAATTGCAAGGTGCAATTCTGAAATTTTTTCCTTTTTCCTGCTCCTCTTAGCATGATAAAGAAGATTCAAAGAGAGTGAGATGCCAGCTCCTTTCATTCAGTTAGTAGCTTCAAACATTTCTGGACGTTTTTCAATGGCAAAAATCAATGAATATTGTAAATGCACAAACAGTAATTTCTCCACATTGCAAGGTGCAATTCTGAAATTTTTTGCTTTTTACTGCTCCTCTTAGCATGATAAAGAAGATTCAAAGAGAGTGAGATGCCAGCTCTTTTCATTGAGTCAGTAGCTTCAAACATTTCTGGTATATGAATAACATGATGTTTTTCAATGGCAAAAATCAATGAATATTGTAAATGCACAACGAGTAATTTCTCCGCATTGCAAGGTGCAATTCTGAAATTTTTTGCTTTTTCATGCTCCTCTTAGCATGATAAAGAAGATTCAAAGAGAGTGAGATGCCAGCTCCTTTCATTCAGTCAGTAGCTTCAAACATTTCTGGACGTTTTTCAATGGCAAAAATCAATGAATATTGTAAATGCACAAACAGTAATTTCTCCACATTACAAGGTGCAATTCTGAAATTTTTTGCTTTTTCCTGCTCCTCTTAGCATGATAAAGAAGATTCAAAGAGAGTGAGATGCCAGCTCTTTTCATTCAGTCAGTAGCTTCAAACATTTCTGATATATGAATAACATGATGTTTTTCAATGGCAAAAATCAATGAATATTGTAAATGCACAAACAGTAATTTCTCCGCATTGCAAGGTGCAATTCTGAAATTTTTTGCTTTTTCCTGCTCCTCTTAGCAAGATAAAGAAGATTCAAAGAGAGTGAGATGCCAGCTCCTTTCATTCAGTCAGTAGCTTCAAACATTTCTGGACGTTTTTCAATGGCAAAAATCAATGAATATTGTAAATGCACAAACAGTAATTTCTCCACATTGCAAGGTGTAATTCTGAAATTTTTTGCTTTTTCCTGCTCCTCTTAGCATGATAAAGAAGATTCAAAGAGAGTGAGATGCCAGCTCTTTTCATTCAGTCAGTAGCTTCAAACATTTCTGATATATGAATAACATGATGTTTTTCAATGGCAAAAATCAATGAATATTGTAAATGCACAAACAGTAATTTCTCCGCATTGCAAGGTGCAATTCTGAAATTTTTTGCTTTTTCCTGCTCCTCTTAGCAAGATAAAGAAGATTCAAAGAGAGTGAGATGCCAGCTCCTTTCATTCAGTCAGTAGCTTCAAACATTTCTGGACGTTTTTCAATGGCAAAAATCAATGAATATTGTAAATGCACAAACAGTAATTTCTCCACATTGCAAGGTGCAATTCTGAAATTTTTTGCTTTTTCCTGCTCCTCTTAGCATGATAAAGAAGATTCAAAGAGAGTGAGATGAAAGCTCTTTTCATTCAGTCAGTAGCTTCAAACATTTCTGGTATATGAATAACATGATGTTTTTCAATGGCAAAAATCAATGAATATTGTAAATGCACAAACAGTAATTTCTCCGCATTGCAAGGTGCAATTCTGAAATTTTTTGCTTTTTCCTGCTCCTCTTAGCATGATAAAGAAGAATCAAAGAGAGTGAGATGCCAGCTCCTTTCATTCAGTCAGTAGCTTCAAACATTTCTGGACGTTTTTCAATGGCAAAAATCAATGAATATTGTAAATGCACAAACAGCAATTTCTCCACATTGCAAAGTGCAATTCTGAAATTTTTTGCTTTTTCCTGCTCCTCTTAGCATGATAAAGAAGATTCAAAGAGAGTGAGATGCCAGCTCTTTTCATTCAGTCAGTAGCTTCAAACATTTCTGGTATATGAATATCATGATGTTTTTCAATGGCAAAAATCAATGAATATTGTAAATGCACAAACAGTAATTTCTCCGCATTGCAAGGTGCAATTCTGAAATTTTTTGCTTTTTCCTGCTCCTCTTAGCATGATAAAGAAGATTCAAAGAGAGTGAGATGCCAGCTCCTTTCATTCAGTCAGTAGCTTCACACATTTCTGGACGTTTTTCAATGGCAAAAATCAATGAATATTGTAAAAGCACAAACAGTAATTTCTCCACATTGCAAGGTGCAATTCTGAAATTTTTTGCTTTTTCCTGCTCCTCTTAGAAAGATAAAGAAGATTCAAAGAGAGTGAGATGCCAGCTCTTTTCATTCAGTCAGTAGCTTCAAACATTTCTGGTATATGAATAACATGATGTTTTTCAATGGCAAAAATCAATGAATATTGTAAATGCACAAACAGTTATTTCTCCGCATTGCAAGGTGCAATTCTGAAATTTTTTGCTTTTTCCTGCTCCTCTTAGCATGATAAAGAAGATTCAAAGAGAGTGAGATGCCAGCTCCTTTCATTCAGTCAGTAGCTTCAAACATTTCTGGACATTTTTCAATGGCAAAAATCAATGAATATTGTAAATGCACAAACAGTAATTTCTCCACATTGCAAGGTGCAATTCTGAAATTTTTTGCTTTTTCCTGCTCCTCTTACCATGATAAAGAAGATTCAAAGATAGTGAGATGCCAGCTCTTTTCATTCAGTCAGTAGCTTCAAACATTTCTGGTATATGAATAACATGATGTTTTTCAATGGCAAAAATCAATGAATATTGTAAATGCACAAACAGTAATTTCTCCGCATTGCAAGGTGAAATTCTGAAATTTTTTGCTTTTTCCTGCTCCTCTTAGCATGGTAAAGAAGATTCAAAGAGAGTGAGATGCCAGATCCTTTCATTCAGTCAGTAGCTTCAAACATTTCTGGACGTTTTTCAATGGCAAAAATCAATGAATATTGTAAAAGCACAAACAGTAAATTCTCCACATTGCAAGGTGCAATTCTGAAATTTTTTGCTTTTTCCTGCTCCTCTTAGCATGATAAAGAAGATTCAAAGAGAGTGAGATGCCAGCTCTTTTCATTGAGTCAGTAGCTTCAAACATTTCTGGTATATGAATAACATGATGTTTTTCAATGGCAAAAATCAATGAATATTGTAAATGCACAACCAGTAATTTCTCCGCATTGCAAGGTGCAATTCTGAAATTTTTTGCTTTTTCATGCTCCTCTTAGCATGATAAAGAAGATTCAAAGAGAGTGAGATGCCAGCTCCTTTCATTCAGTCAGTAGCTTCAAACATTTCTGGACGTTTTTCAATGGCAAAAATCAATGAATATTGTAAATGCACAAACAGTAATTTCTCCACATTACAAGGTGCAATTCTGAAATTTTTTGCTTTTTCCTGCTCCTCTTAGCATGATAAAGAAGATTCAAAGAGAGTGAGATGCCAGCTCTTTTCATTCAGTCAGTAGCTTCAAACATTTCTGATATATGAATAACATGATGTTTTTCAATGGCAAAAATCAATGAATATTGTAAATGCACAAACAGTAATTTCTCCGCATTGCAAGGTGCAATTCTGAAATTTTTTGCTTTTTCCTGCTCCTCTTAGCAAGATAAAGAAGATTCAAAGAGAGTGAGATGCCAGCTCCTTTCATTCAGTCAGTAGCTTCAAACATTTCTGGACGTTTTTCAATGGCAAAAATCAATGAATATTGTAAATGCACAAACAGTAATTTCTCCACATTGCAAGGTGCAATTCTGAAATTTTTTGCTTTTTCCTGCTCCTCTTAGCATGATAAAGAAGATTCAAAGAGAGTGAGATGCCAGCTCTTTTCATTCAGTCAGTAGCTTCAAACATTTCTGATATATGAATAACATGATGTTTTTCAATGGCAAAAATCAATGAATATTGTAAATGCACAAACAGTAATTTCTCCGCATTGCAAGGTGCAATTCTGAAATTTTTTGCTTTTTCCTGCTCCTCTTAGCAAGATAAAGAAGATTCAAAGAGAGTGAGATGCCAGCTCCTTTCATTCAGTCAGTAGCTTCAAACATTTCTGGACGTTTTTCAATGGCAAAAATCAATGAATATTGTAAATGCACAAACAGTAATTTCTCCACATTGCAAGGTGCAATTCTGAAATTTTTTGCTTTTTCCTGCTCCTCTTAGCATGATAAAGAAGATTCAAAGAGAGTGAGATGAAAGCTCTTTTCATTCAGTCAGTAGCTTCAAACATTTCTGGTATATGAATAACATGATGTTTTTCAATGGCAAAAATCAATGAATATTGTAAATGCACAAACAGTAATTTCTCCGCATTGCAAGGTGCAATTCTGAAATTTTTTGCTTTTTCCTGCTCCTCTTAGCATGATAAAGAAGAATCAAAGAGAGTGAGATGCCAGCTCCTTTCATTCAGTCAGTAGCTTCAAACATTTCTGGACGTTTTTCAATGGCAAAAATCAATGAATATTGTAAATGCACAAACAGCAATTTCTCCACATTGCAAAGTGCAATTCTGAAATTTTTTGCTTTTTCCTGCTCCTCTTAGCATGATAAAGAAGATTCAAAGAGAGTGAGATGCCAGCTCTTTTCATTCAGTCAGTAGCTTCAAACATTTCTGGTATATGAATATCATGATGTTTTTCAATGGCAAAAATCAATGAATATTGTAAATACACAAACAGTAATTTCTCCGCATTGCAAGGTGCAATTCTGAAATTTTTTGCTTTTTCCTGCTCCTCTTAGCATGATAAAGAAGATTCAAAGAGAGTGAGATGCCAGCTCCTTTCATTCAGTCAGTAGCTTCAAACATTTCTGGACGTTTTTCAATGGCAAAAATCAATGAATATTGTAAAAGCACAAACAGTAATTTCTCCACATTGCAAGGTGCAATTCTGAAATTTTTTGCTTTTTCCTGCTCCTCTTAGAAAGATAAAGAAGATTCAAAGAGAGTGAGATGCCAGCTCTTTTCATTCAGTCAGTAGCTTCAAACATTTCTGGTATATGAATAACATGATGTTTTTCAATGGCAAAAATCAATGAATATTGTAAATGCACAAACAGTAATTTCTCCGCATTGCAAGGTGCAATTCTGAAATTTTTTGCTTTTTCCTGCTCCTCTTAGCTTGATAAAGAAGATTCAAAGAGAGTGAGATGCCAGCTCCTTTCATTCAGTCAGTAGCTTCAAACATTTCTGGACATTTTTCAATGGCAAAAATCAATGAATATTGTAAATGCACAAACAGTAATTTCTCCACATTGCAAGGTGCAATTCTGAAATTTTTTGCTTTTTCCTGCTCCTCTTACCATGATAAAGAAGATTCAAAGATAGTGAGATGCCAGCTCTTTTCATTCAGTCAGTAGCTTCAAACATTTCTGGTATATGAATAACATGATGTTTTTCAATGGCAAAAATCAATGAATATTGTAAATGCACAAACAGTAATTTCTCCGTATTGCAAGGTGAAATTCTGAAATTTTTTGCTTTTTCCTGCTCCTCTTAGCATGGTAAAGAAGATTCAAAGAGAGTGAGATGCCAGCTCCTTTCATTCAGTCAGTAGCTTCAAACATTTCTGGACGTTTTTCAATGGCAAAAATCAATGAATATTGTAAAAGCACAAACAGTAATT
Organism: Phyllobates terribilis; assembly: GCF_046119375.1. Lineage (NCBI taxonomy): Eukaryota > Metazoa > Chordata > Amphibia > Anura > Dendrobatidae > Phyllobates > Phyllobates terribilis. The sequence continues at coordinate 61,989 of NW_027363241.1, read as the reverse complement.
TCTCCACATTGCAAGGTGCAATTCTGAAATTTTTTGCTTTTTCCTGCTCCTCTTAGCATGATAAAGAAGATTCAAAGAGAGTGAGATGCCAGCTCTTTTCATTCAGTCAGTAGCTTCAAACATTTCTGGTATATGAATAACATGATGTTTTTCAATGGCAAAAATCAATGAATATTGTAAATGCACAAACAGTAATTTCTCCGCATTGCAAGGTGCAATTCTGAAATTTTTTGCTTTTTCCTGCTCCTCTTAGCATGATAAAGAAGATTCAAAGAGAGTGAGATGCCAGCTCCTTTCATTCAGTCAGTAGCTTCAAACATTTCTGGACGTTTTTCAATGGCAAAAATCAATGAATATTGTAAAAGCACAAACAGTAATTTCTCCACATTGCAAGGTGCAATTCTGAAATTTTTTGCTTTTTCCTGCTCCTCTTAGAAAGATAAAGAAGATTCAAAGAGAGTGAGATGCCAGCTCTTTTCATTCAGTCAGTAGCTTCAAACATTTCTGGTATATGAATAACATGATGTTTTTCAATGGCAAAAATCAATGAATATTGTAAATGCACAAACAGTAATTTCTCCGCATTGCAAGGTGCAATTCTGAAATTTTTTGCTTTTTCCTGCTCCTCTTAGCATGATAAAGAAGATTCAAAGAGAGTGAGATGCCAGCTCCTTTCATTCAGTCAGTAGCTTCAAACATTTCTGGACATTTTTCAATGGCAAAAATCAATGAATATTGTAAATGCACAAACAGTAATTTCTCCACATTGCAAGGTGCAATTCTGAAATTTTTTGCTTTTTCCTGCTCCTCTTACCATGATAAAGAAGATTCAAAGATAGTGAGATGCCAGCTCTTTTCATTCAGTCAGTAGCTTCAAACATTTCTGGTATATGAATAACATGATGTTTTTCAATGGCAAAAATCAATGAATATTGTAAATGCACAAACAGTAATTTCTCCGCATTGCAAGGTGAAATTCTGAAATTTTTTGCTTTTTCCTGCTCCTCTTAGCATGGTAAAGAAGATTCAAAGAGAGTGAGATGCCAGCTCCTTTCATTCAGTCAGTAGCTTCAAACATTTCTGGACGTTTTTCAATGGCAAAAATCAATGAATATTGTAAAAGCACAAACAGTAATTTCTCCACATTGCAAGGTGCAATTCTGAAATTTTTTGCTTTTTCCTGCTCCTCTTAGCATGATAAAGAAGATTCAAAGAGAGTGAGATGCCAGCTCTTTCATTCAGTCAGTAGCTTCAAACATTTCTGGTATATGAATAACATGATGTTTTTCAATGGCAAAAATCAATGAATATTGTAAATGCACAAACAGTAATTTCTCCGCATTGCAAGGTGCAATTCTGAAATTTTTTGCTTTTTCCTGCTCCTCTTAGCATGATAAAGAAGATTCAAAGAGAGTGAGATGCCAGCTCCTTTCATTCAGTCAGTAGCTTCAAACATTTCTGGACGTTTTTCAATGGCAAAAATCAATGAATATTGTAAATGCACAAACAGTAATTTCTCCACATTGCAAGGTGCAATTCTGAAATTTTTTGCTTTTTCCTGCTCCTCTTAGCATGATAAAGAAGATTCAAAGAGAGTGAGATGCCAGCTCTTTTCATTCAGTCAGTAGCTTCAAACATTTCTGGTATATGAATAACATGATGTTTTTCAATGGCAAAAATCAATGAATATTGTAAAAGCACAAACAGAAATTTCTCCACATTGCAAGGTGCAATTCTGAAATTTTTTGCTTTTTCCTGCTCCTCTTAGCATGATAAAGAAGATTCAAAGAGAGTGAGATGCCAGCTCTTTTCATTCAGTCAGTAGCTTCAAACATTTCTGGTATATGAATAACATGATGTTTTTCAATGGCAAAAATCAATGAATATTGTAAATGCACAAACAGTAATTTCTCCGCATTGCAAGGTGCAATTCTGAAATTTTTTGCTTTTTCCTGCTCCTCTTAGCATGATAAAGAAGATTCAAAGAGAGTGAGATGCCAGCTCCTTTCATTCAGTCAGTAGCTTCAAACATTTCTGGACGTTTTTCAATGGCAAAAATCAATGAATATTGTAAATGCACAAACAGTAATTTCTCCACATTGCAAGGTGCAATTCTGAAATTTTTTGCTTTTTCCTGCTCCTCTTAGCATGATAAAGAAGATTCAAAGAGAGTGAGATGCCAGCTCTTTTCATTCAGTCAGTAGCTTCAAACATTTCTGGTATATGAATAACATGATGTTTTTCAATGGCAAAAATCAATGAATATTGTAAATGCACAAACAGTAATTTCTCCGCATTGCAAGGTGAAATTCTGAAATTTTTTGCTTTTTCCTGCTCCTCTTAGCATGATAAAGAAGATTCAAAGAGAGTGAGATGCCAGCTCCTTTCATTCAGTCAGTAGCTTCAAACATTTCTGGACGTTTTTCAATGGCAAAAATCAATGAATATTGTAAAAGCACAAACAGTAATTTCTCCACATTGCAAGGTGCAATTCTGAAATTTTTTGCTTTTTCCTGCTCCTCTTAGCATGATAAAGAAGATTCAAAGAGAGTGAGATGCCAGCTCTTTTCATTCAGTCAGTAGCTTCAAACATTTCTGGTATATGAATAACATGATGTTTTTCAATGGCAAAAATCAATGAATATTGTAAATGCACAAACAGTAATTTCTCCGCATTGCAAGGTGCAATTCTGAAATTTTTTGCTTTTTCCTGCTCCTCTTAGCATGATAAAGAAGATTCAAAGAGAGTGAGATGCCAGCTCATTTCATTCAGTCAGTAGCTTCAAACATTTCTGGACGTTTTTCAATGGCAAAAATCAATGAATATTGTAAATGCACAAACAGTAATTTCTCCACATTGCAAGGTGCAATTCTGAAATTTTTTGCTTTTTCCTGCTCCTCTTAGCATGATAAAGAAGATTCAAAGAGAGTGAGATGCCAGCTCTTTTCATTCAGTCAGTAGCTTCAAACATTTCTGGTATATGAATAACATGATGTTTTTCAATGGCAAAAATCAATGAATATTGTAAATGCACAAACAGTAATTTCTCCGCATTGCAAGGTGCAATTCTGAAATTTTTTGCTTTTTCCTGTTCCTCTTAGCATGATAAGGAAGATTGAAAGAGAGTGAGATGCCAGCTCCTTTCATTCAGTCAGTAGCTTCAAACATTTCTGGACGTTTTTCAATGGCAAAAATCAATGAATATTGCAAATGCACAAACAGTAATTTCTCCACATTGCAAGGTGCAATTCTGAAATTTTTTGCTTTTTCCTGCTCCTCTTAGCATGATAAAGAAGATTCAAAGAGAGTGAGATGCCAGCTCTTTTCATTCAGTCAGTAGCTTCAAACATTTCTGGTATATGAATAACATGATGTTTTTCAATGGCAAAAGTCAATGAATATTGTAAATGCACAACCAGTAATTTCTCCGCATTGCAAGGTGCAATTCTGAAATTTTTTGCTTTTTCCTGCTCCTCTTAGCATGATAAAGAAGATTCAAAGAGAGTGAGATGCCAGCTCTTTTCATTCAGTCAGTAGCTTCAAACATTTCTGGTATATGAATAACATGATGTTTTTCAATGGCAAAAATCAATGAATATTGTAAATGCACAAACAGTAATTTCTCCGCATTGCAAGGTGCAATTCTGAAATTTTTTGCTTTTTCCTGCTCCTCTTAGCATGATAAAGAAGATTCAAAGAGAGTGAGATGCCAGCTCCTTTCATTCAGTCAGTAGCTTCAAACATTTCTGGACGTTTTTCAATGGCAAAAATCAATGAATATTGTAAATGCACAAACAGTAATTTCTCCACATTGCAAGGTGCAATTCTGAAATTTTTTGCTTTTTCCTGCTCCTCTTAGCATGATAAAGAAGATTCAAAGAGAGTGAGATGCCAGCTCTTTTCATTCAGTCAGTAGCTTCAAACATTTCTGGTATATGAATAACATGATGTTTTTCAATGGCAAAAATCAATGAATATTGTAAATGCACAAACAGTAATTTCTCCGCATTGCAAGGTGAAATTCTGAAATTTTTTGCTTTTTCCTGCTCCTCTTAGCATGATAAAGAAGATTCAAAGAGAGTGAGATGCCAGCTCCTTTCATTCAGTCAGTAGCTTCAAACATTTCTGGACGTTTTTCAATGGCAAAAATCAATGAATATTGTAAAAGCACAAACAGTAATTTCTCCACATTGCAAGGTGCAATTCTGAAATTTTTTGCTTTTTCCTGCTCCTCTTAGCATGATAAAGAAGATTCAAAGAGAGTGAGATGCCAGCTCTTTTCATTCAGTCAGTAGCTTCAAACATTTCTGGTATATGAATAACATGATGTTTTTCAATGGCAAAAATCAATGAATATTGTAAATGCACAAACAGTAATTTCTCCGCATTGCAAGGTGCAATTCTGAAATTTTTTGCTTTTTCCTGCTCCTCTTAGCATGATAAAGAAGATTCAAAGAGAGTGAGATGCCAGCTCATTTCATTCAGTCAGTAGCTTCAAACATTTCTGGACGTTTTTCAATGGCAAAAATCAATGAATATTGTAAATGCACAAACAGTAATTTCTCCACATTGCAAGGTGCAATTCTGAAATTTTTTGCTTTTTCCTGCTCCTCTTAGCATGATAAAGAAGATTCAAAGAGAGTGAGATGCCAGCTCTTTTCATTCAGTCAGTAGCTTCAAACATTTCTGGTATATGAATAACATGATGTTTTTCAATGGCAAAAATCAATGAATATTGTAAATGCACAAACAGTAATTTCTCCGCATTGCAAGGTGCAATTCTGAAATTTTTTGCTTTTTCCTGTTCCTCTTAGCATGATAAGGAAGATTGAAAGAGAGTGAGATGCCAGCTCCTTTCATTCAGTCAGTAGCTTCAAACATTTCTGGACGTTTTTCAATGGCAAAAATCAATGAATATTGCAAATGCACAAACAGTAATTTCTCCACATTGCAAGGTGCAATTCTGAAATTTTTTGCTTTTTCCTGCTCCTCTTAGCATGATAAAGAAGATTCAAAGAGAGTGAGATGCCAGCTCTTTTCATTCAGTCAGTAGCTTCAAACATTTCTGGTATATGAATAACATGATGTTTTTCAATGGCAAAAGTCAATGAATATTGTAAATGCACAACCAGTAATTTCTCCGCATTACAAAGTGCAATTCTGAAATTTTTTGCTTTTTCCTGCTCCTCTTAGCATGATAAAGAACATTCAAAGAGAGTGAGATGCCAGCTCTTTTCATTCAGTAAGTAGCTTCAAACATTTCTGATATATGAATAACATGATGTTTTTCAATGGCAAAAATCAATGAATATTGTAAATGCACAAACAGTAATTTCTTCGCATTGCAAGGTGCAATTCTGAATTTTTTTGCTTTCTCCTGCTCCTCTTAGCATGATAAAGAAGATTCAAAGAGAGTGAGATGCCAGCTCCTTTCATTCAGTCAGTAGCTTCAAACATTTCTGGACGTTTTTCAATGGCAAAAATCAATGAATATTTTAAATGCACATACAGTAATTTCTCCACATTGCAAGGTGCAATTCTAATAATAATAATAATAATGATAATAATAGTTTATTTTTATAGCGCCAACATATTCCGCAGCACTTTACAAATTTTAGGGGGGACTTATACAGACAATACAGAATAAGCATATCTCATATCGAACAGAGTGAGGGCCCTGCTCGCGAGCTTACAGTCTATGAGGAAGTGGGGGAGACACAAAAGGTAAAAAGTACTTATATTGTATAATGCAGCCTTGATATACTGAATAGGATAAATAATAATACATGGACTGGTCGCCAGCCAGTATGTGTGTAGTCCTGACAGAGGCTTTTATGTGCATGGTTGGTTTGAACCCGAAGTTGAAGAAGATTTTAATATGGGGGAAAGCTGGGATGGACAGAGTGTGTTTAGGTGATACGCCAGTCTAAAGAAATGTGTTTTTAGGGTTCGCTTGAAACTGTGGATATTGGGAATTAATCGAACTGTCCTGGGTAGTGCATTCCAGAGAATTGGCGCAGCACGCGAGAAATCTTGGAGACGGGAGTGGGAAGTTCGGATTATGGAGGATTTTAGTTTCAAGTCATTTGCAGAACGGAGGGCACGTGTAGGGTGGTAGACTGAGACAAGGGAGGAGATGTAGGGGGGTACTGAAGCATGGAGCGCTTTGTGGATAAGCGTGATAAGTTTAAAACGAACTCTATATTGGATGGGCAACCAATGCAATGACTGGCACAGGGAAGAGGCATCTGAGTAGCGGTTGGCGAGGAATATGATCCTGGCTGCTGCGTTCAGGACGGATTTGAGAGGGGAGAGTTTAGTAAGAGGGAGACCGATTAGTAGAGCGTTGCAATAGTCAAGACGAGAATGAATAAGAGCGACAGTAAGAGTTTTTGCCGAGTCAAAGGTGAGAAAAGTCCTGATTCTTGAGATGTTTTTGAGGTGTAGATGACATGAACGAGCGAGTGATTTGATGTGAGGAGTGAAAGAAAGATCTGAATCAAAAATGACCCTAAGACAGCGGGCTTGTAGCTGGGGAGTAATGGTTGAGCCACAAACGGAGATGGCAATATCGGGCACAGGTAGATTAATGGAGGGAGGAAAGACGAGTAGTTCAGTTTTTGACAGATTCAGTTTTAGGTAGAGGGAGGACATAATGTTAGACACAGCAGAAAGACAATCACTGGTCTTTTGTAGTAATGCAGGGGTGATGTCTGGAGCAGAGGTGTATAATTGGGTGTCATCAGCATAGAGATGGTACTGAAAACCGAATCTACTGATTGTTTGTCCAATAGGAGCGGTGTATAAGGAGAAAAGAAGGGGGCCTAGGACTGATCCTTGAGGAACCCCGACAGTAAGAGGAAGTAGGGAGGAGGAGGAGCCGGCAAAAGACACAGAGAAGGAGTGGTCAGAGAGATAAGAGGAGAACCAGGAGAGAACCGTGTCCTTGAGGCCAATAGTGCGGAGCATAGTGAGGAGGAGCTGATGATCCACAGTGTCGAATGCTGCAGAGAGATCCAGGAGAATCAGCAGGGAGTAGTGACCATTAGATTTAGCTGTTAGTAGATCATTAGAGACTTTAGTGAGGGCAGTTTCAGTAGAATGTAAAGAGCGGAAACCAGATTGTAAAGGGTCAAGAAGAGAGTTGTCTGAGAGATAGCGGATTAGACGGGAGTGGACCAGGCGTTCCAGGAGTTTAGAGATAAAGGGAAGATTGGAAACAGGTCTGTAGTTGGCCGTGCAGTTCTGGTCGAGGGATGGTTTTTTAAGTAATGGTTGTATGCTGGCGTGTTTAAAAGAAGAGGGAAAGATACCAGATGAGAGGGAAAGGTTGAAAATTTTAGTTAGGTGAGAGGTGACAGCTGGAGCAAGGGACTGAAGGAGATGTGAGGGAATAGGGTCGCTGGTGCAGGTGGTAGGGCGAGAAGATGCAAGGAGCCTGATCACTTCATCTTCCGTGACTGGTTCGAAGTCAGAAAATGAGCAAGATACAATGTGGCGGGGGGGAGCATGCATAACATTTGGGGATTGGGAGAAAATTTCCTGTCGGATATGGTCAATTTTTTCTTTGAAATAGTTAGCCAGATCGTCAGCGCTGAGGTCGGTGGTCGGGGCCTGTGCTGTTTGATTGAGGAGAGAATGAAATGTGTCAAAGAGTCGTTTAGGATTATTGGAAAGTGAGATGATGAGGTTGTTAAAGTAGGTTTGTTTGGAGAGGTGAAGGGCAGAGTTATATGTTTTCAGCATAAATTTATAGTGGAGGAAATCTTCGGGCAGATTTGATTTTCTCCACAGCTGTTCAGCGCACCTGGAGTACCTCTGGAGAAGATGTGTTTGAGGCGTGTGCCAGGGTTGTCGCCGTCTATGCCGAATTGTTCTTTGTGTAGGAGGTGCGGCTTCATCCAGGGCGCATAGCATTATTTTGTTATAATGCTTCAATGCAGAGTCGGGACATGAGAGGGAGGAGATTGGGGCCAATGATGATTGCAACCTTTTTATAAATTTCTGGGTGTTAATGGCGCGTAAATTTCTATAAGTGTGGACGGTGGGAGTGTCTTGAGTAGAGTCACAGTTCTTGACAGAGAATGAAAGAAGATTATGGTCAGAGAGTGGAAGGGGAGAGTTAGTAAAGTCATGTACTGAGCAAAGCCGGGAGAAGATCAGGTCCAATGTGTTCCCGGCCTCATGTGTAGGAGAATTAGCAAGCTGTGAAAGGCCGAAGGAGGAGGTTAATGATAAAAGATGCGTGGCAGAAGGGGAAAGAGGATCGCCAATTGGGATGTTAAAGTCTCCCATGATTATCGTGGGGATGTCGCAGGATAGAAAATTTGTAAGCCAGGCAGCAAAGTGATCCAGGAATTGACGGGGGGGACCTGGGGGGCGATAGACAACCGCCACTTGCAGGGAGAAGGGCCGGTAGAGTCTGACTGTGTGGGCCTCAAAGGACGGGAAGGTAAGGGAGGGTACAGGGGGGATAACCTGAAAAGTACATTTTGTTGAAAGAAGCAGACCAACACCTCCACCTGATCTGTTGTCAGGTCGCGGGGTATGAGAGAAATGTAGGCCACCATAGGAGAGAGCTGTAGCGGCGGTGGTGTCCGACTGCTGGATCCAGCTTTCAGTGAGAGCCAGAAGGTTGAGGGAATTAGAGAGGAAAAAGTCATGGATGTAAGAGAGTTTATTACATGCTGAGTGTGCATTCCAAAGGGCACAGTTGAATGAGACAGAAGATATGCAGGGAATATTAATGAGATTAGCAGGGTTTCTGAATGTAACATGGAAAGAGTTAGTGTTATTATTACTGTAGGGTCCTGGGTTGGGAGAAATATCACCTGCGACTAATAGAAGGAAGATACAGAGAGTGAGCAGATGATTGAGTGATTTGTGAGAGCGTTTCTTGCGTTGTATGGTGGGAATGAATGGATCTGCGTGGTATAACATTGTGAAGAGAGCATGACAACTGTACATAGGAGAAGAGAGGAGTGAGGGATTAATATGGATGAAGTGTGCCGCATTTGTGGGAGAACGGTGAATGTGGATGATTGTAGCAACCAGAAGATAAATGGCACAGATACAAATGGTGAATACTGTTTGCCAAAAAGATGACCTGTAAGCAAGTTTGTTGGTTTGTCTTGCATGTCTTACCTGTCTCCTGCCCTGTCCAACTGCCATTTTCTAACTGCCAGGGCACTTTGCTAAATTTTTTCTGAAATTTTTTGCTTTTTCCTGCTCCTCTTAGCATGATAAAGAAGATTCAAAGAGAGTGAGATGCCAGCTCTTTTCATTCAGTCAGTAGCTTCAAACATTTCTGGTATATGAATAACATGATGTTTTTCAATGGCAAAAATCAATGAATATTGTAAATGCACAAACAGTAATTTCTCCGCATTGCAAGGTGCAATTCTGAAATTTTTTGCTATTTCCTGCTCCTCTTAGCATGATAAAGAAGATTCAAAGAGAGTGAGATGCCAGCTCCTTTCATTCAGTCAGTAGCTTCAAACATTTCTGGATGTTTTTCAATGGCAAAAATCAATGAATATTGTAAATGCACAAACAGTAATTTCTCCACATTGCAAGGTGCAATTCTGAAATTTTTTGCTTTTTCCTGCTCCTCTTAGCATGATAAAGAAGATTCAAAGATAGTGAGATGCCAGCTCTTTTCATTCAGTCAGGGGCTTCAAACATTTCTGGTATATGAATAACATGATGTTTTTCAATGGCAAAAATCAATGAATATTGTAAATGCACAAACAGTAATTTCTCCGCATTGCAAGGTGAAATTCTGAAATTTTTTGCTTTTTCCTGCTCCTCTTAGCATGATAAAGAAGATTCAAAGAGAGTGAGATGCCAGCTCCTTTCATTCAGTCAGTAGCTTCAAACATTTCTGGACGTTTTTCAATGGCAAAAATCAATGAATATTGTAAAAGCACAAACAGTAATTTCTCCACATTGCAAGGTGCAATTCTGAAATTTTTTGCTTTTTCCTGCTCCTCTTAGCATGATAAAGAAGATTCAAAGAGAGTGAGATGCCAGCATTTTTCATTCAGTCAGTAGCTTCAAACATTTCTGGTATATGAATAACATGATGTTTTTCAATGGCAAAATTCAATGAATATTGTAAATGCACAAACAGTAATTTCTCCGCATTGCAAGGTGAAATTCTGAAATTTTTTGCTTTTTCCTGCTCCTCTTAGCATGATAAAGAAGACTCAAAGAGAGTGAGATGCCAGCTCCTTTCATTGTCAGTAGCTTCAAACATTTCTGGACGTTTTTCAATGGCAAAAATCAATGAATATTGTAAATGCACAAACAGTAATTTCTCCACATTGCAAGGTGCAATTCTGAAATTTTTTGCTTTTTCCTGCTCCTCTTAGCATGATAAAGAAGATTCAAAGAGAGTGAGATTCCAGCTCTTTTCATTCAGTCAGTAGCTTCAAACATTTCTGGTATATGAATAACATGATGTTTTTCAATGGCAAAAATCAATGAATATTGTAAATGCACAAACAGTAATTTCTCCGCATTGCAAGGTGCAATTCTGAAATTTTTTGCTTTTTCCTGCTCCTCTTAGCATGATAAAGAAGATTCAAAGAGAGTGAGATGCCAGCTCTTTTCATTCAGTCAGTAGCTTCAAACATTTCTGGACGTTTTTCAATGGCAAAAATCAATGAATATTGTAAATGCACAAACAGTAATTTCTCCACATTGCAAGGTGCAATTCTGAATTTTTTTGCTTTTTCCTGCTCCTCTTAGCATGATAAAGAAGATTCAAAGAGAGTGAGATGCCAGCTCCTTTCCTTCAGTCAGTAGCTTCAAACATTTCTGGACGTTTTTCAATGGCAAAAATCAATGAATATTGTAAATGCACAAACAGTAATTTCTCCACATTGCAAGGTGCAATTCTGAAATTTTTTGCTTTTTCCTGCTCCTCTTAGAATGATAAAGAAGATTCAAAGATAGTGAGATGCCAGCTCTTTTCATTCAGTCAGTAGCTTCAAACATTTCTGGTATATGAATAACATGATGTTTTTCAATGGCAAAAATCAATGAATATTGTAAATGCACAAACAGTAATTTCTCCGCATTGCAAGGTGAAATTCTGAAATTTTTTGCTTTTTCCTGCTCCTCTTAGCATGATAAAGAAGATTCAAAGAGAGTGAGATGCCAGCTCCTTTCATTCAGTCAGTAGCTTCAAACATTTCTGGACGTTTTTCAATGGCAAAAATCAATGAATATTGTAAAAGCACAAACAGTAATTTCTCCACATTGCAAGGTGCAATTCTGAAATTTTTTGCTTTTTCCTGCTCCTCTTAGCATGATAAAGAAGATTCAAAGAGAGTGAGATGCCAGCTCTTTTCATTCAGTCAGTAGCTTCAAACATTTCTGGTATATGAATAACATGATGTTTTTCAATGGCAAAATTCAATGAATATTGTAAATGCACAAACAGTAATTTCTCCGCATTGCAAGGTGAAATTCTGAATTTTTTGCTTTTTCCTGCTCCTCTTAGCATGATAAAGAAGATTCAAAGAGAGTGAGATGCCAGCTCCTTTCATTGTCAGTAGCTTCAAACATTTCTGGACGTTTTTCAATGGCAAAAATCAATGAATATTGTAAATGTACAAACAGTAATTTCTCCACATTGCAAGGTGCAATTCTGAAATTTTTTGCTTTTTCCTGCTCCTCTTAGCATGATAAAGAAGATTCAAAGAGAGTGAGATGCCAGCTCTTTTCATTCAGTCAGTAGCTTCAAACATTTCTGGTATATGAATAACATGATGTTTTTCAATGGCAAAAATCAATGAATATTGTAAATGCACAAACAGTAATTTCTCCGCATTGCAAGGTGCAATTCTGAAATTTTTTGCTTTTTCCTGCTCCTCTTAGCATGATAAAGAAGATTCAAAGAGAGTGAGATGCCAGCTCTTTTCATTCAGTCAGTAGCTTCAAACATTTCTGGACGTTTTTCAATGGCAAAAATCAATGAAAATTGTAAATGCACAAACAGTAATTTCTCCACATTGCAAGGTGCAATTCTGAATTTTTTTGCTTTTTCCTGCTCCTCTTAGCATGATAAAGAAGATTCAAAGAGAGTGAAATGCCAGCTCTTTTCATTCAGTCAGTAGCTTCAGACATTTCTGGTATATGAATAACATGATGTTTTTCAATGGCAAAAATCAATGAATATTGTAAATGCACAAACAGTAATTTCTCCGCATTACAAGGTGCAATTCTGAAATTTTTTGCTTTTTCCTGCTCCTCTTAGCATGATAAAGAAGATTCAAAGAGAGTCAGATGCCAGCTCCTTTCCTTCAGTCAGTAGCTTCAAACATTTCTGGACGTTTTTCAATGGCAAAAATCAATGAATATTGTAAATGCACAAACAGTAATTTCTCCACATTGCAAGGTGCAATTCTGAAATTTTTTGCTTTTTCCTGCTCCTCTTAGCATGATAAAGAAGATTCAAAGAGAGTGAGATGCCAGCTCTTTTCATTCAGTCAGTAGCTTCAAACATTTCTGGTATATGAATAACATGATGTTTTTCAATGACAAAAATCAATGAATATTATAAATGCACAAACAGTAATTTCTCCGCATTGCAAGGTGCAATTCGGAAATTTTTTGCTTTTTCCTGCTCCTCTTAGCATGATAAAGAAGATTCAAAGAGAGTGAGATGCCAGCTCCTTTCATTCAGTCAGTAGCTTCAAACATTTCTGGACGTTTTTCAATGGCAAAAATCAATGAATATTGTAAATGCACAAACAGTAATTTCTCCACATTGCAAGGTGCAATTCTGAAATTTTTTGCTTTTTCCTGCTCCTCTTAGCATGATAAAGAAGATTCAAAGAGAGTGAGATGCCAGCTCTTTTCATTCAGTCAGTAGCTTCAAACATTTCTGGTATATGAATAACATGATGTTTTTCAATGGCAAAAATCAATGAATATTGTAAATCCACAAACAGTAATTTCTCCGCATTGCAAGGTGCAATTCTGAATTTTTTTGCTTTTTCCTGCTCCTCTTAGCATGATAAAGAAGATTCAAAGAGAGTGAGATGCCAGCTCCTTTCATTGTCAGTAGCTTCAAACATTTCTGGACGTTTTTCAATGGCAAAAATCAATGAATATTGTAAATGCACAAACAGTAATTTCTCCACATTGCAAGGTGCAATTCTAATAATAATAATAATAATGATAATAATAGTTTATTTTTATAGCGCCAACATATTCCGCAGCACTTTACAAATTTTAGGGGGGACTTATACAGACAATACAGAATAAGCATATCTCATATCGAACAGAGTGAGGGCCCTGCTCGCGAGCTTACAGTCTATGAGGAAGTGGGGGAGACACAAAAGGTAAAAAGTACTTATATTGTATAATGCAGCCTTGATATACTGAATAGGATAAATAATAATACATGGACTGGTCGCCAGCCAGTATGTGTGTAGTCCTGACAGAGGCTTTTATGTGCATGGTTGGTTTGAACCCGAAGTTGAAGAAGATTTTAATATGGGGGAAAGCTGGGATGGACAGAGTGTGTTTAGGTGATACGCCAGTCTAAAGAAATGTGTTTTTAGGGTTCGCTTGAAACTGTGGATATTGGGAATTAATCGAACTGTCCTGGGTAGTGCATTCCAGAGAATTGGCGCAGCACGCGAGAAATCTTGGAGACGGGAGTGGGAAGTTCGGATTATGGAGGATTTTAGTTTCAAGTCATTTGCAGAACGGAGGGCACGTGTAGGGTGGTAGACTGAGACAAGGGAGGAGATGTAGGGGGGTACTGAAGCATGGAGCGCTTTGTGGATAAGCGTGATAAGTTTAAAACGAACTCTATATTGGATGGGCAACCAATGCAATGACTGGCACAGGGAAGAGGCATCTGAGTAGCGGTTGGCGAGGAATATGATCCTGGCTGCTGCGTTCAGGACGGATTTGAGAGGGGAGAGTTTAGTAAGAGGGAGACCGATTAGTAGAGCGTTGCAATAGTCAAGACGAGAATGAATAAGAGCGACAGTAAGAGTTTTTGCCGAGTCAAAGGTGAGAAAAGTCCTGATTCTTGAGATGTTTTTGAGGTGTAGATGACATGAACGAGCGAGTGATTTGATGTGAGGAGTGAAAGAAAGATCTGAATCAAAAATGACCCTAAGACAGCGGGCTTGTAGCTGGGGAGTAATGGTTGAGCCACAAACGGAGATGGCAATATCGGGCACAGGTAGATTAATGGAGGGAGGAAAGACGAGTAGTTCAGTTTTTGACAGATTCAGTTTTAGGTAGAGGGAGGACATAATGTTAGACACAGCAGAAAGACAATCACTGGTCTTTTGTAGTAATGCAGGGGTGATGTCTGGAGCAGAGGTGTATAATTGGGTGTCATCAGCATAGAGATGGTACTGAAAACCGAATCTACTGATTGTTTGTCCAATAGGAGCGGTGTATAAGGAGAAAAGAAGGGGGCCTAGGACTGATCCTTGAGGAACCCCGACAGTAAGAGGAAGTAGGGAGGAGGAGGAGCCGGCAAAAGACACAGAGAAGGAGTGGTCAGAGAGATAAGAGGAGAACCAGGAGAGAACCGTGTCCTTGAGGCCAATAGTGCGGAGCATAGTGAGGAGGAGCTGATGATCCACAGTGTCGAATGCTGCAGAGAGATCCAGGAGAATCAGCAGGGAGTAGTGACCATTAGATTTAGCTGTTAGTAGATCATTAGAGACTTTAGTGAGGGCAGTTTCAGTAGAATGTAAAGAGCGGAAACCAGATTGTAAAGGGTCAAGAAGAGAGTTGTCTGAGAGATAGCGGATTAGACGGGAGTGGACCAGGCGTTCCAGGAGTTTAGAGATAAAGGGAAGATTGGAAACAGGTCTGTAGTTGGCCGTGCAGTTCTGGTCGAGGGATGGTTTTTTAAGTAATGGTTGTATGCTGGCGTGTTTAAAAGAAGAGGGAAAGATACCAGATGAGAGGGAAAGGTTGAAAATTTTAGTTAGGTGAGAGGTGACAGCTGGAGCAAGGGACTGAAGGAGATGTGAGGGAATAGGGTCGCTGGTGCAGGTGGTAGGGCGAGAAGATGCAAGGAGCCTGATCACTTCATCTTCCGTGACTGGTTCGAAGTCAGAAAATGAGCAAGATACAATGTGGCGGGGGGGAGCATGCATAACATTTGGGGATTGGGAGAAAATTTCCTGTCGGATATGGTCAATTTTTTCTTTGAAATAGTTAGCCAGATCGTCAGCGCTGAGGTCGGTGGTCGGGGCCTGTGCTGTTTGATTGAGGAGAGAATGAAATGTGTCAAAGAGTCGTTTAGGATTATTGGAAAGTGAGATGATGAGGTTGTTAAAGTAGGTTTGTTTGGAGAGGTGAAGGGCAGAGTTATATGTTTTCAGCATAAATTTATAGTGGAGGAAATCTTCGGGCAGATTTGATTTTCTCCACAGCTGTTCAGCGCACCTGGAGTACCTCTGGAGAAGATGTGTTTGAGGCGTGTGCCAGGGTTGTCGCCGTCTATGCCGAATTGTTCTTTGTGTAGGAGGTGCGGCTTCATCCAGGGCGCATAGCATTATTTTGTTATAATGCTTCAATGCAGAGTCGGGACATGAGAGGGAGGAGATTGGGGCCAATGATGATTGCAACCTTTTTATAAATTTCTGGGTGTTAATGGCGCGTAAATTTCTATAAGTGTGGACGGTGGGAGTGTCTTGAGTAGAGTCACAGTTCTTGACAGAGAATGAAAGAAGATTATGGTCAGAGAGTGGAAGGGGAGAGTTAGTAAAGTCATGTACTGAGCAAAGCCGGGAGAAGATCAGGTCCAATGTGTTCCCGGCCTCATGTGTAGGAGAATTAGCAAGCTGTGAAAGGCCGAAGGAGGAGGTTAATGATAAAAGATGCGTGGCAGAAGGGGAAAGAGGATCGCCAATTGGGATGTTAAAGTCTCCCATGATTATCGTGGGGATGTCGCAGGATAGAAAATTTGTAAGCCAGGCAGCAAAGTGATCCAGGAATTGACGGGGGGGACCTGGGGGGCGATAGACAACCGCCACTTGCAGGGAGAAGGGCCGGTAGAGTCTGACTGTGTGGGCCTCAAAGGACGGGAAGGTAAGGGAGGGTACAGGGGGGATAACCTGAAAAGTACATTTTGTTGAAAGAAGCAGACCAACACCTCCACCTGATCTGTTGTCAGGTCGCGGGGTATGAGAGAAATGTAGGCCACCATAGGAGAGAGCTGCAGCGGCGGTGGTGTCCGACTGCTGGATCCAGGTTTCAGTGAGAGCCAGAAGGTTGAGGGAATTAGAGAGGAAAAAGTCATGGATGTAAGAGAGTTTATTACATGCTGAGTGTGCATTCCAAAGGGCACAGTTGAATGAGACAGAAGATATGCAGGGAATATTAATGAGATTAGCAGGGTTTCTGAATGTAACATGGAAAGAGTTAGTGTTATTATTACTGTAGGGTCCTGGGTTGGGAGAAATATCACCTGCGACTAATAGAAGGAAGATACAGAGAGTGAGCAGATGATTGAGTGATTTGTGAGAGCGTTTCTTGCGTTGTATGGTGGGAATGAATGGATCTGCGTGGTATAACATTGTGAAGAGAGCATGACAACTGTACATAGGAGAAGAGAGGAGTGAGGGATTAATATGGATGAAGTGTGC
Source organism: Phyllobates terribilis (assembly GCF_046119375.1). Lineage (NCBI taxonomy): Eukaryota > Metazoa > Chordata > Amphibia > Anura > Dendrobatidae > Phyllobates > Phyllobates terribilis. The sequence continues at coordinate 45,348 of NW_027363241.1, read as the reverse complement.
CGCATTTGTGGGAGAACGGTGAATGTGGATGATTGTAGCAACCAGAAGATAAATGGCACAGATACAAATGGTGAATACTGTTTGCCAAAAAGATGACCTGTAAGCAAGTTTGTTGGTTTGTCTTGCATGTCTTACCTGTCTCCTGCCCTGTCCAACTGCCATTTTCTAACTGCCAGGGCACTTTGCTAAATTTTTTCTGAAATTTTTTGCTTTTTCCTGCTCCTCTTAGCATGATAAAGAAGATTCAAAGAGAGTGAGATGCCAGCTCTTTTCATTCAGTCAGTAGCTTCAAACATTTCTGGTATATGAATAACATGATGTTTTTCAATGGCAAAAATCAATGAATATTGTAAATGCACAAACAGTAATTTCTCCGCATTGCAAGGTGCAATTCTGAAATTTTTTGCTATTTCCTGCTCCTCTTAGCATGATAAAGAAGATTCAAAGAGAGTGAGATGCCAGCTCCTTTCATTCAGTCAGTAGCTTCAAACATTTCTGGATGTTTTTCAATGGCAAAAATCAATGAATATTGTAAATGCACAAACAGTAATTTCTCCACATTGCAAGGTGCAATTCTGAAATTTTTTGCTTTTTCCTGCTCCTCTTAGCATGATAAAGAAGATTCAAAGATAGTGAGATGCCAGCTCTTTTCATTCAGTCAGTAGCTTCAAACATTTCTGGTATATGAATAACATGATGTTTTTCAATGGCAAAAATCAATGAATATTGTAAATGCACAAACAGTAATTTCTCCGCATTGCAAGGTGAAATTCTGAAATTTTTTGCTTTTTCCTGCTCCTCTTAGCATGATAAAGAAGATTCAAAGAGAGTGAGATGCCAGCTCCTTTCATTCAGTCAGTAGCTTCAAACATTTCTGGACGTTTTTCAATGGCAAAAATCAATGAATATTGTAAAAGCACAAACAGTAATTTCTCCACATTGCAAGGTGCAATTCTGAAATTTTTTGCTTTTTCCTGCTCCTCTTAGCATGATAAAGAAGATTCAAAGAGAGTGAGATGCCAGCATTTTTCATTCAGTCAGTAGCTTCAAACATTTCTGGTATATGAATAACATGATGTTTTTCAATGGCAAAATTCAATGAATATTGTAAATGCACAAACAGTAATTTCTCCGCATTGCAAGGTGCAATTCTGAAATTTTTTGCTTTTTCCTGCTCCTCTTAGCATGATAAAGAAGATTCAAAGAGAGTGAGATGCCAGCTCCTTTCATTGTCAGTAGCTTCAAACATTTCTGGACGTTTTTCAATGGCAAAAATCAATGAATATTGTAAATGCACAAACAGTAATTTCTCCACATTGCAAGGTGCAATTCTGAAATTTTTTGCTTTTTCCTGCTCCTCTTAGCATGATAAAGAAGATTCAAAGAGAGTGAGATGCCAGCTCTTTTCATTCAGTCAGTAGCTTCAAACATTTCTGGTATATGAATAACATGATGTTTTTCAATGGCAAAAATCAATGAATATTGTAAATGCACAAACAGTAATTTCTCCGCATTGCAAGGTGCAATTCTGAAATTTTTTGCTTTTTCCTGCTCCTCTTAGCATGATAAAGAAGATTCAAAGAGAGTGAGATGCCAGCTCTTTTCATTCAGTCAGTAGCTTCAAACATTTCTGGACGTTTTTCAATGGCAAAAATCAATGAATATTGTAAATGCACAAACAGTAATTTCTCCACATTGCAAGGTGCAATTCTGAATTTTTTTGCTTTTTCCTGCTCCTCTTAGCATGATAAAGAAGATTCAAAGAGAGTGAAATGCCAGCTCTTTTCATTCAGTCAGTAGCTTCAGACATTTCTGGTATATGAATAACATGATGTTTTTCAATGGCAAAAATCAATGAATATTGTAAATGCACAAACAGTAATTTCTCCGCATTACAAGGTGCAATTCTGAAATTTTTTGCTTTTTCCTGCTCCTCTTAGCATGATAAAGAAGATTCAAAGAGAGTGAGATGCCAGCTCCTTTCCTTCAGTCAGTAGCTTCAAACATTTCTGGACGTTTTTCAATGGCAAAAATCAATGAATATTGTAAATGCACAAACAGTAATTTCTCCACATTGCAAGGTGCAATTCTGAAATTTTTTGCTTTTTCCTGCTCCTCTTAGCATGATAAAGAAGATTCAAAGAGAGTGAGATGCCAGCTCTTTTCATTCAGTCAGTAGCTTCAAACATTTCTGGTATATGAATAACATGATGTTTTTCAATGACAAAAATCAATGAATATTGTAAATGCACAAACAGTAATTTCTCCGCATTGCAAGGTGCAATTCGGAAATTTTTTGCTTTTTCCTGCTCCTCTTAGCATGATAAAGAAGATTCAAAGAGAGTGAGATGCCAGCTCCTTTCATTCAGTCAGTAGCTTCAAACATTTCTGGACGTTTTTCAATGGCAAAAATCAATGAATATTGTAAATGCACAAACAGTAATTTCTCCACATTGCAAGGTGCAATTCTGAAATTTTTTGCTTTTTCCTGCTCCTCTTAGCATGATAAAGAAGATTCAAAGAGAGTGAGATGCCAGCTCTTTTCATTCAGTCAGTAGCTTCAAACATTTCTGGTATATGAATAACATGATGTTTTTCAATGGCAAAAATCAATGAATATTGTAAATCCACAAACAGTAATTTCTCCGCATTGCAAGGTGCAATTCTGAAATTTTTTGCTTTTTCCTGCTCCTCTTAGCATGATAAAGAAGATTCAAAGAGAGTGAGATGCCAGCTCCTTTCATTGTCAGTAGCTTCAAACATTTCTGGACGTTTTTCAATGGCAAAAATCAATGAATATTGTAAATGCACAAACAGTAATTTCTCCACATTGCAAGGTGCAATTCTGAAATTTTTTGCTTTTTCCTGCTCCTCTTAGCATGATAAAGAAGATTCAAAGAGAGTGAGATGCCAGCTCTTTTCATTCAGTCAGTAGCTTCAAACATTTCTGGTATATGAATAACATGATGTTTTTCAATGGCAAAAATCAATGAATATTGTAAATGCACAAACAGTAATTTCTCCGCATTGCAAGGTGCAATTCTGAAATTTTTTGCTTTTTCCTGCTCCTCTTAGCATGATAAAGAAGATTCAAAGAGAGTGAGATGCCAGCTCTTTTCATTCAGTCAGTAGCTTCAAACATTTCTGGACGTTTTTCAATGGCAAAAATCAATGAATATTGTAAATGCACAAACAGTAATTTCTCCACATTGCAAGGTGCAATTCTGAAATTTTTTGCTTTTTCCTGCTCCTCTTAGCATGATAAAGAAGATTCAAAGAGAGTTAAATGCCAGCTCTTTTCATTCAGTCAGTAGCTTCAAACATTTCTGGTATATGAATAACATGATGTTTTTCAATGGCAAAAATCAATGAATATTGTAAATGCACAAACAGTAATTTCTCCGCATTACAAGGTGCAATTCTGAAATTTTTTGCTTTTTCCTGCTCCTCTTAGCATGATAAAGAAGATTCAAAGAGAGTGAGATGCCAGCTCCTTTCATTCAGTCAGTAGCTTCAAACATTTCTGGACGTTTTTCAATGGCAAAAATCAATGAATATTGTAAATGCACAAACAGTAATTTCTCCACATTGCAAGGTGCAATTCTGAAATTTTTTGCTTTTTCCTGCTCCTCTTAGCATGATAAAGAAGATTCAAAGAGAGTGAGATGCCAGCTCTTTTCATTCAGTCATTAGCTTCAAACATTTCTGGTATATGAATAACATGATGTTTTTCAATGGCAAAAATCAATGAATATTGTAAATGCACAAACAGTAATTTCTCCGCATTGCAAGGTGCAATTCTGAAATTTTTTGCTTTTTCCTGCTCCACTTAGCATGATAAAGAAGATTCAAAGAGAGTGAGATGCCAGCTCCTTTCATTCAGTCAGTAGCTTCAAACATTTCTGGACGTTTTTCAATGGCAAAAATCAATGAATATTGTAAATGCACAAACAGTAATTTCTCCACATTGCAAGGTGCAATTCTGAAATTTTTTGCTTTTTCCTGCTCCTCTTAGCATGATAAAGAAGATTCAAAGAGAGTGAGATGCCAGCTCTTTTCATTCAGTCAGTAGCTTCAAACATTTCTGGTATATGAATAACATGATGTTTTTCAATGGCAAAAATCAATGAATATTATAAATGCACAAACAGTAATTTCTCCGCATTGCAAGGTGCAATTCTGAAATTTTTTGCTTTTTCCTGCTCCTCTTAGCATGATAAAGAAGATTCAAAGAGAGTGAGATGCCAGCTCTTTTCATTCAGTCAGTAGCTTCAAACATTTCTGGTATATGAATAACATGATGTTTTTCAATGGCAAAAACCAATGAATATTGTAAATGCACAAACAGCAATTTCTCCGCATTGCAAGATGCAATTCTGAAATTTTTTGCTTTTTCCTGCTCCTCTTAGCATGAAAAAGAAGATGCAAAAAGAGTGAGATGCCAGCTCCTTTCATTCAGTCAGTAGCTTTAAACATTTCTGGACGTTTTTCAATGGCAAAAATCAATGAATATTGTAAATGCACAAACAGTAATTTCTCCACATTGCAAGGTGCAATTCTGAAATTTTTTTCTTTTTCCTGCTCCACTTAGCATGATAAAGAAGATTCAAAGAGAGTGAGATGCCAGCTCTTTTCATTCAGTCAGTAGCTTCAAACATTTCTGGTATATGAATAACATGATGTTTTTCAATGGCAAAAATCAATGAATATTGTAAATGCACAAACAGTAATTTCTCCGCATTGCAAGGTGCAATTCTGAATTTTTTTGCTTTTTCCTGCTCCTCTTAGCATGATAAAGAAGATTCAAAGAGAGTGAGATGCCAGCTCCTTTCATTCAGTCAGTAACTTCAAACATTTCTGGACGTTTTTCAATGGCAAAAATCAATGAATATTGTAAATGCACAAACAGTAATTTCTCCACATTGCAAGGTGCAATTCTGAAATTTTTTGCTTTTTCCTGCTCCTCTTAGCATGATAAAGAAGATTCAAAGACAGTGAGATGCCAGCTCTTTTCATTCAGTCAGTAGCTTTAAACATTTCTGGTATATGAATAACATGATGTTTTTCAATGACAAAAATCAATGAATATTGTAAATGCACAAACAGTAATTTCTCCGCAATGCAAGGTGCAATTCTGAAATTTTTTGCTTTTTCCTGCTCCTCTTAGCATGATAAAGAAGATTCAAAGAGAGTGAGATGCCAGCTCCTTTCATTCAGTCAGTAGCTTCAAACATTTCTGGACGTTTTTCAATGGCAAAAATCAATGAATATTGTAAAAGCACAAACAGTAATTTCTCCACATTGCAAGGTGCAATTCTGAAATTTTTTGCTTTTTCCTGCTCCTCTTAGCATGATAAAGAAGATTCAAAGAGAGTGAGATGCCAGCTCTTTTCATTCAGTCAGTAGCTTCAAACATTTCTGGTATATGAATAACATGATGTTTTTCAATGGCAAAAATCAATGAATATTGTAAATGCACAAACAGTAATTTCTCCGCATTGCAAGGTGCAATTCTGAAATTTTTTGCTTTTTCCTGCTCCTCTTAGCATGATAAAGAAGATTCAAAGAGAGTGAGATGCCAGCTCCTTTCATTGTCAGTAGCTTCAAACATTTCTGGACGTTTTTCAATGGCAAAAATCAATGAATATTGTAAATGCACAAACAGTAATTTCTCCACATTGCAAGGTGCAATTCTGAAATTTTTTGCTTTTTCCTGCTCCTCTTAGCATGATAAAGAAGATTCAAAGAGAGTGAGATGCCAGCTCTTTTCATTCAGTCAGTAGCTTCAAACATTTCTGGTATATGAATAACATGATGTTTTTCAATGGCAAAAATCAATGAATATTATAAATGCACAAACAGTAATTTCTCCGCATTGCAAGGTGCAATTCTGAAATTTTTTGCTTTTTCCTGCTCCTCTTAGCATGATAAAGAAGATTCAAAGAGAGTGAGATGCCAGCTCTTTTCATTCAGTCAGTAGCTTCAAACATTTCTGGTATATGAATAACATGATGTTTTTCAATGGCAAAAACCAATGAATATTGTAAATGCACAAACAGCAATTTCTCCGCATTGCAAGATGCAATTCTGAAATTTTTTGCTTTTTCCTGCTCCTCTTAGCATGAAAAAGAAGATGCAAAAAGAGTGAGATGCCAGCTCCTTTCATTCAGTCAGTAGCTTTAAACATTTCTGGACGTTTTTCAATGGCAAAAATCAATGAATATTGTAAATGCACAAACAGTAATTTCTCCACATTGCAAGGTGCAATTCTGAAATTTTTTTCTTTTTCCTGCTCCACTTAGCATGATAAAGAAGATTCAAAGAGAGTGAGATGCCAGCTCTTTTCATTCAGTCAGTAGCTTCAAACATTTCTGGTATATGAATAACATGATGTTTTTCAATGGCAAAAATCAATGAATATTGTAAATGCACAAACAGTAATTTCTCCGCATTGCAAGGTGCAATTCTGAATTTTTTTGCTTTTTCCTGCTCCTCTTAGCATGATAAAGAAGATTCAAAGAGAGTGAGATGCCAGCTCCTTTCATTCAGTCAGTAGCTTCAAACATTTCTGGACGTTTTTCAATGGCAAAAATCAATGAATATTGTAAATGCACAAAAAGTAATTTCTCCACATTGCAAGGTGCAATTCTGAAATTTTTTGCTTTTTCCTGCTCCTCTTAGCATGATAAAGAAGATTCAAAGACAGTGAGATGCCAGCTCTTTTCATTCAGTCAGTAGCTTTAAACATTTCTGGTATATGAATAACATAATCTTTTTCAATGACAAAAATCAATGAATATTGTAAATGCACAAACAGTAATTTCTCCGCAATGCAAGGTGCAATTCTGAAATTTTTTGCTTTTTCCTGCTCCTCTTAGCATGATAAAGAAGATTCAAAGAGAGTGAGATGCCAGCTCCTTTCATTCAGTCAGTAGCTTCAAACATTTCTGGACATTTTTCAATGGCAAAAATCAATGAATATTGTAAAAGCACAAACAGTAATTTCTCCACATTGCAAGGTGCAATTCTGAAATTTTTTGCTTTTTCCTGCTCCTCTTAGCATGATAAAGAAGATTCAAAGAGAGTGAGATGCCAGCTCTTTTCATTCAGTCAGTAGCTTCAAACATTTCTGGTATATGAATAACATGATGTTTTTCAATGGCAAAAATCAATGAATATTGTAAATGCACAAACAGTAATTTCTCCGCATTGCAAGGTGCAATTCTGAAATTTTTTGCTTTTTCCTGCTCCTCTTAGCATGATAAAGAAGATTCAAAGAGAGTGAGATGCCAGCTCCTTTCATTGTCAGTAGCTTCAAACATTTCTGGACGTTTTTCAATGGCAAAAATCAATGAATATTGTAAATGCACAAACAGTAATTTCTCCACATTGCAAGGTGCAATTCTGAAATTTTTAGCTTTTTCCTGCTCCTCTTAGCATGATAAAGAAGATTCAAAGAGAGTGAGATGCCAGCTCTTTTCATTCAGTCAGTAGGTTCAAACATTTCTGGTATATGAATAACATGATGTTTTTCAATGGCAAAAATCAATGAATATTGTAAATGCACAAACAGTAATTTCTCCGCATTGCAAGGTGCCATTCTCAAATTTTTTGCTTTTTCCTGCTCCTCTTAGCATGATAAAGAAGATTCAAAGAGAGTGAGATGCCAGCTCTTTTCATTCAGTCAGTAGCTTCAAACATTTCTGGTATATGAATAACATGATGTTTTTCAATGGCAAAAATCAATGAATATTATAAATGCACAAACAGTAATTTCTCCGCATTGCAAGGTGCAATTCTGAAATTTTTTGCTTTTTCCTGCTCCTCTTAGCATGATAAAGAAGATTCAAAGAGAGTGAGATGCCAGCTCTTTTCATTCAGTCAGTAGCTTCAAACATTTCTGGTATATGAATAACATGATGTTTTTCAATGGCAAAAACCAATGAATATTGTAAATGCACAAACAGCAATTTCTCCGCATTGCAAGATGCAATTCTGAAATTTTTTGCTTTTTCCTGCTCCTCTTAGCATGATAAAGAAGATTCAAAGAGAGTGAGATGCCAGCTCCTTTCATTCAGTCAGTAGCTTTAAACATTTCTGGACGTTTTTCAATGGCAAAAATCAATGAATATTGTAAATGCACAAACAGTAATTTCTCCACATTGCAAGGTGCAATTCTGAAATTTTTTTCTTTTTCCTGCTCCACTTAGCATGATAAAGAAGATGCAAAGAGAGTGAGATGCCAGCTCTTTTCATTCAGTCAGTAGCTTCAAACATTTCTGGTATATGAATAACATGATGTTTTTCAATGGCAAAAATCAATGAATATTGTAAATGCACAAACAGTAATTTCTCCGCATTGCAAGGTGCAATTCTGAATTTTTTTGCTTTTTCCTGCTCCTCTTAGCATGATAAAGAAGATTCAAAGAGAGTGAGATGCCAGCTCCTTTCATTCAGTCAGTAGCTTCAAACATTTCTGGACGTTTTTCAATGGCAAAAATCAATGAATATTGTAAATGCACAAACAGTAATTTCTCCACATTGCAAGGTGCAATTCTGAAATTTTTTGCTTTTTCCTGCTCCTCTTAGCATGATAAAGAAGATTCAAAGAGAGTGAGATGCCAGCTCTTTTCATTCAGTCAGTAGCTTTAAACATTTCTGGTATATGAATAACATGATGTTTTTCAATGACAAAAATCAATGAATATTGTAAATGCACAAACAGTAATTTCTCCGCAATGCAAGGTGCAATTCTGAAATTTTTTGCTTTTTCCTGCTCCTCTTAGCATGATAAAGAAGATTCAAAGAGAGTGAGATGCCAGCTCCTTTCATTCAGTCAGTAGCTTCAAACATTTCTGGACGTTTTTCAATGGCAAAAATCAATGAATATTGTAAAAGCACAAACAGTAATTTCTCCACATTGCAAGGTGCAATTCTGAAATTTTTTGCTTTTTCCTGCTCCTCTTAGCATGATAAAGAAGATTCAAAGAGAGTGAGATGCCAGCTCCTTTCATTGTCAGTAGCTTCAAACATTTCTGGACGTTTTTCAATGGCAAAAATCAATGAATATTGTAAATGCACAAACAGTAATTTCTCCACATTGCAAGGTGCAATTCTGAAATTTTTTGCTTTTTCCTGCTCCTCTTAGCATGATAAAGAAGATTCAAAGAGAGTGAGATGCCAGCTCTTTTCATTCAGTCAGTAGCTTTAAACATATCTGGTATATGAATAACATGATGTTTTTCAATGGCAAAAATCAATGAATATTGTAAATGCACAAACAGTAATTTCTCCGCATTACAAGGTGCAATTCTGAAATTTTTTGCTTTTTCCTGCTCCTCTTAGCATGATAAAGAAGATTCAAAGAGAGTGAGATGCCAGCTCCTTTCATTCAGTCAGTAGCTTCAAACATTTCTGGACGTTTTTCAATGGCAAAAATCAATGAATATTGTAAATGCACAAACAGTAATTTCTCCACATTGCAAGGTGCAATTCTGAAATTTTTTGTTTTTCCTGCTCCTCTTAGCATGATAAAGAAGATTCAAAGAGAGTGAGATGCCAGCTCTTTTCATTCAGTCAGTAGCTTCAAACATTTCTGGTATATGAATAACATGATGTTTTTCAATGGCAAAAATCAATGAATATTATAAATGCACAAACAGTAATTTCTCCGCATTGCAAGGTGCAATTCTGAAATTTTTTGCTTTTTCCTGCTCCTCTTAGCATGATAAAGAAGATTCAAAGAGAGTGAGATGCCAGCTCTTTTCATTCAGTCAGTAGCTTCAAACATTTCTGGTATATGAATAACATGATGTTTTTCAATTGCAAAAACCAATGAATATTGTAAATGCACAAACAGCAATTTCTCCGCATTGCAAGATGCAATTCTGAAATTTTTTGCTTTTTCCTGCTCCTCTTAGCATGATAAAGAAGATTCAAAGAGAGTGAGATGCCAGCTCCTTTCATTCAGTCAGTAGCTTTAAACATTTCTGGACTTTTTTCAATGGCAAAAATCAATGAATATTGTAAATGCACAAACAGTAATTTCTCCACATTGCAAGGTGCAATTCTGAAATTTTTTTCTTTTTCCTGCTCCACTTAGCATGATAAAGAAGATTCAAAGAGAGTGAGATGCCAGCTCTTTTCATTCAGTCAGTAGCTTCAAACATTTCTGGTATATGAATAACATGATGTTTTTCAGTGGCAAAAATCAATGAATATTGTAAATGCACAAACAGTAATTTCTCCGCATTGCAAGGTGCAATTCTGAATTTTTTTGCTTTTTCCTGCTCCTCTTAGCATGATAAAGAAGATTCAAAGAGAGTGAGATGCCAGCTCCTTTCATTCAGTCAGTAGCTTCAAACATTTCTGGACGTTTTTCAATGGCAAAAATCAATGAATATTGTAAATGCACAAACAGTAATTTCTCCACATTGCAAGGTGCAATTCTGAAATTTTTTGCTTTTTCCTGCTCCTCTTAGCATGATAAAGAAGATTCAAAGAGAGTGAGATGCCAGCTCTTTTCATTCAGTCAGTAGCTTTAAACATTTCTGGTATATGAATAACATGATGTTTTTCAATGACAAAAATCAATGAATATTGTAAATGCACAAACAGTAATTTCTCCGCAATGCAAGGTGCAATTCTGAAATTTTTTGCTTTTTCCTGCTCCTCTTAGCATGATAAAGAAGATTCAAAGAGAATGAGATGCCAGCTCCTTTCATTCAGTCAGTAGCTTCAAACATTTCTGGACGTTTTTCAATGGCAAAAATCAATGAATATTGTAAAAGCACAAACAGTAATTTCTCCACATTGCAAGGTGCAATTCTGAAATTTTTTGCTTTTTCCTGCTCCTCTTAGCATGATAAAGAAGATTCAAAGAGAGTGAGATGCCAGCTCTTTTCATTCAGTCAGTAGCTTCAAACATTTCTGGTATATGAATAACATGATGTTTTTCAATGGCAAAAATCAATGAATATTATAAATGCACAAACAGTAATTTCTCCGCATTGCAAGGTGCAATTCTGAAATTTTTTGCTTTTTCCTGCTCCTCTTAGCATGATAAAGAAGATTCAAAGAGAGTGAGATGCCAGCTCTTTTCATTCAGTCAGTAGCTTCAAACATTTCTGGTATATGAATAACATGATGTTTTTCAATGGCAAAAACCAATGAATATTGTAAATGCACAAACAGCAATTTCTCCGCATTGCAAGATGCAATTCTGAAATTTTTTGCTTTTTCCTGCTCCTCTTAGCATGATAAAGAAGATTCAAAGAGAGTGAGATGCCAGCTCCTTTCATTCAGTCAGTAGCTTTAAACATTTCTGGACGTTTTTCAATGGCAAAAATCAATGAATATTGTAAATGCACAAACAGTAATTTCTCCACATTGCAAGGTGCAATTCTGAAATTTTTTTCTTTTTCCTGCTCCACTTAGCATGATAAAGAAGATGCAAAGAGAGTGAGATGCCAGCTCTTTTCATTCAGTCAGTAGCTTCAAACATTTCTGGTATATGAATAACATGATGTTTTTCAATGGCAAAAATCAATGAATATTGTAAATGCACAAACAGTAATTTCTCCGCATTGCAAGGTGCAATTCTGAATTTTTTTGCTTTTTCCTGCTCCTCTTAGCATGATAAAGAAGATTCAAAGAGAGTGAGATGCCAGCTCCTTTCATTCAGTCAGTAGCTTCAAACATTTCTGGACGTTTTTCAATGGCAAAAATCAATGAATATTGTAAATGCACAAACAGTAATTTCTCCACATTGCAAGGTGCAATTCTGAAATTTTTTGCTTTTTCCTGCTCCTCTTAGCATGATAAAGAAGATTCAAAGAGAGTGAGATGCCAGCTCTTTTCATTCAGTCAGTAGCTTTAAACATTTCTGGTATATGAATAACATGATGTTTTTCAATGACAAAAATCAATGAATATTGTAAATGCACAAACAGTAATTTCTCCGCAATGCAAGGTGCAATTCTGAAATTTTTTGCTTTTTCCTGCTCCTCTTAGCATGATAAAGAAGATTCAAAGAGAGTGAGATGCCAGCTCCTTTCATTCAGTCAGTAGCTTCAAACATTTCTGGACGTTTTTCAATGGCAAAAATCAATGAATATTGTAAAAGCACAAACAGTAATTTCTCCACATTGCAAGGTGCAATTCTGAAATTTTTTGCTTTTTCCTGCTCCTCTTAGCATGATAAAGAAGATTCAAAGAGAGTGAGATGCCAGCTCCTTTCATTGTCAGTAGCTTCAAACATTTCTGGACGTTTTTCAATGGCAAAAATCAATGAATATTGTAAATGCACAAACAGTAATTTCTCCACATTGCAAGGTGCAATTCTGAAATTTTTTGCTTTTTCCTGCTCCTCTTAGCATGATAAAGAAGATTCAAAGAGAGTGAGATGCCAGCTCTTTTCATTCAGTCAGTAGCTTTAAACATTTCTGGTATATGAATAACATGATGTTTTTCAATGGCAAAAATCAATGAATATTGTAAATGCACAAACAGTAATTTCTCCGCATTACAAGGTGCAATTCTGAAATTTTTTGCTTTTTCCTGCTCCTCTTAGCATGATAAAGAAGATTCAAAGAGAGTGAGATGCCAGCTCCTTTCATTCAGTCAGTAGCTTCAAACATTTCTGGACGTTTTTCAATGGCAAAAATCAATGAATATTGTAAATGCACAAACAGTAATTTCTCCACATTGCAAGGTGCAATTCTGAAATTTTTTGTTTTTCCTGCTCCTCTTAGCATGATAAAGAAGATTCAAAGAGAGTGAGATGCCAGCTCTTTTCATTCAGTCAGTAGCTTCAAACATTTCTGGTATATGAATAACATGATGTTTTTCAATGGCAAAAATCAATGAATATTATAAATGCACAAACAGTAATTTCTCCGCATTGCAAGGTGCAATTCTGAAATTTTTTGCTTTTTCCTGCTCCTCTTAGCATGATAAAGAAGATTCAAAGAGAGTGAGATGCCAGCTCTTTTCATTCAGTCAGTAGCTTCAAACATTTCTGGTATATGAATAACATGATGTTTTTCAATGGCAAAAACCAATGAATATTGTAAATGCACAAACAGCAATTTCTCCGCATTGCAAGATGCAATTCTGAAATTTTTTGCTTTTTCCTGCTCCTCTTAGCATGATAAAGAAGATTCAAAGAGAGTGAGATGCCAGCTCCTTTCATTCAGTCAGTAGCTTTAAACATTTCTGGACTTTTTTCAATGGCAAAAATCAATGAATATTGTAAATGCACAAACAGTAATTTCTCCACATTGCAAGGTGCAATTCTGAAATTTTTTTCTTTTTCCTGCTCCACTTAGCATGATAAAGAAGATTCAAAGAGAGTGAGATGCCAGCTCTTTTCATTCAGTCAGTAGCTTCAAACATTTCTGGTATATGAATAACATGATGTTTTTCAGTGGCAAAAATCAATGAATATTGTAAATGCACAAACAGTAATTTCTCCGCATTGCAAGGTGCAATTCTGAATTTTTTTGCTTTTTCCTGCTCCTCTTAGCATGATAAAGAAGATTCAAAGAGAGTGAGATGCCAGCTCCTTTCATTCAGTCAGTAGCTTCAAACATTTCTGGACGTTTTTCAATGGCAAAAATCAATGAATATTGTAAATGCACAAACAGTAATTTCTCCACATTGCAAGGTGCAATTCTGAAATTTTTTGCTTTTTCCTGCTCCTCTTAGCATGATAAAGAAGATTCAAAGAGAGTGAGATGCCAGATCTTTTCATTCAGTCAGTAGCTTTAAACATTTCTGGTATATGAATAACATGATGTTTTTCAATGACAAAAATCAATGAATATTGTAAATGCACAAACAGTAATTTCTCCGCAATGCAAGGTGCAATTCTGAAATTTTTTGCTTTTTCCTGCTCCTCTTAGCATGATAAAGAAGATTCAAAGAGAATGAGATGCCAGCTCCTTTCATTCAGTCAGTAGCTTCAAACATTTCTGGACGTTTTTCAATGGCAAAAATCAATGAATATTGTAAATGCACAAACAGTAATTTCTCCACATTGCAAGGTGCAATTCTGAAATTTTTTGCTTTTTCCTGCTTCTCTTAGCATGATAAAGAAGATTCAAAGAGAGTGAAATGCCAGCTCTTTTCATTCAGTCAGTAGCTTCAAACATTTCTGGTATATGAATAACATGATGTTTTTCAATGGCAAAAATCAATGAATATTGTAAATGCACAAACAGTAATTTCTCCGCATTACAAGGTGCAATTCTGAAATTTTTTGCTTTTTCCTGCTCCTCTTAGCATGATAAAGAAGATTCAAAGAGAGTGAGATGCCAGCTCCTTTCATTCAGTCAGTAGCTTCAAACATTTCTGGACGTTTTTCAATGGCAAAAATCAATGAATATTGTAAATGCACAAACAGTAATTTCTCCACATTGCAAGGTGCAATTCTGAAATTTTTTGCTTTTTCCTGCTCCTCTTAGCATGATAAAGAAGATTCAAAGAGAGTGAGATGCCAGCTCTTTTCATTCAGTCATTAGCTTCAAACATTTCTGGTATATGAATAACATGATGTTTTTCAATGGCAAAAATCAATGAATATTGTAAATGCACAAACAGTAATTTCTCCGCATTGCAAGGTGCAATTCTGAAATTTTTTGCTTTTTCCTGCTCCTCTTAGCATGATAAAGAAGATTCAAAGAGAGTGATATGCCAGCTCCTTTCATTCAGTCAGTAGCTTCAAACATTTCTGGACGTTTTTCAATGGCAAAAATCAATGAATATTGTAAATGCACAAACAGTAATTTCTCCACATTGCAAGGTGCAATTCTGAAATTTTTTGCTTTTTCCTGCTCCTCTTAGCATGATAAAGAAGATTCAAAGAGAGTGAGATGCCAGCTCTTTTCATTCAGTCAGTAGCTTCAAACATTTCTGGTATATGAATAACATGATGTTTTTCAATGGCAAAAATCAATGAATATTATAAATGCACAAACAGTAATTTCTCCGCATTGCAAGGTGCAATTCTGAAATTTTTTGCTTTTTCCTGCTCCTCTTAGCATTATAAAGAAGATTCAAAGAGAGTGAGATGCCAGCTCTTTTCATTCAGTCAGTAGCTTCAAACATTTCTGGTATATGAATAACATGATGTTTTTCAATGGCAAAAACCAATGAATATTGTAAATGCACAAACAGCAATTTCTCCGCATTGCAAGATGCAATTCTGAAATTTTTTGCTTTTTCCTGCTCCTCTTAGCATGACAAAGAAGATTCAAAGAGAGTGAGATGCCAGCTCCTTTCATTCAGTCAGTTGCTTTAAACATTTCTGGACGTTTTTCAATGGCAAAAATCAATGAATATTGTAAATGCACAAACAGTAATTTCTCCACATTGCAAGGTGCAATTCTGAATTTTTTTTCTTTTTCCTGCTCCACTTAGCATGATAAAGAAGATTCAAAGAGAGTGAGATGCCAGCTCTTTTCATTCAGTCAGTAGCTTCAAACATTTCTGGTATATGAATAACATGATGTTTTTCAATGGCAAAAATCAATGAATATTGTAAATGCACAAACAGTAATTTCTCCGCATTGCAAGGTGCAATTCTGAATTTTTTTGCTTTTTCCTGCTCCTCTTAGCATGATAAAGAAGATTCAAAGAGAGTGAGATGCCAGCTCCTTTCATTCAGTCAGTAGCTTCAAACATTTCTGGACATTTTTCAATGGCAAAAATCAATGAATATTGTAAATGCACAAACAGTAATTTCTCCACATTGCAAGGTGCAATTCTGAAATTTTTTGCTTTTTCCTGCTCCTCTTAGCATGATAAAGAAGATTCAAAGAGAGTGAGATGCCAGCTCTTTTCATTCAGTCAGTAGCTTTAAACATTTCTGGTATATGAATAACATGATGTTTTTCAATGACAAAAATCAATGAATATTGTAAATGCACAAACAGTAATTTCTCCGCAATGCAAGGTGGAATTCTGAAATTTTTTGCTTTTTCCTGCTCCTCTTAGCATGATAAAGAAGATTCAAAGAGAGTGAGATGCCAGCTCCTTTCATTCAGTCAGTAGCTTCAAACATTTCTGGACGTTTTTCAGTGGCAAAAATCAATGAATATTGTAAAAGCACAAACAGTAATTTCTCCACATTGCAAGGTGCAATTCTGAAATTTTTTGCTTTTTCCTGCTCCTCTTAGCATGGTAAAGAAGATTCAAAGAGAGTGAGATGCCAGCTCTTTTCATTCAGTCAGTAGCTTCAAACATTTCTGGTATATGAATAACATGATGTTTTTCAATGTCAAAAATCAATGAATATTGTAAATGCACAAACAGCAATTTCTCCGCATTGCAAGGTGCAATTCTGAAATTTTTTGCTTTTTCCTGCTCCTCTTAGCATGATAAAGAAGATTCAAAGAGAGTGAGATGCCAGCTCCTTTCATTCAGTCAGTAGCTTCAAATATTTCTGGACGTTTTTCAATGGCAAAAATCAATGAATATTGTAAATGCACAAACAGTAATTTCTCCACATTGCAAGGTGCAATTCTGAAATTTTTTGCTTTTTCCTGCTCCTCTTAGCATGATAAAGAAGATTCAAAGAGAGTGAGATGCCAGCTCTTTTCATTCAGTCAGTAGCTTCAAACATTTCTGGTATATGAATAACATGATGTTTTTCAATGGCAAAAACCAATGAATATTGTAAATGCACAAACAGCAATTTCTCCGCATTGCAAGATGCAATTCTGAAATTTTTTGCTTTTTCCTGCTCCTCTTAGCATGATAAAGAAGATTCAAAGAGAGTGAGATGCCAGCTCCTTTCATTCAGTCAGTAGCTTTAAACATTTCTGGACGTTTTTCAATGGCAAAAATCAATGAATATTGTAAATGCACAAACAGTAATTTCTCCACATTGCAAGGTGCAATTCTGAAATTTTTTTCTTTTTCCTGCTCCACTTAGCATGATAAAGAAGATTCAAAGAGAGTGAGATGCCAGCTCTTTTCATTCAGTCAGTAGCTTCAAACATTTCTGGTATATGAATAACATGATGTTTTTCAGTGGCAAAAATCAATGAATATTGTAAATGCACAAACAGTAATTTCTCCGCAATGCAAGGTGCAATTCTGAAATTTTTTGCTTTTTCCTGCTCCTCTTAGCATGATAAAGAAGATTCAAAGAGAGTGAGATGCCAGCTCCTTTCATTCAGTCAGTAGCTTCAAACATTTCTGGACGTTTTTCAATGGCAAAAATCAATGAATATCGTAAAAGCACAAACAGTAATTTCTCCACATTGCAAGGTGCAATTCTGAAATTTTTTGCTTTTTCCTGCTCCTCTTAGCATGATAAAGAAGATTCAAAGAGAGTGAGATGCCAGCTCTTTTCATTCAGTCAGTAGCTTCAAACATTTCTGGTATATGAATAACATGATGTTTTTCAATGGCAAAAATCAATGAATATTGTAAATGCACAAACAGTAATTTCTCCGCATTGCAAGGTGCAATTCTGAAATTTTTTGCTTTTTCCTGCTCCTCTTAGCATGATAAAGAAGATTCAAAGAGAGTGAGATGCCAGCTCTTTTCATTCAGTCAGTAGCTTCAAACATTTCTGGACGTTTTTCAATGGCAAAAATCAATGAATATTGTAAATGCACAAACAGTAATTTCTCCACATTGCAAGGTGCAATTCTGAAATTTTTTGCTTTTTCCTGCTTCTCTTAGCATGATAAAGAAGATTCAAAGAGAGTGAAATGCCAGCTCTTTTCATTCAGTCAGTAGCTTCAAACATTTCTGGTATATGAATAACATGATGTTTTTCAATGGCAAAAATCAATGAATATTGTAAATGCACAAACAGTAATTTCTCCGCATTACAAGGTGCAATTCTGAAATTTTTTGCTTTTTCCTGCTCCTCTTAGCATGATAAAGAAGATTCAAAGAGAGTGAGATGCCAGCTCCTTTCATTCAGTCAGTAGCTTCAAACATTTCTGGACGTTTTTCAATGGCAAAAATCAATGAATATTGTAAATGCACAAACAGTAATTTCTCCACATTGCAAGGTGCAATTCTGAAATTTTTTGCTTTTTCCTGCTCCTCTTAGCATGATAAAGAAGATTCAAAGAGAGTGAGATGCCAGCTCTTTTCATTCAGTCATTAGCTTCAAACATTTCTGGTATATGAATAACATGATGTTTTTCAATGGCAAAAATCAATGAATATTGTAAATGCACAAACAGTAATTTCTCCGCATTGCAAGGTGCAATTCTGAAATTTTTTGCTTTTTCCTGCTCCTCTTAGCATGATAAAGAAGATTCAAAGAGAGTGAGATGCCAGCTCCTTTCATTCAGTCAGTAGCTTCAAACATTTCTGGACGTTTTTCAATGGCAAAAATCAATGAATATTGTAAATGCACAAACAGTAATTTCTCCACATTGCAAGGTGCAATTCTGAAATTTTTTGCTTTTTCCTGCTCCTCTTAGCATGATAAAGAAGATTCAAAGAGAGTGAGATGCCAGCTCTTTTCATTCAGTCAGTAGCTTCAAACATTTCTGGTATATGAATAACATGATGTTTTTCAATGGCAAAAATCAATGAATATTATAAATGCACAAACAGTAATTTCTCCGCATTGCAAGGTGCAATTCTGAATTTTTTTGCTTTTTCCTGCTCCTCTTAGCATTATAAAGAAGATTCAAAGAGAGTGAGATGCCAGCTCTTTTCATTCAGTCAGTAGCTTCAAACATTTCTGGTATATGAATAACATGATGTTTTTCAATGGCAAAAACCAATGAATATTGTAAATGCACAAACAGCAATTTCTCCGCATTGCAAGATGCAATTCTGAAATTTTTTGCTTTTTCCTGCTCCTCTTAGCATGATAAAGAAGATTCAAAGAGAGTGAGATGCCAGCTCCTTTCATTCAGTCAGTTGCTTTAAACATTTCTGGACGTTTTTCAATGGCAAAAATCAATGAATATTGTAAATGCACAAACAGTAATTTCTCCACATTGCAAGGTGCAATTCTGAAATTTTTTTCTTTTTCCTGCTCCACTTAGCATGATAAAGAAGATTCAAAGAGAGTGAGATGCCAGCTCTTTTCATTCAGTCAGTAGCTTCAAACATTTCTGGTATATGAATAACATGATGTTTTTCAATGGCAAAAATCAATGAATATTGTAAATGCACAAACAGTAATTTCTCCGCATTGCAAGGTGCAATTCTGAATTTTTTTGCTTTTTCCTGCTCCTCTTAGCATGATAAAGAAGATTCAAAGAGAGTGAGATGCCAGCTCCTTTCATTCAGTCAGTAGCTTCAAACATTTCTGGACATTTTTCAATGGCAAAAATCAATGAATATTGTAAATGCACAAACAGTAATTTCTCCACATTGCAAGGTGCAATTCTGAAATTTTTTGCTTTTTCCTGCTCCTCTTAGCATGATAAAGAAGATTCAAAGAGAGTGAGATGCCAGCTCTTTTCATTCAGTCAGTAGCTTTAAACATTTCTGGTATATGAATAACATGATGTTTTTCAATGACAAAAATCAATGAATATTGTAAATGCACAAACAGTAATTTCTCCGCAATGCAAGGTGCAATTCTGAAATTTTTTGCTTTTTCCTGCTCCTCTTAGCATGATAAAGAAGATTCAAAGAGAGTGAGATGCCAGCTCCTTTCATTCAGTGAGTAGCCTCAAACATTTCTGGACGTTTTTCAATGGCAAAAATCAATGAATATTGTAAAAGCACAAACAGTAATTTCTCCACATTGCAAGGTGCAATTCTGAAATTTTTTGCTTTTTCCTGCTCCTCTTAGCATGATAAAGAAGATTCAAAGAGAGTGAGATGCCAGCTCTTTTCATTCAGTCAGTAGCTTCAAACATTTCTGGTATATGAATAACATGATGTTTTTCAATGTCAAAAATCAATGAATATTGTAAATGCACAAACAGCAATTTCTCCGCATTGCAAGGTGCAATTCTGAAATTTTTTGCTTTTTCCTGCTCCTCTTAGCATGATAAAGAAGATTCAAAGAGAGTGAGATGCCAGCTCCTTTCATTCAGTCAGTAGCTTCAAATATTTCTGGACGTTTTTCAATGGCAAAAATCAATGAATATTGTAAATGCACAAACAGTAATTTCTCCACATTGCAAGGTGCAATTCTGAAATTTTTTGCTTTTTCCTGCTCCTCTTAGCATGATAAAGAAGATTCAAAGAGAGTGAGATGCCAGCTCTTTTCATTCAGTCAGTAGCTTCAAACATTTCAGGTATATGAATAACATGATGTTTTTCAATGGCAAAAATCAATGAATATTGTAAATGCACAAACAGTAATTTCTCCGCATTGCAAGGTGCAATTCTGAAATTTTTTGCTTTTTCCTGCTCCTCTTAGCATGATAAAGAAGATTCAAAGAGAGTGAGATGCCAGCTCCTTTCATTCAGTCAGTAGCTTCAAACATTTCTGGACTTTTTCAATGGCAAAAATCAATGAATATTGTAAATGCACAAACAGTAATTTCTCCACATTGCAAGTTGCAATTCTGAAATTTTTTGCTTTTTCCTGCTCCTCTTAGCATGATAAAGAAGATTCAAAGAGAGTGAGATGCCAGCTTTTCATTCAGTCAGTAACTTCAAACATTTCTGGTATATGAATAACATGATGTTTTTCAATGGCAAAAATCAATGAATATTGTAAATGCACAAACAGTAATTTCTCCGCAATGCAAGGTGCAATTCTGAAATTTTTTGCTTTTTCCTGCTCCTCTTAGCATGATAAAGAAGATTCAAAGAGAGTGAGATGCCAGCTCTTTTCATTCAGTCAGTAGGTTCAAACATTTCTGGTATATGAATAACATGATGTTTTTCAATGGCAAAAATCAATGAATATTGTAAATGCACAAACAGTAATTTCTCCGCATTGCAAGGTGCCATTCTCAAATTTTTTGCTTTTTCCTGCTCCTCTTAGCATGATAAAGAAGATTCAAAGAGAGTGAGATGCCAGCTCTTTTCATTCAGTCAGTAGCTTCAAACATTTCTGGACGTTTTTCAATGGCAAAAATCAATGAATATTGTAAATGCACAAACAGTAATTTCTCCACATTGCAAGGTGCAATTCTGAAATTTTTTGCTTTTTCCTGCTCCTCTTAGCATGATAAAGAAGATTCAAAGAGAGTGAGATGCCAGCTCCTTTCATTGTCAGTAGCTTCAAACATTTCTGGACGTTTTTCAAAGGCAAAAATCAATGAATATTGTAAATGCACAAACAGTAATTTCTCCACATTGCAAGGTGCAATTCTGAAAATTTTTGCTTTTTCCTGCTCCTCTTAGCATGATAAAGAAGATTCAAAGAGAGTGAGATGCCAGCTCTTTTCATTCAGTCAGTAGCTTTAAACATTTCTGGTATATGAATAACATGATGTTTTTCAATGGCAAAAATCAATGAATATTGTAAATGCACAAACAGTAATTTCTCCGCATTGCAAAGTGCAATTCTGAAATTTTTTGCTTTTTCCTGCTCCTCTTAGCATGATAAAGAAGATTCAAAGAGAGTGAGATGCCAGCTATTTTCATTCAGTCAGTAGCTTTAAACATTTCTGGACTTTTTTCAATGGCAAAAATCAATGAATATTGTAAATGCACAAACAGTAATTTCTCCACATTGCAAGGTGCAATTCTGAAATTTTTTTCTTTTTCCTGCTCCACTTAGCATGATAAAGAAGATTCAAAGAGAGTGAGATGCCAGCTCTTTTCATTCAGTCAGTAGCTTCAAACATTTCTGGTATATGAATAACATGATGTTTTTCAGTGGCAAAAATCAATGAATATTGTAAATGCACAAACAGTAATTTCTCCGCATTGCAAGGTGCAATTCTGAATTTTTTTGCTTTTTCCTGCTCCTCTTAGCATGATAAAGAAGATTCAAAGAGAGTGAGATGCCAGCTCCTTTCATTCAGTCAGTAGCTTCAAACATTTCTGGACGTTTTTCAATGGCAAAAATCAATGAATATTGTAAATGCACAAACAGTAATTTCTCCACATTGCAAGGTGCAATTCTGAAATTTTTTGCTTTTTCCTGCTCCTCTTAGCATGATAAAGAAGATTCAAAGAGAGTGAGATGCCAGCTCTTTTCATTCAGTCAGTAGCTTTAAACATTTCTGGTATATGAATAACATGATGTTTTTCAATGACAAAAATCAATGAATATTGTAAATGCACAAACAGTAATTTCTCCGCAATGCAAGGTGCAATTCTGAAATTTTTTGCTTTTTCCTGCTCCTCTTAGCATGATAAAGAAGATTCAAAGAGAATGAGATGCCAGCTCCTTTCATTCAGTCAGTAGCTTCAAACATTTCTGGACGTTTTTCAATGGCAAAAATCAATGAATATTGTAAAAGCACAAACAGTAATTTCTCCACATTGCAAGGTGCAATTCTGAAATTTTTTGCTTTTTCCTGCTCCTCTTAGCATGATAAAGAAGATTCAAAGAGAGTTAGATGCCAGCTCTTTTCATTCAGTCAGTAGCTTCAAACATTTCTGGTATATGAATAACATGATGTTTTTCAATGGCAAAAATCAATGAATATTGTATATGCACAAACAGTAATTTCTCCGCATTGCAAGGTGCAATTCTGAAATTTTTTGCTTTTTCCTGCTCCTCTTAGCATGATAAAGAAGATTCAAAGAGAGTGAGATGCCAGCTCTTTTCATTCAGTCAGTAGCTTCAAACATTTCTGGACGTTTTTCAATGGCAAAAATCAATGAATATTGTAAATGCACAAACAGTAATTTCTCCACATTGCAAGGTGCAATTCTGAAATTTTTTGCTTTTTCCTGCTTCTCTTAGCATGATAAAGAAGATTCAAAGAGAGTGAAATGCCAGCTCTTTTCATTCAGTCAGTAGCTTCAAACATTTCTGGTATATGAATAACATGATGTTTTTCAATGGCAAAAATCAATGAATATTGTAAATGCACAAACAGTAATTTCTCCGCATTACAAGGTGCAATTCTGAAATTTTTTGCTTTTTCCTGCTCCTCTTATCATGATAAAGAAGATTCAAAGAGAGTGAGATGCCAGCTCCTTTCATTCAGTCAGTAGCTTCAAACATTTCTGGACGTTTTTCAATGGCAAAAATCAATGAATATTGTAAATGCACAAACAGTAATTTCTCCACATTGCAAGGTGCAATTCTGAAATTTTTTGCTTTTTCCTGCTCCTCTTAGCATGATAAAGAAGATTCAAAGAGAGTGAGATGCCAGCTCTTTTCATTCAGTCATTAGCTTCAAACATTTCTGGTATATGAATAACATGATGTTTTTCAATGGCAAAAATCAATGAATATTGTAAATGCACAAACAGTAATTTCTCCGCATTGCAAGGTGCAATTCTGAAATTTTTTGCTTTTTCCTGCTCCTCTTAGCATGATAAAGAAGATTCAAAGAGAGTGATATGCCAGCTCCTTTCATTCAGTCAGTAGCTTCAAACATTTCTGGACGTTTTTCAATGGCAAAAATCAATGAATATTGTAAATACACAAACAGTAATTTCTCCACATTGCAAGGTGCAATTCTGAAATTTTTTGCTTTTTCCTGCTCCTCTTAGCATGATAAAGAAGATTCAAAGAGAGTGAGATGCCAGCTCTTTTCATTCAGTCAGTAGCTTCAAACATTTCTGGTATATGAATAACATGATGTTTTTCAATGGCAAAAATCAATGAATATTATAAATGCACAAACAGTAATTTCTCCGCATTGCAAGGTGCAATTCTGAAATTTTTTGCTTTTTCCTGCTCCTCTTAGCATTATAAAGAAGATTCAAAGAGAGTGAGATGCCAGCTCTTTTCATTCAGTCAGTAGCTTCAAACATTTCTGGTATATGAATAACATGATGTTTATTAATGGCAAAAACCAATGAATATTGTGAATGCACAAACAGCAATTTCTCCGCATTGCAAGATGCAATTCTGAAATTTTTTGCTTTTTCCTGCTCCTCTTAGCATGACAAAGAAGATTCAAAGAGAGTGAGATGCCAGCTCCTTTCATTCAGTCAGTAGCTTCAAACATTTCTGGACATTTTTCAATGGCAAAAATCAATGAATATTGTAAATGCACAAACAGTAATTTCTCCACATTGCAAGGTGCAATTCTGAAATTTTTTGCTTTTTCCTGCTCCTCTTAGCATGATAAAGAAGATTCAAAGAGAGTGAGATGCCAGCTCTTTTCATTCAGTCAGTAGCTTTAAACATTTCTGGTATATGAATAACATGATGTTTTTCAATGACAAAAATCAATGAATATTGTAAATGCACAAACAGTAATTTCTCCGCAATGCAAGGTGCAATTCTGAAATTTTTTGCTTTTTCCTGCTCCTCTTAGCATGATAAAGAAGATTCATAGAGAGTGAGATGCCAGCTCCTTTCATTCAGTCAGTAGCTTCAAACATTTCTGGACGTTTTTCAGTGGCAAAAATCAATGAATATTGTAAAAGCACAAACAGTAATTTCTCCACATTGCAAGGTGCAATTCTGAAATTTTTTGCTTTTTCCTGCTCCTCTTAGCATGGTAAAGAAGATTCAAAGAGAGTGAGATGCCAGCTCTTTTCATTCAGTCGTTAGCTTCAAACATTTCTGGTATATGAATAACATGATGTTTTTCAATGTCAAAAATCAATGAATATTGTAAATGCACAAACAGCAATTTCTCCGCATTGCAAGGTGCAATTCTGAAATTTTTTGCTTTTTCCTGCTCCTCTTAGCATGATAAAGAAGATTCAAAGAGAGTGAGATGCCAGCTCCTTTCATTCAGTCAGTAGCTTCAAATATTTCTGGACGTTTTTCAATGGCAAAAATCAATGAATATTGTAAATGCACAAACAGTAATTTCTCCACATTGCAAGGTGCAATTCTGAAATTTTTTGCTTTTTCCTGCTCCTCTTAGCATGATAAAGAAGATTCAAAGAGAGTGAGATGCCAGCTCTTTTCATTCAGTCAGTAGCTTCAAACATTTCTGGTATATGAATAACATGATGTTTTTCAATGGCAAAAACCAATGAATATTGTAAATGCACAAACAGCAATTTCTCCGCATTGCAAGATGCAATTCTGAAATTTTTTGCTTTTTCCTGCTCCTCTTAGCATGATAAAGAAGATTCAAAAGAGTGAGATGCCAGCTCCTTTCATTCAGTCAGTACCTTTAAACATTTCTGGATGTTTTTCAATGGCAAAAATCAATGAATATTGTAAATGCACAAACAGTAATTTCTCCACATTGCAAGGTGCAATTCTGAAATTTTTTTCTTTTTCCTGCTCCACTTAGCATGATAAAGAAGATTCAAAGAGAGTGAGATGCCAGCTCTTTTCATTCAGTCAGTAGCTTCAAACATTTCTGGTATATGAATAACATGATGTTTTTCAGTGGCAAAAATCAATGAATATTGTAAATGCACAAACAGTAATTTCTCCGCAATGCAAGGTGCAATTCTGAAATTTTTTGCTTTTTCCTGCTCCTCTTAGCATGATAAAGAAGATTCAAAGAGAGTGAGATGCCAGCTCCTTTCATTCAGTCAGTAGCTTCAAACATTTCTGGACGTTTTTCAATGGCAAAAATCAATGAATATCGTAAAAGCACAAACAGTAATTTCTCCACATTGCAAGGTGCAATTCTGAAATTTTTTGCTTTTTCCTGCTCCTCTTAGCATGATAAAGAAGATTCAAAGAGAGTGAGATGCCAGCTCTTTTCATTCAGTCAGTAGCTTCAAACATTTCTGGTATATGAATAACATGATGTTTTTCAATGGCAAAAATCAATGAATATTGTAAATGCACAAACAGTAATTTCTCCGCATTGCAAGGTGCAATTCTGAAATTTTTTGCTTTTTCCTGCTCCTCTTAGCATGATAAAGAAGATTCAAAGAGAGTGAGATGCCAGCTCTTTTCATTCAGTCAGTAGCTTCAAACATTTCTGGACGTTTTTCAATGGCAAAATTCAATGAATATTGTAAATGCACAAACAGTAATTTCTCCACATTGCAAGGTGCAATTCTGAAATTTTTTGCTTTTCCTGCTTCTCTTAGCATGATAAATAAGATTCAAAGAGAGTGAAATGCCAGCTCTTTTCATTCAGTCAGTAGCTTCAAACATTTCTGGTATATGAATAACATGATGTTTTTCAATGGCAAAAATCAATGAATATTGTAAATGCACAAACAGTAATTTCTCCGCATTACAAGGTGCAATTCTGAAATTTTTTGCTTTTTCCTGCTCCTCTTAGCATGATAAAGAAGATTCAAAGAGAGTGAGATGCCAGCTCCTTTCATTCAGTCAGTAGCTTCAAACATTTCTGGACGTTTTTCAATGGCAAAAATCAATGAATATTGTAAATGCACAAACAGTAATTTCTCCACATTGCAAGGTGCAATTCTGAAATTTTTTGCTTTTTCCTGCTCCTCTTAGCATGATAAAGAAGATTCAAAGAGAGTGAGATGCCAGCTCTTTTCATTCAGTCATTAGCTTCAAACATTTCTGGTATATGAATAACATGATGTTTTTCAATGGCAAAAATCAATGAATATTGTAAATGCACAAACAGTAATTTCTCCGCATTGCAAGGTGCAATTCTGAAATTTTTTGCTTTTTCCTGCTCCTCTTAGCATGATAAAGAAGATTCAAAGAGAGTGAGATGCCAGCTCCTTTCATTCAGTCAGTAGCTTCAAACATTTCTGGACGTTTTTCAATGGCAAAAATCAATGAATATTGTAAATGCACAAACAGTAATTTCTCCACATTGCAAGGTGCAATTCTGAAATTTTTTGCTTTTTCCTGCTCCTCTTAGCATGATAAAGAAGATTCAAAGAGAGTGAGATGCCAGCTCTTTTCATTCAGTCAGTAGCTTCAAACATTTCTGGTATATGAATAACATGATGTTTTTCAATGGCAAAAATCAATGAATATTATAAATGCACAAACAGTAATTTCTCCGCATTGCAAGGTGCAATTCTGAATTTTTTTGCTTTTTCCTGCTCCTCTTAGCATTATAAAGAAGATTCAAAGAGAGTGAGATGCCAGCTCTTTTCATTCAGTCAGTAGCTTCAAACATTTCTGGTATATGAATAACATGATGTTTTTCAATGGCAAAAACCAATGAATATTGTAAATGCACAAACAGCAATTTCTCCGCATTGCAAGATGCAATTCTGAAATTTTTTGCTTTTTCCTGCTCCTCTTAGCATGATAAAGAAGATTCAAAGAGAGTGAGATGCCAGCTCCTTTCATTCAGTCAGTTGCTTTAAACATTTCTGGACGTTTTTCAATGGCAAAAATCAATGAATATTGTAAATGCACAAACAGTAATTTCTCCACATTGCAAGGTGCAATTCTGAAATTTTTTTCTTTTTCCTGCTCCACTTAGCATGATAAAGAAGATTCAAAGAGAGTGAGATGCCAGCTCTTTTCATTCAGTCAGTAGCTTCAAACATTTCTGGTATATGAATAACATGATGTTTTTCAATGGCAAAAATCAATGAATATTGTAAATGCACAAACAGTAATTTCTCCGCATTGCAAGGTGCAATTCTGAATTTTTTTGCTTTTTCCTGCTCCTCTTAGCATGATAAAGAAGATTCAAAGAGAGTGAGATGCCAGCTCCTTTCATTCAGTCAGTAGCTTCAAACATTTCTGGACATTTTTCAATGGCAAAAATCAATGAATATTGTAAATGCACAAACAGTAATTTCTCCACATTGCAAGGTGCAATTCTGAAATTTTTTGCTTTTTACTGCTCCTCTTAGCATGATAAAGAAGATTCAAAGAGAGTGAGATGCCAGCTCTTTTCATTCAGTCAGTAGCTTTAAACATTTCTGGTATATGAATAACATGATGTTTTTCAATGACAAAAATCAATGAATATTGTAAATGCACAAACAGTAATTTCTCCGCAATGCAAGGTGCAATTCTGAAATTTTTTGCTTTTTCCTGCTCCTCTTAGCATGATAAAGAAGATTCAAAGAGAGTGAGATGCCAGCTCCTTTCATTCAGTCAGTAGCCTCAAACATTTCTGGACGTTTTTCAATGGCAAAAATCAATGAATATTGTAAAAGCACAAACAGTAATTTCTCCACATTGCAAGGTGCAATTCTGAAATTTTTTGCTTTTTCCTGCTCCTCTTAGCATGATAAAGAAGATTCAAAGAGAGTGAGATGCCAGCTCTTTTCATTCAGTCAGTAGCTTCAAACATTTCTGGTATATGAATAACATGATGTTTTTCAATGTCAAAAATCAATGAATATTGTAAATGCACAAACAGCAATTTCTCCGCATTGCAAGGTGCAATTCTGAAATTTTTTGCTTTTTCCTGCTCCTCTTAGCATGATAAAGAAGATTCAAAGAGAGTGAGATGCCAGCTCCTTTCATTCAGTCAGTAGCTTCAAATATTTCTGGACGTTTTTCAATGGCAAAAATCAATGAATATTGTAAATGCACAAACAGTAATTTCTCCACATTGCAAGGTGCAATTCTGACATTTTTTGCTTTTTCCTGCTCCTCTTAGCATGATAAAGAAGATTCAAAGAGAGTGAGATGCCAGCTCTTTTCATTCAGTCAGTAGCTTCAAACATTTCAGGTATATGAATAACATGATGTTTTTCAATGACAAAAATCAATGAATATTGTAAATGCACAAACAGTAATTTCTCCGCAATGCAAGGTGCAATTCTGAAATTTTTTGCTTTTTCCTGCTCCTCTTAGCATGATAAAGAAGATTCAAAGAGAGTGAGATGCCAGCTCCTTTCATTCAGTCAGTAGCCTCAAACATTTCTGGACGTTTTTCAATGGCAAAAATCAATGAATATTGTAAAAGCACAAACAGTAATTTCTCCACATTGCAAGGTGCAATTCTGAAATTTTTTGCTTTTTCCTGCTCCTCTTAGCATGATAAAGAAGATTCAAAGAGAGTGAGATGCCAGCTCTTTTCATTCAGTCAGTAGCTTCAAACATTTCTGGTATATGAATAACATGATGTTTTTCAATGTCAAAAATCAATGAATATTGTAAATGCACAAACAGCAATTTCTCCGCATTGCAAGGTGCAATTCTGAAATTTTTTGCTTTTTCCTGCTCCTCTTAGCATGATAAAGAAGATTCAAAGAGAGTGAGATGCCAGCTCCTTTCATTCAGTCAGTAGCTTCAAATATTTCTGGACGTTTTTCAATGGCAAAAATCAATGAATATTGTAAATGCACAAACAGTAATTTCTCCACATTGCAAGGTGCAATTCTGAAATTTTTTGCTTTTTCCTGCTCCTCTTAGCATGATAAAGAAGATTCAAAGAGAGTGAGATGCCAGCTCTTTTCATTCAGTCAGTAGCTTCAAACATTTCAGGTATATGAATAACATGATGTTTTTCAATGGCAAAAATCAATGAATATTGTAAATGCACAAACAGTAATTTCTCCGCATTGCAAGGTGCAATTCTGAAATTTTTTGCTTTTTCCTGCTCCTCTTAGCATGATAAAGAAGATTCAAAGAGAGTGAGATGCCAGCTCCTTTCATTCAGTCAGTAGCTTCAAACATTTCTGGACTTTTTCAATGGCAAAAATCAATGAATATTGTAAATGCACAAACAGTAATTTCTCCACATTGCAAGGTGCAATTCTGAAATTTTTTGCTTTTTATCTGCTCCTCTTAGCATGATAAAGAAGATTCAAAGAGAGTGAGATGCCAGCTCTTTTCATTCAGTCAGTAGCTTCAAACATTTCTGGTATATGAATAACATGATGTTTTTCAATGGCAAAAATCAATGAATATTGTAAATGCACAAACAGTAATTTCTCCGCATTGCAAGGTGCAATTCTGAAATTTTTTGCTTTTTCCTGCTCCTCTTAGCATGATAAAGAAGATTCAAAGAGAGTGAGATGCCAACTCCTTTCATTCAGTCAGTAGCTTCAAACATTTCTGGACGTTTTTCAATGGCAAAAATCAATGAATATTGTAAATGCACAAACAGTAATTTCTCCACATTACAAGTTGCAATTCTGAAATTTTTTGCTTTTTCCTGCTCCTCTTAGCATGATAAAGAAGATTCAAAGAGAGTGAGATGCCAGCTCCTTTCATTGTCAGTAGCTTCAAACATTTCTGGACGTTTTTCAATGGCAAAAATCAATGAATATTGTAAATGCACAAACAGTAATTTCTCCACATTGCAAGGTGCAATTCTGAAAATTTTTGCTTTTTCCTGCTCCTCTTAGCATGATAAAGAAGATTCAAAGAGAGTGAGATGCCAGCTCTTTTCATTCAGTCAGTAGCTTTAAACATTTCTGGTATATGAATAACATGATGTTTTTCAATGGCAAAAATCAATGAATATTGTAAATGCACAAACAGTAATTTCTCCGCATTGCAAAGTGCAATTCTGAAATTTTTTGCTTTTTCCTGCTCCTCTTACCATGATAAAGAAGATTCAAAGAGAGTGAGATGCCAGCTCTTTTCATTCAGTCAGTAGCTTCAAACATTTCTGGACGTTTTTCAATGGCAAAAATCAATGAATATTGTAAATGCACAAACAGTAATTTCTCCACATGGCAAGGTGCAATTCTGAAATT
Source organism: Phyllobates terribilis (assembly GCF_046119375.1). Lineage (NCBI taxonomy): Eukaryota > Metazoa > Chordata > Amphibia > Anura > Dendrobatidae > Phyllobates > Phyllobates terribilis. The sequence continues at coordinate 14,787 of NW_027363241.1, read as the reverse complement.
TTTTGCTTTTTCCTGCTCCTCTTAGCATGATAAAGAAGATTCAAAGAGAGTGAAATGCCAGCTCTTTTCATTCAGTCAGTAGCTTCAAACATTTCTGGTATATGAATAACATGATGTTTTTCAATGGCAAAAATCAATGAATATTGTAAATGCACAAACAGTAATTTCTCCGCATTACAGGGTGCAATTCTGAAATTTTTTGCTTTTTCCTGCTCCTCTTAGCATGATAAAGAAGATTCAAAGAGAGTGAGATGCCAGCTCCTTTCATTCAGTCAGTAGCTTCAAACATTTCTGGACGTTTTTCAATGGCAAAAATCAATGAATATTGTAAATGCACAAACAGTAATTTCTCCACATTGCAAGGTGCAATTCTGAAATTTTTTGTTTTTCCTGCTCCTCTTAGCATGATAAAGAAGATTCAAAGAGAGTGAGATGCCAGCTCTTTTCATTCAGTCAGTAGCTTCAAACATTTCTGGTATATGAATAACATGATGTTTTTCAATGGCAAAAATCAATGAATATTATAAATGCACAAACAGTAATTTCTCCGCATTGCAAGGTGCAATTCTGAAATTTTTTGCTTTTTCCTGCTCCTCTTAGCATGATAAAGAAGATTCAAAGAGAGTGAGATGCCAGCTCTTTTCATTCAGTCAGTAGCTTCAAACATTTCTGGTATATGAATAACATGATGTTTTTCAATGGCAAAAACCAATGAATATTGTAAATGCACAAACAGCAATTTCTCCGCATTGCAAGATGCAATTCTGAAATTTTTTGCTTTTTCCTGCTCCTCTTAGCATGATAAAGAAGATTCAAAGAGAGTGAGATGCCAGCTCCTTTCATTCAGTCAGTAGCTTTAAACATTTCTGGACTTTTTTCAATGGCAAAAATCAATGAATATTGTAAATGCACAAACAGTAATTTCTCCACATTGCAAGGTGCAATTCTGAAATTTTTTTCTTTTTCCTGCTCCACTTAGCATGATAAAGAAGATTCAAAGAGAGTGAGATGCCAGCTCTTTTCATTCAGTCAGTAGCTTCAAACATTTCTGGTATATGAATAACATGATGTTTTTCAGTGGCAAAAATCAATGAATATTGTAAATGCACAAACATTAATTTCTCCGCATTGCAAGGTGCAATTCTGAATTTTTTTGCTTTTTCCTGCTCCTCTTAGCATGATAAAGAAGATTCAAAGAGAGTGAGATGCCAGCTCCTTTCATTCAGTCAGTAGCTTCAAACATTTCTGGACGTTTTTCAATGGCAAAAATCAATGAATATTGTAAATGCACAAACAGTAATTTCTCCACATTGCAAGGTGCAATTCTGAAATTTTTTGCTTTTTCCTGCTCCTCTTAGCATGATAAAGAAGATTCAAAGAGAGTGAGATGCCAGCTCTTTTCATTCAGTCAGTAGCTTTAAACATTTCTGGTATATGAATAACATGATGTTTTTCAATGACAAAAATCAATGAATATTGTAAATGCACAAACAGTAATTTCTCCGCAATGCAAGGTGCAATTCTGAAATTTTTTGCTTTTTCCTGCTCCTCTTAGCATGATAAAGAAGATTCAAAGAGAATGAGATGCCAGCTCCTTTCATTCAGTCAGTAGCTTCAAACATTTCTGGACGTTTTTCAATGGCAAAAATCAATGAATATTGTAAAAGCACAAACAGTAATTTCTCCACATTGCAAGGTGCAATTCTGAAATTTTTTGCTTTTTCCTGCTCCTCTTAGCATGATAAAGAAGATTCAAAGAGAGTGAGATGCCAGCTCTTTTCATTCAGTCAGTAGCTTCAAACATTTCTGGTATATGAATAACATGATGTTTTTCAATGGCAAAAATCAATGAATATTGTAAATGCACAAACAGTAATTTCTCCGCATTGCAAGGTGCAATTCTGAAATGTTTTGCTTTTTCCTGCTCCTCTTAGCATGATAAAGAAGATTCAAAGAGAGTGAAATGCCAGCTCTTTTCATTCAGTCAGTAGCTTCAAACATTTCTGGTATATGAATAACATGATGTTTTTCAATGGCAAAAATCAATGAATATTGTAAATGCACAAACAGTAATTTCTCCGCATTACAGGGTGCAATTCTGAAATTTTTTGCTTTTTCCTGCTCCTCTTAGCATGATAAAGAAGATTCAAAGAGAGTGAGATGCCAGCTCCTTTCATTCAGTCAGTAGCTTCAAACATTTCTGGACGTTTTTCAATGGCAAAAATCAATTAATATTGTAAATGCACAAACAGTAATTTCTCCACATTGCAAGGTGCAATTCTGAAATTTTTTGTTTTTCCTGCTCCTCTTAGCATGATAAAGAAGATTCAAAGAGAGTGAGATGCCAGCTCTTTTCATTCAGTCAGTAGCTTCAAACATTTCTGGTATATGAATAACATGATGTTTTTCAATGGCAAAAATCAATGAATATTATAAATGCACAAACAGTAATTTCTCCGCATTGCAAGGTGCAATTCTGAAATTTTTTGCTTTTTCCTGCTCCTCTTAGCATGATAAAGAAGATTCAAAGAGAGTGAGATGCCAGCTCTTTTCATTCAGTCAGTAGCTTCAAACATTTCTGGTATATGAATAACATGATGTTTTTCAATGGCAAAAACCAATGAATATTGTAAATGCACAAACAGCAATTTCTCCGCATTGCAAGATGCAATTCTGAAATTTTTTGCTTTTTCCTGCTCCTCTTAGCATGATAAAGAAGATTCAAAGAGAGTGAGATGCCAGCTCCTTTCATTCAGTCAGTAGCTTTAAACATTTCTGGACTTTTTTCAATGGCAAAAATCAATGAATATTGTAAATGCACAAACAGTAATTTCTCCACATTGCAAGGTGCAATTCTGAAATTTTTTTCTTTTTCCTGCTCCACTTAGCATGATAAAGAAGATTCAAAGAGAGTGAGATGCCAGCTCTTTTCATTCAGTCAGTAGCTTCAAACATTTCTGGTATATGAATAACATGATGTTTTTCAGTGGCAAAAATCAATGAATATTGTAAATGCACAAACATTAATTTCTCCGCATTGCAAGGTGCAATTCTGAATTTTTTTGCTTTTTCCTGCTCCTCTTAGCATGATAAAGAAGATTCAAAGAGAGTGAGATGCCAGCTCCTTTCATTCAGTCAGTACCTTCAAACATTTCTGGACGTTTTTCAATGGCAAAAATCAATGAATATTGTAAATGCACAAACAGTAATTTCTCCACATTGCAAGGTGCAATTCTGAAATTTTTTGCTTTTTCCTGCTCCTCTTAGCATGATAAAGAAGATTCAAAGAGAGTGAGATGCCAGCTCTTTTCATTCAGTCAGTAGCTTCAAACATTTCTGGTATATGAATAACATGATGTTTTTCAATGGCAAAAACCAATGAATATTGTAAATGCACAAACAGCAATTTCTCCGCATTGCAAGATGCAATTCTGAAATTTTTTGCTTTTTCCTGCTCCTCTTAGCATGATAAAGAAGATTCAAAAGAGTGAGATGCCAGCTCCTTTCATTCAGTCAGTACCTTTAAACATTTCTGGATGTTTTTCAATGGCAAAAATCAATGAATATTGTAAATGCACAAACAGTAATTTCTCCACATTGCAAGGTGCAATTCTGAAATTTTTTTCTTTTTCCTGCTCCACTTAGCATGATAAAGAAGATTCAAAGAGAGTGAGATGCCAGCTCTTTTCATTCAGTCAGTAGCTTCAAACATTTCTGGTATATGAATAACATGATGTTTTTCAGTGGCAAAAATCAATGAATATTGTAAATGCACAAACAGTAATTTCTCCGCAATGCAAGGTGCAATTCTGAAATTTTTTGCTTTTTCCTGCTCCTCTTAGCATGATAAAGAAGATTCAAAGAGAGTGAGATGCCAGCTCCTTTCATTCAGTCAGTAGCTTCAAACATTTCTGGACGTTTTTCAATGGCAAAAATCAATGAATATCGTAAAAGCACAAACAGTAATTTCTCCACATTGCAAGGTGCAATTCTGAAATTTTTTGCTTTTTCCTGCTCCTCTTAGCATGATAAAGAAGATTCAAAGAGAGTGAGATGCCAGCTCTTTTCATTCAGTCAGTAGCTTCAAACATTTCTGGTATATGAATAACATGATGTTTTTCAATGGCAAAAATCAATGAATATTGTAAATGCACAAACAGTAATTTCTCCGCATTGCAAGGTGCAATTCTGAAATTTTTTGCTTTTTCCTGCTCCTCTTAGCATGATAAAGAAGATTCAAAGAGAGTGAGATGCCAGCTCTTTTCATTCAGTCAGTAGCTTCAAACATTTCTGGACGTTTTTCAATGGCAAAATTCAATGAATATTGTAAATGCACAAACAGTAATTTCTCCACATTGCAAGGTGCAATTCTGAAATTTTTTGCTTTTCCTGCTTCTCTTAGCATGATAAATAAGATTCAAAGAGAGTGAAATGCCAGCTCTTTTCATTCAGTCAGTAGCTTCAAACATTTCTGGTATATGAATAACATGATGTTTTTCAATGGCAAAAATCAATGAATATTGTAAATGCACAAACAGTAATTTCTCCGCATTACAAGGTGCAATTCTGAAATTTTTTGCTTTTTCCTGCTCCTCTTAGCATGATAAAGAAGATTCAAAGAGAGTGAGATGCCAGCTCCTTTCATTCAGTCAGTAGCTTCAAACATTTCTGGACGTTTTTCAATGGCAAAAATCAATGAATATTGTAAATGCACAAACAGTAATTTCTCCACATTGCAAGGTGCAATTCTGAAATTTTTTGCTTTTTCCTGCTCCTCTTAGCATGATAAAGAAGATTCAAAGAGAGTGAGATGCCAGCTCTTTTCATTCAGTCATTAGCTTCAAACATTTCTGGTATATGAATAACATGATGTTTTTCAATGGCAAAAATCAATGAATATTGTAAATGCACAAACAGTAATTTCTCCGCATTGCAAGGTGCAATTCTGAAATTTTTTGCTTTTTCCTGCTCCTCTTAGCATGATAAAGAAGATTCAAAGAGAGTGAGATGCCAGCTCCTTTCATTCAGTCAGTAGCTTCAAACATTTCTGGACGTTTTTCAATGGCAAAAATCAATGAATATTGTAAATGCACAAACAGTAATTTCTCCACATTGCAAGGTGCAATTCTGAAATTTTTTGCTTTTTCCTGCTCCTCTTAGCATGATAAAGAAGATTCAAAGAGAGTGAGATGCCAGCTCTTTTCATTCAGTCAGTAGCTTCAAACATTTCTGGTATATGAATAACATGATGTTTTTCAATGGCAAAAATCAATGAATATTATAAATGCACAAACAGTAATTTCTCCGCATTGCAAGGTGCAATTCTGAATTTTTTTGCTTTTTCCTGCTCCTCTTAGCATTATAAAGAAGATTCAAAGAGAGTGAGATGCCAGCTCTTTTCATTCAGTCAGTAGCTTCAAACATTTCTGGTATATGAATAACATGATGTTTTTCAATGGCAAAAACCAATGAATATTGTAAATGCACAAACAGCAATTTCTCCGCATTGCAAGATGCAATTCTGAAATTTTTTGCTTTTTCCTGCTCCTCTTAGCATGATAAAGAAGATTCAAAGAGAGTGAGATGCCAGCTCCTTTCATTCAGTCAGTTGCTTTAAACATTTCTGGACGTTTTTCAATGGCAAAAATCAATGAATATTGTAAATGCACAAACAGTAATTTCTCCACATTGCAAGGTGCAATTCTGAAATTTTTTTCTTTTTCCTGCTCCACTTAGCATGATAAAGAAGATTCAAAGAGAGTGAGATGCCAGCTCTTTTCATTCAGTCAGTAGCTTCAAACATTTCTGGTATATGAATAACATGATGTTTTTCAATGGCAAAAATCAATGAATATTGTAAATGCACAAACAGTAATTTCTCCGCATTGCAAGGTGCAATTCTGAATTTTTTTGCTTTTTCCTGCTCCTCTTAGCATGATAAAGAAGATTCAAAGAGAGTGAGATGCCAGCTCCTTTCATTCAGTCAGTAGCTTCAAACATTTCTGGACATTTTTCAATGGCAAAAATCAATGAATATTGTAAATGCACAAACAGTAATTTCTCCACATTGCAAGGTGCAATTCTGAAATTTTTTGCTTTTTACTGCTCCTCTTAGCATGATAAAGAAGATTCAAAGAGAGTGAGATGCCAGCTCTTTTCATTCAGTCAGTAGCTTTAAACATTTCTGGTATATGAATAACATGATGTTTTTCAATGACAAAAATCAATGAATATTGTAAATGCACAAACAGTAATTTCTCCGCAATGCAAGGTGCAATTCTGAAATTTTTTGCTTTTTCCTGCTCCTCTTAGCATGATAAAGAAGATTCAAAGAGAGTGAGATGCCAGCTCCTTTCATTCAGTCAGTAGCCTCAAACATTTCTGGACGTTTTTCAATGGCAAAAATCAATGAATATTGTAAAAGCACAAACAGTAATTTCTCCACATTGCAAGGTGCAATTCTGAAATTTTTTGCTTTTTCCTGCTCCTCTTAGCATGATAAAGAAGATTCAAAGAGAGTGAGATGCCAGCTCTTTTCATTCAGTCAGTAGCTTCAAACATTTCTGGTATATGAATAACATGATGTTTTTCAATGTCAAAAATCAATGAATATTGTAAATGCACAAACAGCAATTTCTCCGCATTGCAAGGTGCAATTCTGAAATTTTTTGCTTTTTCCTGCTCCTCTTAGCATGATAAAGAAGATTCAAAGAGAGTGAGATGCCAGCTCCTTTCATTCAGTCAGTAGCTTCAAATATTTCTGGACGTTTTTCAATGGCAAAAATCAATGAATATTGTAAATGCACAAACAGTAATTTCTCCACATTGCAAGGTGCAATTCTGAAATTTTTTGCTTTTTCCTGCTCCTCTTAGCATGATAAAGAAGATTCAAAGAGAGTGAGATGCCAGCTCTTTTCATTCAGTCAGTAGCTTCAAACATTTCAGGTATATGAATAACATGATGTTTTTCAATGACAAAAATCAATGAATATTGTAAATGCACAAACAGTAATTTCTCCGCAATGCAAGGTGCAATTCTGAAATTTTTTGCTTTTTCCTGCTCCTCTTAGCATGATAAAGAAGATTCAAAGAGAGTGAGATGCCAGCTCCTTTCATTCAGTCAGTAGCCTCAAACATTTCTGGACGTTTTTCAATGGCAAAAATCAATGAATATTGTAAAAGCACAAACAGTAATTTCTCCACATTGCAAGGTGCAATTCTGAAATTTTTTGCTTTTTCCTGCTCCTCTTAGCATGATAAAGAAGATTCAAAGAGAGTGAGATGCCAGCTCTTTTCATTCAGTCAGTAGCTTCAAACATTTCTGGTATATGAATAACATGATGTTTTTCAATGTCAAAAATCAATGAATATTGTAAATGCACAAACAGCAATTTCTCCGCATTGCAAGGTGCAATTCTGAAATTTTTTGCTTTTTCCTGCTCCTCTTAGCATGATAAAGAAGATTCAAAGAGAGTGAGATGCCAGCTCCTTTCATTCAGTCAGTAGCTTCAAATATTTCTGGACGTTTTTCAATGGCAAAAATCAATGAATATTGTAAATGCACAAACAGTAATTTCTCCACATTGCAAGGTGCAATTCTGAAATTTTTTGCTTTTTCCTGCTCCTCTTAGCATGATAAAGAAGATTCAAAGAGAGTGAGATGCCAGCTCTTTTCATTCAGTCAGTAGCTTCAAACATTTCAGGTATATGAATAACATGATGTTTTTCAATGGCAAAAATCAATGAATATTGTAAATGCACAAACAGTAATTTCTCCGCATTGCAAGGTGCAATTCTGAAATTTTTTGCTTTTTCCTGCTCCTCTTAGCATGATAAAGAAGATTCAAAGAGAGTGAGATGCCAGCTCCTTTCATTCAGTCAGTAGCTTCAAACATTTCTGGACTTTTTCAATGGCAAAAATCAATGAATATTGTAAATGCACAAACAGTAATTTCTCCACATTGCAAGGTGCAATTCTGAAATTTTTTGCTTTTTATCTGCTCCTCTTAGCATGATAAAGAAGATTCAAAGAGAGTGAGATGCCAGCTCTTTTCATTCAGTCAGTAGCTTCAAACATTTCTGGTATATGAATAACATGATGTTTTTCAATGGCAAAAATCAATGAATATTGTAAATGCACAAACAGTAATTTCTCCGCATTGCAAGGTGCAATTCTGAAATTTTTTGCTTTTTCCTGCTCCTCTTAGCATGATAAAGAAGATTCAAAGAGAGTGAGATGCCAACTCCTTTCATTCAGTCAGTAGCTTCAAACATTTCTGGACGTTTTTCAATGGCAAAAATCAATGAATATTGTAAATGCACAAACAGTAATTTCTCCACATTACAAGTTGCAATTCTGAAATTTTTTGCTTTTTCCTGCTCCTCTTAGCATGATAAAGAAGATTCAAAGAGAGTGAGATGCCAGCTCCTTTCATTGTCAGTAGCTTCAAACATTTCTGGACGTTTTTCAATGGCAAAAATCAATGAATATTGTAAATGCACAAACAGTAATTTCTCCACATTGCAAGGTGCAATTCTGAAAATTTTTGCTTTTTCCTGCTCCTCTTAGCATGATAAAGAAGATTCAAAGAGAGTGAGATGCCAGCTCTTTTCATTCAGTCAGTAGCTTTAAACATTTCTGGTATATGAATAACATGATGTTTTTCAATGGCAAAAATCAATGAATATTGTAAATGCACAAACAGTAATTTCTCCGCATTGCAAAGTGCAATTCTGAAATTTTTTGCTTTTTCCTGCTCCTCTTAGCATGATAAAGAAGATTCAAAGAGAGTGAGATGCCAGCTCTTTTCATTCAGTCAGTAGCTTCAAACATTTCTGGACGTTTTTCAATGGCAAAAATCAATGAATATTGTAAATGCACAAACAGTAATTTCTCCACATGGCAAGGTGCAATTCTGAAATTTTTTGCTTTTTCCTGCTCCTCTTAGCATGATAAAGAAGATTCAAAGAGAGTGAAATGCCAGCTCTTTTCATTCAGTCAGTAGCTTCAAACATTTCTGGTATATGAATAACATGATGTTTTTCAATGGCAAAAATCAATGAATATTGTAAATGCACAAACAGTAATTTCTCCGCATTACAGGGTGCAATTCTGAAATTTTTTGCTTTTTCCTGCTCCTCTTAGCATGATAAAGAAGATTCAAAGAGAGTGAGATGCCAGCTCCTTTCATTCAGTCAGTAGCTTCAAACATTTCTGGACGTTTTTCAATGGCAAAAATCAATGAATATTGTAAATGCACAAACAGTAATTTCTCCACATTGCAAGGTGCAATTCTGAAATTTTTTGTTTTTCCTGCTCCTCTTAGCATGATAAAGAAGATTCAAAGAGAGTGAGATGCCAGCTCTTTTCATTCAGTCAGTAGCTTCAAACATTTCTGGTATATGAATAACATGATGTTTTTCAATGGCAAAAATCAATGAATATTATAAATGCACAAACAGTAATTTCTCCGCATTGCAAGGTGCAATTCTGAAATTTTTTGCTTTTTCCTGCTCCTCTTAGCATGATAAAGAAGATTCAAAGAGAGTGAGATGCCAGCTCTTTTCATTCAGTCAGTAGCTTCAAACATTTCTGGTATATGAATAACATGATGTTTTTCAATGGCAAAAACCAATGAATATTGTAAATGCACAAACAGCAATTTCTCCGCATTGCAAGATGCAATTCTGAAATTTTTTGCTTTTTCCTGCTCCTCTTAGCATGATAAAGAAGATTCAAAGAGAGTGAGATGCCAGCTCCTTTCATTCAGTCAGTAGCTTTAAACATTTCTGGACTTTTTTCAATGGCAAAAATCAATGAATATTGTAAATGCACAAACAGTAATTTCTCCACATTGCAAGGTGCAATTCTGAAATTTTTTTCTTTTTCCTGCTCCACTTAGCATGATAAAGAAGATTCAAAGAGAGTGAGATGCCAGCTCTTTTCATTCAGTCAGTAGCTTCAAACATTTCTGGTATATGAATAACATGATGTTTTTCAGTGGCAAAAATCAATGAATATTGTAAATGCACAAACATTAATTTCTCCGCATTGCAAGGTGCAATTCTGAATTTTTTTGCTTTTTCCTGCTCCTCTTAGCATGATAAAGAAGATTCAAAGAGAGTGAGATGCCAGCTCCTTTCATTCAGTCAGTAGCTTCAAACATTTCTGGACGTTTTTCAATGGCAAAAATCAATGAATATTGTAAATGCACAAACAGTAATTTCTCCACATTGCAAGGTGCAATTCTGAAATTTTTTGCTTTTTCCTGCTCCTCTTAGCATGATAAAGAAGATTCAAAGAGAGTGAGATGCCAGCTCTTTTCATTCAGTCAGTAGCTTTAAACATTTCTGGTATATGAATAACATGATGTTTTTCAATGACAAAAATCAATGAATATTGTAAATGCACAAACAGTAATTTCTCCGCAATGCAAGGTGCAATTCTGAAATTTTTTGCTTTTTCCTGCTCCTCTTAGCATGATAAAGAAGATTCAAAGAGAATGAGATGCCAGCTCCTTTCATTCAGTCAGTAGCTTCAAACATTTCTGGACGTTTTTCAATGGCAAAAATCAATGAATATTGTAAAAGCACAAACAGTAATTTCTCCACATTGCAAGGTGCAATTCTGAAATTTTTTGCTTTTTCCTGCTCCTCTTAGCATGATAAAGAAGATTCAAAGAGAGTGAGATGCCAGCTCTTTTCATTCAGTCAGTAGCTTCAAACATTTCTGGTATATGAATAACATGATGTTTTTCAATGGCAAAAATCAATGAATATTGTAAATGCACAAACAGTAATTTCTCCGCATTGCAAGGTGCAATTCTGAAATGTTTTGCTTTTTCCTGCTCCTCTTAGCATGATAAAGAAGATTCAAAGAGAGTGAAATGCCAGCTCTTTTCATTCAGTCAGTAGCTTCAAACATTTCTGGTATATGAATAACATGATGTTTTTCAATGGCAAAAATCAATGAATATTGTAAATGCACAAACAGTAATTTCTCCGCATTACAGGGTGCAATTCTGAAATTTTTTGCTTTTTCCTGCTCCTCTTAGCATGATAAAGAAGATTCAAAGAGAGTGAGATGCCAGCTCCTTTCATTCAGTCAGTAGCTTCAAACATTTCTGGACGTTTTTCAATGGCAAAAATCAATGAATATTGTAAATGCACAAACAGTAATTTCTCCACATTGCAAGGTGCAATTCTGAAATTTTTTGTTTTTCCTGCTCCTCTTAGCATGATAAAGAAGATTCAAAGAGAGTGAGATGCCAGCTCTTTTCATTCAGTCAGTAGCTTCAAACATTTCTGGTATATGAATAACATGATGTTTTTCAATGGCAAAAATCAATGAATATTATAAATGCACAAACAGTAATTTCTCCGCATTGCAAGGTGCAATTCTGAAATTTTTTGCTTTTTCCTGCTCCTCTTAGCATGATAAAGAAGATTCAAAGAGAGTGAGATGCCAGCTCTTTTCATTCAGTCAGTAGCTTCAAACATTTCTGGTATATGAATAACATGATGTTTTTCAATGGCAAAAACCAATGAATATTGTAAATGCACAAACAGCAATTTCTCCGCATTGCAAGATGCAATTCTGAAATTTTTTGCTTTTTCCTGCTCCTCTTAGCATGATAAAGAAGATTCAAAGAGAGTGAGATGCCAGCTCCTTTCATTCAGTCAGTAGCTTTAAACATTTCTGGACTTTTTTCAATGGCAAAAATCAATGAATATTGTAAATGCACAAACAGTAATTTCTCCACATTGCAAGGTGCAATTCTGAAATTTTTTTCTTTTTCCTGCTCCACTTAGCATGATAAAGAAGATTCAAAGAGAGTGAGATGCCAGCTCTTTTCATTCAGTCAGTAGCTTCAAACATTTCTGGTATATGAATAACATGATGTTTTTCAGTGGCAAAAATCAATGAATATTGTAAATGCACAAACATTAATTTCTCCGCATTGCAAGGTGCAATTCTGAATTTTTTTGCTTTTTCCTGCTCCTCTTAGCATGATAAAGAAGATTCAAAGAGAGTGAGATGCCAGCTCCTTTCATTCAGTCAGTAGCTTCAAACATTTCTGGACGTTTTTCAATGGCAAAAATCAATGAATATTGTAAATGCACAAACAGTAATTTCTCCACATTGCAAGGTGCAATTCTGAAATTTTTTGCTTTTTCCTGCTCCTCTTAGCATGATAAAGAAGATTCAAAGAGAGTGAGATGCCAGCTCTTTTCATTCAGTCAGTAGCTTTAAACATTTCTGGTATATGAATAACATGATGTTTTTCAATGGCAAAAACCAATGAATATTGTAAATGCACAAACAGCAATTTCTCCGCATTGCAAGATGCAATTCTGAAATTTTTTGCTTTTTCCTGCTCCTCTTAGCATGATAAAGAAGATTCAAAGAGAGTGAGATGCCAGCTCCTTTCATTCAGTCAGTAGCTTTAAACATTTCTGGACTTTTTTCAATGGCAAAAATCAATGAATATTGTAAATGCACAAACAGTAATTTCTCCACATTGCAAGGTGCAATTCTGAAATTTTTTTCTTTTTCCTGCTCCACTTAGCATGATAAAGAAGATTCAAAGAGAGTGAGATGCCAGCTCTTTTCATTCAGTCAGTAGCTTCAAACATTTCTGGTATATGAATAACATGATGTTTTTCAGTGGCAAAAATCAATGAATATTGTAAATGCACAAACATTAATTTCTCCGCATTGCAAGGTGCAATTCTGAATTTTTTTGCTTTTTCCTGCTCCTCTTAGCATGATAAAGAAGATTCAAAGAGAGTGAGATGCCAGCTCCTTTCATTCAGTCAGTAGCTTCAAACATTTCTGGACGTTTTTCAATGGCAAAAATCAATGAATATTGTAAATGCACAAACAGTAATTTCTCCACATTGCAAGGTGCAATTCTGAAATTTTTTGCTTTTTCCTGCTCCTCTTAGCATGATAAAGAAGATTCAAAGAGAGTGAGATGCCAGCTCTTTTCATTCAGTCAGTAGCTTTAAACATTTCTGGTATATGAATAACATGATGTTTTTCAATGACAAAAATCAATGAATATTGTAAATGCACAAACAGTAATCTCTCCGCAATGCAAGGTGCAATTCTGAAATTTTTTGCTTTTTCCTGCTCCTCTTAGCATGATAAAGAAGATTCAAAGAGAATGAGATGCCAGCTCCTTTCATTCAGTCAGTAGCTTCAAACATTTCTGGACGTTTTTCAATGGCAAAAATCAATGAATATTGTAAAAGCACAAACAGTAATTTCTCCACATTGCAAGGTGCAATTCTGAAATTTTTTGCTTTTTCCTGCTCCTCTTAGCATGATAAAGAAGATTCAAAGAGAGTGAGATGCCAGCTCTTTTCATTCAGTCAGTAGCTTCAAACATTTCTGGTATATGAATAACATGATGTTTTTCAATGGCAAAAATCAATGAATATTGTAAATGCACAAACAGTAATTTCTCCGCATTGCAAGGTGCAATTCTGAAATGTTTTGCTTTTTCCTGCTCCTCTTAGCATGATAAAGAAGATTCAAAGAGAGTGAGATGCCAGCTCTTTTCATTCAGTCAGTAGCTTCAAACATTTCTGGACGTTTTTCAATGGCAAAAATCAATGAATATTGTAAATGCACAAACAGTAATTTCTCCACATTGCAAGGTGCAATTCTGAAATTTTTTGCTTTTTCCTGCTTCCTCTTAGCATGATAAAGAAGATTCAAAGAGAGTGAAATGCCAGCTCTTTTCATTCAGTCAGTAGCTTCAAACATTTCTGGTATATGAATAACATGATGTTTTTCAATGGCAAAAATCAATGAATATTGTAAATGCACAAACAGTAATTTCTCCGCTTTACAAGGTGCAATTCTGAAATTTTTTGCTTTTTCTGCTCCTCTTAGCATGATAAAGAAGATTCAATGAGAGTGAGATGCCAGCTCCTTCATTCAGTCACTAGCTTCAAACATTTCTGGACGTTTTTCAATGGCAAAAATCAATGAATATTGTAAATGCACAAACAGTAATTTCTCCACATTGCAAGGTGCAATTCTGAAATTTTTTGCTTTTTCCTGCTCCTCTTAGCATGATAAAGAAGATTCAAAGAGAGTGAGATGCCAGCTCTTTTCATTCAGTCAGTAGCTTCAAACATTTCTGGTATATGAATAACATGATGTTTTTCAATGGCAAAAATCAATGAATATTGTAAATGCACAAACAGTAATTTCTCCGCATTGCAAGGTGCAATTCTGAATTTTTTTGCTTTTCCTGCTCCTCTTAGCATGATAAAGAAGATTCAAAGAGAGTGAGATGCCAGCTCCTTTCATTCAGTCAGTAGCTTCAAACATTTCTGGACGTTTTTCAATGGCAAAATCAATGAATATTGTAAATGCACAAACAGTAATTTCTCCACATTGCAAGGTGCAATTCTGAAATTTTTGCTTTTTCCTGCTCCTCTTAGCATGATAAAGAAGATTCAAAGAGAGTGAGATGCCAGCTCTTTTCATTCAGTCAGTAGCTTTAAACATTTCTGGTATATGAATAACATGATGTTTTTCAATGACAAAAATCAATGAATATTGTAAAAGCACAAACAGTAATTTCTCCGCAATGCAAGGTGCAATTCTGAAATTTTTGCTTTTTCCCTGCTCCTCTTAGCATGATAAAGAAGATTCAAAGAGAGTGAGATGCCAGCTCCTTTCATTCAGTCAGTAGCTTTCAAACACATTTCTGGACGTTTTTCAGTGGCAAAATCAATGAATATTGTAAAGCACAAACAGTAATTTCT